>NC_138228.1:33407358-34007358 GCF_964197995.2 Scardinius erythrophthalmus
AGGCTGTGATTTTTGCATTTTTCACAGAAGTATCGCTGGAAGAGGAAGACTTGCGCTTTCTGTGGTTCTCTATAAAGTCTGTGTACTTAGACAGTTTGTTGGGGTGAACCCTCTGTGCATAAAAAAATAATCTGTGAGGCTACATGGAGATCAAGACATTAAAAGAGACTTATCACATCAAATTTGTATATATATATATATATATATATATAAGGGGTGGAACAGTACACAGAAGTCACGGTTCGGTACAATGGAGGAAAAGCAAAACAAAAATGCAGAAGGCATTTTTTTTTGTGCATGCCTCAGGCTGTACCACCAAAGGAAAATAATACTTTTATGTTTCCACTGTTCGATCGCGCCCGCGCCTCACACAGACACACACACACACACACACACAAATACAAGTAAACACTTTGCGACTTTTCGATCGCGCCCGCGCCTCTCTCTCTCTCTCTCTCTCTCACACACACAACATACTTCAGCATTGCAATCTTTACATCGCAGCTTGCTTCAGAGCTAAGGCGGGGCTACAGATTAGGTGTCCCTAAAGAACCCGCGTATCTAACAGTAGTTCTGCATTACATTAGCTGCTAATTAATTTGCACGCAAGTTTTATTTGTTGTTATACCATGTATTCTCCGTGTAAATGTATGCACTGAACCGTGACGCCCGTGCTGTTTCGGTTCAATAAAAAATACATGTACTGTTCCACCCCTAATATATATATAGGAAATGTTTAAAACATATGTAACCTAAAAGACAAACATTCGCCTATCCCCCTCAAAAAAAAAAAAAACGAATTTAGAAAACTTACCGCTACATGTTTCCTCAAGTTAGATGTTGAGTTTTTGAATGCTGAAATGTCCGTTTGTTTTGGTAGACACAGAAGACACCGCATAATGTAGCTGCTGTTTCGCACTTTTACTAAGGTAAACATGCTTTCAATATGAGGCCATGGGTGTTCCTCCTCATCTGTGTCTGCATTGCCGATGGTTGATTGTGACATTTTTGTTTTGCTACGACTGTAAAGCTAACCCGTCCCGCCAGCCGCCGCTGAGATTGGGTATGGTCACGTGACGAGACTGCACAACTACGTTTGATTGGTGAAACACAGTCACATGGTAGAGCCTTTAGCGGAAGTCTCACTCTCTGTCAAAATAAAACAATGACGCGTAGAATACCAAAGAGGTGAAAATAAAAGTAACGAGCTCATTGTAGCCTAATGTAGTGGAGTAAGAGTACAGTTTCTTCTTCACAAATCTACTCAAGTAAAAGTAAAAAGTATAGTGATTTAAAACTACTCCTAGAAGTATAATTTTTTTCAAAAACTTACTCAAGTAAATGTAACGGAGTAAATGTAACTCGTTACTACCCACCTCTGAGTATAGCAATACAGTTTGCTAAAACATCATCATTCATTCACACACGCGATTTAAATTTAAACTGTCTTTTGCGAGCTGTGGTAAACAGCGCGCATCTCTGCCGTTCATTCATTCATAAACAGAAACCCGATTCACGTGAGAAGGGAAAAAAAACTTGCTACTGTATTCCTCAGCTCAGTCTGATCCTTGCTCCTCGAAATACCCGCACTTCTGAGGGACATTTTCCATTATTATTATTCCTCACAGCGCTGCGAGACGGTGTAAACAAGTAATGATCTGAATAAACTTATGTTTTCTCGAGCTGATATGGGGGCGTTCACAGGATTGCGCCGTGGATTGCCTCAGCCATTTGCGTTTGAATAGCGCGCGCTCTCCGTGGGCGTGTCACATTACATTTGAATCAGCTGTAATGAGCTCGACTGGAATCGCTCTCTTTTAATACAGATTTCACAAGATGAGAATATTTGTTTTTTATATAAATTACTTCATTTAAAAGAAGAGAATTCAAGTTTCATGCCTGTGTGTCTGTATGTCTGTTTGACTGAGTATTCGCTGAGTTATTGTTCATTTTCGGACGCGTATTTATGAGTTTCTTTTACACTGATAAAAAAAAGCGAGCTGGTATCGCCGGCGATACCGCCGACCTCAGGGGGTTAAGGCGCTTTCCCTGAAGATGGCCTTACAACTTGCTCTCGCCTCGGCGAAGCGCATTGGAGACTTACATGCGTTCTCTGTGAACGACGATTAGCATCTGTTTCAGACCTAGCGACTGTAGCATCACTCTCCGGCCGAGACCTGGCTATATTCCGAAGTCACTCAAGACACTGTTAAGAGAACAGGTTGTTTCCCTGCCCGCCTTATCTGCTGAGCCATCAGCCTCGCGTGACGCTGACGCTCAGAGCACTGTTTGCCCTGTCAGGGCTTTGCGGATGTATGTGGATCGCTTGGCCGCCTTTCGTCAGTCGGACCAGCTGTTCGTGTTTTGGGGGATGTACTAAGGGACATAGTGTTTCAAACAGAGACTTGCTCACTGGATTGTGGACACTATTACTTTGGCTTACGAATGCCAGGGGAAAGATTGTTCCCCTTAACATCAGGGCTCATTCGACGAGGGCCTGGTCTAGAGGTATCTCTATCCAGGATTTATGTCTTGCTGCTGGCTGGTCTTCTCAGAACACCTTTGCCAGGTTTTACAAGCTGGATGTACCCTCTGTAGTGCTGCAAGTGCTTTTGGTGAGTTGAGGTTTTACTCATGTATTGAGAGTGGTTATAATTAGCTATGCAGTAGTTACCATTATGTTGCTAACACTAGCAGGCGGTCGATTCAGTCAGTCTGTCTGCTTCCTGACCTTAGCCTCAATTCATGTTTGAGCTCTATTACTAGAGAGTAATATTACTACCATCTCTTTTCAACAGGTCGGGTCTGCCCCAAAAACTTTTACAATTGTCTATGAACCCTATATTATTTTGTGGACACCACTTAGACAGCCATCTCATCACTCCGGCGAACAGGAAGGGGATGTGTCACAGTCATCCAGTTGCCCTGCTGTGGGGGCTCTACAACTGGAACCGAACAATGTACAGGGCTTGCTAGGCTAGTTGTATCCAAAGCAGTATCTATAGCCCTTGTATTCTTACTATCCTCTATGAAAGTTTGGATGAGTGTCTCGAAAGCTTAAATCTCTGTTAGCTTGACTATTTCCCTGCATTTACCACATGTGAATAGTGCAAGTGACTATAACAGAAGAAGATGACATGACTCAATGGGCCTCATTATGAAACAAGCGAATGACAGAAAACTGGGCGTACGGCCATTTCTCACATCAGGTTTCAGCAAGTTGTTGAGTTATCATGAACTTGCATGCAGCACAGTAAATCTGGTAGAGAAATATAATGAAAGCATTTTGTTAATTTAGATTTTCCTGAAGCTCATTAATCGATCATTAACCTTTAAACAACTAGATTAGAATGTCAAATACATATTTTATTTAAATTAGAATAGATGGGTAAATAGTAATATGAATGTCTTTGCAGGTGGAGTGGAAACCAGAGTGGAGAACAGATGATGAAGATGATCAACGGAGAAGGCAGATGGTAGATCGGAATGGAGAACGAAGATGAGTATCTCAGGTTGGTAGATCAGGTAAGTAACAGGTAGTGAGTCTTGTGCGTCCATGTAAAGACGAGACCAGACACTGAACAGAAGATGAAGGGTTGTATTTAAAGGGAGTGAATGATGAGGTGATGATGAGGTGCAGGTGTGGTGAATCAGTATTCCGGGGAGAGTGAACGAGAGGGCGGAGTGTGCAGATCTGGTGGATCCCTGACAGTGAGCCGAGTCCCATACCCTCTGGCACTGTTCGAACCAGTGGTTGACAGCTGGAACCTCCGAGTGCTCACCCGACCAGGGAAACAGAGGTGGTTGATATCCCAGGATGCACTGGAAAGGGGTGAGCCCTGTAGTGGATTGGCGGAGTGAATTCTGTGCGTATTCGGCCCAGGGAAGGAATTGGCTCCAACTGTCCTGGTTCTGGTGGCAATATGCCCTCAGGTATCTCGCGATTTCTTGGATCTTCTGCTCAGTCTGGCCGTTAGTTTGTGGGTGATAACTGGAGGAAAGGCTTACGGACACTCCTAGGAGTTTAAAGAAAGCTTGCCACACTCTGGATATAAACTGGGGTCCACGGTCAGACACTTTGTCTTCAGGGATGCCGAAGTTGCAAAATACGTTCTGAAAGAGAGCCTCTGCAGCTTCGAAGGCAGTGGGTAGTCCTGGAAGAGGTATTAGCTTGCAGGCTTTGGAGAACCGGTCAACAACGACGCAACGATGCAGGTATGATTACGTGATTTAGGTAGATACGTCATGAAGTCAATGCCAATGTGAGACCATGGTCGACGTGGAATAGGGAGAGGAATGAGCTTGCCTTCAGGGAGTTTCCTCGGGGTGTTGGTAACGGCACAGCAACCTTTGACGAATCGGGAGACATCCTGAGGCATGGAGGGCCACCAGTATTGTTGACGTAGGAGCGAGAGAGTACGCCTGCTACCTGGGTGTCCAGAGCCCGGAGAAGTGTGAGCTGAGTCCAGAAGGGCTGGACGAAGAGGAGGTGGTACGTAGAGGAGCCCTTCTGGACCTCCCGGCGGAGCAGGATTGGTAAGGTTTTCTTGGGAGATTTGCTCGTTGATGCTCCAGGTGATGGGACTGACAAAAATGGCTGGAGGGAGAATAGGATCCGGATGGGTTTCTTCAGGAGATGGTTGATGAATACGAGATATAGCGTCAGCTTTACAGTTCTTGGTACCAGGACAATAGGTGACGATGAAATTGAAGCGGGTGAAGAATAGTGGCCATCGAGCCTGGCGAGGATTGGGTCTTTTAGCCTCGCTGAGGTATTCTAAATTGCGGTGATTGGTGATGACTTCAAACTGATGATTTGCTCCCTCCAGCCAGTGTCTCCACTCTTCTAAGCCAAGCTTAATTGCGAGCAGTTCTCGGTTACCAATGTCGTAATTCTGCTCCGCCGGGGACAGCTTCTTAGAATAAAAGGCACATGGATGGAGTTTAGGAGGATCACCCTGCCGCTGGGTTAGGACCGCTCCGACCCCAGTAGAAGAGGCATCAACCTCGACGATGAAGGGGATATCTGGATTCGGATGAGCGGTCTGAAAAGCTTCTTTTAGCTGTTGGAATGAGTTGGAGGCTTCTGGGGTGAAGTACAGAGACTTGGGCCAGCCTTTGAGGGTGGATGTCAAAGGTGAACTGATGAGACTGTAATTGTTGATGAATTTCCTGTAGAAGTGACGGTAGTGGGTTGAGGCCAGTTCTGCATGGTGTCCACCTTCCTCTGGTCCATCTGGATCCCATGTTGGTCGATGACATATCCAAGGAACTGGACTGAGGTGGTGTGGAACTCGCACTTCTCCAGCTTGAGGTACAGTTGATGCGCACAAATTTTTTCTAGAACCTGCGTGATGTGGTGCCGGTGTTCAGTGAGGTCTCGGGAATAGATGAGGATGTCATCGATGTAGACCACTACGAATCTATTGAGGAATTCTCGGAAAACCTCATTCATATAGCCTTGGAAGACTGCTGGTGATTTGGACAGGCCATAGGGCATCACCCGGTATTCGTAGTGCCCAGAGGGTGTGATGAAAGCCGTCTTCCATTCATCACCTCTACGGATGCGGATAAGATTATAGGCACTGCGCAGGTCCAACTTCGAGAAGATACGAGCTCCTCTTAGTTGCAGCCGGGACCAGAGGAAGGGGATAGCTGAACTTGACAGCTTGTGAATTGAGATGACGGTAGTCGATGCACGGCCTCAAGCCTCCATCCTTCTTAGAAACAAAGAAGAAGCTTGAAGCTGCAGTGGATGTAGATGGTCGGATAAACTGTTGTTGCAGGGCTTCCTTAAGTACTCCTCCATGGCCTTCTGCTCTGGGATGGACAAAGGGTATACTCTACCTTTGGGTAATGTGGCTCCAGGTAGCAGGTCGATAGCACAGTCCCATGGCCGATGTGGTGGTAACTTGGTAGCCAGCTGCTTACTGAAGACATCCTGGAACGCCCGGTTCTCTTCAGGAATCTCTACTTTATGGATGACTTCGGGACTCTTGACGGATGTGTAGTTGATGGAGACATTCTGACAGTCCCGAGTTGATGAAGAGGATGAGTTCTTGGGGATTCTTTGAACAGTAGAAAGACAGGATATGAAACAGTTCTCGCTCCATTGGATTATCTCACCAGTGTCCCAGTCGATGAGAGGTTGATGTTGGATCATCCACGAGCGTCCCAGGATGAGGTCAGCAGTGGACTCTTCCAGCACCATGAACCTCGGAGTGTAGACATCCAATGCGGAGCGTCAGAGTGGGGGAAAAGTGACGAATACGACCCTTGCCCAGCGCTTTTCCTTGAATGGTGTGTATATGAAGATCCTGAGAAATGAAAGCTTTAGCATAAAGTTCTGCCAGGAAGACTTAATTGGTGCGTCACTTGACCTTTTATCTATCCAATCACATTCCAACACTTGTGGTATAAAAGATCGGTACTTACTCATGTTTGAGTTCGCAGATGCTGACGCTCCAATTCAGTTGCACGCGTCACTTGCCGACTAAAAAAAAAAAAAAATGTCTAAAGACACGCAATTTGTTTGCGTCTACTCCGACTCTGATGATGATTTCGTCTCACCATCTCCTCCTGCTGCACGTCGCAGCTCACGTATTCAGAGCTGTATTTCTCCATGGGCTCAATGTTCATCCGAGGATATAATTAAAGCTCTAGAGGAAGCCAGCATACCGGTTAGTCAAGGCCTCTCCAGAGAGGATCTACACCTTCTGGCCCAGAACGCTTTTGGTATTCCACCAGTTTCTATTTCTTCAAAAGCTTCAACTTCGGGAGCTCAACCTAAACCAACCAGCAAGAAAAGATCTGCTAAATCATCCTCACCTCATCCAGCAAAAAGATTATCAATACCTGCTCGGCCATCATCTTCTCCACAAAGTGTTGAAACTTCAGATACGAACTATGATCTTTTTTCTGCAGTTCAAAGCCTCGCTCAAACAGTCAAAGGATTGGAATCAAAAATGTCGTCTTTCGAACATTATTTCACAAATCCCAACCCTAGCATAAACCCGGCCATGATCCCATCAGTGATTCCTCAGTTCCATCCTCTCTCTACCGGATCAAGCAACCCTTCGAACGAGCCTTCTACATCTTCTATCCTGCCTACTCCTCTACACTCGATTCAGACTCCTTTTCAAGACGTTCCTGCACCACCGGCTTCCTCAAACTTTAACCTCTCCACAGCGGCTCCTGCTCAAAATTTCGGTAGGCGTTTTGTTTCGCCAGCTGCTGTAACTGTGTCTCCTCACCTAAGAAACAACATCATCCAAGGTAAGGATGTTAATCTGGCTACTTTATTGCTTCCTTCACCCGCTGCAGACAGAAAAATGGTTGACTGTGGTGACGTGGCAGTTCTTCTTAAAACTTCAGATCCTCGCCTCCAACGCAATCTCTCGTTTGGTGAATTTGTTATTGCTTTCGGCATCTACAGAGACATTTTGTGCCATATTTTTCTAGAGAGAAGGGAAGAGTTAGATCTGTACTTATCTATGATTGCGGATTTCAGCCAACGATACGGGGGTACGTTGTTTTATGAATACCACAAGTCACTTTCTGCCAAATCTGCTTCATTCATCGCACTCTTCAATTCAAGAATAGACTGGTCAGTTACAGACACGGAACTGCTCGTCCGTCATTTCGGCGGCCAAAAAATCTTGGCGTGCGCTATTTGCAGCGCTCACGGCCATTCGGCTTCATTCTGCTCTAAAGCATTCGAATACAATGATCCGGCTACTGTCCATGGTGCTGAAAAAGTAAGACCCTCTTCGGACAGCAGAGGTCGCCATATCGCAAATTTCAATGGGGTTCCTATATGTTCTCGTTTTAATGAATCTGTTTGTTCATATCCTAATTGTAAATTTCTTCATATCTGTAGCTCTTGCAAGGATCCGCACCCGAAATCTGTCTGTCCACGCCGGTACAAACCTGCAGCCAAAGGGAAAGCCCCAAATCAGAAAAAATTCTGAATAGCCACCCATCTACTCCTGTTAATATTCCGAGCCTGTCAAGCTACCTTTCCTCTCACCCTGATCCGGTTTTCGTGGATTATTTAATCACTGGCTTGTCTCAAGGGTTTCGGGTGGGAATTCTTTCACAACTCTCCGCCTCTTTTGTTGCAAAAAATTTGCAATCAGACAGAAATGAACCCGATGTGGTTTCAGCACTATTAGAGAAAGAGGTTAATAAAGGATATGTTATTGGCCCTTTCGCCTCTCCTCCTTTTTCTCCATTTCGGATTAATTCTATCGGCATTTCAACGCGCAAATATTCTGGCAAAAAACGTCTCATTTTTGATATGTCTTCTCCTCATTCCTCTAACATAGCAAGTGTCAATGAATGTATTCCCCTCACTCCCTTCTCTCTACATTATGCCTCGGTCGATAATGCCATTCAATTAATCAAGTTAGCTGGCCAAGGTGCTTGGTTAGCTAAGGCTGACATTACAGACGCTTTTAAAACCATGCCAATCCACCCTTCTGACTGGCATCTTTTTGGAGTCAAATGGAATTCTAAGTTCTATTTCGCCGTAAGGCTCACATTTGGGTGCAGAAGTAGCCCTCACATATTCAACAGTCTCTCCGAAGCTTTGTGCTGGATCCTGTTGAATGTCTGTAAACTTCCTTTCGTTCTGCATTTGCTTGATGAATTTTTGTTGATCGATTTTCCTAATTCTCATTCTTCCGTCCTCGATGTTCTTAAACAAGTATTCAGTGACGTTAGCGTTCCTCTCTCCGCAGAAAAAACTTTGGGCCCCTCTACTTCGCTCGAATTTCTAGGAATTTCTCTCGATACGGTCAAAATGCAAGCTTCTCTTCCTCATGAAAAGCTCGTAAGGATCAGATCCATTCTGGGAAGTTTTTCCTCTGTACACATCGTTTCGAAACGTGAGTTACTTTCCCTGCTCGGTCACCTAAATTTTGCCATGAGTATAATTCCGCAAGGAAGGGCTTTTATTTCTCGTTTGCTTACACTGGCTCATTCTACTCAAGACCTAAGTGATTTGCTTCAGTTAGACGAAGGATGTTTGTATGATATAAAATTTTGGACTCGGCTGTTAAATGATTGGAATGGCATTTCTTTTTTTTACAATGATGCTTTCGAATCATCAGCAGACCTACATCTATTTACCGACGCCGCCCCATCCGTTGGATTCGGGGGGTTCTTTCAAGGACAATGGTTCGCAGAGAAATGGCCAATCGAGTTTCCCGAGTCTACTTCTGGCTCAGTTTCTTCCGCGCTCTACGAGCTTTATCCTATAGTTATAGCCAGCTTAATTTGGGGTCCAGCATGGTCAAGGAAACGCATCATGATGTTCTGCGATAACGAAGCCGTCGTTGCCATTATTAATAAAGGCAGATCATCTTGCCCGACGATCATGCCTTTCGTGAGACGCCTAATATGGCAATCAGTTATCTTCAATTTTATCATTAAAGCTGCTCATATACCCGGTCACTCCAATGTCATTGCTGATGCATTATCTCGTTTTCGTTTTCAGACTTTCAGACGGCTTTGCCCTTCAGCCAATACGGATCCCACACCTTGCCCTCCCCTATCAGCAGCAGTGTTAAATTAGACGACTTGGTTAAGTCAGCCAGACATTATATGTCTAAAGGAGTAGCTCCTTCTACCTATAAAGCTTACACTTCCGCTTGGTCTTCTTTTTTAATGTTTTGCTTTTCCTTTCAGATTCCTTTATTTCCCATTTTGCTCACGACTGTCTGCTCCTTTCTAGTCTTTAATTTTGAAAAACGAAATCTTAAACCTTCTTCCATTCGCAAATTACTCGCAGGCATTCAATTTTATGCAAAATATTTTAATCCTGATTTTCCTAGTCTTTTTTCTGCTACTTCCATTCGGCTATTGCTTAAGGCGAGACACGGCAGGCAAAAACATCGATTTTCATGCAGTGGTCAATTTTGAGATTTTGGGCTAGTTTACTCCTTCAATATGTGTTCTTTCAAGCTGCTATAAAGAAAACGCTGAAAATATACATTAAGATGTTTATTTTATTACATTTTGTTTACTTGCGGCTGTAAGTTTCTCCCGAATTTACCAGGAAGTTAGCATTACAACGCGACACGCCGAGCTCCGTCTGTTTACTGAAGTCTGTCATGACCGGTATCACTGTGAAGCTCTGAGTCTCCTGCACAACGCTATGTAACCCAAATATGGGCATTTCCTTTCTATCAGTAACCAATCGTGAATGTCCAAAGGGGGATTTAAAGCTACGACGATTTCTCATTTAGAGCTATTTAAATCTTTAACTGCCGTTTTCTCAAAATGAGTTTTTGTCATTCTCCAGTAGAAACATCTCAGCCTATGTAGCACCTATGTACACCAAACTTTCCAGTTATACACTTAGCAGTATTCTGAAGATATTTTCAGAGGGATTTGTTAATAAATAATTCCTGGCCTGATTTATGTGACATTGTAATCAAAAAAATATGGTGAAAATCTATTTTTTATGGCTATGGACAGTATATTTTGATTTCCTAGGTAATGAAAGCATATATCCTGAAATCCCTCTGAGTTTTAATTTTCATCTTGTTTGTAAACAAAATGAAAAAATAATTTTTCACCTGGCTTTATCATATGTTCAGATCTATCTACCGAAAATATATGCAAAATCGTGCATATTTAATGAGATAATGCCTAATTTGCATAATTAAACATACAAATTTCTAAAACTTGTAATACATTTTTTTTATATACTTGTGAAAGTAATCAACTGAGGAAGTTTCATGGTGATATCTGTTATTTTAAAATTTTACCCTATTCACCTGTAGTGTCTCGCCTTAAAAGCTTTAGTAAATCCTCTAGTAATTCTCCAGATAAACGGTTGCCTTTTACTTTGCCATTAGTGCAAAAACTAATTTCTTCTATCCGTAATGGCCTATTTTCCAACTATACCAATATTTTACTAGAAGCCGTGTTTCTAACTGCTTTTTACGGGTTCATGCGTCCGGGGGAATTTACTTCTGCAACCAATCAATTTGATCCTGCCCACGATCCTTCCTTCTCCGATTTATGTTTCTCACCTAATTTCTTTACACTTTTTCTCAAGCACTCTAAGAATGATTCTGAAGGTCTTGGAGTCACACTAACCATTTCTAAAATTAACAACAATTTCTGTCCCTTCTCATCTATGCTTAAATTTCTTAAAGTTCGTCAGAGATCATCAGAGCATTCCCCCCTATTTATCCTCCCTAACGGAGCACCCCTCTCTAAAGCCTGGTTTAGGAAACACCTAGTTGTTGTCCTTAAAAGCTGCAGCCTATCTCCCTCCCAGTATACCGGGCATTCCTTCAGGATTGGGGCAGCCACTACAGCAGCTGAACGTGGCATCTCTACTGCAGCCATCAAGATCCTGGGCAGATGGTCTTCTTCTGCATTCGAGTCTTATATAAGACCTGATTCAAAAATCATCCTTGAAGCCCAGCAAGCTCTCCAGTAATGGCCAGGTAAATCCCTATGCATCTACTGGTGGTGGTATAAAAAAAAAAAAAAAAAAAAAAAATGCATGTGGTCTAACAGACCGTGTGGCCCTGCGGCCTTGTCTCTGTGGTCTAGCAGACCGTGTGGCCCTGCGGCCTTGTCTCTGTGTGTGGTCTAGCAGACCGTGTGGCCCTGCGGCCTTGTCTCTGTGGTCTAGCAGACCATGTGGCCCTGCGGCCTTGTCTCTGTGTGTGGTCTAGCAGACCATGTGGCCCTGCGGCCTTGTCTCTGTGTGGTCTAGCAGACCGTGTGGCCCTGCGGCCTTGTCTCTGTGGTCTAGCAGACCGTGCGGCCCTGCGGCCTTGTCTCTGTGGTCTAGCAGACCGTGTGGCCCTGCGGCCTTGTCTCTGTGGTCTAGCAGACCGTCTGGCCCTGCGGCTTTGTCTCTGTGGTATAGCAGACTGCGTGGCCCTACGACCTTGTGGTCTAGCATATAACAATTTTAGATGTGTCAGCAATGGATAAACATTACGTTTATGAAGCAGATATTATATGCTCAGGCGTAGCACACATCTACAAATTATAACTTCAAGTAGTTCTATTCATGAAGTGGCCTTTTACCAGTTAGCTATCAGCATGCAGCTTTCCATATTTACGCTTACCATGTTAATTCCTGTTCTTCTACTTTTTTAGGAACTCCAGGACTCAAGACCGGTGGGTCCACTTTATTTACCATTTTTTTGGGGGGTAGGCTCCGTCCTGGTGGAAGAAATCTTCTCCCAATTTTGGGGGTCGGCTGCGCCCCTGCCTTGGTCTTCAGGCAGGATATGCAGAGTCCGGACCCTCAGATTGCGAGCTACGGACGGGGCCTACGCCAAAGAATCTTATTGCTTGCTTGGTTGTTAATAAATGGATAATTGTCACAGTATTTATTCTCTGAGTCTTTCTGGTAGAACATTGTTGCTTGGGTGCATTCAGTTTCTGAAGGAGATGGGTTGAGATGAAGTTCCCAGCTGAACCGGAGTCGATGAGGGCTTGCGCTGAGACACATATCAGAGGTTAGGACATGAACAGTAGTGCGTGACAGTGTTTCAATCTTTGGTGGTAATTGGATTGTACTCACCGCCAGGCATTGGGGTTGTACGGGACAGTCATTGATGGCATGATTCTCTCCCCCACAGTA
Source organism: Scardinius erythrophthalmus (assembly GCF_964197995.2). Lineage (NCBI taxonomy): Eukaryota > Metazoa > Chordata > Actinopteri > Cypriniformes > Leuciscidae > Scardinius > Scardinius erythrophthalmus. The sequence continues at coordinate 33,419,981 of NC_138228.1, forward strand.
CAGACACAGACGATGTTGGATCCGGCGTTGACGCTCCGCATGGGTCAGGTGGTAAGCGTCGAGTTGCATGGGCTGTGGTGCTGGAAGAGCGACAGATGGTGCCGTGGGCGGAGGACATGCCGCGGGAGATTGAGATGCACAGGCGGTGAGTCGTTGTGATACACGGATGGTCTTTTGTATGAAGTTTTCAAGCCCCATTGAATCGTCATACACTACCATTTGTTGGCGAATGTTGGCATTGAGCCTGTGGCGGTAAGCTGTGTGTAACGACTACGAGAATGAACCAAACACAATTGAAGCTTTTAGGTGATTTTGTGCATACATAATCCCACGAAGAGTCTTTACATTCCAAACTCAAATCAGCAACCCACAGCCATAAATCACCCAGTCTCCAGAGAGTCTGTAACCAAAGACTTTTATTGGATTAACTAAAGGAAGAACTGGACAACGTTTGATAGTTTTTCCAAGACGGATCGGTTCAAAGATGGCACAACTCAGGGCCCTACCCAGAGGTCACATGACCCCTGCGACTAACAGACCCCGTCTTTCTTAAGGACCAAGGAGATGAACAAAACAGCTTTCAGCAGGAACTATCCATGACCTCAGATTGGAATTTCTTAAACCCCATAAACTTTACACACCAACACACTTTACATATCAAAATGCATAAAACTCATCCCAGAGCAATTCTTGACTGACCTATAATCAGACTATCGTACATAATTCTTTGTTGTCTACAACCTAGTATATGTGTATATGTGTCTACACTTGGTTATATCCCATGTAAGTCATTTAATGGTTATAACTGTTAGATGTTTGAATGAAAGTGTGTTGTGTTTCATATCAGTATGATCGTGTGCTCGTGATTCAAAAGATAATAGTAATAATGTCTAAACTGTGGCCTCTGTACTCTCTGCTAGAGCTTGGAAAGTAAGGAGATCCCAGATAATGCATGATTTACGATGAGACAAACAAAGCCAGTGTCTAATTGGTCCGATCTCTTCAGGAGGGGGGGACAAACTTTGAATTTAAAATCTTAGACACGAAACAAAGCTCTCTGTTCTGTGCTCTCTCTGTGCTGCTCTATCTCTGTGCTCTCGCTCTCGGAGTTCACCCTCAAGAAACGCTCTGCTATCACTCTCAAGAGAGATGGGCAGAAAAGATGAAGATCTAAACCAGACCAGTAACCATGTAACTGAGGAGCAGACCAACCCAAATTAAGATCAGATGGGTTAGATTCATTTTCAGTCATCTAACTACTCTCCGTATCTCATTTTATTTCTTTCTTTGTGTTATTTTCCTTTTCCGATTGAAAGTCTCGGTTTTAAGCTAAGTTTTGCTGCAAAGTTTCGGTCCACGATTCACGGCTGCAACGCACGATTTCAACTTCAAAGACTTCTCAACCATCCGACATCCACGCCACAGACATCTATCCAGGCACGAGGAGACCACAGCCAACGAACGGGAAACCCAAGGGAATCCCCAAAAGCAAAGACGCAAGTACCTCCAGACTAAAACTGAACTGGTGCATTGATATAAATTTAATAACCTGCCTAAAACGACAGAAGGGTTGAATTAATGCTTGATGGTTCGTTCAGGTTATGTCCTCTAAGTGCATAGAATCTTGAGATTTCATCATCTCACTCATCATCATCTCACTCTTTCCTCACTCTCTTCCTTTCTGCAACTTGTATGAATGTGTGTGTGTGTGTGTGTGTGTGTGTGTGTGTGTGTGTGTTTGTGTTAGATATTAGCTTTATGTGTTAGTAGCCTATATAATCAATAAAGTATTGTTTGTATTTGAAAAGAGATTACTTGTGTTATCTGCTTACGAATTTATTGTCTTAAACCTCGATCTAAGTTACCTATGCTTTTACCCTTAATTTACTTCGTAATTTATTGTTAGCTGGGGATTATTCTTTCTTGGCCAGGAAGATATTATATTTCCTATAGTTAATAATTGTTTATGCTTTCTGTTCATTGGATGAACCGATAAAATGATCATACTATTTATTCTGCTACAGTAAATTCTGAAAATAATTAAAATATTAATTATTGATCATAATCCGTTATGAATAATTATTAATTATATTTATACGTGGGCGTATAAACGCTACATGTGAGTAGAGCGGTTTTGTTCCAGCGCTAGATGGCACTAGGGTGCGGAACTGGAGAGCATAGGCACAAACAGATTGTTTACCTTGACGAAGATTGAAAAGCTGATCATGGATTGATAACTCAGACGCTGTTTAGCCGAAAACTTCTTTGAAGTGTTGGATGAAATTGGAAAGGGATTTAGTGACTTGAGCATTAGAATTCCATAAAGATTGAGCCCATTGAAGAGCATGGCCAGACAGTAATGAAATCACAAACGCCACTCTGGCTGAATCGCTGGGGAATTGAGGAGCTTGCATTTCGAAGTACAGTGAACATTGTGGGATGAAACCGCTGCAGTCCTCCACCTCACCGGTGAATGTCGCTGGTCGGGCCATGGGACTGGCAGAGGCAGCTGGTGGTACAACGGGTGATCGAGGAAGAAGTGACTGGCGTGCGGCGTGCAGGACATCAGCGGGAATGGTGGGTGGGTTATCCGGGTGTGATGGAAGTAATGAGAGTCGAACAGCATGTACCAGCTCCATGGGGTTCTGCATATGGTCTGACAGGGGGCTGGATTGCTTTTTAATTACTAATAGTTTTAAGCTGTTGTCTTGGATTTCCATGCCTTTTTGCACCTTCCTTTCTTCATGTGTTCAATACTTTTTCCCTGTGTCATTTCACATTATTACACATAACTTAATATCTGAACTTATTTGTTTTGGTTTCTTTGTATGTATGGGTTCCTTGGGTTTTTATCAGCATCTGGTGAAAATTTCATGTCAATAGCACCTTTGGAAATATATTTACTGAGACAAATGGTGACGTGTTCAATACTTATTTCCCCCGCTGTATATATATATATATATATATATATATATATATATATATATATATATATATATATATGTGTGTGTGTGTGTGTGTTTATAAAGAAAATAGGCCTTAATAGGTCTACACAATATATTTCTCCTAAATAATTGACAGATTAAAAAAAGGAAAAAAAAAACGCGAAGAAAAAAGTAGCTTTTTTTTCTTTTGTTAAGCTGTAAAAGCACATTTTCTGACACTCTAAAGCATTTAACGCGTGCATTTGCATTATTTTATTAAATCCAACTCATTGCATTAGCACCTCAAGCGCACGCACACACAACATATCAATTCTAGCATTGCTAATTTTACATTTCTGCCATTCATCAGATTAAAAAAAGGAAAAAAACTGCAAAGAAAAAAGTAGCTTTTTTTTCTTTTGTTAAGCTGTAAAAGCACATTTTCTGACACTCTAATGCATTTAACGCGTGCATTTGCATTAATTTATTAAATCCAACTCATTGCATTAGCACCTCAAGTGCACGCACACACAACATATCAGTTCTAGCATTGCTAATTTGACATTTCTGCCATTCATCAACTAAAATGCAATCAAACAAACATAAAAGATTCACTGTTTAATTTAAATGGTCCGTCCCCAGCGCTCAACCACGTTTTGTGCATGTGAAGGATGCTGTTTTACATGGACATTGGAACACGAGTGGAGTACAAAGCCTTGTTTACTTAATGAATCTTTACTTAGTTCAGTAACCAAATGTTGCATGACAAATGTAGACACATTTGGATTCTGGTTGCCCACTGAAGCTAAACAGGGTTGAATTTGGTTAGTACCTGGATGGGAGATGGACCTGAGAAAACCAGGTTGCTGCTGGTAGAGGTGTTAGTGAGGCAAGTAGGGGATGCTCACCCTGTGGTCTGTGTGGGTCTTAACGCCCCAGTATAGTGACGGGGACACCCAGAAAAGCGCTATATAAATGTAACAAATTATTATTTATTATCATTATTCTTGCCGAATGAGAGGCAAGTTCATTGCCGTTTCAGTTTCACTTTAAATTAATTTTGACTTGCCATTTGTAAGTTGTTTATAATGAATATTCAATATAAACAGTGAATATTTAAATGACGATTGTTTTCAGCCGCTTGATTTATCAACATACGATCATTTGTACGATGGGATTGGCAGCATACGAATGTTTCAGGAATCACACGTGAACCCTGTTGTAAGATAACTTCTGTGCTTGGATCTGTGCTCGTTTCTACATTAGATTGATAAATGAGGCCCTCTGTGTTTGTTGACTGCTTCCGACATACCACAGTTGTTTGGGGGGCTTGTAAAAAAGGAGTGCATGAGAGAAAAAAAAAAGATGGGGAAAGCATCTCTCGATTGCATTAAACTCTATGAATATAATAATAACTTCAAGACCTTAAAGTGCCCTTTTCTCAATCCGGTTTGGTATGCTGCCTCTGCTATTTAAATTTTTTTCATATATATTTTTTTATTACTAACAAGTTTTTCACTTTTGTGAGTGACGTTACTAACATAGGTTCTTCATGCCACAGCGCACATATGCAACTGATCCATAATGAAATTATCATCCGCCTACTCTGTGAAATTCACTGGCCAAATAACCTTTCACAGATGGGAAGACATTTGATTAGTGCAGAATATCGTGCTTTAGACCAGTTCGATCAAGGATATCTGTGTTATTCCCATGCTGAGAGTGTGAGTCTGAGCCTGAATGCGTGTCTGACGTTAAATGCATGAGAGTTGGCAACCCTGGTTTCTAGCATGATTAATCTTGTTTTTTGCCCGTTTTAGCATTTTACTAGCATGATTTACCACGTTGCTAGTCTGTCATTGCACATTGCTAACATGTTACTAGCATGTTTTAGGATTACAGCATGATAAGTCAGAACAGTGTTTGTCTATTTTACCTTGGATACACTATAGGAGTTATTAAGGGAAAAAGTTGTCACCCTTGAATAGAAGACTAAGGGAAATTAGGCCTGTCGGAAGTCTGCTACAGAAATTATGTAAGTCTGATCTGTTAGAAAAGATATACCACAAGCAGAGTTAGAACAGTTTGAAGTTCTGTACAGAATGGCAAGCCAACATAATGATTCATTCATCTTTTCAAGCCTTTTTAGCAGATAAGACGGCTGAATGCCATTGAGACAGTTTGAATTGAACTGCCATTTGAAGTGCAATATGACATAGACAGCGCATATGGAACTGCTCAAGATTGGCAATCTGCTGGCGATAAATGGTCCAGGACTCAGATCCATACAACAGAACTGTAAGGATGACTGCCTTATATACTTCCACCTTTGTGTCCAGCCGGATAACGTGCTCGTCACATATTCTCTTGGACAGTGGATCAAAGGCGACATTAGCTTTTGCGATGCAGGCACTGATGTCGGAGTCCGCTGTTGCATCAGCTGCGAGAATGCTACAGAGGTAGCAGAACTTGTTAACAGCTGTCAGCAGAGTGTCACCTGCAGTAATTACCGGTGGATTGGAGTTTAACTTGTTCACTGCTTGAAGCATGACTTCTGTCTTCTTTAGACTGACAGTGAGCCCAAAATGAGAAGCTGCAGTTTGAAAACGATTGAATGGTGACTGGGCTTCGGAAAGGCTGTGCGCCATTAGTGTGCAGTCATCTGCATACAAAAGGTGATGCAAAATTGCAGAATGTGTCTTAGTGCGAGCCTGAAGCCTGCGTAGATTGAAGACACTGCCATTTGTACAGAACTGGATTGGAATGCCCATGTCGCAGTCCTTAAAAGCCACGTACAGCATCATAGAAAAGATGCTGCTGAATAACAGTGGGGCACTGCTGTACACTCAATATTACTCACATGTGCAGAAATAGACTGCTTTAGTGATGAACTTAAGTGAAAAATTGTTTCTGAATATAACATTAATTTATGATTGTGTTTTGCACTGTAAAAGGTAACATCTTAATGTTCCCCATACAGCTATGGTCATTATTTGCAGTGCAATGAATTTCAAATTGTTTATTGGCCAAAGACAGAAGAGGTTCAATGATTATGGTTGACAGGAATAATTATTATTTGATTATTCACTGTAGTTCAATCCTATTTTAAAATAATCAACAGTGACAAATGACCCAGGCGATGTCGATGGAAACCAAATGAACGTTTCACAAACATCCCCCATCTTTCTCATTTTAGACGATCCACTAGTCCCTCAAAATGACCACACTGAAATTTTTACATCCCAATCCTAATCTGCTCTCTTCAAACTGTTTTCTTGTTTCAAATGATAAAGTACATGAGCTCAGCAATGGTGCATAAGGCTTTGCTTATTCTTGTGTGGTCCGACTGCTTTCAGTTACTGCATTTTGAGAGCAACCTCACAACTTTGACTTGAATTCTTTGCACAATTTTCTTACTTGCATTTATCTCAGACTTTTGACTACATGGGCGCTCTAGACATACAGAAGTTCAGCTGTAATGACACTGAACTTTTGGGCCGCTTGAGTTTCCATCACTTACACTGTTACACTGGCGTCACTTTGTTTGGTCTCATTAGGAGAGGTTTGAAGTAGGTCATTGACTAACCATCTTCATCTGACATAAATGGCAGGTTGGTGAAAATAGCACACATAAACACATTGCTCAGATGGATTGATTATCATAGTGAGGTTTGCGTGCAAACGGTCTGGCAAGTGGCAGTGCATAAAATTGGTGATTGTGCCGTGGGCGTGATTTGTGAATGCATTTGTATAATCATCCTCATGTGCGTGTTTGAAGGTATGCAAGCTCTCCTGCTTGTTTGTGTATGTTCATCGGTGGTAGTAAATGAGCACACACAAAGCTTTAGAGACTCACAAACATGCACATACACATGCAATAAGAAGGTTCTCATTAGCTTGATCAATATGAATATCTAATCCCGTTGCTTGTGTTTAACTGGCAAATAGTTGAACATGCTATTTACATCTGTCCCGTCAGCACTCAATCCATCTCACACATCAGAGAGCCATCCAATCAGAGTTCTGAATGAGAAATGTGTCTCACACTCATCATCACGCTGATTGATTCATCATGTCCTGCTGGCCAAGGGGTTACTGGCAGAACTCAGGAAGGCCCTGTGGACCAGGTCAGAGGTCAGACTGATTATGAAAAGTCAGAAAAGCAGCATTTCTAGAGGTTGTCCACTAAGCGGGTCTCACAGAGGTCCTGTCAATAATAATATCCAACATTCGTGTTAACCCCAACACCACCCTCCTCCTCTGCTCTTTCAATTTTATGCTTTTTTTTTCTTTTGTAATTGCTTGTAATTTGCTTGTTGACAGAATCCCCAGCTTGTCTGGCCTCTGACGCGGCTGTAACCGGAGCCCCCTGGAGGAGGATGAGGACACATTTGGCTAATGCACACACACACACACACACACACACACACACACACACACACACACACACACACACACACACACACACACACACACACACACTCTGCTCTGGCCTAATTATTGTGACTGTGTGGCTAACCAATACAGCACCAACAAAATGGGGCTGAATTCCTCTAAGGGTGAAGGAAGGGGCTACCCAGTTCATTATTTTTTGCTTTGCAGCAATCAAGGTCAAATAATGGCGTGCATGCCAAATGATGCAAAGACAGCCTGCTAGCTGCAGAGGAGAGAGGGCGCTGGTGCTGGTGCTGATGAAAGAATGTTTGAGCAGTAAAAGGCAGGGGATTTCTTCATCTCTGCTGACGTTGGTCCAGTGAGAGAATTTATGACGCTGTCACCTGAGAGCAAACATCATCTTACTCATACATACTTTCTCTCATGGAGTTTTCATCCCTCTGTTCTACTTCTCATCTTTATGATATGTTGCTGCTTTCCACATATACCCTATTAATAACTTAAATAAAAACTTAAACTTAATTTTTCCAGGAAAATTATCCCTCAGTGGTCAATAATGAACCTTTAATTATGAATGATAAGGGTATCACAATTAAAGTTAAGGTCATTGTCACGATCAATAAACAGGAAGCAAGGATGCAAGTAATCTCTTTTATTGAATGTAGTAGAAGTAGAACAATGATAACAGGCAGGCAGGCTGGCAGGCAGGCAGACAAGCAGGCAGGCAACCAGGCAGGCAACGCAGGGACTAGATGGTCAGATAAAGGTGCTGAAGTGAAGTGGTGACGAACAGTGAAGAATCCAGATGAAAACGAAAACCAGTTTAACATGGAACAGGAAACGAGGACACAAACTGAAACTCCGACTGGACTGGATACACAAACACTGGAGACATCAAACAACGATCTGACAAAGAGAGGAAATTGTGATGAGAACTTATAGGAGAGTTAATGGGCAGCAGCAGGTGCGGGGAATGAAATCAGCAGGCGCGCTGATCAGCCGTAACGAGCGGTAACGCCCACTCACACACACCCACACACACACAGAACAACAAATACACGAGACACGAAGAAAACAGTGAATTCATGAACCGTGACAGTACCCCCCCTCCTAGGAACGCCTCCTGGCGTCCCTAGACTCCCTTACCTGTTGATTGTAATCATCAATAAGGGAGTGATCCAATATGTCTCTAGCAGGAACCCAACTTCTCTCCTCCGGACCGTAACCTTCCCAGTCCACCAAGTACTGGAATCCGCGTCCCCTCCGCCTTGAGTCCAGAATACGATTAACCGAATATGTAGGTTCCCCTTCTACGAGTCGCGGCCGGGGGGGGAACCGGGACAGGCGGATTAAGACCAGAACGAAACACGGGGTTTTTTTTGGAAACATGGAAGGCGGGATGAATCCTCCTGTACACTGGAGGGAGTTTGAGGCGGACTGTCACCGGACTAATGATCTTAGTGACAGTGAATGGGCCGATAAATTTGGGAGCCAGTTTATTAGAGACGGAGCGGAGAGGAATGTTCTTGGTAGAAAGCCACACTTTTTGACCAACGACGTATACGGGAGGCCTAGACCGGTGGCGATCGGCTTTGGCCTTGGTGCGCTCCCCCATTTGGAGTAGAGTCTCACGGGCTCTAGTCCAAGTGCGGTGACACCTCTGGACGAAGGCGTGAGCGGAGGGAACCGCGACTTCGAATTCCAGACTAGGAAAAATTGGTGGCTGATAACCTACACTACACTCAAATGGAGACAGGCCCGTAGATGACACTGGTCACGTATTGTGGGCGTACTCCACCATTGACAGTTGTTGGCTCCATGAGGAAGGATTCTTGGAGACCAAACATCGCAACGACCTCTCCAGATCTTGGTTGGCTCTCTCAGTTTGACCATTGCTCTGACAGGGTGTCTACAGATATAAACAAGTTAAATTTAAGACTTTTTAAGACCTTTTTAATGCCACTTTAAATAAAATTTAAGACCAAACCTGTGATGGAAATACACAATATATTACATGCGTATATGTAATATTTAAGCTAAGTAATTGAAATAATTTAATAATCATTACTTGTTTATTGAACTAAAATCAATGTAACATTTGCAATCGTGAGAATATTCAGCAAAATAGCTCCTGTCATGTTATGTTACTCAGGGTTTTTCCTGGCTCAAAATGAGGCGTAGGTGGTAAAATCCTAATAATGTATTTTAATAATAAGATAATTAAATTTGTATTTTTTTGTAGATCATCATATGGCCTAATGTGTTTCCCACATTATTTTTGTGGGTGGTGCTTGGTACTTGTAGGGGGGTCCGGGGGCATGCCCCCCCGGAAGAACATTTTGTACATTTTTAAAGATAAATTCATTAATCTGGTGCACTTTGAGTCATCCAAATCCACTAATAAAAATAGATAGTCCACCCGCAAACCACCCAAATTCTTTGATTTAGATATCTGCATCTGATCATCACATTACAATTATTTAAATGATCAGTGTTAAGCATGATAATATGGTAAAATATCACACTGAAGTAGCCTGATTTAAAAGGAACATTTATTTAAAATAAAAGTTCTTCTTTTGGCAAAATTACATTTACTTAATAGCCTAAACAGAGGCTTTACTCCCTTCAAACTTAAATTGTCAATATTTCATTACATCACTGTTTGAAAGCACTATTTTTTGTAACTTTTATAAAAAGGCATTTTTCCCCTAATTTTATTAAATGTATGCTTCATCTTTCATTTCAAATTCTTAAATTTGATCAATATATTCAATTAAAATAATAAGACACTAGGCTGTTAATCAAATTAAACAATTTACATTGAAAAATTATAACTGTATTAAATTGGATTATTTTAAATATTTTTGAATATACAAATAAGGAATGTTGAAAAGATGATACTTTATGAAACTAAACCGCCAGTAGGAGGCGGCAGGCGACCGTCTTAATGAGCGAGTCATTGAGTCATTCATTCAAACGATTCGTTCAAACGGCTGATTTATTCAGAATGAGGCAGTTTATGAATGGGTAATTGATTCTTTGACTCAACCGATTCGTTCAAAACGCTGAATCATTCAGTAATGCTGCTGCAACAAGTGTTGCTGTGAGATGCGCAATCTTTGTTTGGAACTATTTTCGCTGCTGAAACAGAACAAAAACAGTCATTGCGTCTAAAATGTAAGTGACTTAATTTTAACTATTTGTTTATTGAACTGTAATGAAATCAGTCTCGGTTTCAGTCTTGATGGCATTCAGGAAAACAGCTCTCTGGTCGTGTGTAGCCTAGCTATTTATTGTTTCTTAACTATGTTATAAATAACTGCGCGAGCCTCAACAGCGCAACATTGTTACCGTATACATTAGGTAGGCCTATATTATTATCAACTATAGGCTATCAATCGCCACTTACATTAAATGAAATAAAACAGAACCATCCTCATTTTTACCTCAGTATGTTTCTTTATGTTTGCCGTTATGCTCATTTGTTTTGATTTCTTCCTTTAAAATCTATGACAGACACAGAGACAAGCAGCGCGAGCCTCAACAGCGTTACCAGAAAAAGCCTACATTATCATTATCAATAGCTGTTTATGTAATAAAATCTGAATCATTCTGGCGATTCGATGCTTCACTGCTTATTTGACGGACATTAGGTCCGTCAGACTGGAGACATTTTTGCGGTAACGTTACCAGAAATATTTAAGACCTATCGAATCTGAATTTAAGACATTTTAATACTTTTTAAGGCCTTTTATTAGGAAAACTTTATTTAAGACATTTTAAGACTTTTTAAGGACCCGCGGCCACCCTGTCTGAGGATGGAACCCTGAGGACAGACTGACAGTCGCTCCCAATAATTAACAAAACTCTTGCCAAAATTTTGACACAAATTGGGGTCCTCTGTCGGAAACCACGTCTGTCGGGAGGCCATGTAAGCGAAAGACGTGATCAACGACGGTCAACGCTGTCTCCTTGGCTGACGGTAATTTGGGCAAGGGGATGAAATGGGCCGCCTTCGAGAACCGGTCCACCACGGTCAAAACTACCGTGTTGCCTCGAGAGGGCGGGAGGGCGGTGATAAAATCTAGCGCAATATGGGACCAGGGTCTCGAAGGGACAGACAGCGGTTGAAGTAACCCATCTGGGGGTCGATTGGAGGTCTTACCAATGGCACAAACTGAGCAAGCCAAAACAAAACTGTGGACATCACGAGCCATAAGCGGCCACCAGAATCGTTGCTTAACCAAAAACTTGGTACGACTAACTCCTGGATGACAAGCTACGTTGGAACAATGCCCCCACTGAATGACGTCAGACCGTAATCCCTCCGGTACAAATAAACGGTTCGGTGGGCAACCGGGCGGAGGCGTTACCCCTTCTAAGGCCGATTTGACCTTCGATTCGACCTCCCATACGAGTGTGGAGACAAATAGGATCTCGGGCAAAATGCACTCGGGAGTAGACGGGCGTTCGGAAAGGTCAAAAATGCGCGATAAAGAATCGGGTTTGATGTTCTTGGAACCCGGGCGGTACGAGAGAGTAAAATCAAAACGTCCGAAAAAAAGTGCCCACCGAGCCTGCCTGGAGTTCAGTCTTTTGCCAGTCTTAATATATTCCAGATTATTATGGTCGGTCCAGACGATAAAAGGTACCCCTGACCCTTCTAACCAGTGACGCCATTCCTCCAACGCTAACTTGACTGCCAACAACTCTCTGTTACCAATGTCATAATTGCGTTCGGCAAGGGAACAAACGATGAGACAAAAACGCGCATGGATGCATCCTGTCGTCTGTGGGAGAACGCTGGGATATCACTGCACCTACCCCCACCTCTGACGCGTCGACCTCCACCACGAACTGACGTGATAGATCAGGGGCAATGAGAATGGGGGCTGAAACAAAGCGGCCCTTCAGTTTGGCAAACGCAGCCTCAGCTGCGTCTGACCACCTGAACGTAGTTCTGGGGGAGGTCAAGGCAGTCAGAGGTGAAGCTAGTTGGCTGAAGTTGCGAATAAACCGCCGGTAGAAGTTGGCGAACCCCAGAAACCTCTGTAGAGCCTTATGGGAATCTGGATTTGGCCATTCCACCACAGCCTTAACCTTCTCAGGATCCATACGTATTCCCTCAGACGACACAATGTATCCTAGGAAAGGAACAGACTGTGCATGAAAAACGCATTTCTCCGCCTTGACAAAAAGCCCATTCTCTAACAACCTCTGAAGCACTCGTCGGACGTGCTGCACATGTTCCTGGAGAGAAGATGAAACTATCAATATATCATCCAGGTAGACATAAATGAACTGGTCGACCATATCTCGCAGCACGTCGTTGACGAGTGCCTGGAAGACTGCTGGGGAGTTGGACAACACAAAAGGCATGACCAAGTATTCAAAGTGCCCCCTGGGGGTGTTAAAAGCAGTCTTCCACTCATCCCCCTTCCTAATGCGGACCAAATGATAAGCATTACGTAAGTCCAATTTAGTGAAGATAGACGCTCCCTGCAACCTCTCGAAAGCTGAAGACATCAACGGCAAAGGATAAGTATTCTTTACCGTGATGCTGTTCAGCCCCTGGTAATCAATACAAGGTCGCAGAGATCCGTCCTTCTTCCCCACAAAAAAAAGAACCCCGCCCCCGCTGGAGAAGAGGAAGGGCGGATGAACCCCGTTGCTAGAGAATCAGAAATATATTTCTCCATAGCCTCCCTTTCTGGGACAGAAAGCGAATATAACTTGCCTTTAGGCGGAGACTTACCTGGCAATAAATCTATAGCACAGTCATAGGGACGATGCGGAGGAAGAGAAGCAGCACGAGACTTACTGAACACCTCCTTCAGGTCTAGGTACTCCGCGGGCACGTTAGACAAATCCACTGCCTCCTCCTGAAACACAGGGACAGAAACAGACGAACAGGCAGACACAAGACAGGACTCATGACATTTACTGCTCCACTCCAACACTGATTTTTGCTGCTAGTCTATTTTGGGGTTGTGATCGATGAGCCAGGGATGTCCGAGAACAACAGGTGCGAGAGGTGAGTCCAGTATGTAAAATGAAAGTGTCTCGGTGTGATTGCCTGATGTGATCAGTGTGATGGGTCCTGGTGATGAGTGCAATGGTGGGTAAGTCCTGGCCGTTGAGTGCATGAACAGTAATCTTGTTGGTGAGTGGTTGGATGGGAACTTGAAACTTGATTGCAAATGAATGGTCCATGAAATTACCTTCGGCCCCTGAATCCACCAGTGTGTGGCAGTCGTGATTGTGGACTGACCATCTTAGTCTTACCGGGAGGAGCGTAGATGTTGATGAGGTCTTCTCAGCGGAGATCCCACCCGACAGTAGCCTCATACTTACTTCCGGGCTTGCCCTTTTACCGGACAGTTATAGGCGTAATGTCCCGCCGCGCCGCAATACAGGCATAGTCCCTGGGATCTCCGCCTTTCCTTCTCCTCCCGGGAAAGCCGAGCTCGACCGACCTGCATGGGCTCGTGATCGTCGACGGGGCTGACCGCGTCCCCACCGCTGGACCGCTGATTTTCCGTACCTCTTAATCCACGGCTGGGCAAGCTCCGTCGCTCGACTCTTGACAATCGTGCATCTACTCGAAGAGCAAGATCTACCAGTCCATTGAATGAAGTGGGAAGGTCCAGGGCGTAGATCTCTCTTTGAACGTGGTCAGCCAGCCCATGCAGGAACATGTCCCACTGCGCCTCCTCGTTCCACTGACACTCTGCCGCCAGGGTCCTGAAGTCGATAGAGTACTCCGACACCGACCTCTCTCCTTGTTTGAGTTCCACGAGCATCCGAGCCGCCTCTCTCCCGGCGACCGCTCTATCAAAAACTCTTTTCATCTCGGCGGCGAGTGTCTGGAACGAGGCGCAGCAAGGGTCTTGATTCTCCCACACCACCGTTCCCCAAAGTGCTGCCTTCCCAGTCAATAAGGTGAGCACGAAGGCCACCTTGGCACTCTCCTTGCTGAAGGTCTTAGGTTGTAGAGAGAAATGCATTGAGCAACGGGTTAAAAATGCTCTACAAAAGCTTGGCTCACCCGAGTATGATTCCGGAATCGGTAGGTAGGGCTCTGACTGGGAAGCTCCTTCTGATGGTGTGGGGGGAATGGCCGGTGTGGGTGGCGCAGTGGGAGCTCGCAGATGTTGGATTTGCTGGGTGAGCTCGGACACCTGCGTCACCAATGCCTGGACAGCCCGTGTGGTCTCCGTCATACCTCTTTCCTGACTGTCCATGCACCGAATGCTGGAGCTGAAGAATTCATCCAAGCTGGATGGGTTACTCGCTGCTTCCATGAAGAAGGTCAGATCGTTCTGTCACGATCAATAAACAGGAAGCAAGGATGCAAGTAGTCTCTTTTATTGAACGTAGTAGAAGTAGAACAATGATAACAGGCAGGCAGGCAGGCAGGCAGGCAGGCAGACAAGCAGGCAGGCAACGCAGGGACTAGATGGTCAGATAAAGGTGCTGAAGTGAAGTGGTGACGAACAGTGAAGAATCCAGATGAAAACGAAAACCAGTTGAACATGGAAGAGGAAACGAGGACACGAACTGAAACTCCGACTGGACTGGATACACAAACACTGGAGACATCAAACAACGATCTGACAAAGAGAGGAAATTGTGATGAGAACTTATAGGAGAGTTAATGGGCAGCAGCAGGTGCAGGGAATGAAATCAGCAGGCGCGCTGATCAGCCGTAACGAGCGGTAACGCCCACTCACTCACACACACCCACACACACAGAACAACAAATACACGAGACACGAAGAAAACAGTGAATTCATGAACCGTGACAGTCATCATCACAATGAAATAATAATTAGAATAAGTTATTATTATTAACAAATCATTATTTAGCCATGATTTTTATTTAATAAATAAAATCCCATACCTGTTACCGAGCAATATTATTTATATGTCAATTCCATTGTTATATTAACATAATTCAGGCTGCAATTAGGTAGTTGACATTAAATGAAGTTTATTCAACAAAATTCAGGATGAGATTCAGGTTATCCAACTAATAAGAGCAATCTTTCCCTGCCTGCTCAAAACTTCCCCGCAGATATTCTCCGGTAACACTTTAGAATACTGTTCCTTCATTAATGAATAACTACACAGGAACAAGTATCGCATTATCAACATTCTATTAAATACTAATAACTAACAAGAAACTTGGTAACAATTGGTAACACTTTAGTCATTACTAGTGTGTTCCCATGATCTTCACTTTAGAATACTGATCTAAATAATTAGTAGTACCTTTAGAAAGATGTAGTAACCCCAACCCTCACCCTCATTACTATCCAAACCTTACAAAAACTTCAGTCAATATTAGGTAGTTATTATCAGGCTTTTCACTTTAGAATACTGATACAAATTATTAGTAGTTCCTGTAACACTTTATTTCACAGTGTCTATTAAAAATTTTACATGTACTTACCATAGGCAAGGCAAGGCAAGGCAAGTTTATTTATATAGCACATTTCATACACAATGGTAATTCAAAGTGCTTTATGTAACACGGAGTCAGAGACATTCGAATCCATCTGCAAGGCTTTATTAAGAATCGTCAACAGGCAGGAATAATCACCAGAAAACAGGACCAACGTAGGTAATCCGGGACACAGTTCAATAGACAGGCAATGGTCGCAATGGCAGGTAGCAGGAATCGTCAACGGGGTACACAGTCCAGAGTCATACACAGAAAATCCAACACAGAGATAAACGCTCAGAATTACGACCATAGGGAACGATAAGACTTCGCAATGAACAAGAGAAAGTCTGTGCCTTATAAAGGCAATAACTAATTGGATGATGAGCCACAGCTGAGACGGAAAAGTACTGGGTCCGTGTGAGAAAAGAGTCCGGGCGGAACTAATATTCGGGTGATGGTTCCCGCTGTGTTCGGTCGGAAAGGGCCACAGAGGCGCTATTAGTGACAGAGCCCCTCCCCTGCGAACGGCTCCCGACGTGAGCTCCTCCTCGGCGCCGAGGTCTACCACGAGGACGAGGAGCGGGTTTCTCCGGGTGTTCCCGGTGGAATGTAGCAGTAAGTTGGGGGTCGAGCATGTCCTTAGAATTGACCCAAGACCGCTCCTCGGGGCCGTATCCCTCCCAGTCCACGATATACTGGAGGACCCCGCCTCGGCGCCGAGAGTCCAATATCTGGTTGATCTGATAAATGCTCTCTTCTGCGTCCATTAGGGGAGGAGTCTCTGCCGGAGCGGCCTCGTCCTGGTCCCCCTCTCCTCCCGGTTCCACAGCGGGCTTGAGCAGGGAAACATGAAAAGTGGGTGAGATGCGGTAATGAGATGGGAGATCTAAACGGAAAGACACAGGAGTGATTTGTCTGAGGATTTTGAACGGACCCACGTACCTTGGGCTAAGCTTTCTGCTGGGGAGTCGGAGTCTCAGGTCCCGGGTGGAGAGCCAGACCCACTGTCCGACCTGGTATGGGGGAGCGGCTCTCCGGAGGCGATTGGCTTGGCGGGTAACTCGTTGGATTGCCTGTCGTAGGTTGGTGTGTGCTAGATCCCAGGTAGCTTCGCTCCTCCGTAGCCAGGTGTCCACTGCGGGGAGGTTAGTAGGTTCCCCGGACCACGGGAATAGTGGAGGTTGGAAGCCTAACACACATTGGAATGGGGTAAGTTGGGTAGAGGGCTTCCTTAGGGAATTCTGGGCGTATTCAGCCCACATGAGGTATTCGCTCCAGTCCTCCTGATGGAGGTGACAGTAAGCTCGTAGGAAGCGGGAGAGTTCCTGATTCAGCCTCTCCACTTGTCCATTGGATTGCGGGTGGTACCCTGACGTGAGGCTGACGTTGACATTTAACTGAGACCAGAGGGACCTCCACACACGGGACGTGAATTGGGGTCCTCGATCCGAGACTATGTCTTCGGGCAAACCATAAAATCTAAAGACCTGGTTGAGCAAGGCTTGAGCAGTCTCCCATGCAGTGGGAAGTTTGGGAAGCGGAATAAGGCGGCATGACTTGGAGAACCGGTCAATGATGGTGAGGATCACGGTGTTGTGGTGAGAAGGTGGCAAGTCGGTCATGAAGTCGACGGCCAGGTGGGACCATGGTCTCTCTGGGATGGGGAGAGGCTGGAGCAGACCGGCAGGGCGCTGGCGTAGGGATTTGGTTTGGTTGCATGTGACACACTCCTTGACGAAGGTTAGAATCTGTTGAGTCATGGAAGGCCACCAGAACTTATTGAGAACGAGTTCCCTGGTCGCCTGGACGCCGGGGTGGCCGGCACTGGGATTTTCGTGGATCAGTGTCAGTACGCGATGCCGTAGGGGAGCGGGGACGTAGGTCAGTCCAGGAGGGCATTCCGGAGGAGCAGGATCCGTTTCTAGGGCCTCAGTGATCTCGACCATGATGTCCCATTGCACGGGGGAGACGATCTGGGAGATGGGAATGATGGTGGCTGGAGAGGTGTCTGATTGGGACAAGTCGTATTGGCGGGAGAGTGCGTCCGCCTTACCGTTCTTGGACCCGGGCCGATAGGTTATGGTGAAGAGAAACCTGGAGAAGAATAACGACCATCTGGCCTGGCGGGCATTGAGACGTCTGGCGGTTCTCAAGTACTCCAAGTTCTTGTGGTCGGTTAGAATGAGAAAGGGTATGGTCGAGCCCTCCAACCAGTGTCTCCATTCCTCCAGGGCCGCTTTCATGGCCAACAGTTCTCTGTCCCCGACGTCATAATTACGTTCCGCGGGATTGAGTTTGCGGGAGTAGTAGGCACATGGGTACAATTTCTCTGGGGTTCCCTGGCGTTGTGACAGTATTGCTCCGATACCTGTGCTGGAGGCATCCACCTCCACAGTGAACTGACGTCGGGGGTTTGGGTGTTTCAAGATGGGAGCCGAGGTGAAACGAGTCTTCAGATCTTGGAACGCTTTCTCGCAGAGCGTAGACCATGCCAGCTTGTTGGATCCACCTCCACTGCGAGTGAGGGAAGTTAGAGGAGCTGCCACTTGACTGAAACCCCGGATGAATCTTCGATAGAAGTTGGCAAACCCCAGGAAACGTTGGAGGTCTTTGACGGTTTGGGGACGGGGCCAGTGTAGCACGGCGGAAACCTTGCTGTCATCCATCGTGACTCCCTCAGCAGAGATAATGTATCCTAGGAAGGAGACGGTGGAGAGGTGGAAGGCACACTTAGGGAGTTTGGCGTACAGCTGATTCTGGATTAGTCTTTGGAGCACAGCCCGTACGTGTTGGACGTGTTAGGACAGGGTGTCGGAGTAGATCAGTATGTCATCAATGTAGACTATGACGCACTTGTTGAGCATATCTCGGAAAATATCGTTGATAAGGGCCTGAAAGACAGAGGGACTGTTGGACAGACCGAAGGGCATGACCAGATATTCATAGTGGCCAGTCGTCGTGGAGAAGGCCGTCTTCCACTCTTCACCTGCCCGGATGCGAATGAGATTGTAGGCGCATCTCAGGTCGAGCTTGGTAAAGATACGGGCAGTGCGGAGTTGTTCCAAGGCTGAGGGTACCAAGGGTAGGGGATAACGGTACTTGGTTGTTACTTCGTTGAGGGCTCGGTAGTCGATGCAGGGACGCAAGGATCCGTCCTTCTTTTTTACGAAGAAGAAGCCCGCCGAGGTAGGTGAGGTGGAGGGTCGGATGAACCCCTTGGCGAGTTCCTCGTCGATGTATTGCTGCATGCTCAGAGTCTCGGGTTGGGACAGGGGGTATACACGACCCTTGGGGAGCGTGGCTCCAGGTAAGAGCTCGATGGCACAATCCGTGTCCCGATGAGGTGGAAGCTGGGTGGCCCGGGACTTGCTGAATGCAGAGTGGAAATCCCAGTAAACCTCGGGAAGGTCCTGCGGGGGTTGACTTTCAGGTTGGGGAACTGGGACCTCGTGATGGTTCCTCTGTGGGGATTTGAGACACCTCTGGAGACAAGATTGGGACCACTGGGTGATGTCCTGATCCTTCCAGGAAATTTGTGGATCGTGGAGGGTGAGCCAGGGGTGGCCAAGAATAATGGCGTGGTGAGGTGATTGGGTGACATGGAGCTGGATGGTCTCGGTGTGCAGGGAGCTGGTGATCAGTGTAATGGCCTCAGTGATGTGGTAGATCTTTCCAGCACCTAGTGGTCTTCCATCCAGGGCTGCCACCGCCATAGGAGGGTCACATGGAACAAGAGATATGCGATGGCGATTAGCAAAGTCTTGGTCAATAAAGTTACCGGCCGCCCCTGAGTCAATAAAGGCTTTAGTCTTGATGTGGCGGCCGTGGACGATCAAGCACACATCCAACAAGAGAGAGGGTGACAAGGAATTGTGGCTTACCCGAGTGCTGGTGGTTCTAGGAGGACGAGCGGAACATTGAGCTCGGAAGTGACCAGACTTACCACAGTAGAGGCATAGACGATTTCTCATCCTTCTCTCGCGCTCCTCATCAGAGAGGCGGGAAAATCCCACTTGCATGGGCTCCTCCAGGGCGTGAGCCGAAGACTGGGGTGAGGCGAGAGGTAATCGTGGTTGGCGACTCCTGCGAGAGCGGAGCAGATGGTCCAGTTTGATCGCCATCTCCATATACTCCTCCAAAGTCTTGCTCTCATCCCGACAAGCGAGCTCAGCCTGCAGGTCCGTGCGAAGCCCTCGACGGAACATGGCCTTAAGGGGTTTTCCTTCCCAGCCCGCCTGGGCTGCTAGCGTGCGAAACGTGAGAGCGTAATCCGCAGCGGTGGAAGATCCCTGGCGAAGGTTTAATAGTTCCTCCTCCGCCTCCTTGCCATCCTCAGCGTGATCAAACACCTCCCGGAATTTGGTGAGAAAGTGCTGATATGACGGGAAAACCATCTGTTGGCCCTCCCACAAGGCTGTTGCCCAGCTCAAGGCCTTACCGGTGAGAAGGGTGCAGACGAGGGAAACCTTGCCATCCTCCGTCACAGAGCCCGGCGGCAGCGAGTTCACATAGATGGCACACTGCATAAGAAAGCCCCTGCACTTGCCTGGAGAGCCGTCATACTTCTCTGGAAGTGCCAAGCGGGGTGCGTGCATTCCCGTGGTGAGGGCCGCGGAAGGCGGCGCGGTGGGGGCTGCAGTGGGAGGATTCGATGCAGTGGGGTCTTGTTGCACAGCCTGTGTGAGCGACCGCATAGACCGCACCAACTCCTCGGTCATGGTGGTCAGCCGATCCAACTGTTGGTGATGCACAGTCAACAGAGAGGCTTGCCGTGTCACTTCAGTCACCACTTGATCTAAAGCCGCTGGATCCTGAGGTGGCGAAGTCTTCTGTAACACGGAGTCAGAGACATTCGAATCCATCTGCAAGGCTTTATTAAGAATCGTCAACAGGCAGGAATAATCACCAGAAAACAGGACCAACGTAGGTAATCCGGGACACAGTTCAATAGACAGGCAATGGTCGCAATGGCAGGTAGCAGGAATCGTCAACGGGGTACACAGTCCAGAGTCATACACAGAAAATCCAACACAGAGATAAACGCTCAGAATTACGACCATAGGGAACGATAAGACTTCGCAATGAACAAGAGAAAGTCTGTGCCTTATAAAGGCAATAACTAATTGGATGATGAGCCACAGCTGAGACGGAAAAGTACTGGGTCCGTGTGAGAAAAGAGTCCGGGCGGAACTAATATTCGGGTGATGGTTCCCGCTGTGTTCGGTCGGAAAGGGCCACAGAGGCGCTATTAGTGACACTTTACATACTATTAAAAATAATCAGAAGAAATAAGAATATACAAAACAGTTTAAAATAAAGAAACAAGAAAGAACTAAAAATAATTAAAACAGTTTAGAATAAAGAACAGTTTAAAATAAAGAAACGAGAAAGAACTAAAAATAATTAAAACAGTTTAGAATAAAGACTAAAATAAGACACAGTATAAACAGTCAGACAAACAGTGACACAGTGCTCATTCATTAAATGCAATAGTAATAACAGTCAATTACATGCAACTAACCCTCAACCAAATCCTAATCCTACCCTAACCCTACAGTAAGTACATGTAGTACATTAATATTACTCAGTACTTAAATGTATAATTACATTGTAACAATCCATTTTTTTTTCTTCTTTTAAACAAAAAACAAAACAAAAACAAGCTGCACCCTTTTTTTTTACATTTCATCTTTCATTCCGAAATAGAATAATGAATGGACGAAAAAGTACACGGACCCAACATGTAGGCTATTAGCCTTTTTACCCGTTATCAGTCTAAATTAATCTCGTTTTTAATTTAACTTAATTTCGTTTTTCTTTATTTAAATTTCGTTTTTCTTTATTTAAATTTCGTTTTTTTCTTTATTTAATTTTCGTTTTTTCTTTCTTTAAATGTCATTTTTCTTTATTTAAATTTCATTTGTTCTTTTTTTTATTTAGTTTCTTCTTTATTTAAATTTTGTTTTTCTTTATTTAAAATTAGTTATTCTTTATTTAAATCTACCCTTTACTGTGTCAGTAATTTATTAGTCAGAAAAATATTAGACTACCTTAACCCTCTGGGGACCAAGCTGTTTTTGGGGTCCTTGAGATGTTCTGACATGCCTTGATATTTGTGCTTTTTTCAGTTATTTATAAACATGTTAATGGCAAAGGTGTAAATTCACTCTATATAGCACAAACAGGGCTACCATAATATGCGAGCAACGTGTATGTAGATGTTTGTATTTTTAAGAGAATAATGTTTATGCGTGGTTATTGGAAAAAAATAAAATGAAAGTTGCTGATTTAAGAACACAAAACACATATTAAATATGTGTCCACAAGACTTTTGACTAATTGATGTTGTCCCTTTGAGTTCTAGCTTCAAAATTATGTGAAAATCATCCTGCCTAATTGTTCACATAAAACACTACATTGATTTAAACATTGTAAAACAGTTTTTTTGTCAGAAGAGTTTATGCGTGGGAGTGGTAATGGGTCATCAATATTAATGAGATTCAGACCAGGGGTGTGACATAGACGCTTCCCCAAGTGCTAATGGGCCATCGAGTGAGGCAGCCTGAACAAAGAATGAGGAGATTCAGATGTTTTGTTTTTCAATCTGTTTTATTGTAATTTTGTAAAAACAAAAGTAAAGGCAGGTATCTCACAGTAAATGCTTATGCCCCGTTGATGCGGGTAAAATAGTGGGTAAATACTTACTCTTTCTGATTTCTGACTGTGTTGCTAAGCGCACTCCGAGTTGCAGGCGGAGGTAGTGATGAAGCTACATTCCTTTTAAAAAAGTTGAAGAATATTATTACATAAATATAACTATAGTAGCATTAGTCTATAATGAATAACTGATGTAAATAATTTTAGACGCGTGCAATAAGCCTATATGCGTGTCAATGGGCCATTACCGGAGAGGCACACCGCAAACATTAGCCTAACACATTTGTGCACTTCATTAACTGGGTATATTTACACATTTCAGCACATTTACACACATTTACAACTGATATTTGCGAGCATGCATCGTTAATGATAATGAGGCAGCATTTATATAGTCAAAATATAATCTAAACACCTACTAGGCCTACTTTCTAAAATAATTTCTAAATTCTATCTTTCATACATAATGATCTAAACATATCATTTAGGCTACACATACAAATACAAATTTCCTAACCAAGGGGTGTAGCATATGTACACAAAAAAACAAAACAAAACATTTTTGACGTTGAAATGGTACGAGATATTAAATTCATGGTATAGATATGCACTTTCATTAGATCGTGTTGAATATAGGTAGATATCAAATGTCAATACTCTGGATGGCAAGTCCACCCAGTATAATATGTAAGCTCATGTTTTGAATAGCTGGTCAACAAATGCAAGTAAGAATAAATACTTACTCATCCGAAATTCTATCCACGGCTGCATCAAGTCGCTCTTCAAAATACAAACCGTCGTCATCAGAGTAGTCGCGCTCCTCTTCTGATGAAAATCTGGACTCTTCGTCGCTAGTATCCAGGACGAACTGAAGGGCTTCTGCACCGGTGTACCGTGTCATCTTCCCAACGCGCAGGTGACGAAATGATGAAACTTGAAGCGTTTAATGCATTTGCTTGGGGGCGTTTACCTGTTTTGCATAGAGGGCTTAGCACATTATCTTGTGAATAGCGCGCTCCGTGAGTAGGCGTGAACGAATTAAAGTCAATGAGCTCGTAATGAGCTCGACTGGAATCGCTCTCTTTTTATACAGATTACAGAAGCTAATAATATTTGTTTTTTATATAAATGATTTCATTTAAAAGATGCAATCTCAAGCTTTATGCCCGTGGGTCTGTTTGCCTGTTTGACTGAATTTTCGCGGAGTTATAGATCATTTTCGAACGCGTTTCAGATGGGAGTTTACTGACAGAGAAGGCAGAAATCGCATCATGTTAAAGTTTCTTTATTTGTCAAAAAGCAAAACACTTTATTTTTATTGTGAGTATACAGAAAAAAAATAGAAACTGAACAGGATCGATTGATGTATTACACGAAAATGAAAGATTAAAATTAACAGAGCATTTAGTGTTTATTTTCATTGCTAAAAAAAAAAACGAGCAAAACGCGCGTGCGCGTTTTTGGTCCCCAGAGGGTTAAAAGTATTGCTTAAGTTAACAGGCCCGTGCGTTTACATCTCCACAATAAACAGTGACAATTACTTCGTCTAGACCATTTACCGGTAAATAACAGTTGTAAATATATTGCGAATATATAATAAACTTGAACAGTTGTCAAAACAAACGTTTGCTGATACTTTACCTCACAGAGTTATTCGGCTATCCAATGCTGAGCTTCCAGAGACGCTTAGACCGCGAGATGCCTCCACAGGGCGGGAGATACGCGGCGTGATTGACAGCTTTGTCACCAAATGGATATACGTGAAAATCAGATGACATGATTTCACAACATTTCATTGGTCATTTAGATATGTGAAGCATACTGTATACGGAAATGAACCTGGACATTCTATCCATCGAAAAATCTCAAAATCGGCAAAATGGACATACGCGGTTTTCATCGGACAGCGACGTTATATTATACATTATTAAAATCAATAATGTACCTGTATATAGTAGTTCTTAGTAGTCTTCAGTGAGGTATGAAAAATAGTAGTTACTGATTTGCTAATAGTGAACTACCACATTTGACTGAGTGCTATTACTTACTAATTCGTTAATCGGAGTTTCTTGTTAATTATTAGTAGTTACTATAATGTTAAAAGTGCATTACTCATTTGTTCCTATGTACTTATTCATTAATGAAGGAACAGTATTCTAAAGTGTTACCGATTCTCCTACTACCGCACCGCACACTTCAAGCACAGCCACCTGCGATAACCTTACCTTTTTCCCTATCAGTGGTTTCCAGCCCCAGGAACACACACCCTAGCTGCACGAGTCATGACATCACCTGCTTCAGGCACAGGAGGAGGACCAGCAGGTCTTATGGAGTTTGCTTGGCCAGGAGGGGGGCCTAGACGCAGCACCCAACATCCACATGCCTCTTATGAAAATGGGTCAACATGACGAGCCACAGGCCTTTATGGACCTGTTTGAGGAAACGTATGAGGCATGTGGGTGGCCCCGTGCGCACTGGAGAAGACCAGGTAGCAGCCCAACAGCTACCTGTCCAGGACCTCCTAGTCTTTGAAGACCTCAACCGGGCCATCCTACAATGGGGCAGCCGCTCCCCCTAACAGAATTGCCAGCACTTCCGTTCAGTAGAGCTTGTGGATAGTGGATGGCCTTTTGTGATGGCCCAATAGCACCGGGACGCTTGTCGCAAGTGGCTGATGGCCCAGACATGCAAACGTTGAGGAAGTGGTCGATCTGGTGGTACTTGAGCAGTTTATTGCTCAGCTATCACGGAGAACTGCCGAGCAGGTATAGTGCTTCCGTCCGACATCAGGCCTTCCCATTGGTGGAGGAACATCTGGTGGTGTACCCCGGGGTACACCAGCAAGCCCCTCCCTAATGTCTCTCTTTTCAGACTTTCTCCCTCTCTTCCTCCTCTCTCTCAACCTGTTCCCTTACCCAGGTCGAAGAACAACCCGCCCCCCTCACCCACCAGCTCAAGGATGAGGCAACCTCACCACAAAGTCACACCCAGACTCCAGACCTGGGACACAAAGGGGGTATGTCAGAGAGTGGTGGAGGCGCCCCTCCATTTCAATCTCTCCCCTCTCTTTGCCAGTCTCTTGGCCCTCTTTCTGCTGCCAGAGCGGTGGGAAAGCCTGGGACGTCCTGCTGGAGATGCGGGGACCCGGGTCATTTCTAGGACAGGTGTTCAGTAAGACAGTGGAGACCTTGTTTCAGGTCCCTGACTCCCCGCAGGCTGTCCCAATCAAGCTGTGCAGTACCAAATTATGTGCATGGGGATGTGATGGATTACCCTCTAGTGTTTGTTATGATCCAATTTAGGGGGAAAAGCATAGAGTAAAGGTGGCGGGTAATCCCCACCTTAGGAATCCACTAATTTTGTGTGCGGATGTCTCTTGGGGGACATAGCCAAAGATGGGCTGGGGACACAGTTCCGGGACCATCATAGACTGCCTCCAGATATCTCCCAAGGGTAGCATGTACAGAATGAAAAGTAGCAGTTCTTGTACTGAGCCTTGCAGTACTCCATACTCTTCATTTACTGCTACAAATTGGTAACGGTCAGATAAGTATGATTTGAACAAAGCCAAACCAATTCCACTAATGCCAACGTAATTTTAGTCTATTCAAAAGAAGTGGTTGATAGTGTTACTGGATCTTAGTGCTGCATTTGATACTAACAGAGAGATACAACCACAATCGGATGATAAGAACAAGTAATTTGTCTGTAATGAGAGCAGTCTCAGTACTATGATATTGTCACAGGTCGGGGTGGGCCAAGCCAGACTGCACCCACCCCTGGAAACCGGGTACCACCTCGAGGAACGTGTCAAGGACCAGACAGACAAGGGAATAAAGGAATAACAGTTTTCTTTATTAAGTTAAGAGCAGTAATTTGAAGAATCCTAATTAAAATCTTCTTTCTTGTCACCAGAGGGAATTCAATGGCCCCCTGGACCGTAGAGGGGAGAACGATCGTGGCGGCCCTGCAGCTCGTTGGAGAGGGATCAGGAGGAAACTCACACCGTCTAGGTAGGTCACTGGGTAAGTACTCTTTACAGGACTCAAGAGGAAGTCGTGGTTATACGGACCCCATTCGGACTGGAACCAGGTAAGTACTCATGGGCGGGAGTGGAACAAGTCTCGGATGCTGCCCCAGAGGTAAATAGCAGCAGGGAGACACTTCGATCGAGGCACGTGCCGCAGCTATTCCTTTTCCTTCTCAACAGGGGCAGCAGCTTGCAACGTAGGCATGGGGGGCCACCAGGCAGAAGAACACTTTGAGCGAGACGCTCCCCTTCGGCTGTGTACTGCAACAATACAACAGGGTTCAACGGTTCAGCGGTATACCAGCGCTTGACAGTGATACCTTCTGAACAGGGCGGAGGCATTCAATGGGGCGTGTGGAGACCACCAGGCGGGGAGGACACTTTGAGCGAGACACTCCACTTTGGCTGTGCGCTGTAACCAGGTAGCAGGGTTTAACTATTCAACAACATATAAAACATTCAGTTGGAATACCTTCTCTCTTTCTGAACAGGACAGAAGCTTTCAATGGGGCGTGTGAAGACCACCAGGCGGGGCGGACACTTTGAGCGAACACTCCACTTCGGCTGTGCGCTATAATCAGGTAGCAAGGTTTTACTATTCAACAGCATATGAAACATTCAGCTGCAATACCTTCTCTCGTTCTGAACAGGGCAGCGGCTTTTAATAGGAGCGTGTGGAGACCACCAGGCAGGAAGGATGCTTTAAGCGAGTCACTCCACTTCAGCTGTACACTGTAACAATGCAACAGGATTTAACCATTCAACAGTAGATGAAACATTCAGCTGCAATACCTTCTCTCATTCTGAACAGGGCAGCGACTTTCGATAGGAGCGTGTGGAGACCACCAGGCGGGGAGGATGCTTTAAGCGAGACACTCCACTTCAGCTGTACACTAACAATGTAGCAGGGTTTAACAGTTCAACAGCATATAAAACATTCAGCATTAACAGAGCCGGGCTGTCTCAAAATGGTAAGTTGGGCGCTTGATATATCAAAACCTTCCTTGGAGACAGCGGGTGAAAGACTGTAAGGAGAGAGTGCACAGCAGACTACTATTACTTCTCCACACGATGAACTTCACTCCATAACACAAACCGTGTGAATCGTCACTTCAGGCACTGCATTCCACTCGCACACCGTGCATTCGGGCCAGCACTCACCCACCGGTCTTTCTCCCACCAGATCAACTCTCGTCTCTCGCAAGGGCTCAACTTCTCTCCGGAGACAGCAGAAGACGGGTGCAGTGATCGTCACATTCAGCGAGGAGCGGACAAAAGTTGGAGACAGATCAACAATTCACTCGGTGTACTAGTTCACTCGTGCCACACACTTTCCAAACTCTCAACACCACTTCAGTGTTAGTGCATATAAACAACGAATCAGATACTCATCACTTTGCGTCTTCCCCACTGCTGACGATATTCCTTGGGTTTTCGTTGATAAATACTTCACTCTCTTCTTTCCACTTCTCAGCTTCAATCTTCGCCCGCTTCACAGCCCAGCCTCAAATACAAAACAACCCACCGACAAACACAGTATCTCACGGGAGGAGAACCACACGACAGTCTGCTTCCTCTCTATTTTTAAAGCCCCATCTGAATACGTGTCCCTCTCACAACACTCTCTGTAATTACTCCACACCTGCTGTCAATCGGGCAATTGGCCTTGCTGCCATGGCAACAGATTTGCAGTGCAATAGAGATGGGTGTCCACTGGAGGTCTCCACAACAACACTGCATTCACAAGGACTTAAGTCTTTTCTCTAATTTTTGTCACACCGTGACAATATGGTTTAAATCCTGACTGGAAATCCTCACAGAGACCATTTATTTCTTAAAAGGAAAACAGTTGTGGGGATATTTCCTTTTCTACTATATTTGACAGAAAAGGTAGATTTGAGATCGGTCTATAATTAACTAATTATTTAGGATCAAGTTGCTGTTTTGTTTTAAGAGGTTTAATAACAGTCAGCTTAAAAGTCTAATGTGATAACGTAGTAGACGGTTGAATGGTTATAATTTTCTCTAATAGTATCAAGCTTGCAAGTAAAGATATCCATAAAGTCATTACTGCTGAGCGGTTTGGAAACATCTGAAGTTGAAGCTTTATTTCTCATTAATTTAACCACGGTATCAAATAAATACCTAGGATTGTGTTTGTTCTGTTCTAAGAGAGTAACAAAAAAGAAAGCAAATCTAGAATTTTAAGGCCTTTCTGTATGCAATAACACTTTCCTTCCTCAAAAAAACCTCTAGTTTTGTTTTCTTCCAGCTGCACTCCATTTCTTATTTTGGATACTTTCTTGAGGGCTCGAGTGTGCTCGTTATACCATGGCATCAGACTATTTTCCTTAATCTTCTTTAAGCTCAAATAAGCAACCGTGTCTAAAGTGCTGGAAAAGAGAGTGCACAATCAGGTGTGCATAATTATTAGGCACGGTTTCCTTTACAGATAAAATAAACCAAAAAAGAGATTGAACTCAGACTTAAAAGTAAAAAATCATTAAATCCCCATGAGAAGGATGCAATACTAATGCAATACTAGAAATTGCAGTTAAGGCATGACCATTGGAAAGTGAAATATTCATTGGGTCAGCAGCAGTACACATACAGATGTATATACTGTATATATTTGTGTGTGTGTGTGTATATATTTGTGTTATATTTGTATATATTTGTGTCTGTTTCCCGGACAATGTTAGGAAGACTGTTCCAGAGTTTAGGTGCTAAATAGGAAAAGGATCTACTGCCTGCAGTTGATTTTGAAATTCTAGGTATTATCAACTGGCCAGAATTTTGAGATCGCATTAGACGTGAAGGACTATACTGCATTAAGAGCTTGCTCAAGTACTCAAGTACATTTATTGCTTTGTAAGTAGTCAGCAATATTTTAAAATGTATACAATGTTCAATAGGGAGCCAGTGCAGTGTTGACTGAAAGGGACTAATATGGTCATACTTCCTGGTTCTAGCAAGAACTCTAGCTGCTGCATTTTGGACCAGCTGTAGTTTGTTTATTATGCATGCAGGGCAACCACCCAGTAGAGCATTACAATAATCTAGCCTTGAGGTCATGAACGCATGAACTAATTGTTCCGCATTTGTCAATGAGAGCATATGGCGTAATTTAGATATATTTTTAAGATGGAAAAATGCAGTTTTACAGATACTAGACACGTGACTTTCAAATGAAAGATTGGTATCAAAGAGCACACCCAGGTTCATAACCGACGACGAAGACTTAACAGAGCAGCCATCAAGTGTTAGACAGTATTCTAGGTTATTACGTGAGGAAGTTTTTTGTCCAATAATTAGAAACTCTGTTTTTTCAGAATTTAGAAGTAGGAAATTACAAGTCATCCAATTTTTTATATCCGCTATGCATTCCGTTAATTTTGTGAGTTGATAAGTTTCGTTAGGTTTTGAGGAAATATAGAGCTGAGTATCATCGGCATAACAGTGAAAGCTAATTCCATGTTTCCTAATGATATCTCCTAAGGGTAGCATGTACAGAGTGAACAGCAGCGGTCCTATTACTGAGCCTTGTGGTACGCCATACTGAAATTGTGATCGATGAGACATCTCATCATTTACTGCTACAAACTGATAACGGTCAGATAAGTATGATTTAAACCATGCTAGTGCATTTCCCGTAATGCCAATATAATGTTCTAATCTATTTAAAAGAACGTTGTGGTCGATGGTGTCAAATGCAGCACTAAGATCGAGTAACACTAATAGAGAGATACAACCACGATCGGATGATAAGAGCAAATCATTTGTGACTCTAACGAGAGCTGTTTCGGTACTATGGTACGGTCTAAATCCTGACTGGAAGTCCTCGCAGATATCATTTCTTTCAAGAAAGGAACACAGTTGTGAGGATACTGCCTTTTCTAATATCTTTGACAGAAAAGGTAGATTCGAGATCGGCCTGTAATTGACTAATTCTGAAGGATCAAGTTGCGTTTTTTTAACAAGCGGTTTAATCATAGCCAGCTTAAAGTTTTTTGGTACGTATCCTAGAGACAAAGACGAATTAATGATATTAAGAAGAGGATCTATGACCTCTGGAAGTATTTCTTTCAGTAGCTTAGTCGGTATAGGGTCTAACATACATGTTGTAGATTTAGATGATTTAATGAGTTTAGTAAATTCTTCCTCTCCTATAGCAACGAATGAATCATATTTTTCCTCAGGGAGACTACAATGCACTGCCTGATGTGATACTGTAGTAGACGGTTGCATAGTTATAATTTTGTCCCTGATATTATCAATCTTATAAGTGAAGAAGTTCATAAAGTCATTACTGCTGTGTTGCTTGGAAACTTCGGTGCTTGAAGCTTTATTTTTCGTTAGTTTAGCCACCGTTTCAAATAAATACCTAGGATTATGTTTATTTTCTTCTAATAGGGTTGAAAAATAAGCAGATATAGCAGCTTTTAAAGCCTCTCTGTAAGTAATTGAGCTCTCTTTCCATGAAATGCGAAATACCTCTAGTTTTGTTTTCTTCCAGTTGCGCTCCATTTTTCTGGCTGCTCTCTTAAGGGCCCGAGTGTGCTCGTTGTACCACGGCGTTGGACTATTTTCTTTAATCTTCTTTAAGCGCAACGGAGCAACTGTGTCTAAAGTGCTGGAAAAGAGAGAGTTAAACGTTTCTGTTGTAATATCTAGTTCTTCTAAGCTATCTGAGATGCTGAGATGATGAAACTGATTAGGAAGATTATTAATAAAGCAATCTTTAGTAGCAGAAGTGATAGGTCTCACATATTTGTAACACGGAGTCGGCTTTGCAGCCTTGGCTAAATGCAAATTACACGAGACTAGGTTATGATCTGAGATGTCATCGCTCTGCTGCAGAATTTCAACGGCATCCACATCTATTCCGTGTGATAATATTAGATCTAGAGTATGATTACGACGATGAGTAGGTCCTGACACGTGTTGTCTAACTCCAATTGAATTTACAATGTCTTTAAATGCCAATCCCAATGCATCTTTTTCATTATCGATGTGTATATTAAAATCACCAACAATTAGTACTTTATCTGCAGTCAATATTAATTCTGATAGAAAGTCCGCAAATTCTTTGATAAAGTCTGTATGGTACCCTGGTGGCCTGTATACAGTAGCCAGCACAAATCTCAAA
Organism: Scardinius erythrophthalmus; assembly: GCF_964197995.2. Lineage (NCBI taxonomy): Eukaryota > Metazoa > Chordata > Actinopteri > Cypriniformes > Leuciscidae > Scardinius > Scardinius erythrophthalmus. Next base: position 33,451,585 of record NC_138228.1, read on the forward strand.
CGGGACTTATCGTTTACACTATATATTTTTACATTAAGCACCAATGCTTCAAAAGAATTATATTTAAAACTTGATTTCTTAGTGGTTTTGAAACTATTACTATAAATTACAGCAACACCACCCCCTTTGCGTTTCAGACGAGGCTCATGTTTATAACAGTAATCTTGCGGGTTTGATTCATTTAAAGTAATGTAATCGTTTGGTTTTAGCCAGGTTTCTGTCAAACACAGCACATCTAGGTTATTATCTGAAATCATATCGTTAACAACGAGTGCTTTTGAAGTAAGCGATCGAATATTCAGCAACCCAAGCTTTAGCATTTGCTCATCTGTATTATAGCTGTTTTTTATTTGTTGAACATCAATTAAATTTTTAACCTTAGTTGGGTTTAAACGTTTTTTGGATTTCCAAATTCGGGGAACAGACACAGTCTCTATATGATGATAGCTAGGTGAAAGAGGCTCTATGTGATGGGATTTATCTGACCTTGGTGACGTGAGGCCGCTAGCAGACAGTCGGTTAAGCCAGTCTGTCTGCTTCCTGACCTGAGCCCCAGATTGTCATGTTTGAGCTCTAAGACTATGAGCCATATTACTAGAGAGAAGAGCAGCACCATCCCAGGAGGGATGAATACCATCTCTTTTCAACAGGTCAGGTTTGCCCCAAAAACTTTTCCAATTGTCTATGAATTCTATATTATTAAGCGGACACCACCGAGACAGCCAACCGTTAAGCGAACATAATCTACTAACTATCTCATCACTCCTGCGAACAGGAAGGGGGCCAGAGCAGATTACAGTCCTTGACATCGTACTTGCAAGTTCACACACCTCTTTAATATTAATTTTGGTGATCTCCGACTGGCGGAGTCGAACATCATTAGTGCCGACATGAATAATGATCTTAGAGAATTTACGATTAGCATTAGCCAGCACTTTTAAATTTGCTTTGATGTCAGGCGCTCTGGCTCCCGGCAAACATGTGACTATGGTGGTTGGTGTCTCTATTTTCACGTTCCGTGTAATAGAATCGCCAATAACTAGGGCACAATCATTCTCAGTGGGTGTTTCACTGAGCGGGGCAAATCGATTTGTTATGGTAATCGGAACGGAAGAGTGGTTTTTAGATCCGCGACTAGAGCGATCCCTCACTGTCACCCATTTGCCCAGCTGCACGGGCTCTACTTCAGCCGGAACCACGCCATGTAAAGTGTTCACTATTCTATGCGCATCCAAAAACATCTAAAGCACTAGCACTCTTACTATCCTCAAAGTTTGGATGCGTGTTTCTAATTCTGAAATCTTCTCTGTCAACCTAACTGTCTCCTTACATTTATCACATATAAATCCTATATTGTCGACAGAGAAGGCTATACTAAACATGTGACATGAAGTGCAAGTGACAATAACAGGACAAGACATTACTCACCGTGTTTGTTGACTGATTCTTACTCACCTGAGCTTTTTATGAACTCAAAGGTGCGGACGCGCGAGAGAAAAATAAATAAATAAAATAGCTGAGCGCACGGGTGGCACGTTAGCAGGCTAGCGAATTACTAGCGTTTTGTGCTAGTAGTACTAATAACAAAAGCTAGCGATGTCAGGTTAATCTGAGATGTTGGGTAAAATGTAGTAGTATAAACAACTAGAAATGGTAATAAAATGATGGTTCAAAACAAAGAAATATAAGGCTAAGACGGAGCTTACCGCACCGAAGCACACAAACACACTCACAGCAGGCAGCGAGGCAGACAGGAGCAATCGATCCTCTATATGATGATACCTAGGTTAAAGAGTCTCTATGTGATGGGATTTATCTGACCTCAGTGACGTGAGATAGCTAGCAGGCGATCGGTTCAGCCAGTCTGTCTGCTTCCTGACCTTAGCCTCAATTTATGTTTGAGCTCTTAGACTATGGGCAATATTTCTAGAGAGAAGAGCGGCACCATCCCAGGAGGGATGAATACCATCTCTTTTCAACAGGTCAGGTCTGCCCCAAAAACTTTTGCCTATAAACCCTATATTATTTTGTGGACACCACTTAGACAGCCAGCCATTGAGTGGGGACAATCTACTAAGTATCTCATCACTCCAGCGAACAGGAAGGGGATGTATCATAGTCTTTCAGTTGCCCTGCTGCGGGGGCTCTACAACCGGAACCGAACAATGTGCCCTTGTATTCTTACTATCCTCTATGAAAGTTTGGATGAGTGTCTCGGAAGCTGAAATCTCTGTCAGCCTGACTATTTCCCTGCATTTATCACATGTGAAAAGTGCAAGTGACTATAACAGAAGAAGATGACATGACTCAATGGGTCTCATTATGAAACAAGCGAATGGCAGAAAACTGGGCGTACGGCCGTTTCTCACATCAGGTTTCAGCTTGTGTAAGCAAGTTGTTGAGTTATCATGAACTTGCATGCAGCATAGTAAATCTTGTAGAGAAATGTAATGAAAGCATTTTGTTAATTTAGATTATTTTCCTGAAGCTCATTAATCGATCATTAACCTTTAAACGACTAGATTAGAATGTTTTTGCAAACCCACCACAAACTGTGTGTCAGCCCTGTACATCTCTAGATGAGAGTGAGGGGCCTGAGCGATGTGAGGTCTTTGAAAGTGTAGATGAAATTTTTTTTCTGAAGAATTTGACTTTGTTTTATTTGAAACTGCAAGCAAAGCTTCTTTTACCTTCATCTGTGATTCAGACCATCATTGAGGAAGTCCAAGAAATTCATGATCTGGCCCAGACAAATGTCTACTCAAATCTTAAGGACAGAATGTCAGAACTTGGGGTGTCTAGCGATGCAATAATTCATGTAATTGAAGACCTCAAAAAGAATGACATACTTAAAGCTGGCAATTCTATCTTGCGTACAGATCACTGCCACAAGACAGTCTTTAAAAATGATTTCAATTATATTGAGCCAACGCCTGTGTATTTAGGTACTAATGACTCTGGGAAAGAATGCTTTGCCCAGTACGTGCCTATAAAGGAAACTCTTAATGCACTTTTTGAATCGGATGATTTCAAAAAGCAATATGAACTATCTCATTCTCGACTACCAAACAAAGATGTGTTTGAGGACATTTGGGATGGACATAATATTGCCAATAGTGCCTTATTTAAAACAGACAAATCATCGATGGCCTTGGTTCTTTATCAAGATGCTTTCGAGGTTGTAAATCCTTTAGGATCAGGTCGTAAGAAACACAAGATTTTGGCTGTATATTTGACACTTGGTGACATTTTACCATACAACAGGTCCAATATTGATCAGATGCAGCTTGTTCTTCTCTGCAGGGAACAAGATTGTAAGCATTTTGGACAGGATATTGTTTTTAATCAATTGATTAAAGACCTAAAAGACCTAGAGGAGTGTGGCATTGCATTGAATGATGGTAAGGTTATTAAAGGGACTCTGTGTGCAATAGCAGGAGACAATCTGGGGTCACACAGTATCGGTGGGTTCCTGGAGAACTTTAGCAGGAGTACTTTTTTTTGTAGATTTTGTGACATAGACAGACAAACATTCGTGTGTAGTCCATTGTCAACTGGTTCAAAAAGAACAAAGCTGTCATATCAGCAGCACATTGAAGATTTAAGAGAAAGCAACAGAGAATCGGTGTGTGGAATAAAATGTGACTCTGTATTCAACCAGCTGCTTTACTTTCATGTCAGCCAGCCTGGTCTCCCACCATGTCTAGGTCATGACCTTTTTGAGGGTGTTGTTTCCTTTGACTTGGCATTATGCCTCAACCACCTGGTAAACAAAGAGAAGCATTTCACTTATGAAGAACTGAATAGAAGCATAAGTCAGTTTACTTACCTTGGAAATGAAGCAAATGACAAACCGCCAGAGTTTTGTCCAAATAGTGAGAAGCTAAGTGGACATGCAGTCCAAAACTGGTGCCTGTTGAGAGTGCCTGTTTAATTGAAGAATACATCCAATCGAGAGTGGAGTTATTTCCAGAGTGTCCCCTTAAACCAAAACACCACTATCTTTGTCACTATCCAGAGCTTATAATCCAATTTGGACCTCTGATCCGTCTTTGGACTCTGAGATTTGAAAGTAAGCACACTTACTTCAAACAGTGTGCAAGAAAATTGCACAACTTTAAAAACCTGTGTGCTACTTTAGCAGAGAGACATCAGCTCTTACAAGCATACTTAAGTGCTGGGAATCTTTTTCCACCTGTAGTTCAGGTGGGAAGAGGAGATTCATTTTATGCTGGTGACTACAATGACAGCATTAAGACAGCAACTGTAGCATTTCATTTCACTCATGACTCCACTGTTGCTGCAAATGAAGTAATCTACAAAGGCACAAAGTACAAAAGAAACATGTATGTTGCACTAAAACAGGATGAAGAAGGTCTACACATGGGTGAGATTAAACTGGTTTTAGTTCATTGTAATGATTTAGTCTACTTTGTTGTGAGGAGGCAGCTGGCTGTGGAGCTTGTTGATATGGGTATCCATTTTCTAACAGAGACAGCTCAGTCAAACTACATGTGTGTCAAGCAAGAGAATCTTCTTGATTATTATCCATTTGTGCAGTACAAAATGAATGACTTACCAGTTATTATTTTTCATCACTCTCTCCAAGATTTGTAGAAACATGTCCGCATTAGGAGAGGATGTACGAGATGCTGTGTTGGCAGTCCTACCTGGGTTGCCAGACGAGAAACTACTGTCTCTCCTGAACAAGTTGGCAAGCATAGGAGTTGAGTCCAAATCTGACCTCCAGCTCATTAAAGAACAGGATCTCCCTGATCACATCACACCAATACAGTGTCGTCGGCTCCTCAATGCGTGGAATGTAGAAGGTATGTCATGGTCATCTTCCTGATCATTACTTCAAAAGTTCTTGACACCTCAGAACACACACAAAAAAAATAAATAATTCCCCTCACCTATATGCTGGCACATACTCCTACAACTTTTGCTTTCTTTATGGAACATTAACAAATAAGTTTTGATGGAGATGTGGGATTTTGTTCATACAATGTGCCAACACTTCCATAAAGCCATCATAAAGATAATCCATGCAACTGAGGGGGTTTGATTCATTTTTTCTGATGTAATATTATCAGTTTTGAGTGAGGACATAGTCAAATGCAACTTTTTAGTATAAATCTTAATGAGACTTAAATAGTCTCATTGGCATGATTATTATTTGATATTTGATAAAACTTCCTTGATTATGCTGGATTCATATGAATTATCTTCATGCTGCCATTATGTCCTTTTTGTAGACTGAGAGTTTAGGACCTTAAAGGGAAAGTTCACAAAAACGAAACTTCTGTCGTCATCTACTCCCTCTCATGTTGTTCCAAACCTGTATGAGTTTCTTTCTTCTGTTGAACACAAAATAAGATATTTTAAAGAATGTTGGTAACCAGACAGTTGACAGTAGCCATTAACTTGACTATGCAAATCAAAGGCTACTGGCAACTGTTTGATTACCAACTTTTTTTTTTAAATATTTTTTTTTGTGTTCAACAGAAGAAAGAAACTCATACATGATTGTAACACGATGGTGAGTAAGTTATGACATCATTTAAAGTTTTTGGGTGATAAATGAATGACCCTGCTGACTTGCATTGTATGGATAGAAGCATCACAATTACTAAATTGCTAATTACTTAAGTGATAATTTTGTGTGGCTATTTTTTTTTTATTTCAGACCAAACAAGTTGTGTCAAAGTTACATCTCTAGAATCCACACAACTCTTTGATACCACAACGGATGACTTTTCATCATCAAATTCTACTTCATCATACACGCCAAGTGTCTCCAGCACAAACAGTTCCAGTTCAACTGTGGACTTAAGTGTATGGCCTGAAAACTTTGAAGTCCCCTGGAATAGGATGCCTATTGGTATTAAAACAGCTATTTCGCTGGGAAGACGCCCCACAGCTAAAGATCGTAAGGAAATGGTAAGAGTTGTTGTGGATGAGATGAGACTGACAGAGTTGAATCCATCAAAATCCCAGTGCTTGATTGTTACAAAAAAGATGGTTAAACAGTATCCACAAAGCTTTGCTGATGTTCTGAAAGACGGCACAAGAATAGGTACTGGCTATGGATCCCTTTTGACTCAAATAAAAACTAGAGTGGAGCATGTTAATCGTGGCTGCACGTTGTCAAGACGCAGGAAACCGAAACAGACCTCAAATTCACCAGCAGAAGACATTGCCCCAGGACCTGCAGACCAGTATGGTTGTGTGAGATGGCAGTCTGAGTGTCCTCTAGAAGAATCTGAGGAGAGTCTCCAAGAAAAACAAAAAGAGATGAAAGACCTCTTCAGTTCAGAGGGGCCAGCTGGGGTAGAGAGAGGACATCTCAGTCAGTTAATGAAGGCAACATACTACCTACAACGGAAATCCATCAATGGCTCCCCTCCACCATCGATTGCTGAATTGAAAAACGACTGGCCGTATCTTTTCACGCCCAAAGAATTGTACAACCACTTTAAAGTTCTTACAAACATAACCATTCTAGAGAAACTTGAGAAGTCTATGGAAGAAAAGGGGAAGATGATACTTCAGTTCTTCCGACAAATGCCATCAGGGACTAATGCAGAAGAAGTGCAGCGCATACTTATGAAGTATGATGACATTGGAGTATCCTGTTTAATTCCATGTGTCGTCCTTCTGCTTCTGTCATACTTCAAAGAAAAACCTGAAGCACTCATTCTTCAGACTGATGTAAGTCACATACAGTGATTTTTTTTATTATAAAATTTTGTTGTGGGGTTGTATTTTGTTCTCATATACTGTGTGTAATCACGTTTACTTTTTCCCCCATTTTTTATTTCTTGTAGGTGTTGGCAACAGCGGACATGTGGAAAAAAATTCAACACTTCCAGACTCTCCGAGACTGATTGTCTTAGGTAATGTACAATGTTCCAAAATCTTTAAATTATTAAATGAACTTTGCCCGTTGTATTTTAGCTTGTATTTTTTATGTTGTTTAAATTAATTTATTTTAGGTGAAATTCTCACTGGAACCCAGTGGATGCTGAGTATTGAGGGTCAAGTGGTTGTGAATCCACACCCAAACTTTGTGGCTGGATTTGCTGCATTGTTTGCGTCATACTACAACTTCAATCTGGTGTACCAGCACGAGGCATCCTGCACACTTGAATTTGTTCAAAGGTAACAATTTACTTAAATATAAATGTGTATACGTTAACACTACTTAAAGAAATAGGTCATCCAAAATGTTTCATTCTGTAATTTACTTATCTTCATGTTGTTCCAAACCTGTATGAATTTCTGTCTTCTGTTGAACATAAAAGAAAATATTTTAAAGAATGTGGGTAACCACATACTTTCTGGACACATTGATAGTATGGAGAGAGAAAAAAAACATGTCACTGTCAATGGGGACCAAAACTGTTTGGTTACACATTCTTTGCAATATCCTCTTTTGTGTTCAACAGAAGAAAGAAACTCATACAGGTTTGGAACAACTTGAGGAAGAATAAATTATGTCAAATGTAGGGTGAACTAATCCTTTATAATACATTAGTAGTAAAAAAATGCTTATTGAAAAGTGGTATTTTTAAAATAAACATTTTATTGAACAACTTTCATTAAATTCTGCACACGATCCTAAAGCTTCTGCTTGTGTTTTTCTGACTGATTTTTGTGCAGATGTTTTGTTGGAATCAACCCACCCACTGGCACCAAGACAGCCACAACAAAAGTAAAAAAAAGTGGAAAGACCTCAGAGAAGAGGAACAACACCGTCAATCCTCATGTGTGTACTCTTCTCAGCAGGCTTATGGACTTTGAGTGGTTAAGCATGTAAGTTAACATGCATCAACCACAACTACAGGAAGAGATGTCAATAAAATGACAATTGCTTTGAGGAATGTTATGTTCTAACATTTTTGATCTTGTTCAATAAGATCGTTCACTGCCAAAAAGTGGTCAACTTACACAAACAAAATGTAAAAAATTACTTTACTTGATGTAAAATAAAAATAAAATAAAAACCTTAAAGGGATAGTTCACCCAAAAATGAAAATTCTGTCATCATTTACTCACCCTTATGTTTTTCCAAACCTGTGTGAGTTTCTTTCTTCTGTTGAACACAAAATAAGATATTTTGAAGAATGTTGGTAACCAGACAGTTGATTGTAGTCATTGACTTCCATAGTATTTTTTTTTTCCCACTATGGAAGTCGATGGCTACAATCAACTGTCAGGTTACCAACATTCTTCAAAATATCTTATTTTGTGTTCAACAGAAGAAATAAACTCACACAGGTTTGGAACAACATAAGGGTGAGTAAATGATGACAGAATTTTCATTTTTGGGTGAACTATCCTTTAAATGTTTTGAAATGTAATATATTGGTTTTAGAAGTTCAATTAACAGCATTTGTTAATACTTGTGTACACAAGTAACTGGAGTGTGTTACTGGAGTCACGTTTGTTTTGGTACCAAAATGCCATTCTGTTAAGTGTAAAGGGATAGCTTACCCAAAAATTCCATCATAATATACGTTCCAAACCTGTATGAGTTTCTTTCTTCTGTTGAACACTTAAAAAAGATATTTTAAAGAGACTTTCTATAGTAGGAAAAAATATAATTAATTATTTCAAAAGAAGAAAGAAACTCATACAGGTTTGGAACAACATAAAGTTGAATTAATGATTTTTTTTTTTTGGGGGGGGGGGGGGGGGTGAATTGTCCCTTTAACTTTTATTGTACCCAGAATATTGCTTTAAAGTCTCAAGAGTTTCAAGATATTTGGGTACTGTGATTTTGATAATATTTTCTGAAAGTTGAAAAACTTGAAAAACCAGTGAATGTCTTGCAGTATTGTCTTTGCAAATTAAATGTTTTTCTTACAACAGCTTTGACTTTGATTTATTTTTTTTAAAAATGTTTATTTTAATGCATTTACATCAATTTAATGGTAAATTATAGAGTACTGTCTACTGTTAAAATAATTATTTACAGCATTTTGAAAGTAAAAATGGTTACAGCAACATTCTGGCTTTTGGAGCATTTACAGGATTTTATTGGCAACTTTAGTTGCCAGGTAAATTCTGTAATTTATGGTAATTACAAAAAATTACTGTAATGTATAATACAAGATGGATTTTATTATCCTGTAAAAAAGCAATAATATACTGTATTCCACAAACAACAATTTACTGTAAATTGCTTAACAGTATAATACTGTAATCCATTTTACAGCAACTAAAAGCTATTTTACAGGATTTTATTGGCAACTTTTTTGCCAGTAAATTCCCGTAAATTCTACAGTATTTTTTTTACAGTGTAATGCCCCAGTATAGTGATGGGGACACTATATTGTCAAAAAGCACCGTCCTTCAGGTGAGACATTAAACCGAGGTCCTGACTCTCTGTGGTCATTAAAAATCCCAGGATGTCCTTCGTAAAAGAGTAGGGGTGTAACCCCGGTATCCTGGCCAAATTTGCCAATGGCCTCTGTCCATCATGGTCTCCTAATCATCCCTATATACTGATTGGCTTCATCACTCGGTATAAATTAGGTTTCTATTTTATTATTACAGTCTCTGGGCAGTTAAACCACATAGACATGTTTTACTTTATGTCCCACAAAAGTATCAAAATAAAACATAGTTCGGTTTAAATACATTTTTGAATAACTTGATAGATCTATATATAATCAAGCATGTCACACCACTGACCCATATACCAGACGTTAGCAGACAACAAGTTACCAACACAGGTAACTTCAACACACAGTCGTTTATTTATAGGTGCAGCAAGACAAGCGATGGCAGAAGGTAAAGCAGTGCACTCAGTGATAGTTTGAGATAACTTAGCTTGAACTGAATAGTCTCACTTTGCTTGCGGGTTGCAGAGTGATCGCTGAATGAGGAAGACAGAAGACGGATTGATGATCTCAGGACAGGTAAGTCACATTGGAAGGTAGCCGGGTAAATTGTAGCAAAATGTAACAACAAGACCAGACAAAGGTGAACTGAGTAGCGTGCTGCGATGAGCTGGTGCAGGTGTGTTGAATTAGAATCGTGGACTGACTCCATGACACCCTAATTAAGATCAGAATCGCTAAATAATGCTAAAATGAAAATTACCTAATCTCAGTACAACCCTAAAGATTGCTTTATCAAGGAAATACCTCAAGGTGTTTTATTGAATTATTGATTGAAAACATTGACATTTAAAAGCTTTTATAATTTTTTTGCTCTTTTTGATAGACAACTCTAAACATAAAAATAATAGTGTCTGAATTGGTTTCAGTTCATAAAATTTCAATAAACACTCACACACAGCTTATCTGTATCTTATCTAAACATTGATAAAGTGATACATTCTATACAGTGAGATGTGTGGAATAGAGTTTTGACTGAGGAGCGATGTAAGGTCTCAAAAAGTACAGCTCTCTCTCCCTGGACAGATAGTGACCTCAGGGAGGTGTCTGCTGTGGATTTGGCTCAGAGAGAGTGATGGTGATGAGTTGGCTTTACTGTGTGTAATCCAACGATTTGTTTGCCTTTTATGCTTGAATTTCAACAGAGGCCACCCAGGAGAATCTCTCTCTCTCTCTCTCTCTCTCTCTCTCTCTCTCTCTCTCTCTCTCTCTCTCTCTCTCTCTCTCTCTCTCTCTCTCTCTCTCTCTCTCTCACTCACTCACTCACACAGAATCCCAGCCTCTGCCCAGAAAACTTTTTGGCAGGAGCTGCTGCATGTCCTGTCTTACCACCGATTCTCTGTTTACTCTACAGGGTTCCTGAACTCTGCAATTACAGCTATAAGTCATATCGTCTCTTCTTCAGCAGACCAGTACTCACTCACTCTCTCTCTCTCTCTCTCTCTCTCTCTCTCTCTCTCTCTCTCTCTCTCTCTCTCTCTCTCTCTCTCTCTCTCTCTCTCTCTCTCTGCCATGAGCAACAGCAGTTTTTGCATCACACTATTGCTGCTTTCTTGCCACTGCATTTCCTCCATCTTTAGAACATACTTTTCAGGTCTGAAATTAAAGAATTAAAACTGTGTTGATGAAAAATAGTGTGTCTATCCAATGAGTGTTATGTTGTCCAAAAACTGTCTCCTACTAAACTAGTTTTTTTTTTTTAATTATTATTATTATTTTTTTTTTTTTTTCGTGTGCTAAACCACTGTTTTTATAAAGCATCCCCAGTCATTCTCCTGCATTTGACTGCTAACATCCTATTCTGATTTATTGAGCTGCTCACAAGTATCTTAAAATTGTTTAGCTCCTGTTGTAATGCCAAATTAAAACACTCATAAATCATTTTACAACAGTCTGCACATTCCTTCATTTATCTGCATTAGATTTGTATATAATTATTATGATTGTGTAAGTGTTTCTGTAATGCAGGGACTGTCTATCATAATGTGACCTTTCAGCGCATCTTGAGAAACATGTTGTTTATAAACATGTGAGGTCATGCTCAACTCAACATGGATGATTTCTAATGAATGTGAACCCTGATCTGTTCTGAAACTGGATTGAAGATTTGTTTAATTGATTTGTCTTATATTTACACCGTGTGGAAACTTCTATTTCATGTCATTTTGAATGATGAAAATGTAGATTTTTTTTTAGCGATTAGAGGTATAGAGAAGTATATTAAATTTGAATTTTATTTAATAGAATTTCTAATGCACAATTCTAATAGTTTATTGGCATTTACTTTGATGCCTAGGTAAATTCCTGGTGTGTGCAAGCACACTTGGCAATAAAGCTCTCTCTGATTCTGATATTATTCTAGTTATAAATATTATAAATTATATGTCAACAGAACAGATTTCAACAAATGTGATGCGATCTGGGAAAACCCACCACATGGTGAAATTTTACCTATTACAGGTTTTGATATCATATGGATGCTGGTATCAAGCCCTTTCCAAATCTGTTTTTATTTTTATCATAGCTTGTTGCTAGCAGAAGTTATGTTTATCTGAAGTCGGCCGATCTCTATGATTTTCTGGAACGGAATTTTGAGAAAAACAGGTTTAAATAACTGTCACCGTTGAGACGCGTCCATCTCGCGATTGTTATGAAACTGCGTGACGTTATAGTTTAAACAGGATTGGCGCGAAATGCGCACTATACACATTCACTGTACATGTATGCGGTTTATTTTAAAGGTAAACTATCTTTGTAGTCTTACGAGACGGACAGGTGTATGGGATATACGGCGATTGTTTTTTTTGTTTTTTTTTTTCACCTCTGCCGGGCGCTAATGGTCGCATAGAATGCATTAGAGAAAGAGAGTATTTTCAGCTTGACACTATAAATCGCTGTTTTTCTGCACTAAACAAGGGAATTTTGCCAAGATATTTTCAGAGATAAGAGAAAAGATGTTATAGAATAATAATTTAATGGAAAAAAAAATTTGACAAAAAAACTGACATTCAAACTATTTTGGAATTTACTGAAAACGGCCCAGCGCGACATCCGACGGGTTTTCCCAGATCGCATCACAAATTGATCTCTTACTAGGGGCCAACTATTGGCTCTACTTTTTTATAGTCCATTTGATGCTGAAAGTGTACAAGAAATGAACCTTTCATTAACACATTATTCAGTTCCGATATTGTTGGCCGACCTTATGATAAGATAACTCTGTGATCATCCGGGTAATAGAGGGTATGCATTGATGCCACTTTCCCGCCAGAACACGCCCCCTCAGCCAGACTGAGTGGCAAAATATCCTGCAACATGACTGGATTTAATAGGGGGAACTGCGAAAATGGCAATAAACGGGAGTTGGACTTGATAGTGATCCTCACAACTCACCAAAAAACAAAAACAAAACAAAACAAAACAAATAAAACAGTGGTGCATGGAATCAATTTTGATACATTTTTTGTTACTTCTTTGGGAAAGATTACTAGAGAGGTGGTGCCATTTCCCTTTGAATTCCCTTTGTTTTATCCCGTTTAAGCTAGTTTGGGAGTTAGTGTATTTTTTATTGTATTTTTCTTTTCTTTTTATAGTTTAGTTAGTTTTTCTCCCTACTAGTTAGAGGGTTTATGTTTGTTGTTTTGGCCTTGCCCCTCTTGAAGCCTTGGAATCATCCCATATTTATAAAATAAAAGAACTTGTTTTTGATTTTGAGTTGATTTTGGCTATTGTAAAAAAAACTGGGGTTTGTAACTGAACCTTGCTACCTCTAGTAAGTCCATATGATGTACTTTCCACATAGAAGATGGTCTCTGTAGAGTTCCCTTCTCATGGAGAAGGAGAATGCTTCCCAACGTTAACAACCAGGTGTGCTCAGCTGTACTACTTTAAAATTATTCAGCAGAAAAGGCTATCTGCTGCTGAAGTGACCATCTCCATTGTAGGGTACTAAGTTCACACTTACAAATAATCAGATAGTGTAAAGCAGTATGCGTATTTGGCGTGCTGTCCGAGGAGAGGACTCTAAGCTCGGTATTTTGGTCCGAACCCAGAGCACTCCCGCCGTATTTCTGGTTACGACCCCCCAAAAATTGCAGGAAAAATTACCCAGAGAAACTGAGCTCCTGCGGGAGCAGAAGGGACATCACTGCTGCGGCAGTGGAGAAAATTAGACAGATAAACTGAGCTCCTGTGGGAGCCGAGGTGACATCACTCCGCTAACGGAGGCAGCCTCACGCTAGGGTCTGACGTGGGGCTGCAGGCCACGGACAGGGGAGAGGGTTAGAGAAAGCGTGAGGAAAAGGTTGTAACACCTGGGCCTGGGCCTCTAACGGAGTCATACTCCCACTAGAGGGACGGCCTGCATTGAGGGTGGCTGTATAATGGATATCGAGCATAAAAACATCCTTGTGTGATACATGTATATTTATTTAGCATTGAAAGGTTGCCTACCTGTCTATAGTTCATATTTCAACATTTCCGTAGATTTCATAAATTTTAGTCTGGCACCAGTTCAACTAGTACAATGTGAAGTTTATGCAACAACAACACCATAACTATTATAAGTGGGAATACATTTCTTACCTTAAAAATGTTATCTTCAAATTGCGTTCTTCTTCTTCTGAGGTAAATTCAAAGTAAACTCATAGCTTGTCTTCCAAACTCGATGAAAAGCAGAATGCTTTGTTTTGAGATAATGGGGGCATTTACAGGTTTGCATTCCTTCACATGGACTATTAGCATGTGAATCACTTGTGCGCACGTCGGTGTGGTCACATTAGAGGTAATGAGCAGGCGCTTGAGAAACTGTACCTGGGTAGTTGACGTGACATGGCTTTTTCACCGTCACAGAAGATAAACAATAATTTATTTCACAGTTTCATCATTTAGAATACTGTAAATGGTTAAACATTTTCTTGTTTTACATGAATTTGTTGTTTTAATACCCAAGTTATTTTTTTTTTTTTTTTACAACTTTGAGCCAAATCTCTAAATCGTCCTATGGTGTGATGGTAGACAAAATTATTTCATAAATATAACTTTAATAAATAAAGAAAATAATATTTAAAAATCTTAATGAACACTCCTGGCATAATTGTGCAAGTGTCTATTTCACTAAGTGGCCATCACTTTTCCTATACATACATTTCTAAAAGTGTAGTAATTTCATAAAGTTTGTCACAGAAAAAAATGTCCTTTGGTGTTATGCAATAACCTGATATTAAGTTGGGCAATATCATGGACAACTACATTTAGTTGAAAGACCCCAATCAAGGTCATGTGACTAAAGACCCCTTTGAAGCCCATGAGCAGTGAACATGGCAAGTATTTATCTCAGAATTGTTCAAATATTTAACTATGTTTTCAGACCACTGAAGTTGTTAAGTTTTTTTGTCTTTTGGTGTGACACCCCTAAATTTCATTTTTTAATTCAAATTTGTATTTTTAACAGCAGGACTATGTAATATTATGCAAATGTATCATGCCAATTGCTAATTCCAGTCCAGCTAGTATTAGCATGGTTATTAACTGCCACAAAAGTTCAAATGTCCTTTGGTGTGACAGGAAATGTCACAGGAAATATCCTTTGGTGTGACACTTTGGCCTGTCACACCATAGGACACAGATGTCACACAATAGGACAAGACCTCCTTAAGAAGCTATTAAAACAAATAAAAATGTCCTCCTTTATAATTGTTACAATAAACACTATATATTCTGACTCTTTTTATGCAATGACTATCTTTGTCCTTTGGTGTGACGTTTTGTCCTATGGTATGACAAACATAAAACAACAGAAAAATATACTGATTTTAAAATATCTTTTAAAAAAAGAGTCAAGTTTGGCATTAGGGGAGTTACAATAATATCTCCTCTTAGATAGGTACAATTTCAAACAGTTTTGTAAGGTTGGCGAAAAAGTTTCATTGACATTCGTAGGGAAAAGTTTATCAAGTTCCTCTATTCATGGTGAAAATGATTCTAATTAGTACTTTCATGTAAAATAACTATCACTTTAAGAAAATAATGTTTTAATAATGTGAACAATTCTGTCTCAAGTATTTTTTTTTATGTTATTTAATATAATTTCTTAGTACTTTTTAAATGTCACACCATAGGACACATTTACAGTACTGTTGAGTGAAAACGTGAAAAAAAAAAAAATATGAAGTCATTGACAAAATGAGTGACCACTACTATTTTCTGAAACTGCAGTTTCCATACTCCATAAATATATGTATTTTTTCTTAAAAAGTTAAGTTTTCAAAAAAAAAGGTCTTTTTCTTGGCCATTTGTCAACTACCCACCTCTCATTGCTTTCATATGGATTACTTAAACAGAGAATATTTGTTTTTGATATGATTTACATCATTTAAAACAAAGCTTTCTAAAGACACATCTCTCGTCTGTGTGGCAAGTGTTCGCTGAGTTACAGTTCTTTTTCTGTTGCGTTTCAGAATCAACTTCACACTGATAGAAATGGCAGAATGTGCAACGTGTTTATTTTCTTTATTTTACGAAAAGCACAACATTTTGTTTTTATTATGAGTGTAATAATCTAAATCAATCCCAAAACAATTTGACAACTTTTGATTTTAAATCTAAAACTTGCCAGTAGTTCAGTAACAGTTGCAGGCTGCTATCGTCCTCCATCAGCTCCCTCCTGTGTTTTAACAATTCTTGGATCAATCCTTAGTTCTTATACTACTTCTAAATTTGGTAACACTTTAGAATACTGTTCCTTCATTAATGAATAACTACACAGGAACAAATGAGTAATGCATTAGTAACACTCTAGTAACTACTATTAACTAACAAGAAACTCTGATTAACGAATTAGTAAGTAATAGCGCTCAGTCGGATGTGGTAGTTCACTATTAGCTAATCAATAACTACTATTTTTCATACCTCACTGAAGACTATAAGAACTACTATATACAGGTTAATAAATATTTATAATGCACAATGTTTAATATAAGGTAATGGTAGCCCATTAGTAATGAATCAAGTGTTACTACATCATTCTAAAGGAACTACTAATAATTTGGATCAGTATTCTAAAGTGAAAAACACGATAACAACCTAATATTGACTGAAGTCATTGTAAGCTTTTAAGGCTTTTTTAAGGTTTTGGATAGTAATGAATCAAGTGTTACTACATCTTTCTAAAGGAACTACTAATTATTTGGATCAGTATTCTAAAGTGAAAAACATAATAACAACCTAATATTGACTGAAGTCATTGTTAGTTTCTTGTTAGTTAATAGTAGTTACTAGAATGTTAATAATCCGTTACTCGTTTGTTCCGGTGTAATTATTCATTAATGAAGGAACAGTATTCTAAAGTGTTACCCTAAATTTGTATTATTGGGTGATTTGTAATGGAATATGCCAAATCCTCCTGATCGTGTTTTGCTCCAATTTTACTCTTTAAATCTTACACAGATCATTAGTAAACTTTCTAGGTATGATAATAAATGTTTAGGAAACGCTAGTCTTTTAGATGTCATTTTAACAAATACCCCAGATCAAAATCAATCTGATATTTTTTGTAATGATATCAGTGATCATTGCTTGGTAGCATGTGTCCGGAAAAAGTGTACGCCTAGGCAATTTTTTTTAAAAAATGTTTAATGAGCAAGCTTTTTTAAATGATTTAGCTGCTACGGACTTACATAAAGTCAGTCTAATCCCCACTGTTAAAAGCTTGGTCTTATTTTTGCCAGTCCTTTAGAACTATCATTAATAAATATGCCCCTTTAACCCTCTGATGGTCTTCGTTTAGGAGTCACGTTCTTGGCCTTCCCGGTCAGACCTAGACCTAGTTACTAGTTACTTTTCCGATGAAGCTGTGATTTTTAAAAATTCAAAACAGATTTTTGTAATCTGAATTTATTGGTGTGTATGTGTATAAAAGTGTGTTTGTATGTGTGTGTGTGTGGGTGGGTGTGAATTTTTTGCACTCTTGATGTTGTAGAGTGTCACCCCTTTACTGCGGTGTACTTTTTTTTAGAATCGTGGCTGATTTGTAGATTGTACAGACAAAAATTCAGAGAATTTTTGTGTTTTTGTAAATTTCCCATTCATTTCCTATGGGTCGGTCATTTTTGACCGAAGACCACGAGTGTGACTATTTTTTTTTACGACCACTTAGCATGCTCGGATCATGACCTCAATTTTTTTTTGAATTCACATACCTAATGCCATAAAAGTCACCAATTATCATAACCTTCCGATGAAGCTGTGATTTTTAGAAATTCAAAACAGAAAATTATTCGGTCAGAAATGACCGAGGACCATCAGAGGGTTAAAACCTGTTCGGCATAAAGATCGCTCTAGTCCATGGATAAATCATGACCTAGTTACTCAACAATATCAGAAAAATGTGCTTTGCAGTAAAGCACGTTGCTCAAAATCCGAGACTGATTGGTTTTCTTTTAGACAACATCGGAATATCTGTACTCAAGCCGCCCGATAAAGCAAAATCTGAATTTTATAAAAAACAATTCTCTAATAATTCCTCAAATTCAAGAACATTCTGGAATACTTTTAAAGACATAGAGAATACATTTTTAGTAATGCAAGGACCTGCCTCACTCAAAAATTAAGATATTGTTATTACATACAAAGCTAATTTAGTGGATCTTTTAAATAAACATTTTATATAAGAGCGAGTAATTTATTTGAGAATCATATCTCTAGGCAGAGTATAAAAACAAACAAAAACATTAAGACACACGAAAATTGCTCAAACTACATTAACTTTCAGGTTTATAACTGAACCTCTAACATATATTTTTAATTTATTGATTTCTACAGCGGAGATTCTACCTAAAACCTGGAAAACTGCCATTGTATCCCCTGTTTATAAGGTGATAAAATGGTGATAAAATGGATCCAAATTCATTTATGCCAATTTCAGTTTTGCCCTGTGTTGCAAAGGTAATGGAGAAATGTCACGATACACACACAGGGAAAAGGTAAGATCCAATCGCAGTATTTATTTGGGAAATCCGTACTCACAAACTAGTCCAGGCAAGGGTCAAAATCCAATAAGGCAATCCAAAAACAAGATGCAAACAAGAACAGGCAGGAAACAGAACACAGAAGTGGCGTGATAAATACAAGGACTCCATGACAAACACTGAAACAACCAGGGTATATATACACACAGAACTAACAATGAAACAGGGAACAGCTGGGAACAATGATGACGGGGAACAGCTGAGTGCAATGAACAGTGATTGGTACAGACAAGGATTGTGGGGAATGCAGTTCATAATGTGACAGACATCGTGGGGAAGGAGGACATCTAGTGGTAACCAGGGAACACAAACCAGACACTGTGACAAGAAATTAATAAACAAGCAATTAATAGGATTTCTTAATAAATGTAACGTCATATCTGATGCTCAATCCGATTTTCGTTCATCATTTATAGTAGTTGCATTACAGCAGCTGAACAATATTTATAATGCCTTAGATACACAACAATTTTGTGCAGCTATTTTTATTGATCTTGCTAAAGCTTTTGACACAGTTGATCACTCTATTCTGTTATCCAGATTACGTAGTATTGGCGCATCTAACTTAACTTTATCTTGGTTTTCTAATTATCTATTTAGTAGATCCCAACATGTAACATCCCAACAACTATTTGAGCCTCTAACTATTAACAAAGGTGTTCCTCAAGGCTCTGTGTTAGCCTCAACCATGTTTTCAGTTTATATTAATAACATATCCCAGACTATCTGTTGTGAGAAAACGTCTCGGTTACTAATGTAACCCTCGTTCCCTGAAGGAGGGAACGGGAGACGTAACATCGACATGACAACGTAATTGGGATCACTTCAGGGAGCCCTATCAACTTTGAGTGTCTACAGAACAAGCCAATGAACGTTGGCGTGCGTGAATCGCGTCACGCGCCCCGCCCCCCAGCGCGGGTATAAACAGGAAGCGGGCTCACGCACACATTGTTTTTCACTGAGGAGCCGTGATTGTGACGGCCATGCAGCGATGGTCAGCAACGTTGGCGACGGGACGTTACGTCTCCCGTTCCCTCCTTCAGGGAACGAGGGTTACATTAGTAACCGAGACGTGCCCTTTCAGTCGCTCACGTTCGATGTAACGTCGATGTGACGACGTAATTGGGATCCCTTGGAAAACGCCACGGTTGCTGCCACATCCAGCGCACCACGCAAGGCTCTCAGACCCCCAATTGGCTGGGGCAGAAGACCTGCGTAGAGGGAGTTCAACTGCTGTTTCATTATACCCCACACAGTGAAACTCTTGGATAACACTGGGAAAGCATGCTTTTCCAGGGGAAGGACGCTGCGGAGCCACATCCTGCCCGAAGGGAGGTAACATGTGGAGAATACACATATGGACTGGCTGAAGGGGCAGTGCAACATATGGAATGTCACTTGGGTGGCTCCAGCCTGAAGGGGGAGGCTACACCGGACAGTGACGGCAGAGCAGCCTCTGCCAAGGGAAAGACACGGGCTCACCGCAGGGAGCTGGTCGTGGAAGAATACGCATATGGGATCGCCGCAGGGATCACACATATGGGACCCAGCCTAGCACAAGTTACACAAGCATACGAGCACTAGGTCTGGCGTCGGACGCTCCGCACCATCACAGGGTTCGCCTAAGTGGGGAACTCGACTGGAGCAAAAAGTGCACGTATCCGTTCCGAGGAAGGGAGTGGTGCAGCAAGTCAACACTAGAGCGGGAACTTCGGTGTTACCGGCTAGTTGAAGTGAGCACACAGGAAGAAACCGGCTCAACACGTAGGCTATAAAACCTAGCGAACGTGTTAGGTGTCGCCCAGCCCGCAGCTCTACAGATGTCTGTCACAGAGGCGCCGTGTGCCAGTGCCCAGGAAGAAGCGACACCCCTAGTGGAGTGGGCTCTCAACCCAGGCGGGCAGGGCACGCCTTGGGCTTCGTAAGCCAAGGCGATGGCATCCACTATCCAGTGGGCCATCCTCTGCTTGGAGACAGCCTTTCCCTTCTGCTGGCCTCCGTAACAGACGAAGAGCTGATCTGAGGTCCTGAGGCTTTGCGTTCTGTCCACGTACAGACGCAGAGCACGAACGGGACAGAGAAAAGACAGGGCTGGGTCTGCCTCCTCCGAAGGCAGCGCTTGCAGGTTCACCACCTGGTCTCGGAAGGGAGTGGTAGGAAACTTCCAGTCTCAGGATCAAGTGAGAGTTATCCGGGCTGAATTCTAGGCACGATTCGTCGACCGAAAATGCATGCAGGTCCCCTACCCTCTTGATAGAGGCCAATACAACCAGGAGTACTGTCTTACAGGACAGGATTTTTAACTCAGCTGATTGCAGAGGCTCAAAGGGTGGTCTCTGAAGTGCCGAAAGGACCAGAGACAAATCCCAAGAGGGTATAGAGAGTGGGCGAGGAGGATTCAGTCTCCTCGCTCCCCTCAGGAACCTGACGATCAGGTCGTGCTTTCCCAAGGATCTCCCATCCACTGTATTGTGATGTGTGGTAATAGAGGCAACATAAACTTTGAGGGTGGAGGGAGACAGCCATCGCTCCAACCCATCTTGCAGGAAAGAAAGCACAATGCCGATCGAACACCTTCGGGGGTTTTCTCGATGAGAAGAACACAACTCAATGAACAGGTTCCACTTCAAAGTGTAAGCATGCCTCATAGAGGGTGCTCTCGCAGAAGTGGTGTCTACGACTTATTGTAGTAGATCACCTAGAACCTCTGCGTCCCGTCTAGGGACCAGACATGGAGTTTCCAGAGGTCTGGACGCGGGTGCCATTCAGTGCCCCATCCCTGAGAGAGAAGGTCCTCCCTCAGAGGAATGAGCCAGGGAGGGGCTGTCGAGAGGAGCATAAGTTCGGGGAACCAGGTCCAGTTGGGCCAATAAGGGGCAAGACCTGCTCCTCTTCCTCCCTGACTTTGCACAGTGTCTGTGCAAGAAGGCTCACTGGGGGAAACACATACTTGTGGAGGCCCCGGGGCCAGCTGTGTGCCAGCGCATCTGTGCCGAGGGTCCCCTCGGTCAGGGAGTAAAACAACTGGCAATGGGACGAGTACAGAGAGGCAAACAGATCTATTTGTGCGGCCCCGGAATGGTCCCAGATCAGCTGGACCGCCTGGGGTTGGAGTCTCCACTCTCCCTGGGCCACAGGCTGTCGTGAGAGCTCGGCGGCGGCACGATTGAGCAGGCCGGGAATATAAGTGGCACAAATCGACCTCAGATGCTTCTGACTCCATAGGAGAAGGTGGCGGCGAGTTGCGACATGCGACGGGAGCGTAGACCACCTTGATGGTTGTCCGTATGGACCAATACATGCTTGCCGAACAGCGCCGTTTTGAGGCAAGGTGTACTGCAAACAACTCGAGGCAATTGATATGCCAATGTAGTTGGGTGCCCGTCCAGATCCCCGCTACTGCATGCCCGTTGTACGTGGACCCCCAGCCTGTGTTGGAGGCATCTGTGGAGACCACAGCATGCCTGGACCCTTGTTCTAGGGGCACTCTGGCTTGGAGAAATGAATGGTCTGACCACAGACGTACCCGGAGGAGCAGCGAGGTGGAGGACAGGGACCTGGCTCAGAAGGCCGGGAGGCGGCCCGAAGCGAGGTCTGAGTGAGCGATGCAACACTTACCTGTCTCCACAGGTCGGCAGGGGGTGCAGGAAAAGGCGAAGTCGAGTCCTCGAACCACACCCGGCTGCCGGCTGGCGACACAAGAGGGGACTGAGGGGTGCAAGGCTTTACAGGGTCGCACACCACAAGTCGGACCCTCTTGGAACCCAGGGACAAAGGAATTTGCTATCTTGACAACTCAGGTACCACTGGACTTCGGGGAGCCGGTACTGGACTCCGGGGAGGCGGAACGGTAATCATCTGAAGAGCTCGTCCCCCTATCCCTGGGTGGCCTGTGTCAGGGACGCTTGGTCTTACACTTGCCACCTGGACTGGCAGTCAAGTCAAGTCAAGTATATTTGTATAGCGCTTTTCACAATACAGATTGTATCAAAGCAGCTTCACAGTATTAAATTAAAATAATACAACAAGGTTTGTTTCTAGTGAAATTTATTGATTGATAAAATTAAATTGAATATTCCCAAAATATCCCCAAAATATCCCCAACTGAGCAAGCCAAAGGCAACAGTGGCAAGGAACCGAAAAAACTCCATCAGGTGACCTAATGGTGAGCTGCAACTCCATCAGGTGACCTAATGGAGAAAAAAAAAAAACCTTGGGAGAAACCAGGCTCAGTCGGGGGCCAGTTCTCCTCTGGCGTTTATGAACTAGAGGCCGGATTGTAGTTTGAACTGTAAGATTAAGAATATTATATGAATGCCTGGCTGAAGAGATGCGTCTTTAATCTAGTTTTAAACTGGGAGAGTGAGTCTGAGCAACGAACAGTATCAGGAAGGCTATTCCAGAGTTTTGGAGCTAAATGTGAAAATGCTCCCACTCCTTTGGTTGATCTGGATATCCTAGGTATGACCAAAAGCCTCGAATTTAGTGATCTTAAAGAGCGCAATGGATTATAGGGCGATAGAAGATCTGTTAAATAGACTAGAGCTAAGCCGTTTAGGGCTTTATAAGTCAGTAGCAATACCTTGTAATTAATACGGAACTTTATAGGTAACCAATGTAGTGATTATTGGAAATTGGTGTTATATGATCATATTTTCTTGATCTAGTAAGAACTCTAGCAGCTGCATTTTGGACTAACTGTAGCTTGTTTATTGAGGATGCAGGACAACCAGCTAATAAAGCATTACAGTAATCTAGTCTCGAGGTCATGAATGCATGAACTAACTTTTCTGCATCAGAAACTGATAGCATGTTACGTAGCTTAGCAATGTTTCTAAGGTGGAAAAAAGCTGTTCTTGTAACATATGAAATATGATTTTCAAAAGACAGGTTGCAATCTAATATAACACCCAGGTCTTTTACTGTAGAGGATAAAGTAACAGGACATCCTACTATGTTAAAGTTTGTAGCATATGAGCGGTTCATTCATTCATCCTTTGGTTTTGAATCACGTGACTCATGGCTCGGGGTACCTACAACAATGAACATTCCTTATGAAACCCAAAAAGCTTTTAGCCTCTGAACTCATGTATGTAAATCAAACTCTCTGCGAGCTAACTGACCAGCCTGGTGCCAGCATGGCTGGGTTAGATGGCTCTCTAACACTTTTTACGAGCTTCTAGACACACTCCAGAACCTAAAATCAACATTCTTCTCCTTCAAAAGGACCCACAGAGAGATAACGAAACTTTCTCCTGCTACGTGACATCACACCCCCACACACACAAACAAACATCCCTTTGCATTTAATTCCGAATACAAGTGATTCAGAATTTGTAGGTGACTTATTAAAGCACGCATGTTGATTAGTTTTGTGTTATTCTATAGTGTGATTCTCTAGTGTGTAGTTTTGAATTCTAAGTGGGTATTTTAAGAATGATACACTATATTTGTCTTGTACCCTACCTCCCACCAGACCATAAAATTTTATGGTCCTAATGGAATGTTAGCCAGCCAGGAATCTCACTGAGATTCTGGCAGAAGAGCAGAATTAACGTGTTCATACTAGATATTTTATATGTATAACCACTGAAGGAATATGTAAACCTGAATGTAATTTCCCCATTTCATGATTGTTCTTCTCTGTGATATGTTTTTGTATTCTTGTAAACCTTAAAAGAAAAATGTTTCAGAGGTGCACACTGTTGCGAAATCATAAGGTATATCATATGGATCTTTTTAAAAGTCCAATTTTCATCCCCATTTGTAAATGTACATCACCTTTTGGGTTAATCTTATTCCTAGATTGTTAGTTGAACTCTTAATGCTTATTTTACAGAATAAGAAGTCATTTCTATGCCGTAGCTTTTAAACATACCAAATGTGGTCTTGAACTGAACCTCCATATACCAGTAGGAAAGATATGGGTACCAAATTATGATAAAATGCATTTTACTGCAGTTATAATTGTTTAAAGTAGAAATGGCATGATCCTAAGACTGTCATAAAACATGCAAATCAAACTCCTAAGTGAGACAAAGAAAATTTCTCCTGCCTGGAATTTCGTGTTCCAATTGGCCCAAGCGCCAGGGAGGAGTGGAATTTCTGTACCGTAGAAAAGCGGTTACACTCCGTGTTCAGTTGAGTTCTGTATTTTCTTTCGTCTTGTTTTGTTCCTGCTTTTTCGTTTTTCTTTCTTTTACGAACCCTCTTCGTCAGCGAGAAGATCCATGGCTCCCTTTTAGGGAGCATTCTTCGTTTTCTCTTTTATTTCCCTTAAGTCTTTTCTTTATAGAGACTTGAATCTCCCGCGGCGCACGCTCCTCTTCCTTAAGGACGTGCACGAGCACTACGCCTAAGAGAATGCCTGGCTCCATGGCTCTTTAGGGAGTCATCATCTCCGTTTTATTTTCTTTACTAAGTTTTATTATTTTTATATTCGTTTCTCCCTCCACAAAGGGAAATGAACTCTGAATCATGTTTCTGGCAACTTCAGGTTCTGTGAACCTTTAAACTTTCGCGCGAGTCTAATTGCACCGGAAGACAAGACGGCACAGATCCAAAAGGACGACCCACGCACGCGCGTCTTCTTCAGCCACAAAGAGAACAATTTTGCAAGATAAGTTTATTGAACTTTTAATGTGATTTGATTCCTTGTTGTCTCTCAAGGTTACACTGTGATTTTGCCTAACTGTGATCTTTCTTTGATCGCACATGTTTAGTTTCACTTTCTCTCATCTCTCCCATTTTCCGGTCTCATTGTCCGATCTCTTTTATCCTCTCCCTCATTTTCGTTATTCATTTAGTCTTGTATTTTGTTTACGTGTCCTGTACATAGGCTACATATTTACTCGTGTAAACTGTAGTATTTTTGTATTCCTTAGTTCAATGTATTAGTCCAATTATTAAAATTCTATATACTTGATTGATTCTGTCTGCCTGCTCATAACTAAAGTCAATGAGATGTTTTCGATCTTAAGCTACAAAGCTGATTTGTTACTTTTAAGTAACCTAATCTTATAAGAACAGGAGAGTTGTTTTTATGGCCAGAAAATAGCTTTCTTTGAATTATAAGAAAGAGATAATTTTTGTTGAGAAATTGTTAAGTTAATCTTACGGCCGTTTTGCTGGACAAACAACCGTTTGATGATTACATTCATTTCCATTAAGGGTTATCTCATAATCGATCTGAAATAGGATTATTAATATATGAATGATGAATTATAATTAGTTGTGATTGATTATTCAGATATACAAATCGATCTATTTTCAACTTCAAATAAATTAATGTAACTGTATTATGCAAAATATTAATCATATTCAGGATTAATTATTAAAATTCCCTATAAATCATTTGAGCTAATGTTAAATGTACTACTAATGCCAGTGCGGTTACAGTTGTATTGTGAGAGGTTTTGTGGGCGTTTTTTTGAACCGATAAGTAGTACCTCTGTCTTGTCTGGATTTAATAAAAGAAAATTACGCGTCATCCAATCTTTTATATATTTAATACACTCTGTCAATTTGGATAATTTAGCGTTTTCATCCAGCCGTGATGAAATATATATTTGAGTGTCATCAGCATAACAATGGAAACTAATTCCATGTTTCCTTATAATATTTCCAAGTGGCATCATATATATTGAGGATAATAGAGGGCCTAACACAGATCCCTGCGGCACTCCATAGTTTACTGAAGTTATGATCGATTTTTCTCCATTTAAATAGACAAAATGGTAGCTGTCACGTTTAAATCAAGAAACATAAACGAGGACTCAAATGCAGAAAAACAAAGGTAAGATTTTAATTAACTAACCAAACAAAAGTACAAAGAATAAACAAAACTCCCACGTGGGGAAAAACACTAGAACAAATACTAAACAGGTTTAAACACTAGGAACAAAACACAAGAACATTAGACAACGTAACAGCACAAGACTACAGACACAAGGAGACTAAATAGGGGAGCAAACAAAGGAGGTTAACGAACACAACAGGTGGGACAAATTAACCAATAACTAGATAACAAGATGGGAGGGGCTAGACAATGGACACGAGCACATGGCTCAAAACAACAAAACACCCAAGTGCAAAACAAGACAGGACAAGCTTGTGACATAACCCCCTCCTAAAGGAGCGGCTACCAGACGCTCCACTAGGATAGGAGGGACGGACCAAGGCGGGACGGGAGGGACAGACCAGGGCGGGACAGGAGGGACAGACCAGGGCGGGACTGGAGGGACAGACCAGGGCGGGACGTGAGGGACAGACCAGGGCGGGACGGGAGGGACAGACCAGGGCGGGACGGGAGGGACAGACCAGGGCGGGACGGGAGGGACAGACCAGGGCGGGACGGGAGGGACAGACCAGGGCGGGACGGGAGGGACAGACCAGGGCGGGACGTGAGGGACAGACCAGGGCGGGACGGGAGGGACAGACCAGGGCGGGACGGGAGGGACAGACCAGGGCGGGACGGGAGGGACAGACCAGGGCGGGACAGACCGTCCGTCGGGTGGCCAGGGCGGGACAGACCGTCCGTCGGGCGGCCAGGGCGGAACAGACCGTCCGTCGGGCGGCCAGGGAGGAGACTTTCCCTCGGACGGCCAGGGCGGAGACTTTCCCTCGGGCGGCCAGGGCGGAGACGACCCCTCGGGCGGCCAGGGCGGAGACGACCCCTCGGGCGGCCAGGGTTCAGGAACTGGAACTGGCACCCCCGGCTCGGGCATTGGAACTGGCACCACCGGCCCTGGCACCACCGGCTCAGGCACTGGAACTGGCACCAACGGCTCAGGCACTGGAACTGGCACCAACGGCTCAGGCACTGGAACTGGCACCAACGGCTCAGGCACTGGAACTGGCACCAACGGCTCAGGCACTGGAACTGGCACCAACGGCTCAGGCACTGGAACTGGCACCAACGGCTCAGGCACTGGAACTGGCACCCCCGGCTCGGGCATTGGAACTGGCACCGCCGGCCCTGGCACCACCGGCTCAGGCACTGCTGGAACTGGCACCACCGGCTCAGGCACTGCTGGAACTGGCACCAACGGCTCAGGCACTGGAACTGGCACCAACGGCTCAGGCACTGGAACTGGCACCAACGGCTCAGGCACTGGAACTGGCACCAACGGCTCAGGCACTGGAACTGGCACCAACGGCTCAGGCACTGGAACTGGCACCAACGGCTCAGGCACTGGAACTGGCACCAACGGCTCAGGCACTGGAACTGGCACCAACGGCTCAGGCACTGGAACTGGCACCAACGGCTCAGGCACTGGAACTGGCACCAACGGCTCAGGCACTGGAACTGGCACCAACGGCTCAGGCACTGGAACTGGCACCAACGGCTCCGGCTCAGGAACAGACACGGGCTCCGGCTCAGGAACAGACACGGGCTCCGGCTCAGGAACAGACACGGGCTCCGGCTCAGGAACAGACACGGGCTCCGGCTCAGGAACAGACACGGGCTCCGGCTCAGGAACAGACACGGGCTCCGGCTCAGGAACAGACACGGGCTCCGGCTCAGGAACAGACACGGGCTCCGGCTCAGGAACAGACACGGGCTCCGGCTCAGGAACAGACACGGGCTCAGGCTCGGGACCAGATACCACCGGCTCGGGAACAGACACCACCGGCTCAGGGACTGGAACAGACACCACCGGCTCAGAAACAGACACCACCGGCTCAGGGACTGGAACAGACACCACCGGCTCAAGTGTGTGCGTAGCCCACACACACCACATGGCTGTGGCCATAATGGCCAGTGTCGCGGTCACTGAGGGCTCAGGAACAGACGCCACCGGCTCAGGAACAGACACCACCGGCCCAGAAACAGACACCACCGGCTCAGGGACTGGAACAGACACCACCGGCTCAGGAGGAACAGACACCACCGGCTCAGGAGGAACAGACACCACCGGCTCAGGAGGAACAGACACCACCGGCTCAGGAGGAACAGACACCACCGGCTCAGGAGGAACAGACACCACCGGCTCAGGAGGAACAGACACCACCGGCTCAGGAGGAACAGACACCACCGGCTCAGGAGGAACAGACACCACCGGCTCAGGAGGAACAGACACCACCGGCTCAGGAGGAACAGACACCACCGGCTCAGGAGGAACAGACACCACCGGCTCAGGAGGAACAGACACCACCGGCTCAGGAACAGACACCACCGGCTCAGGAACAGACACCGGCTGTACGGCCATCTTGTCCAGGGACATCGGCTCAGCAGGCATGACGTGAACAGTTTCTGGCTGGGCAGACACGACGAGAACAGTCTCCGGCTGGGCAGACGTGACGTGAACAGTCCCCGACTGGGCAGACGTGACGTGAACCGTCTCTGACTGGGCAGACGTGACGCGAACCTTCTCTGACTGGGCAGACGTGACGCGAACCGTCTCTGACTGGGCAGACGTGACGCGAACCGTCTCTGACTGGGCAGACGTGACGCGAACCGTCTCTGACTGGGCAGACGTGACGCGAACAGTCTCTGACTGAGCAGGCGTGATATGAACCTTCCCGGGAACCTCTAGGATCTTAAACAGCGTCGAAAAATAATCCAACAACGTTTCAGCAGGCGTTCTGTCAGGGGACACAGACTCAGTGGCAGCCATCTTACCCGGTGACACAGACTCGGCAGACGTGACGTGAACAGTCTCTGACTGGGCAAACGCGATGTGAATAGTCTCTGGCTGGACGTGAACAATTGCAGAGGAAGCCTTTCTTCTCCTCCTGCGTTTTGGAGTCCCCGAACTCTGGACCACCGGCACTGAGATCACTGGGACCATCGGCGCTGGAACCACCGGCGTTGGAACCATCGGCACTGGAACCACGGGAACAGGCGATGAAAGACGCTCGGGGCTGAACCTCGCCGGTCCATGGTCAGAGAATGACCAAACTGGAGAATGCTGTCGGTGCTCACCTCTAGTATCTCCTCCCCTACGTCCTCCACGAGTTCCCCTAAATTTGACCAGCCGGGTTCCTCTAAAAGTCTCTCTGTCCCATGTGGTAGGAGAGAGCCCGCGAGAATCCATACTGCTGAGTCCTCAAATGGCTGTTACGTTCTGTCACGTTTAAATCAAGAAACATAAACGAGGACTCAAATGCAGAAAAACAAAGGTAAGATTTTAATTAACTAACCAAACAAAAGTACAAAGAATAAACAAAACTCCCACGTGGGGAAAAACACTAGAACAAATACTAAACAGGTTTAAACACTAGGAACAAAACACAAGAACATTAGACAACGTAACAGCACAAGACTACAGACACAAGGAGACTAAATAGGGGAGCAAACAAAGGAGGTTAACGAACACAACAGGTGGGACAAATTAACCAATAACTAGATAACAAGATGGGAGGGGCTAGACAATGGACACGAGCACATGGCTCAAAACAACAAAACACCCAAGTGCAAAACAAGACAGGACAAGCTTGTGACAGTAGCGGTCAGATAAGTATGATCTGAACCAGCTTAATGCTTGTCCTTGAACACCAGTATAATTTTGTAGTCGATCTAAGAGTATTGTGTGATCTATAGTATCGAACGCAGCACTAAGATCAAGTAAAACTAGTATTGAGATACAGCCTTGGTCAGAAGCTAAAAGTAAATAATTTGTGATTTTAACGAGCGCAGTTTCAGTGCTATGGTGCGGCCTGAATCCAGACTGAAACTTTCATAGATGTCATTTTCTTGCAAGAAAGAGCCCAGTTGAGCGGACACCACTTTTTCTAATATTTTAGACATAAATGGAAGATTTGTAATGGGTCTATAATTTGCTAGATTATTATGATCTAATTGTGATTTCTTAGTGAGTGGTTTTATAACTGCCAATTTAAATGTTCTTGGAACATGACCTAAAGTTAAAGATGAGTTAATAATATTGAGGAGAGTAGGGGTGACCCCGAATAGTCGAAGATTCGATGCTTCGATTGGGGGAGCCTGATTCGACTACCGATCTCTCGGTCGAATCTTCGCAGAGGTGTTATGAAACGAGGATCATGCCACTTTGGCTATATGAGGGCGCTCAATGTCTGATTTCACATAGAACTACCGGTTTTCTGTCAATACGTTAATATTCAGCCTATTATGATAATGCTGTATATAAAAATGTGCAAAGAAAGAAGCTTTTAATAAATATTTTTTAACGTGCGTGAATAAATCCAAACACCCCGTGACAGATTTAAGCTTCACTTTCAATCCGTGACCGACAGAGGAGCGTCTTGGCGGCAAGGATTTAAATCTTTAACAATGTCTGGGATACGAAAATCTAAAGTGTGAATGTACACCATCAGAAAGGATATTCTCCAAGGCTGGATTTAGCATCAGGAAAACCATGATCGCACTTCTGCCGGCCAACGTTAACAAGTTGGTTTTCCACGGGACATTCTAAAATGCTTAACGTGAATAAAGCTTTTAAAACGCTTAAAAGGCACTTTAACATGGCTTAATGCATGTACACAGTAGGCTACACATTTTATTAAGAAACCATACTATGTGCAGATAAGCAGATGAACCCAGAATATGAACGCAATGCGTTCCTCCTATAGTAAAGCGTTTTCTTTACGTAATTTTATATTTTAATTTAATTATTTTAGGAGATTAAGTCGTTAAACGTTTTTCACGTTAAGTGTTAGAATGTATTTTATCCGCACGCACATTTAGGCATTTTGCACACATTTGCTCATCGTGACTTGATTCTGATTTATTTCGTTTTGTATTTTTATTTATTAGAAAGGTATATTCTGTTCTAATTTAATTTAGTAAATTAATTGTTTATTTTTTCGGTGCATCGATGTTGTGCTGTACTTAGAGCCTGCTCGCACAGGTAATTTAGCCGATTTAATTTGATTTGCATGTGAAATGCAAATCCTGTCTGCAGTGTGGCCTTTCTGGAGTTATTTATGTTATTTCTTAGTTTTATTGATCCAAAATGTTTTTATACATTTTCTTCTATATCTTTGTGTGATTTTGTACATCACGGCTTTGAAATGTTAAAGCCCCGCCCCCAGCCCCACCCCCACCCCCATACACATGATTCGACTATTAGTCGACTATAGGCAAGACTTGACGATTCTGATTCGACTATGAAAATCCATAGTCGGGGACACTCCTAGAGGAGAGGCTCTTCCACTACAGGTAACACTTCTTTCAGTAGTTTAGTTGGTATAGGATCTAATAAACATGTTGTTGTTTTAGATGAAGTGATAAGTTTATTTAACTCTTTTTGTTCTATAGTTGTAAAGCACTGTAATTGTTCTTGCGGGGTGATAATTGAGGCTGAATTATAAGGCGCGATTGAAGATTGAACGTTTACAATTGTGGTTCTGATGCTTTCTATTTTCTCAGTGAAGAAGTTCATGAAATCATTATTACTAAACTGTAACGGGATATTTTGTTCAGGTGACGTCTGTTTATTTGTTAGTCTAGCCACGGTGTTAAATAAAAATCTTGGATTATTTTGGTTATTTTCTATTAGTTTGCAGAGGTGCTCAGCCCTGGCCGCTTTTAGGGCCTTTTTATAACGTGACATACTGTCTTTCCACGTGATTCTAAAGACCTCTAAATTAGTTTGTTTCCATTTACGCTCTAAATTACGGGTTTCTCTCTTTAGAACATGCATAGTATTGTTGTACCATGGTGCTTTCATTTTCTCTCTGACCTTTTTTAATTTAATGGGTGCAACAAAATCCAGTGTTCTAGAGAGAATGGTGCTCATAGTGCTAGTTAGTTCCCTTTCGTTGTCACTCCGAGTTACGTCGGATGACGACGAATGGGGTTTCGCTTAGAAATCCTATCATCTTCGAGTATATAAAACGAGCCAATGGCAAAGAAATGCCATGGGTCTGCGGAATTTGCATAGCATAACTCCGCCCCACCCTGGGAGTATATAAGGAAGTACGCTGGCAACATGCAGATATGTTTTCGCTTCGGAGCCAAGTTGATGTACTTCACTCCACAGCCAATCCTGAGATTCATCTCTTCATTTCTCTTCGAGACGAGCCTCTCTCCAAGTGTTGGTGTGACAGCGAGTTCCAGCGAGTGCACATTCCCTGCTTATCTGTGCAGTGATTTGCCAGTATTTGTGTGTTCTCTCCCTGGTCGCTTCAGCATTTGCGGAGAAATCTCCTTTCTAAAAGAGCTTGCACGCGGCACATCTTTTTAAAGATGCCTCGCCCCAACACTTCTGGTTGCGGTCTTCTCGTTTCTGACTCTGATGGGCACAATCGCTGTCTTGTGTGTCTGGGTATTGAGCACGCTAAGGCAGCGCTTGTGGATGAGTCATGTTCCCATTGCGGGAACATGCCCATTGCACGGTTGCGGTCTAGACTCAATGACCTTCATAGTAGAGTCCCCTCATCCGCACCCCGATCTACGGGCTCCGCGAGAGCTAGTACTTCGGCTGGCGGCCAGGGTGACCTGAGGATTACGGTGTGGGACAAAGCACCGACTATTCCATGCTCCACACCGTCCTCTAGCGCCGTGCAACCCGTGAGTGTTTCGAATGAGCCCGCTGTACAGTCCTCTGACTTGCCGCGGGTCTCATTTGGCGCTCCAGAGGAAGATTCGATGTCGATCGCTGCATCACAGGGTGGGCAAGAGTCCTTGGGAAGTGAGGATTCGGCTGTGCTGCCACCTTCGGGTGTGCCAGCATTGCCCGAGTCTGATCCCGAGATGACTGCCATGCTTTCCCGGGCAGCCGCGGCCATTGGGCTTGAGTGGTCCCCGCCACCTGGTCCGGTGCGCTCGCGGCTGGATGATTGGTTTTTGGGTGCCGCCACTGATCCTCGTCAGCGCGCGTCCCCAATGCCTTTCTTCCCGGATGTGCATGAGGAGGTCACGAGGTCCTGGAAGGCACCCTTGTCTTCTCGTGATCGCTCGGCGACCTCCTCCGCCCTGCCTCCTCTCGATCAGGCGGCCGCCAAAGGGTACACTGGGGTTCCCCAGGTTGAACGCTCTGTTGCGATGCAACTGTGTCCTCAGAGTGCTTCTTCCCGTGGCGACCCAAAGCACCCCTCCAAAGCCTGTAGGTTCTCTTCCACGCTTGTGGCGAAGGCCTATAGAGCTGCCCCGACGGCCAGCTGCTGCCTCCACCCAGCCGTCGGCACAGGTGCCTCAGTCTGCTCGCCGCCGAGGGCGCCCTTCTACGGCTCCCGCCCCTCCCGCACGGCCCCAGCAGCAGCCTCCATCCGGGTCGTGTCGTGGAGGACGTCGTAGGAAGGCGCCACAGCCCTCTCCCGCCCCGTGCCTCGCTAAACGCCAGGCCAAGCGGCGCTCCTGAGACGGGCTGCTCAGAGATGGCGTTGAGTTCTTCCCAGGAGACGGTAGCAGGGCCGCTCCTTCCCCCGGTGGAGGGCCGGGGGAGAATCCTTGGTTTTCCCCACCCCGCTGCTCGTCCCACGACGAGCAGCACCCTTTTGTGGTTAAAGAAAGAACTCGGCTACGCGATTCAGTTCGCGCGGTCTCCTCCCCGCTTCAGGGGAGTCCGCTTCACTATGGTCGGTGGCAATGCCCCGGTTATGAGAGCGGAGGTCGCTACCTTACTGGCGAAGGGTGCGATCGAGACTGTCCCTCCAGCCGAAATGAGGTCCGGCTTTTACAGCCCTTAATTCATTGTACCGAATAAATCCGGTGGGTTACGGCCAATCCTCGACTTGCGCCTCTTGAACCGCTCCCTTCACAGGATGCCGTTCAAGATGCTCACGGCCAAGCGCATTTTCGAGTGCATACGGCCACAGGATTGGTTTGCAGCGATCGACCTGAAGGACGCCTACTTTCATGTCTCCATTCTTCCTCAACACAGACCGTTTCTACGGTTTGCTTTCGAGGGGCAGGCATACCGGTACGCGGTTCTCCCTTTCGGGCTAGCCCTGTCTCCTCACGTCTTTACGAAGGTCGTCGAGGCAGCCCTTGTTCCCCTTCGGGAACACGAGGTTCGCATCCTAAACTATCTCGACGACTGGCTGATCCTAGCTCACTCTCGAGACCAGGTTTGCGAACACAGGGACCTTGTGCTCCGGCACCTAGCTCGTCTGGGCCTTCGGGTCAACTGGGAGAAGAGCAAACTCTGCTCCGTGCAGAGGATCTATTTTCTCGGTATGGAGATCGACTCGGTCGCCATGTGCGCGCAGCTTACAAGCGAGATTGCGCAATCACTGCTGACTTGCCTTCGTCAGTTCGAGGGCAAGAGTGTGGTCCCACTGAAACTATTTCAGAGGCTCCTGGGGCATATGGCATCCGCAGCGGCTGTCACGCCGCTCGGGTTGCTTCATATGAGACCACTTCAGCTTTGGCTTCGCGATCGAGTCCCGAGGTGGGCATGGCACCACGGCACGCTCCGAGTTCCAGTGACTCCGACCTGCCGTCAGATCTTCACCCCGTGGTCGAAACTCAGTTTTCTTCGGGCCGGAGCGCCCTTGGAACGAGTGTCCAGGCATGTTGTTGTGTCAACAGATACCTCCACCACGGGCTGGGGCGCCATGTGCAATGGACATGCTGCCGCGGGCTCCTGGACAGGACCCCAGCGCCTTTGGCATGTCAATTGCCTCGAGTTGTTGGCTGTATGTCTTGCCCTGCACCGCTTCCAGGCGTTGCTCAGGGGTCAACACGTACTAATCAGATCGGACAATACCGCGACTGTAGCGTACATCAACCGCCAAGGTGGTCTGCGCTCCCGCCGTATGTCACAACGCGCCCGCCACCTCCTCATATGGAGTCAGAAGCATCTGAGGTCGCTTCGTGCCATTTATATCCCGGGAGACCTGAACCAGGCGGCCGACGAGCTGTCTCAGCTTCGGCCTCTCGCTGGAGATTGGCGACTCCATCCCCAGACGGTTCAGCCGATTTGGGATCAGTTCGGAGACGCACAGGTAGACCTGTTTGCCTCCCACGACTCGTCCCACTGCGACCTGTATTATTCCCTGACCGAGGGCACGCTCGGCACGGATGCACTGGCGCACAGCTGGCCGCGGGGCCTCCACAAGTATGCGTTTCCCCCAGTGAGCCTTCTTGTGCAGACCTTGCGCAAGATCAGGGAGGACGAGGAGCAGGTAATTTTGGTTGCCCCGTATTGGCCCAACCGCACCTGGTTCTCAGAACTAGTACTCCTCGCGACAGCACCTCCCTGGCCAATTCCTCTGAGGAAGGACCTCCTTTCTCAGGGACGGGGCACCTTATGGCACCCTCGTCCCGATCTTTGGAACCTCCACGTGTGGCTCCTGGATGGGATGAGGCAGGTTTGAGTACCCTACCACCAGCGGGGGTGGCTACCATCACTTCTGCTAGAGCATTGTCCACGAGACATGCCTATGCGTTGAAGTGGAACCTCTTCGTCAACTGGTGTTCTTCTAAAAATCTAGAACCCACAAAATGCCCCATCAGTGTCGTGCTTTCCTTCCTGCAAGAAGGGTTGGAGCGAAGGCTGTCTCCCTCCACCCTGAAAGTGTATGTTTCAGCCATTGCCGCACATCACGATGCAGTTGATGGTAAGTCCTTAGGAAAGCACGACCTGATCGTCAGGTTCCTGAGGGGAGCCAGGAGACTGAATCCTCCTCGTCCTCCCCTCGTACCCTCTTGGGACCTCTCAGTGGTTTTAACTGCCCTGCAGAGTGCTCCCTTTAAGCCTCTGCAATCAGTGGAGCTTAAGTTCCTGTCAATGAAGACAGCGCTCCTGGTTGCATTGGCCTCCATCAAGAGGGTAGGGGACCTGCAGACATTTTCGGTTGACGAAGCGTGCCTGGAATTCGGACCGGCTAACTCTCACATGATCCTGAGACCCCGGCCCGGATATGTGCCCAAGGTTCCCACCACACCCTTTCGAGACCAGGTGGTGAACCTGCAAGCGCTGCCTTTGGAGGAGGCAGACCCAGCCTTGGCACTGCTCTGTCCAGTACACGCACTCCGTGCTTACGTAGACAGAACGCAGTGTTTCAGGACCTCAGACCAGCTCTTTGTCTGTCATGGTGGGAAGCTGAAGGGAAAGGCTCTCTCCAAGCAAAGGTTGTCTCACTGGATAGTGGACGCCATTGCTTTGGCATACCAGCAGCAAGGTCGACCATGCCCCCTTGGTGTGACGGCCCACTCCACCCGGAGTGTGGCATCCTCTTGGGCTCTAGCGCATGGCGCCTCGCTAACAGACATCTGCAGAGCTGCAGGCTGGGCGACACCTAACACATTCGCGAGATTCTATAATCTCCGAGTGGAGCCAGTTTCTTCTCATGTACTCGCTTCAACTAGCCGGTAAGAGATTCTGCTCAGGTGTCTTCGCTTGCTCGCCATTCCTCTCCACGGACGGGATACGTGCGATATTTTCCTCAGGTGAGCCTGATAAGCCCTGAGTCTCCTCCAGCACTGACGACGTCAACGCCAGAGTTATGCCACCGGCAGCTTTCGCGCTTGGCTAGGTGCCTCCATGTGCATGGTTCCCCTCCGGGCGACCCCCACATGTGTA
The DNA here is from genome assembly GCF_964197995.2 of Scardinius erythrophthalmus. Taxonomy (NCBI): domain Eukaryota; kingdom Metazoa; phylum Chordata; class Actinopteri; order Cypriniformes; family Leuciscidae; genus Scardinius; species Scardinius erythrophthalmus. Next base: position 33,488,476 of record NC_138228.1, read on the forward strand.
TTCCACTGTAAGCCTCTTTGAGCATGTGTCTTTCCCTTGGCAAGCCACCTTGCCACCCCTGGGGTTGAAATATTCCACCTGCGACTGGACACCCCAGTGTTATTCCGTATGCAGCACTTCGGGGTCATATGTGTATTCCAAGTGCCCCCCTTTTCGGGTTGGGCATGATTGCATATTTCCACTGGATATGCTTCCCAGTGTACCTTGGTATTCCTGTGTTAAGTAGGACTCCTTCGTCCGTGCTAGTCTCACGACAGGGAGCTCAGACTTACGCAGGGCACTGGAAGACAGTCGAGAGGTGGCGTGATTACACTGGGAACCCCATTCGTCGTCATCCGACGTAACTCGGAGTGACAACGAAAGGGAACGTCTCGGTTACGTATGTAACCCTCGTTCCCTGAGTAGGGAATGGAGATGTTACGTCTCCCTGCCACTTCCGCTGTACCGCTGGAACGCCTGAGTTCAGTCTCGGCTCCTCAGCGAAGACATATCTGCATGTTGCCAGCGTACTTCCTTATATACTCCCAGGGTGGGGCGGAGTTACGCTATGCAAATTCCGCAGACCCATGGCATTTCTTTGCCATTGGCTCGTTTTATATACTCGAAGATGATAGGATTTCTAAGCGAAACCCCATTCGTCGTCATCCGACGTAACATCTCCGTTCCCTACTCAGGGAACAAGGGTTACATACGTAACCGAGACGTTTCTCTAGTTCATCTGTTTGTTTGGGTTCAGGCAGCAGCTGAGACAGATCAGATAAGCAATTTGAGAAATTATCTATGGTGGATGGAAGGATTGTTCTGCCTGGTCGATAACGCGGCACCGCATGACATATTACAGCAGTATGTAATATGCAAGTTACCATGTAATGGTCAGTGACATCATCACTTTGTGGAATGATATCTATATCGGTTGGATCGGTTCCATATGATATAATTAAATCGAGTGTATGATTTAGACGATGAGTGGGACCAGTGACGTTTTGCTTGACCCCAAAGGAATTTAATAATTCTGTAAACGCAGCCCCTAACGCATCATTTAAATTATCTACGTGTATGTTAAAATCTCCAACAATTAATGCTTTATCGACGGTGACCAATAGATCTGAGAGAAAATCTGCAAACTCTTTTAGGGAATCAGCATAAGGCCCTGGCGGTCTACACTCACCTAAAGGATTATTAGGAACACCATACTAATACTGTGTTTGACCCCCTTTCGCCTTCAGAACTGCCTTAATTCTACATGGCATTGATTCAACAAGGTGCTGAAAGCATTCTTTAGAAATGTTGGCCCATATTGATAGGATAGCATCTTGCAGTTGATGGAGATTTGTGGGATGCACATCCAGGGCACAAGGCTCCCGTTCCACCACATCCCAAATATGCTCTATTGGGTTGAGATCTGGTGACTGTGGGGGCCATTTTAGTACAGTGAACTCATTGTCATGTTCAAGAAACCAATTTGAAATGATCCGAGCTTTGTGACATGGTGCATTATCCTGCTGGAAGTAGCCATCAGAGGATGGGTACATGGTGGTCATAAAGGGATGGACATGGTCAGAAACAATGCTCAGGTAGGCCATGGCATTTAAACGATGCCCAATTGGCACTAAGGGACCTAAAGTGTGCCAAGAAAACATCCCCCACACCATTACACCACCACCACCAGCCTGCACAGTGGTAACAAGGCATGATGGATCCATGTTCTCATTCTGTTTACGCTAAATTCTGACTCTAACATCTGAATGTCTCAACAGAAATCGAGACTCATCAGACCAAGCAACATTTTTCCAGTCTTCAACTGTCCAATTTTGGTGAGCTCGTGCAAATTGTAGCCTCTTTTTCCTATTTGGGGTCTTCTGCTGTTGTAGCCCATCCGCCTCAAGGTTGTGCGTGTGGCTTCACAAATGCTTTGCTGCATACCTCGGTTGTAACGAGTGATTATTTCAGTCAAAGTTGCTCTTCTATCAGCTTGAATCAGTCGGCCCATTCTCCTCTGACCTCTAGCATCAACAAGGCATTTTTGCCCACAGGACTGTCGCATACTGGATGTTTTTCCCTTTTCACACCATTCTTTGTAAATCCTAGAAATGGTTGTGCGTAAAAATCCCAGTAACTGAGCAGATTGTGAAATACTCAGACCGGCCCGTCTGGCACCAACAACCATGCCACGCTCAAAATTGCTTAGATCACCTTTCTTTCCCATTCTGACATTCAGTTTGGAGTTCAGGAGATTGTCTTGACCAGGACCACACCCCTAAATGCATTGAAGCAACTGCCATGTGATTGGTTGATTACATAATTGCATTAATGAGAAATTGAACAGGTGTTCCTAATAATCCTTTAGGTGAGTGTATATACGGTAGCCAAAGCTAGAGATAATAGGAATTTTTTTTCTTACATCTGAGAACGTAAAATTTAGTACAAGTACTTCAATCGAATTAAACTTGTCACCTGTTTTCTGGGTAACATTTAGAATATCTCTATAGATTGTTGCAACACCGCCGCCACGACCAATAAGACGGGGCTCATGCTTATAACAGTAACCTGAAGGAGTAGACTCATTTAGACCGAAATAATCATTTGGTTTAAGCCAGGTTTCAGTAAGGCAAAGTACATCGATGCTATTATCTGTGACTATTTCATTTACAATAACTGCCTTAGGTGTGAGTTATCTAATGTTTAGAAGACCTAGCTTTAGAAATTGTTTTTGTTCACTAATAGCGAGATTTTCTGTTTTAATAACAATTAGATTTTTTCTAGATACTGCAGTAGATTTATTATTTGATCTCACTAAACAAGGAATAGACACAGTTTCTATGCAATGTTCTACACTAATATTTATATCAATTAAGTTGGTGCAGCAGAGACTGTAATTTGGACTTTTGGTTACTAGTCAAACGGTATTTAACGTCTTGGAGATGTTATCAGACAGAAGATCTGCTCCGATTCTACTTGGGTGTAAGCCATCAGCGCGGAAAAACCTAGGACACTCCCAAAACAGATTCCAATTATTTACAAAGAGCAGTTTCTGCTCATTGCACCATGACATTAACCATTCATTTAGCGCGAATAATCTACTGAACTTTTCATGCCCTTGTCGGTACGTGGGAAGCGGTCCAGACACAATGATCGTTATTTCAGGCGATGTGCTGCGTACCGTCTCAATCAGGCTCCTGAAGTCTTTCTTCAGAACCTCCGTCTGCCGCAGCCTGATATCGTTCACTCCCGCGTGCAACACGACGGCTCCGACACTCTCGTCACCGTTCAAGATCTCGGGTACCCGCGCTGTGATATCGAAAACACGAGCACCAGGAAAGCAGTGACTGCGCACCTTACTTTTACCTAACGTAGCGTGGACGTGCCAGACGATGGAATCGCCGATGATGACAGCATCGCGTTCCGTTTCGCGAAGAGGGGAGAAGCAGTTCTGGGTGGAGATCTCGAAAACCGGGAGGGGCGGAGAGATTCTTGCTCTGGTCCTGGCTCGCGTCTTCCGCTGCGGAATCACCCAGGCTTCGTGGTGGTGTGTCGGAGCCGTAGTGAACGAAACCATGGCTGATCGTGACCTGGGCGCTCGGGACCAATGCTGAGAAACGCACGGAGTAGACGAGGTCGGGGTCAGCGGATTACTAATGTTAGTCGCTGATTTGTGTGCATCGGCGCGTGATGTTTCAAGAGCTAAACACCGGTCTCTAATTGACGCATCGGCGCGTGCTGATTCAAGAGCTAAACGCCGGTCTATCAGCTCGGCTTGTCTCTCTAAAAGGTTGCGGATCTGCTTCTCTACAGCTTCCAGTTCAGACAGCACCGCGTGCAGCTCGAGTGAGTCTTCACCTGCACCAAAAGGTAGACAACATACATCTGATATATTCGCCATTTTAACAGATGGGTAGTAAGTTAGCAACGACGCTACCAGTGATGCTATCAATACTAATACTAATTTATGACTGAAGTCTTGGATATAATCCGTCTTTTTAGTGGTACGGGTGTAATGTAGACGCACGATAGGCGAGAAAATTTTCGTTTGTAAGTGAGTGTAAAGAAGAAGCGCTCAGCCGTGACCCACAGGGTTACCGGTCCAGTGTTGGGTCACAAATCGGCTTGAGACGCGTCTGCTAAACAGTCCGCGTTGGAACTATGAGGTTTGAGCAGCAGTGCTTCTCAGTGAGGAAAAGTAGAAAATGTTCGTTGTAAGTGAGTTTAAAAGAGAAAAATCACGGATTATGCATCAAATCGATGGAGCTCCAAATACAAACAACGCGTTCAGACGCGACACAGTGTCTGACACAGGCTGGGCAGCCTGCCTGCGGCTGGCTCTCTGCTGAGGCCTGGGTGAAGGCTGCTGCGGTGGCCCAGCATGAGCGTAAGCGGCGGCAGGGGGGTGCCCTCGGCGACGAGCAGGCAGCGGAACTGCCACCGGCGGCGGGGTGATGGCAGCAGCAGGCCGCCGGGGCAGGATGTGCCAGATGGCCTCTGTCTGCACTTGAGCGGCAGAGAACTGTTGGGCGCAGCTCTCCACCGCGTCGCCGAACAGCCCAACCTGGGAAATTGGGAAGTCCAGGAACCGAACCTTGTCTGCATCCACCATATCAACCAGGCTGAGCCAACGATGGCGCTCCTGGACCACCAGGGTGGACATCGCTAAACTGATCGCGCGGGCCGCAACGCTCACGCTCCGGAGAGCCGAGTCGGTTGCGGTGCGGAGCTCACTCATGAGCGCACAGTCTAGGCTACCCTCGTGCATGTCCATGAGCGCTTTGGCCTGATAGACCTGTAGCAACGCCATGGCATGCAAAGAGGAGGTGGCTTGCCCACAGGCTTTGTAAGCTCTGCCCGTAAGAACAGACGAGAACTCACAGACCTGAGAGGGGAGACGATCCCGAATTAAACGTCTTGTCGGTCCATTACAGAGGGACCAGCACGCTCAACTGGGGACTCCACCAGCTGCGGTGTGACGGAGGAGTGAGAAGCCCATGGGGAATGGTTACCGGGCAGTAACTCCACCACTATCCTCCGATCCATCCCACATGGCACCCTAGGGTGGGGCGTGGTAATGGGGACTCCACCTTTGCGGACGAAGGCGAGTCTCGATCTCAACACCGAGACAGTCATATTCCCACAATGGGAACATGAGCCATCCCCAAAAGCTGCTTCAGCGTGCTGTAAGTCAAGTCAAGTCAAGTCATCTTCATTTATATAGCGCTTTTAACAATGTAGATTGTAAGCCCAAACACATGATGCAACAATTGTGACCGTCAGAGGGGGACAGGGAACGACCGCATCCAGAAATGCATGGGTGGAATGACATCTTGAAAAAGACGCAAACGCACCCGTGTTGCTCTTTCAGGAAATGAAAAACTCTCACCAGTGCCAGAGCACACAGGGGAATGAACGGCCCTCAAACAGCCGTCAGACAAACAAACACAAACAGAATTGTGATGTTGTTAAAACAGCAGTTGAGGGCTCAGAAAGCTTGTGACCACCGCTGCACTCGCACTGTAGAACCAACAGCACCAGAAGAGACTTCCTGAAGAAGCACCAACACACTCGCTCGTTGTAATATAACTACACTCCTCAGAGACATCGACATGAAGACCACTCGGCTCCGAAGCGAAAGACAAGTGGTGCGTGCATCCGCTTCCGTGTTTATACCCGCGCTGTGGGGTGGAGCGCAAGATGCAAATATTGCACGCTAATGTGCATTGGCTCGTTTTATCAATACTCGAAGATGTCTTTATAAAGCTTGAATTTTCTTCTTTTAAATGAAGTAATTTATATAAAAAAACATTCTCTGTTTATTTAATCTGTATGAAAAGAGAGAGATGTCAGTCATTCTCAGTTCAGCTCATTATAGCTCATTAAGTGCTAATGTGATCACGCCCATGGAGAGCACACACTATTCAAACGCAAATGATCCAAGACAATCCATTCAAATGTGTCAACGCCTACATCAGCTGGAAAAAACACATCAAGTTTATATATTTTGTGAATTGGTAAGTTTTGTCAGGGCGTGAAGAAATATAGAGCTGAGTATCATCAGCATAACAGTGAAAACTAATGCCATGCTTCCTAATGGTATCTCCCATGTGTAGCATGTACAGAGTGAACAGCAACGGTCCTAGTACTGAGCCTTGCGGTACTCCATACTGAACTTGTTATCGATAAGACATCTCTTCATTTACTGCAACAAACTGATAACGGTCAGATAATTATGTTTTAAACCATGCTAATGCAATTCTACTAATACCAACATAATTTTCGAGTCTATTTAAAAGAATGCTGTGGTCAATAGTATCAAATGTAGCACTAAGATCGAGTAACACTAATAGAGAGATACAACCACGATCAGATGATAAGAGCAAATAATTTGTAACTCTAATGAGAGCAGTCTCAGTACTATGGTATGGTCTAAATCCTGACTCAAAATCCTTGTAGATATCATTTTTCTAAAAAGGAACATAGTTGTGAGGATACTGCCTTTTCTAGTATCTATGACAGAAAAGGTAGATTCGAGATCGGCCTGTAATTGACTAATTCTGTACGATCAAGTTGCGTTTTTTTTAACAAGTGGTTTAATCATAGCCAGCTTAAAAGTTTTTGGTACGTATCCTAATGACAAAGATGAATTAATGATATTAAGGAGCAGATCTATGACCTCTGGAAGCATCTCTTTCAGTAGCTTAGTCGCTATAGGGTCTAACATACGCTTATTAACGAAGATGCAGACACCACCACCTTTAGTTTTACCGGACTTGCTTGTCCTGTCAGCCCGCAGGATGGTAAAATTATCAAGACTGACCTCAGAGTCCGTGATGGTCCCGTCCAGCCAGGTTTCTGTCAGGGCGATGACACAGGCATCCCTGAAGGTCCTGTCAAACTGGCACTTGGCATGCAGCAGATCCATTTTGTTTCGGAGGGAGCGGACGTTTGCCAAAACGATGGTGGGGAGTGGGGGTCGGAAGGGACGTTTCCTCAGCCTGGTACGTACCCCACCTCTCCTTCCCCGTTTTCTTGGTCGGAGTTCGCGTGGTAGGTTGACTTTTGGCTTCTGGAGGCAGTGCGAGGAGGAACGTAGTTGGAGAAGCTCATCACGGCCATAGGTGAGTGGAACATAGCCACTGATTCCTGGTCGTAAAGCCTCGCAATTATCCAGTAGCCATATGATTAACAATGTCAAAACAATAATCCTGCCCAGGTCAAGCTTTTTGCCTGAGCTGCTTAACATAAGGAGACACGAGTGATCAGAACTCAGGTGACAGTGATCTGGTGGGCGGAGTGCAGTGATAGGTGCAGTGGGCGAAAGTGATGGCTCTGTTGACTCCGTGACAGAGAGAAAGGAAACAAACAAGATAGCCAATCAGTAGGAGATGCTGACTGTTCCACAGATTCAGACCAACAGACATTGTCAGAGAACTCAGAGAGACCTGTGCCTATGGCTGAGTGTCACCAAGACATTACAACTGTCAAGCCCCAAAGACGAAAGAAATTGCCTCAAAAATTTGCAGATTTCGTTAATGGTTGAATTCTTGAATGCAGGTCGAATGCAGACAAATTTGTTGACATGTTCATGGTTTGATAAATTATAAGTGAGTTTAAAACAAGTTGAGGAATGTGAAAATCATCAGTTAGATGAATATGCTATTTGTTTTGGCAGTACGGAGACAACTATGCATGATGGGACCGGATGTTTAGGGGAGTTCACGTTAAGAAAGTAAAGACGTTATTCAGAAAGCTATCAAGCATGTGACTGATTTAATTCAGCAGTGTTTGAGAGATATCTGATTGCACAAGAATACTGATATACAACAGGCTCCAAAGCCACAAGTCTTAAGAAGTTATGTTTCAAGTCTATAAGATGTATATGTTTATAAATGTTCCTGCTAGTTTTTTCTCTGACTAGTGCCTTATTCAAAAAAGGGCTCTTGAAACTTTGAATCTTGAAGCTTTTTGTCTCCATACACCGAAACTACGTTGATTGCCAGTTGTTCACAGAACAATCAGTTGTCTCCATACATATAAACAGATGCTACATCGCTAAGCTATACGTAAACAATCAGTATATTGATAGTCGATTCAGACAGCATTACATAAACTATTATCGCAACTAGTGTTGTCAAAAGTAAACTAAAATTACTATTACTAAAACTAAAATTATTAAAGTAAACAAAAGTACAAAATTTTTAAAAATGTGACGATACCAGCATTTACCTCTAGCATTTTGAGCACTGTTGAAAGTATTCTTAAACACCTCTGGTTAGCCATTTGGTTCACACACTCAACATATATGTCTCTGATTGGCTACAATGATCAACGCTTCAAAAACATGTCTTCACCAAGAACTCTTACACAGATACACACGGGAGTGTTTGAAAACAGGCATCTATCAGCAGATCATTTTGAAATCGTCTTTCAAACGCTCCATCAAGCACTCCTATGATTCTTCCACTGACTTCACTCTTTGATTCATTCTTCTCCTCGATTGTTCTCTAACACGTCCTTATGAGGGAAATAAATGTTTTGGGCCACAAAGATTTGTTTTTTAAGCAAATGAAGGGGAAAACAGAACGATCTGGGATGTGGAAAAATAACAGTAACGTGTCAAGTGACAGGTGCACCTGTCAGACGAGATCTGGCTTCTGATTCTAAATGGTCCAGAGCTGTACATAATCATAAAAACACCTCTATGTGCACATGTGGAAGATAAACAGCACACACATTGTTGGAATCGTCTTGGCATTCGCTAAAAGTTTTGTCCGTCAAGATTTACTACAATTACAATTGTTACAAATTGGTTGCAGCAATGGAGGATGTAGGATCTAATTGCAGAGTCTTTTATTAAGCGAAATCAAAATCGTACAAATAACTCAGGATTCTCGAGAGCAGAGACAAGGACAGAACAACCAACCTAAAGGAGGAAGACAGAACTGAACTAATTAACAGACTAAACACAGACCAGAACAGAAATCAAAACAAACTGACATTGTGACAGAATGCCCCCCTCCCGGAAGGCGTGTCCTCACGCCGTAAAGAATTCACAAGGGTGGGAGGGTCGGCATTGGTTCTGGAGGTCAGGGAGGTGCAGGCAGTTTAGGGGGCCACCAGGGTGGCGCTAGTTCTGGAGGCCTGAACACTCTAGTAAAATGAGGAGGAGTTTGCAAAACATTTCAAAGACACAGTGATCAAAATGGTAAAAAGAGACATTTTGCGCATCCACAGACAACGAATAGCTGTGTGTAACAGGTATAGAAATTGTACTGTTAAATATGTGTATTGTTAAATAGAATTAACTCTTTCCCCACCAAACACGGAATTTTCCGTTATTTGTGAGAAAACGCTTCCCCGCCAAACACAACATTTTCCGGGGTTCCATGTTTTCACTGTTATAAGTTAGGGGCCACTATGACACATCTTCTGAAAGAGTAATGCATCTCCTGATCAAAACACATGTGAAGATGTTGCAGAAACAAGCTCATATGTAATCATAAGCATATAAAATAACGTAATCATCAACCTTGAACAGTATTTAAATCAAAACTGCCTAATGTTACTAAATGAAATGTCGACCCAGGGTGAGCTATAGGACTGATCAAGCATTAGGTGTGTTGATGGACTCAATCTACTCCATCTATATTTTGATCATCGTTCTGAATCTGATCCAGATGTAGTCTTTGACAAAAGCTTTGATTTTCACAGCTTTTTTCTCAAAATGTTGCTTTTTATTAAACCCATATTCAAGTGCCATCTCTCTGACAGCAAGCTGACACACAAACCCGCTTCCCCTCAGTCACTCATTTAATTTGCTTCGGATTAATATTGTTGGTGTTACAGGGCTTAAATTTCGGCGTGGGATTGCGCATATTATGCATAATTTTGCTAATCGGTCTGATGAGTGAGTTGGCGATACTATGCGAGTCATGCCCTGGAAATATGCTTATTATGACTATTGTTATTAAATAATGTTTTATTAAAACCTGCAAAAACCTTTCTGAAATGAGTAGTGACATTGTTGTGGCCTTGTAAGGGTTCTTCCAATGTTCAGGAGACATTCATGGATTCAACAAAGTGTCATTTTATTGACTGCAACACTTAAGTACTGACCACACATTGTGCAGAAGAAAGAGAGAAAAAAAAGAGAAAAAAAAACACTGACTAATAAATGGGACATCAGCACATTATTGAGTTCTGGGTCTCAGATGTTTCTTAGGGATCTCTTATGGAGTTTCCTTTGTGTATTTTTTATTCAATCAAACATACTGTGTTTGAGAGTAAAACTAATTATTGTGTAATTAAAAATATAAAAGATTGCAAAAAAAGTCTTGTTAAGGCTCAAAAATAAAGAAGTTGATAACAAAATTATTTGCAGTGTATATTAATCTTTGAAAACCTTCATTTTTCTTTGTGTATTTTGAACACTTTTCATCACAAATGCACAAATTTTGCTCTCTCTTCTGCTGTCTTTTTTGCGGGTCTAAATCTTTTGCTTGAAAGTTGAAAAGTTTTGCTTGCGAATGAAGCTGTGTCTCAGTGGGTGGTCTCTACCAACCAGGGTGGAAGGCCCTTTTCAATTGGACACTCTGGATCGAAGTGAAAGGTTGACCACGCCCACTACGTTTTCCCGCTGCTGCCGCGCAGTGTGTCTGAGAGAAGAGTGAGCAAACTTGTAACATGACGAGCAACAGGTCCTTTACTGGGTAGGGTTGGGAACCGAGAACCGGTTCTTATCCAGAACCGGTAGTGTTTTTGAAAAAATACCAGAACCGTGCGAAATTCCCAAGTTTCGGTTCAAAAACGGTTCTGGTGCGCTGTGTGGGCGAAGTGCTGGGAACTTATCCTTTAATAGCGACGTCTCACCTCATATTAAAATAGTAATGAATGCACTGAAAAGCCCTCGCGTTACTCAAATACGTTTTGCGTCAGATATTAACGCAGAGAGAGAGAGAGAGAGAGTAGTAAAGACAGTAGAGCTGCACGATTAATCTTTAAAATATTTAGATTCAAACACCCACGCGATCTTATTCCTAAATTACAAAAACCTCACCCCTGAACATTCAAATCTGTTTGCGCTGTCGCTGACCCAGAAAGAGCAGTTGGCAATATGAAACAGCTTTACAATCACAGTATCAATATTTCTGTTACAAATATTCAAATGATCACAGAAGTACTGAGATAAAAGTTTATAATTCGAGTATAAACACTGATGTCTACGGTAGCAACCAAAATAGAGTAAATCACCTTTTGAAAGTCGCTGCCTTCAAATAACGAGTGTATCGATTACATCTGATGCTTCAAAACATTCATAAAGACGTCCGTAACTTTTTTTGTGTTCAGAATTTACAAAATATATACAATGAGCGAGTGCATCATGAACTTATCCTGAATTACTACGTTAAGCCTGCAATAAGCATTTATACTCGGACTATACTTTAGACTGGCGAAAGCAGCCGCTGCGGAGTAGCCCAGTGCCTGCGTGACTCGTCATAGACATAAATAGAGAGAAGTAGCTCCGGCAACAATGCAATCCTGCTTCTTCCGCAAGACGCATGCAGTTCTGTTTATTAACTGCTAGAGCGCTGATTTATCCAGTAATGAAACAAGTAAAGTCTTTATGAATCAATCATTCAAAACGATTTTAAAAATAATCTGTTCTACACACATCTTACATGGGTGTTCAAGCATATTCTACCCCTTCTGAGAGGGTATTCTCCACTGCTGGAGATTATACAATAAGCTATAGGAGAGGTCCCAAATTATTCTAGAGAATGCAGAAATTTTTATTTTCCTTCAGAAAAACTAATAAAATAAACACAAAAAGGATTGTGGATTTTTCCCTTACTACTATTTTTTATTAGTTGTTTTAATATTTTTTATATAACCAGATATAAACCAGAACCGGAACCGGAATCGTTTGGCGGAACCGGAATTGGAACCAGAACCGGGAAATTTCTTACGATTCCCAACCCTATTACTGGGTAAGATAACTGATTTAATATCACTGTGGCGAGCAGGACGATGTCTCTCACGGAGGAGTGAAAGCATAAGAGGAGTAGCGACGACAGTGAAGATGGACAAGCCTGGATTTTATATTGTGTTGTGTTTTGTTTTATTATGTGTGACAGCAGTTGTCCGTGAGGGACTGCTGCCTTTACTTTCATTTTGTATTTGTTTATTTATTAATTAAAGTCTTTGAAAGTTCGCCAGTTGACCGCCTCCTTCTTCCCACAACAGCGAACTGTTACAATCACCAACTCAGTGACAAGTGAACTGAATTATTCTCTTCTTATGCTCTCCCATTTAAATACTTAACATTGGTTAAACCAGTCTGTAGTTAGTTTTACCTCTGTATAGATTTTATTAGCCAACACAGCAGCATAGCTAGCAGCCAGAGCCACCAATAAGCCTAGTATACTAGTTTTAAGCCAGTTATTTTTATCTTTTGCTGTAGTGTCAGTAGGAAATATCAGTTTTGTTAACAGACAGATCATTGACATGACATATAAACCAGCAGCTAACAGTAGCAAGTCATACTAAGCAACAGTCAGCATTATTTAAATCTCTATTTAAGATTAAATATGAATATGAAAAAGTTTAAATGCACTTACATAACAGCAAAAAGTTAAAAACTGCTGGGAATATTTAAAACCTGTCTTGCTATATAAGTGCATTTAAAACAATTTAATCTATATATCATTAACGAAAGAAATTGTGTGAAGTAATTTATAAAACCTAATTTATATTATGTATTTTATGTATCTATATTATCATTTTATTTTTTTAAGCCTAATATTGTTAAAAGTCAATGTAACATCTCTCCTGCTAGCAAAATCACGGTTGTCACTTCGATCCAGGGTGACCAATAGAAAAGGGCCTTCCACCCTGGTTGGTAGAGACCGCCCACTGAGACACAGCTTCATTCGCAAGCAAAACTTTTCAATTCGCATGCATAACTTTTCAACTTGCAAGCAACAGATTTAGACCCGCAAAAAAGACAGCATAAAAGAGATCAAAATTTGTGCATTTGTGATGAAAAGTGTTTGAAATGCACAAAGAAAAATAAAGGTTTTCAAAGATTTACATGCACTGCAAATACTTTTGTTATCAACTTCTTTATTTTTGAGCCTTAAGAAGACTTTTTTGCAATCTTTAAATTTGTTTAATTACAAAATAATTAGTTATTAAATCAAATTCAATCAAACAGAGTATGTTTGATTGAATAAAAAATACATAAAGGAAACTCCATAATCCCTCACCAGAACTAGCCTGGTAATACCAAACTCTGCTACTTCGCTTTGCTTCGTAGACAGAGTCTGGAATGGCATAATAGAGAAGTGTTTTCTCTCTCGCAGGGGGCGCTTGTCTGAAGTTTAAAATCATTGGTTACCCGTAAGCCAATCACATAACGTTTGGTTATGGCGTGTGTTATGCCGCATAACACACGCCATAACCAAACGTTATGTGATTGGCTTACGGGTAACCAATGATTGCGCATGCTCAGCCGCATCTAACTTCCACTGTAAACACATGTATGATGCGAAAACAAAACCATCGAGCGAAATACCGGAGTGAACATGGCTGTACGCGACTTTTGCAGATTATGTGAAGTAAAAATCTACGCATCCACGGTACAATCAGTGTCTACGTCACGGCTCTCAGCCCGCCCTCTGTTCGTTGATTGGCCCGGCTGTTTTCAGGCCGGAGGCAAACGGAAAGCTATTACACTGTATCAGACTGACTACAGAAGCGAAATGAAATTGAGCGGAAGTAAGAAGTCTGACGTAGTCAGGCTACACCAGAACTAACCCAGCCAAAGAAAATGAAGCCCTTTTAACAAACCAAACCATTTTTATAATTACAGGGGTCTCACACAAATTCTAATTCCATTACATCAAATTTAAAGGGGGAATATATATATATATATATATGTATAATATATATTATACATACATATATATATATATATATATATATATATATATATATATATATATATATATATATATATATATACAAACTCAAATAAACATAATATATATATACACAGTACAGGTCAAAAGTTTGGAAACATTACTATTTTTAATGTTTTTGAAAGAAGTTTCTTCTGCTCATCAAGCCTGCATTTATTTGATCAAAAATACAGAGAAAAAAAATGTAATATTGTGATATCTGTCAGCCATAGACACTTGAACTTGGCCCACAATCCCTTGGTGCCTGGGGAGAGGGCTGCTACCTCCTCCCATGGTGGTCGTTGCTGTGCCTCTACCCACAGGATCACAGGCTGTAGGTCTGGGTCCCCTCTCTGATTCTCTGCCCATTGAATGACATCCACCTCCTGTAGCTCCCGACAGACCAGCTCCGGCCCCTCGTTACCATCCGCTTTCCGGCTCAGCTCCAACTCCCTGGCTTCTCTGCACTCACGATACCTGCATTCCTGCATACTACATGGACGTCTCGACAGGGCGTCTGCATTACCACGCCGTTCCCCTGCACGATGCGTAACGGTGAACTCATAACTCTGCAACTCCTCGAGCCAACGAGCCACCTGGCCCTCTGGTTCCTTGAAAGTCATCAACCACTGCAAGGAAGCATGGTCAGAGCGTATGGTGAAGTGCCGACCGCACAAGTAGTACTTGAAGTGCCTGATGGCAGAGACTGCAGCCAACAGTTCTCGTCGTGTGACACAATACCTCTTTTCAGATTTGTTTAGCCCTTTACTGAAATATGCTACTACTTTCTCTCCGTCTGGGCACACTTGGGACAGAACCGCCCCTATTCCATCCCCACTTGCATCTGTGTCAAGAACGAAGGGCAGTTGGGGATCGGGAGGTGCCAGAACGTGCGCGCACACCAGGGCTTGCTTCAGAGTATCAAAAGCCTTTTGACAGCACTCCGACCAGACAAAGCACTGATCCTTCTGCAGGAGCTTGTATAAGGGAGCAGCAATACAAGAAAAACTCTGTACAAACTTCCTATAATAGGATGACAGACCCAAGAAGCTTTTTAACTCCTTCTGGCTCACCGGGATAGGCCACTCCCGTACGGTCCTGACCTTGTCTTCCGCTGTGCCAATCCCCTCGCTGTCAATGCGATGCCCCAAGAAGGTCACCTCTCTGCTTAACAGCCGGCATTTATTGGGATGTAACTTCAGACCCGCTGCTCTGATTTTCTCCAGCACTACCCTCAGGGCTGTGATAGCTGAATGGAATGAGCTCCCATGTGCCAGTATGTCATCCAAAAACACCAGACACTGATGTTGCGGAATGCCTTCTAGTACCCTCTCCATTAGGCACTCAAATGTGGCAGGGGCATTGCAAAGACCAAAACATAGGACTTAAAAATTGCCACAGACCTCTTCCCATGCAAAAAGCCGTCTTGGGTCGAGCTTCTGGCTTCAGGGGCACCTGCCAGTACCCACTCCTCAAATCCAATGATGAAAACCAGCAAGAGCCAGCCACAAGATCCAAGCATTCATCCACACGTGGGAGAGGGTACGAGTCTTTCCATGTCACTGCATTGAGCCTCCGGTAATCGACACAAAAGCGCCACTCCCCCCCTTTCTTTGGGACCATGACAACCGGGGATGCCCAGGGGCTCTCAGAAGGCTCTATTATACCAGCACGCTGCATCTTTACCAATGCCTGCTCTGCCGCCTCCTGCCGACCTAAGGGCATACGTCTTGGCCGCTGACGTATGGGCGTTGCATCCCCGGTGTTGATGTCGTGTTGCACCAGGGAAGTCTGACCTAGGTCCTCTTCATCACAGGAAAAACAGTCCTGGAATTCCACTAACAGTTGCCACAACTGTCCTTGTTGCTGCGTGTCCAGGTCGTTGGAGCTCCTTTGTGTTATCTCCCGCAGAGCCCTCATTATTTCTCCCTCTTCCCTGGAAGCAGACTCAGGCAAAGTGTGCAGTAACAGGGGCTCTTGATGGGACGCACTGGGTGGCACTGTGCCGTGTGCACCATCCCCATCATTTAGGTCACATGCCCAGGAACCTACAGTCAGCCCATCCGTGTGACGAGCTCCTGGTGGCCTCATCCTCACCACCTGACCATTGCAGAAACTCAATGTGGCCTTGGACAGGTCTAACTGACAGCCATGTTCCCTCAAAAAGTCCAAACCCAAGATACAGCTGTCTTGTACAATTTAGCTATCCACACCAGATGCTGTATTTTCAGGCCCCCCACGGTTAGTGTCAACAGCCCCCTCCCTATCATCGGTGCCAGCTCACCGGTCACTGTGCGGAGTTGAACTGCTGTGTCTTCTAGCCGTGTTCCCTCTGGCACCACCTCTGGACGAACCACAGTAACTGTAGACCCTGTGTCTACTAGGGCTGTGCATTCCACGCCCTCAATGCAAATGGGAATATGGCAAAAATCTGATATGGCTGTTCTTCCCACCACCACCACCCCATGTTCTTTAGTCCCGTTGTTCATGCTGGGCCTGATTCAAAATGTGGCCGGAAAATGCGTCCTTCTTTTCCCGTGAATGCAGGACACATCAGAAGGATCCTTCGCAGCTTTGCCTACCCCACAATTCATTGCGCGCCAGAGAGGAAATTGCCAGATTATTTTTTATTTTAAATTTAAGTACTGGGTTTCAATTTAATTGAGTAATCTAACGTATCTAATGATAAAAATGAAAATAATAATAATAATAAAAAAAAAATACAATGAAGGTTCAAATGTTGACTTATATGTCACCAGTGTGTGATTTTACATAGGCTAGTTACTCTTTAGACTTTATTTTGTACATACATTGACCATGGTGAACATTTTTAGATAGGTTTTCAACCCCGCATTAAATTTTATATATAAAGTCCAGTACAAATGTTACTGCCGCTCATCACAACAACTGTCACCAGTTGCTAGGCGACAAAACCAGACCGTTCCATTGAACAACTCCAGGGACACAGCTTGCAACAATTTGTTATGTGACAATACATTTTGTTAGTTTAATTTTCCAAATAACCAGTGGTGGAATGTAACGACATACATTTACTCTGGATTAAAGTATAATTTTGAAGTACTTTAGATTGTTATTCAACTCCACTTCATCTCAGAGACAAATATTGTACTTTTTATGAAAAACTGACTTTTTACAGATGGATATTAGATTATGATATATGATATTGATTAAAAAATATGAAGAGTATATAATAGAAACACTAAAAAGTATGTCTTATAGATTAGGGAAGGGCAACGTCGTCCTAGAGGCCCGCTGTCCTGCAGAGTTTAGCTCATAGGACAGTTTTGCATGTTAAAATATTTTATATTTTGATTTTTGTTCATTTCTTTTATTCTTAATTTTTTCTTCCAATCTGTTTTATGTATACTGTTAATTCAAACTTTTATTTTGTTTTTCTTATCTAAAACGTAACTTATCTTTTAAATAGTTGTAAAAAGTTGGCTACTGTAAGTAAAAATGTATAGAACAATTTATTTTGTATCAAATGTACAAAATGTTTCATTTACAAATTGTAACTTACAAAAAGATAATGTATATGATTGTTTAATTTACAAATTTAAAGTGTATTTCTCTACCAAGAAGAGAAAACAATTTGTCCATTCTCTCCCTGCTCTGTCTCTCTCTGAAACTTGATGTTTTGGGGTGTTGGAGCGTCAAAATCGTACTTACAGGGGTGGAAATCATCCCGCGGAAAAAATTACCGGGAAAACCTCGGACTTGGCAACATTGAGGGTGGGCCGCATTAGGCTGCGTTCCAGTCCACTTTTAGACACGCACTTGCGAACTTCCCTAAGCACTTATGCACTTATTAAGGATGCAGCCTATGCGTCCTTCGAAGCACGCACCATGTAGCCTTCGTGGATTTCCTAATTGCGCAACCAGCCAGTGTTCCCGATTACCGCTCCAGGCGCCAAGCAACGGTGCGAGAGGACAGCTGCCATCCTGATAATTCATTTGAGTAAACAGCTATGGAGCCCGAATTGGCTATTGTCATTTTTATGTTTTATATTTCACTGGAGGAGATGGTGAGGATGTTTCAGCCCAGGTGCCGCTGTGTCATTTATTTCCAGCTTAGCCAAAACCATGGCCAGGTAAATTAAGCTGCTTTGCTGTGTCCCAATTCAGAGGCTGCGTGTTGAATTGCCGGATTACATTTTAAACTGGTCAAGTATTGGGTGTTAACTTACGTGAATAATGTAATGATATATGAAAAGAAAATAAAACTTACATAGGCCTATATATATATATATATATGTTCACTTATATCTTACCGTGATGGTCTGGGGCACCATGCAAGATCTCACCTCGTGGGGCATCAATGATCATGAGGAAGGTGAGGGATCAGCTCAGAACTACACGGCAGGATCTGGTCAATGACCTGAAGAGAGCTGGGACCACAGTCTCAGAGAAAACCATTAGTAACACACTACGCCATCATGGATTAAAATCCTGCAGTGCACGCAAGGGCCCCCTGCTCAAGCCAGCACATGTCCAGACCCGTCTGAAGTTTTACAATGACCATCTGGATGATCCAGAGGAGGAATGGGAGAAGGTCATGTGATCTGATGCGACAGAAATAGAACTTTTTGGTCTAAACTCCACTCGCCATGTTTGGAGGAAGAAGAAAGATGAGTACAACCCCAAGAACACCATCCCAACCATGAAGCATGGAGGTGGAAACATCATTCTTTGGGGATGCTTTTCTGCAAAGGGGACAGGGCGACTGCACCGTATTGAGGGGAGGATGGATGGGGCCATGTATCGCGAGATCTTGGCCAACAACCTCCTTCCCTCAGTAAGAGCATTGAAGATGGGTCGTGGTTGGGTCTTCCAGCATGGCTACGACCTGAAACACACAGTCAGGGCAACTAAGGAGTGGCTCCATAAGAAGCATCTCAAGGTCCTGGAGTGGCCTAGCCAGTCTCCAGACCTGAACCCAATAGAAAATCTTTGGAGGGAGATGAAAGTCCGTATTGCCCAGCAACAGCCCCGAAAACTGAAGGATCTGGAGAAGTTCTGTATGGAGGAGTGGGCCAAAATCCCTACTGCAATGTGTGCAAACCTGGTCAAGAAATGAAAGCTTTAGCATAAGTTCTGCTGGGAAGACTCAATTACTACGTCACTTATTGCCTTCACTTCTATCCAATCATATTCTTATGCTCACTGTATAAAAGCACGGTACTTACACATGTTTGAGTTCGCAGATACTGAAGCGACGATTACCCCCATCCTCCCCACCACCACCAGGATGGTCCCGTCCATACCTCCCAGGGGGGGTCAATCAATCAATCAGTCAATCAATCAAAATTTATTTATATAGCACTATACAACAACCTACAGGTATCCAAAGTGCTTTACATCAAGGGATAAAAACAACACAAAACAACTTAGAATAATAAAAAATCAGCTCCGACAACAAAATGTCACACCACTACTGGGTATTGAATGCCATTCTAAACAGGTATGTTTTAAGTTTAGACCTAAAGGTAGTTTCCTCTGTAATTATACGAATGTCCGGCGGTAATTTGTTCCAGAGTCTTGGTGCAGCAACTCCGAATGCCTGATCACCCCACCGTTTATAACGTGACCTTGGCACTTCTAAAACCAATTGATTAGGCAGGTCGGCTGTGCCCCTGCCTTCATCTTTAGGCAGGAATTGCAGATCCGATACTCTCGGATTATGCACTACGGACGGGGCCTACGCCAAATGACTTTGTAGTTTATCAGCTTGCTGAGCTGTCAATAAATGTATGGTTTATTGAAATAACTCTCCCGAGTCTTTCTGGTAGAACTACAGGAAACGTATGATCTCTGTAATTGCAAACAAAGGTTTCTGTACCAAATATTAAGTTCTGCTTTTCTGATGTATCAAATACTTATGTCATGCAATAAAATGCAAATTAATTACTTATAAATCATACAATGTGATTTTCTGGATTTTTGTTTTAGATTCTGTCACTCACAGTTGAAGAGTACCTATGATAAAAATTACAGACTTCTGCATGCTTTGTAAGTGGGAAAACCTGCAAAATCGGCAGTGTATCAAATACTTGTTCTCCCCACTGTACATAAATGGACCATGGTGAACGTATTTACACAGGATTTCAACCCTGTTTGAATATAAAACAAAAGTTGAATATAAAAAAGTCCAGTGCAAACGTTTCTCCCGCTCGTCATCAGCAGCTGTCACAGTTGCTAGACGACAAGAACAATCCTCTGTAGGCAGGGGCGGAGCCAGACGATGTAAACATTCGGGGCTTAGCCCAAATCTAGGGGGGTCCGGGGGCATGCTCCCCCGTGTAGATTTTTTCCCAATTACGTCAGCTAAATGCACTATTTTTCAGGCTGTTTGAGATAATAGAATGCCTAAAAATCTATACACTATCTGGGAAAATGATGATAGTTACTAGATAAAAAAAATCACCCAGTAGAGCCTACAACCTATTTTGAATTTAATTGTTCTCCAGCTGTAGTGAATCCAAAACACCAAAAATGTTAAGGATGACTCATTTTCACCCCTGGCAACTAAAAAGAGGCAACCATTATCTGACTTTTTAAGTTAGCCTACATAGGTAAAATTGGAATTTGGTGTAAACATCATTACTAATCTTAGGAGTTCAGTTCTGTTTATTTTGTGCTTAGCTGACAAATTTGCTACATCAGAATCCATGCCATAATAATTTAGGCTGCTCTACTAGCAAACAGCAAATGCTGCAGTGCCAAGTAAATGTGGTCTTCAATACTCTAAATCGAATAACAGGCCAACAAAATAATATTTACTAAAATTATATTATATTTCTTTGGGAAATAGCACAGTATGATAAACAACATGACCATATATTATTATGTTATGGTACTTTATTTGTTTGACTACTGGTCACGTTTCTCCTGACTCTTCTTCTCTTACTCATGCTCCACTCATCTCTGGAAATGTCTTCCACTGAAAGAAGAAAGTATAAACCAAAGAAAGTATAAGTGTTTCTGATCACAAACTTAAGATGCAAAAAAGATTAAATGCAAATCTTATTCTCTTACATTTACTTCTGGCATCTGTGCTCCCCTTTACTCATCTGCTCTTCACTCCTTACTGCTAAACGCATTTTCATCTCTCATGTCCCTCTTCCAATTCACCTGCTTTCATATTTCATATCTTTTCATCTCTATTTTCTTTGCTTTCTCCCTCACTCATCCCTTTCTTCTCCACTCCTCAAATCCAGACTTCCACTTGTCCTCTTCTCTCCTATTTCTCCACTCCTCATCACACATTTTTTCTCCTCTCTCCTTCTCTTAACTTCTGCTTTTCACTTCTTTCTCACTCTCCTCATCATCTCTCCTCCTCTTGTCCTCCAGCCTCTCCTGCTCCACAGGTGTATTCGTCTCCTTGCCTCTTCACTCACTTATTCTTCCTCCTCATCACCAGACCATTATCTTTTATTTTCTCTCCTTCATTTACGTCCTCCTCCATCCTCCTTCATTTTCTTTGCTTTCTCCCTCACTCATCCCTTTCTTGTCCACTCCTCAAATCCAGACTTCCACTTGTCCTCTTCTCTCCTATTTCTCCACTCCTCATCACACATTTTTCTCCTATCTCCTTCTCTTAACTTCTGCTTTTCACTTCTTTCTCACTCTCCTCATCATCTCTCCTCCTCTTGTCCTCCAGCCTCTCCTGATCCACAGGTGTATTCGTCTCTTTGCCTCTTCACTCACTTATTCTTCCTCCTCATCACCAGACCATTATCTTTTATTTTCTCTCCTTCATTTACGTCCTACTCCATCCTCCTTCATTTTCTTTGCTTTCTCCCTCACTCATCCCTTTCTTGTCCACTCCTCAAATCCAGACTTCCACTTGTCCTCTTCTCTCCTATTTCTCCACTCCTCATCACACATTTTTTTCTCCTCTCTCCTTCTCTTAACTTCTGCTTTTCACTTCTTTCTCACTCTCCTCATCATCTCTCCTCCTCTTGTCCTCCAGCCTCTCCTGCTCCACAGGTGTATTCGTGTCCTTGCCTTTTCACTCACTTATTTTTCCTCCTTGCTCATTTTCAGACTTATCTCCTTTCTCCGAATTTAATAAATATATACATGTAAAAGCTATTAACCATACAGAAATTCTGTATATCTAACCTATTTAGTAAACATATTAAACATCTCCATTCTTTTGCTCCTTTTTCACTCTCCATTCTTTTCCTCCTACACACTTTCTTCTATTTCTTATTTGCATTCCTTTCCAACTGCCGTGCCTCCATTCTTTCTCTCACAAACCCTCTAAATCTTTGCTCTCCTATTGTTGTCTTGATCAAGCATTTTTTGTCATCTTCTATTTCTGTTGTGGCAACATAAGGCTGTATCGACGTGGCTTTAATTGAGCGAATCTGTCAATAACGCTGTCAGGGTTGATGTCATTCAAATTGTCCTTTTCAATTGACATGATGGCCAAGTCGTTGAGCCTGTCTTGACCCATGGTGTTCCTTAACCATGTATGAAGATGGCGCAAGGCACTGAAGGAGCGTTCACAGCTGCAGCTGCTTACTGGAATCGTCAGGGCAACTTTGAAGAGAGCCTTCAGGGTGGGAAACATGTCTTCATTAAGCAGTTGGAACACAGTGGAGGTGTCAGGGACTGTCTCTTTCTCCATCCTTCTATTGATGAAACTTTTAGCCACTAGGAGTTCTTCTGGCTTCAACTGAATCTTATAATGGGAAGCAAGGCTTTTGAGGGCTTCTTCAGAGAGAAAGGTCTCTGAGGTTGGGTTGCAAGCATGAATACCTGACATAAGTGCTTCTCCCAGACCTGAAAACCGATGGGTGAGTTCCTCTACCATCCTGTCCAGAAATGGATAAAAAAGCTGTCTTGTCTGAATTCATCTGAGGTGGTCAGATTGGAGGTTGACCCACAGGCTGACTCCACCACAAAACCATCATATCTTTTTTGTTTTTGCCTGGGACCAACAGGGAGCTGGATGTCATTTGCCTCACATAGCGCCATGGCCCTCCTGAACACATCTTCACCACCAGAGTCTGTGCGGAGCTCTGTCAAAGTTTGAAGGACTGCCGTCTTGTACTGAACTGCTTTGCTCAAGTCCAAACTTTCCCCCTGCAGGTACCGATGTAGACCTTCAGTTATGCCGAGGAGTTTGGAAAACATCACAAGCATGTAGAGTGTCTTTGTCTTGCACAGTTTTGATCGGATCCCTAGGGCCATGGATGTGTTCATGTTGCTGAGACACGCTAAAATGGCAGAAAGGTTGTTCAAGACAGCATTGACAGACCTCACCTGGCACGCCCATCTTGTTGTGGAGAGCTGCACAAGTTCAGATGGCCTTAATCCAAGTTGTTTCTGGATTTCTATGAACTTGTTGTGGTTCACAAGTGAGTTGCTGAAAAATGTGTACACTTTCTCTAGCAGTTCAAAGAATGCGGTAGCTTCAGGTATAGCTTTGCATGTGTAGCACAGAACAAGGTTGAGTTCGTGTGCATAGCAGTGCACATACACTGCTTCAGGGTGTCGCTCTCTGAAGCGGGCTTGGACACCGCCCACTGCTCCACTCATGACAGATGCCCCATCATAGGCTTGTGCAACACACAGTAGGTCACCCAAGTTGTGCGACTGTAACATTGCCTCTATCTCATCTGTAATGGACTTTGCATCAAAGCCCTGTAACTTCCGAAGCCCAAGAAAACACTCTCGCACTACGCCCTTTTGCTTAACAAAACGCACACAGACTGCAAGCTGCTCTGTGCATATGTCTCTGGCCTCGTCTGCCATTACAGAGTACATCTTTGCAATCTTCATTTGCTTGATGATGCTTTCTGTGATTTCTTGTGAAATGCTGGTTATCATTTAATTTTGGGAAAAATGAGAGAGGTAAGTGGTATGAGAAGGGGGAGTATATTCTTGTAGAAATGGGTCAAATTGTTTAAGGAGCTTCATACATTCAATAAAGTTGCCTTGATTCTGGCTAGATTCCTGCTCATCATGCCCCCGGAATGGGATGCCTTGTTTTCCTAAAAAGGTGGTTGCTGCCACAATACAGTGAAGGTACTGGCGCCTCTCTGAGATTTCTGCTGCACTAGCAGTTTTCAGCTGCTTAATTACATCCCCATGAGTTTTTGTGCTTTTAAAACTCTGCCAGCATGTCATGGTGGAAATGTGGAGGGCACTTCTTTCATGCTCCCGGAAGGATTCCAAAGCCCTCTTCCAATTTGAAAACCCAGAGCAACTGAGTGCATCTTTATTAGCGCGAATGTTTTGCCTTCCGTACAGGCACCATGAAAAACAAAATGTGCAGTTTCTGGTTACAGAATACTCCAGCCATTTAAATTGCTCAAACCATGTCTTGTTAAATGCTCTTTGTTGAGCTCCAAACTGGCTGAGGGGGTACTGTGGGAGATGAACCTGCTTTGGGCCACTTTCCGGAGTCCCTAGATCACTAACTGCAGTTAATCCAACTGCTGTCCCTTGCTGTGATGCCTGTCCTTCCTCTTCCCTAGCTGACTCATCTGTGTGACAAAATATTCCCTCAAACACTGTAAAATCAGAAAACATTAGCTAGCGAGTAGTGATGAGTGGATGAAGCATAATGAAGCTTTGGAGCTTTTTTTTTCTATTTGTGCCGAAAAAGAGTGGAAGCTTGGGGGGCTTCAAACTCTGCAAACACAGTGGTATCTGGAGTGTAAAACTTATAACAGCCCTTTTAGACTGGGGCCAAAACACCACAATAACTCGCTGATAATAATTTAAGTCTCGTGTGCAATAAAAGTTCCAAAGACCTGTGTCTTATTATTAAATATGTATACTTTTTGTTCAGAATTGCTGCATTAAATATAGATGATGTAATATGTTACAGTAATAAAGATGAAAAACTGCACTCTCAAAGTATAATTTCATAGATTTATTGTTACCATGTCACCAGACGCGTTTTGGCCTAAGCCATCATCAGTGTGTACTGTGAAACACCGAAAAGATTGTTTTTTAGAAACATCACAGGTGAACCTCATTCCTCAAATCATCTGCACCGTTAGATGCATCAAGTTACCAACATTGTGGGAACACAAGGAATAACAAAAAAAAAAAAAAAAATTAAAGAATTTTTTTTCCAGATAAAAAAAAATATATATATATATATATATATACACATATACATATATATATACATTTTTTAATTTTGTTTTTAATTAAAAAAAAAAAAAAAAATTATCTGGTAATTTTGTTTTTTGGTAATTGTTCATAAGGGTCACATGTGAACATTATCTATGGCCTGTTTTGTTGTATTATTCCTTGTGTTCCCACAATGTTGGTAACTTGATGCATCTAACGGTGCTGATGATTTGAGGAATGAGGTTCACCTGTGATGTTTCTAAAAAACAATCTTTTCGGTGTTTCACAGTACACACTGTGAAACTTAGGCCGAAACGCATCTGTGTGGACGTGGTAACAATAAATCTATGAAATTATACTTTGAGAGTGCGGTTTTTCATCTTTCTTTTTGATAACTTCTTTATTACTCGCACCCATTAACGATTTGGGAGTTGAGCGCACCTGTTCTCAATAATATGTTACAGTAAAATAATGATGTCCAAAAAGCTTACATATAAAATTGTGGACAGTGATATTCATTTAATTAGCAATACTCTGCTGCTACTATTTATTCATTATTACTGTTCACCATAACAATTCCTTTAATTATGTAAATACTAATACGTTTATTACATTATTACAGGCGCATCTCAAATTTTGAATATTGTGGAAAAGGTCATTGTGCTGCACCACCAGAACAAGAATGACAGATTAAATTCTTAGGAAACCTTTGCAGATGTTTTGAGTTGATTAGCTGATTAGAGAGATCTTGTCAGGTCATATAACAAATTATTTGTTCTAAAATTCTAATACATTTTGCGATACTGGAGTTTTGATTTCCATGAGCTGTAAGCCCTTATCACCAAGATTAAAACAATAAAAGGCTTGAAATATTTTACTTTTTATGTAATGAATGTAGAATATATTAAAGATTATTTTTTAAATTAAAGTATGGGGGGAAAAATAACTTTTCCACGATACTGATGCATCTGTACTTGGAATTGTTGTCATCAAGAGGAGGAAATATATTTGATCATGTCTTTCTAATCTTCTTTATCACTATATTTCTCAATTAGTCTCTCTTCTTATCGCACTAATGTGCCGACTGCCGAGATTATCTGTAAAACATGCCCTGAGATAACTTAGCATTTGATACAAGCTGTGTGTTTTGGTTTTAGTGTGTAACGTTACGTGACAAATCATCAGACAAATCATCCGCCCATCTCTATTAGCAACTAATTTCTCTTAATAACACCTAACGTTAACTCGCTAGCTAGTCAGCAATACAGTCACTTAACTCAAGTGTTACAACAGCGGATTCACAAACCTGTAACACTTGTCTTATCATCTGACGCTGCTTCTGAATCTCTCTCCGGCCGGTGAGGTTTACTGTTCCGTATAAAAAACTTTGTTATGTCCATATTATTAGCCAGTAAGCTCGCTACGACGCCGTTGAAACATACAATAGCCCGCCAGATGACTACGACGAAGAAGATGATTTATATTCTTATTCGTTAGTTTTTTGGCAGTTGGCAAACAAGCTGAGTGATGACGTCATTTTTGCCGCGCGCACCTTCGCGCTCGTGCGGACGCGTCGAGTACCGTCCGCCACCACGCACGGTAATAGAGCTTTTGTTTCATTTTTTGACGCTACTGTCAGAAAGACTGAGAGGAAATGAAACAAAGTTGAAGTTATTTAAAAAAACCTAAAAGATTCGGGGCTTTTGACAAAACATTCGGGGCTTAACCCACTCGTCACTCGCTGCCTTCTGTTAGGTAAGAAACAAAGGATTAGTACCAGCACGTTCAGCATGAGACGAGGTGTCTGTCAAAGTGAGAGAAGTGGCGGCTTTTACAGCCGCTTGATGACGGGCTTCAGCTGTGACCGATCAGCCCGTGATGAGGACGTGCAGGTGCCGCGCGTTGGTTGCCAGGGCGACGCTGATATGCCCCGAGAGACTCGTCACAATACTCACAATAAAAACAGTGTTGTGCTTTTTGCCAAATAAATAAACGTGATGCGAGTTCTGCCTTCTCTCTGTCAGTGAAGACCATTCTGAAACGCGTCCGAAAATGAACTGTAACTCAGCGAATACTCAGTCAAACAGGCATACAGACACACAGGCATGAAGCTTGAATTATCTTCTTTTAAATGAGGTAATTTATATAAAAAACAAATATTCTCATTTTGTGAAATCTGTATTAAAAGAGAGCGATTCCAGTCGAGCTAATTAGAGCTAATTCAAATGTAATGTGACACGCCCACGGAGAGCGCGTGCTATTCAAACGCAAATGTCTGAGGCAATCCACGCAAACCTGTGATCGCCCCCATATCAGCTCGAGAAAACACAAGTTTAATCATATCATTGTAGCCTACTACGTGTTTACACCATCTGGCAGCGCTATGAGAAATAATAATAATGGAAAATCTACCTCAGAGTGCGGGTATTGCAGGAGAGAGGATCCGAATATGTAGTAAGTTTTTTTTCCTTCTCAAGTTAATCGCGTTTCTGTGAATGAATGAACGGCAGCCGCAGAGATGCGCACTGTTTATCACAGCTCGCAAAAAGACAGTTTAAATTTAAATTGTGTCTCTGTGTGAATGAATGATGATGTTTTAGCAAACTGTATTGCTATACTGAGTTGAGTAAAAATCGACAGAAATATGTTGAAATAAAATGTAGGCTATTTGTATAAGCAACGTATTAAACTGAAAATTAACATTTATATGCCCTAATATTTCATAAAAACAACGTTACAGTCAGGCGTTTCTGTTTGTGAATGAATGTTTCGGTTTTAGCAAACTGTATTGCTATACTGAGTAAAAATCGACTGAAATATGTTGAAATAAAATGTATTTGTATAAGCAACGTATTAAACTGCAAATTAACATTTATATTTCTTATAATAAAAATGAAAGACCTATGTTACAGACATATGAAAGACAACATTTCGTTGATTAGTTTTGGATAGATTATACATTTTTACTGTAAAATATCTGCCACCTCAAATAAGCTTTTGTTTGCCAATATTTGCTCATGTTAAATATAGTATGTTTTGTCAAGAATAAAGTTATTAAATAATCAATCAAATCCTTAACTTTGAAATATGTATGATAAAATGTATACTTTAGTTTTTACAAAGAAAGATTACACTTGAATTGTTGTTGTAATAGTAACCTTTTTAATAACAAAATATATTTACAAGGTAGATGTAAACAAACTATTAAAAGGTAAATATAAGCATTTTCTTTAAATAATTTTTATTGTGTTTTATTAGTGACAAATTTGGGGAGAGGATAAATATTCCAAAACTGAAAATACAGTATAAGAATTAACTGCACAATTACTAGACATGTTTTCCTTGGATATTATAGGCCAAATTGCAAGCACAATATGTGGAAAAATAAAAAAGAATTGAGATGCTTCCAACTGTTGCTCTTGCATTCTTGTGGCTCAGTGACTCACCTGAATGAATAGCTAATTAAGTATGCAGGCCCCACTGTCTCCTCAGGTGTGAACCACTAAATATGTATGATCGTTGACGCCCACTCCGCATATTGCCTTTCCAAACAGAAAGTGCTTTGCAAAATTCAAATCAATGTATTGTGTTATGTGAATGATAAGGCAGGGTGATTTTCACATCATTTTGAAGAAAAAACACTAGATGATGACATCCATTAGACAAAAGTCTTATTGGCACATATTTAGAATGTGTTTTATGGCCTTATTTCAGAAACTTTAGTTTTTAGTTTTTTCAATAACCATGCATAAACATTATTCTCTCAAAAATGCAGACATGTACATTCTTGTGGCTCACATATTATGGTAGCCCTGTTTGTGCTAAATAGTGTGTAATTTTTTTTTTGCCATTAATATGTTTAGAAGCAACTGAAAAAAGCACAAATGTCAGGGCATGTCAGAACATCTCAAGGGCCCCAAAAACAGCCCAGACCCCAGAGGGTTAAGCCCAATTAGCCACCCCCCCGCTCCGCCCCTGTCTGTAGGCTAGACCGGTCCGAGCGCTTCAGATGCGCCCTTAGATATGAGACACAGCTGTAGTTAGCAACAATTTGTTAATATTGTGACAATAGGCCTACATTTTGTTACTTTAATTTTCAAAATAACCAGTGGTGGAATGTAAGGAACTACATACATTGTTAAAGGAGAACTCCGGTCAATTTTAACATTGAGCTCATTTTTTTGTACATTTGGAGTGCTGTCAATACAGAGAACAACGACAAAAATCGGTGTTGCCTACACCGAGTTATTCTATTTTTAAAATTTGCACCCTGTTGACTTCAATGGGGCAAGTACTAAACCTGCTTTTAGCCTCTTAACATCCTTGATGTGTCATTACAAGTGCACAGAAAATGTGAGTGATTCCTTCTGAGTGAACACAAGTGAATCTGACTGCAGTAGATGTGAAAGATATGTATAAAAATTATGTTATTTAAGCCAGCGCAAATACCTGTGTTTACATCCTGTTTTCGGGTTGAAGTCCAAAGTAATCGATTGCCGAGTTCACGCGCGTGATCATAGGTAACTAAACCTATGCGCGTGAACTCGGCAATCGACTTTTTTTTTTTCTGCAGAATACATATCTTTAGTTTTACTCTTGATACCTTAAGTACATTAGAGTATGCAAGATAATTTTGCTTAACTGTTTTGAAATATATGACTAGTCGTTTTTCCCCAATGCGGTATTAGTACAACCCCAAATCAGAAAAAGTTGGGACACTGTACAAATTGTGAATAAAAACAGAATGCAATGATGTGGAAGTTTCAAATTTCAATATTTTATTCAAAATACAACATAGATGACATATCAAATGTTTAAACTGAGAAAATGTATCATTTTAAGGGAAAAATAAGTTGATTTTAAATTTCATGGCATCAACACATCTCAAAAAAGTTGGGACAAGGCCATGTTTACCACTGTGTGGCATTCCCTCTTCTTTTTATAACAGTCTGCAAACGTCTGGGGACTGAGGAGACAAGTTGCTCAAGTTTAGGAATAGGAATGTTGTCCCATTCTTGTCTAATACAGGCTTCTAGTTGCTCAACTGTCTTAGGTCTTCTTTGTTGCATTTTCCTCTTTATGATGCACCAAATGTTTTCTATGGGTGAAAGATCTGGACTGCAGGCTGGCCATTTCAGTACCCGGATCCTTCTTCTACGCAGCCATGATATTGTAATTGATGCAGTATATGGTCTGGCATTGTCATGTTGGAAAATGCAAGGTCTTCCCTGAAAGAGACGACGTCTGGATGGGAGCATATGTTGTTCTAGAACTTGGATATACCTTTCAGCATTGATGGTGCCTTTCCAGATGTGTAAGCTGCCCATGCCACACGCACTCATGCAACCCCATACCATCAGAGATGCAGGCTTCTGAACTGAGCGCTGATAACAACTTGGGTTGTCCTTGTCCTCTTTAGTCTGGATGACATGGCGTCCCAGTTTTCCAAAAAGAACTTCAAATTTTAATTCGTCTGACCACAGAACAGTTTTCCACTTTGCCACAGTCCATTTTTAATGAGCCTTGTTCCAGAGAAAACGCCTGCGCTTCTAGATCCTGTTTAGATATGGCTTCTTTTTTGACCTATAGAGTTTTAGCTGGCAACGGCGAATGGCACGGTGGATTGTGTTCACCGACAATGTTTTCTGGAAGTATTCCTGAGCCCATGTTGTGATTTCCATTACAGCAGCCGTCTAAGGGCCCGAAGATCACGGAGAATATGGTTTTCCGGCCTTGACCCTTACGCACAGAGATTGTTCCAGATTCTCTGAATCTTTGGATGATATTATGCACTTTAGATGATGATAACTTCAAACTCTTTGCAATTTTTCTCTGAGAAACTCCTGATATTGCTCCACTATTTTTCGCCGCAGCATTGGGGGAATTGGTGATCCTCTGCCCATCTTGACTTCTGAGAGACACTGCCACTCTGAGAGGCTCTTTTTATATCCAATCATGTTGCCAATTGACCTAATAAGTTGCAAATTGGTCCTCCAGCTGTTCCTTATATGTACATTTAACTTTTCCGGCCTCTTATTGCTACCTGTCCCAACTTTTTTGGAATGTGTAGTAGAGTCCTGCACGCGCGGGTACCCGACGGGTGACCCGCAAATTTTGCTCAAACGGGTGAAAAATATCCAACTGTGTCGGATACGGGTGCGGGTCGGGTCGGACACGGGGGAAACACGGGTCTAAACAGGGTTTAACCTGTTAACCGTTGTCAGAGCGCGGGCGCACTGAAGCGTTTTTTTTTTATAAATAGTTCAAAGTTACTATCAGATTTAATGTTATACCTTGACAAACTATACACCATTACAAAGATATAAGACTCAAGTTTCAGAATTTGACCACTATTGTATTCTGAGAAACTTATAGCGACAGTTATTTCTTAATTTGTGTCAGGAGTTATGAAATGAAAAAATGAGTCGATACCTTTGATATGAATTATGCGCGTCAGCCGCTTTCATTCATAAAAAAACTCCCGTGCCGTCGTCATGACAGCGATACACAAAACAACGTCCTTCCGGGCTTTTAGCTAAAAAATGTGCAGATTTGGAGAAATATTGATATATTCTCATAGGTTTACATCAGATTTCTATAGACAGGAATAATATTTATTGATTTTATACCCAAATGCGTCGATGTAATCATTATGAGCGTTTGCATACTCTGTTAATGTGTTTTCAATTCATACCAATAGCCTGAGGGCGCCCTCGCCGCCCTGTGCACAGTATTAGAACATGAAGAAGTGCCATAATCATGTGACAATCCAGGAAGCCTCGAACACACACACAGCTAACAAGAGATCGCGCTGTAACTATGGCTGTAACATGGAGAAACGTCGTTTTGAAGACAATAAACATGTTTGCTATGATATTTGAGTTACCTGTGTTTTTCAATCCATGCCAGGTATTTCCATAATAATAGATTATATTTATAATGTAATGCTAATCTATATAGACTATCATTGTGCAGAACAGTATACAATAGTATATTTTCTGTCTGATTTTTTTATCTGAAGCCAAATTAGATCACAGAAAATTATTTAAAATACTCGATTTGCTTTATAAAGTAAGTTTATAAGCACAAACATGGTTTTAATCTCATAAATTGTCGTGTATTGATGGTGTGCTAAGCTAACATGCTAGCTAGCCCTAGGTGCACCTGCCACCTAGAAGTTATATTTTTATTATTTTTTGAATGCTTACTGAAATGTTTCTTTATTCAAGAAATGCATTTAAAACAGTTTAGAATATAAGGGTGAACTTTGAGAAAAGAAATTAGTGACTGAAACCATATGAATAGCATGTGAATAGCCAGTCGTTAGTAACTATAATGCAGACAAAAGAAATGCATATTTAGAGCCATAGCCAGGCTGGAGAGGTGTGAATGTGTGCAGGGGGAGACTGAGACTGAATGGGGCTCGTTTGCACCACAAAACAATAAAGACAATATACTGCATAGATGGTAAGAAGATGACAATAAATATCAGTAGCATTTTAGCATCAAATCAAAATAAAGTCACATGACATGGTCTTGAAAAACATTTCACTAAATACAGAGTTTTGGACTTATTATCTTAAGATTTTAAACATAAAATGTTTAGACATGTGGCATTCGCTGTAGTGCATTTCTAGATTGCTCCAGGGCCAACTTCAATTTTATTTTCATGAGGATGTTTCATAAAAAATAATTTCTAATAACTTAACAAAACTTTGAAGCTATTTATAACAATTTTTGTCATTATGACAATAATTAATTCTACATTACAATAAACTGCCAGGTGTCAGCTTTCAAATGAGATCATACTTGTGCTTTTAGTACAAAGGGTTCATGAACTGTATCTGTTTCAGTTTGGGTATGTCATTTCTTGGGATTTTTCAAAAGTGGGGGTGCAGCTTAACAGGTTAAAACACTCACATGCAAACGTAAAACGTATACAAATATATGCATATTTTTAGGAACACATCTACAAAAATATTCCTGTATTTCAAGTTGATAAAATAATTTGAAATACACATCAGTTTATATGTGCCCACGCGCCACGCCCTCCCAGGATCCTTTCAGTTTAAAAAAAAAATCCTCATAACCGCGCGCGCGATCTGCTTGCAGTCGTCGACATGGATGCTGAGGAGTTGAAGAAAAGAATAGATAGTGGAGATTGTAAAGTTGTCGACAATACGTCATCAAAAGTCAAGTCCAGTGTGTGGGAGAAATTAGGAGTTATCTGAAGAAAGCAATATTGTGAAAGGCTTTGCTGCATGCAGTTTCGTGTTGGATAGCCGTGGAACTTCATCGCCGAGGAAGCACGCAGATAACTGTGGTAAGTTAACAAAGCAAGCAGTTCTATCGAACAGTATTTTTCATATTTAACACTGTTAAGTATGTGTGGTGTGCAGCGGCGTGTTTGAACGCAAAATTGTCAGATGTAGGCTAAACAATATTGCGTGCCATAGTGTTTGTAGCCGCGTCTGTTGTAGGCTGCTCAGTTTTCTTCTTAGTCACCGGCCTTTTGACAGCTTCGGCTGAAGTTGTCCTTGTGTTAATTCTTGTCGTTATAACTTCTGTATGACCTGGCAATAAACATTTTTGTAATTGTGTCTATAATGTGATTGGCTAAACTGATTTTATTTCGGGTTCGGGTCGGATGTCGGTTCTATTTTAAGCGGGTCGGGTCGGGTGCGGATTTTAATTAGTGCTGTTGACGGATAACGGGTCGGATGCGGTTTGAAGCACTGCGGGTACGGGCGGGTGCGGTTTTACAAAATCAGACCCGTGCAGGACTCTGATGTGTAGCTCTCATGAAATCCAAAATGAGCCAATATTTGGCATGACATTTCAAAATGTCTCACTTTCAACATTTGATATGTTATCTATATTCTATTGTGAATAAAATATTAATTTTTGAGAATTGTAAATTATTCCATTCCTTTTTTACTTACAATTTGTACAGTGTCCCAACTTTTTCTGATTTGGGGTTGTAGTTAAGTGAAGTAGTTAGTAGTAGTAGTAGTAAGTACTTTAGCGTGATAAAGTATCTTGATATTTATTCAACCAATTACTTTGTCATAGCTCTAGACAATTTCTTTCCCTTCTTCCCCGAAATCAGACCAGACCCCTGCACTGCAGGATAAACCTTAATATCCCAGTGCTGGAAAGGTTTTTTAACGATGAAAACATGCGTCCTGATTTTCGGCTGAGCAGGGAGGCCCTGACAGTGTTGTTGGATCTGCTGCAAAGTGAACAGCAATATGGATGGGGTGCCACATTCGAGACCCTGGTCTTTCTTTTTCCGAAACCAGCTGTCTGCAGAGGTGTCTGCCCTGGAGGAGGTTCCCATTGACCATGACTATTTGTAACAGGCAAGTAAGATAATTGTAAAGCTACAATGCCTAAGACAAATATTGAATGAACAATAGAATGGTTTTGCATGTTGAAATATTTTATGGTATGGTTTGAGGATGTGAGTTTATTTTATTTGACTCTTTCTGAAAAAAATCTCAGTGACATGGCAGCCGTCAATTGAGTCAACCCTGCAAACCTGTTGGCAGACAACTTAGTGGATAGTGGAAATATGCACTCACTCTGGAGACCATCCCAGATGATGTCCCACCAGCAGAGAGGCTTTCCCAGGGTCTCTATTGTGGCAGACCATCCCGGTCCAGCAGCATCACCAGGGTCTCCCTGCTCAGCTGAATAAAAGTCTACATTATTTTTTTCTTATTTTTTCTTATAAAATTTATTTTACCATCGCATCAAGAAGAATACGTTGTCTTTAAACTTGAGTGTTTATTACGCAATAAACATATTGTGCACTCGCACTTGTTTCCTCTCAGTTTGTCGTTACAGAACGATCTGACCCAACATGGAAGCAGCGAGCGCGGAATCTTTCAAGGATTTTGTGGACCACAGTATCGCCAGGATGGATCAGCAACAGGAGAGTATCTCTAACACCGGACGCACGGTTCAAGCGCTCGTGACACAGGTGTCCGGGCTCACTCAGCAAATCCAACTGCTGAGCCCTCCCACTGTGCCGCCCACACCGCCTGTTCCCCCCGTCGAGCCAGACGTCAGAGATCGTCCAGAACCACGACTACCTGTTCCTGAGAGCTATGCTGGTGAGCCGAACTTTTGCAGAGCGTTTCTCACAAAGTGTTCTATGCATTTTGCTCTACAGCCGAAGACGTTCGAGACTGAGAGTTCCAAGGTGGCTTTCGTCCTTACGATGCTGAAGGGAAGAGCGGCGTTGTGGGGAACAGTGGTGTGGGAGAACCAGGACCAATGCTGTGCCTCGTTCCACGCACTCTCCACGGAGATGAGGAGGGTCTTCGACCGTGCGGTGGCCGGCCGGGAGGCGGCCAGAAAACTAGCCGACCTGAAGCAGGGAAGCTCTTCGGTGGCGGATTACTCGATTGAGTTTCGGACCCTGGCGGCGGAGTGCAAGTGGAACGAGGAGGCACAGTGGGATATGTTCCTGCATGGGCTGTCCGACCGTGTGCAACGCGAGATCTATCTACTGGACCTACCTCCTCGGCTCAACGGGCTCATCGACCTGGCTCTGCGGGTGGATGCCCGCATCAACCAGCTGGACCAACACCTCCATCCCATCCGCATCCATGGCAGCGTTGGGCCGAGGGGCAGCCTGGAGGAGAGCACGGTCGGACCCACCAACGATCCCGAGCCCATGCAGGTAGGGAGAGCCCGGCTTTCCCGGGAGGAGAGAGAAAGGCGGAGATCCCAAGGACTCTGCCTTTACTGCGGCGGCCGTGGACACTTCTTACATTCGTGCCCGGTAAAAGAGCAAGGCCGATAGTAAAGTTGAGGCTACTATCGGGTGGGATCTCTGCCGGGAAGTCCTCACCATCCACTCTCCTTCCGGTTAGGCTGAGATGGGCCAACAGCACACACACCTGCCAGGCACTTGTGGACTCCGGGGCCGAGGGGAACTTCATGGACATTCACTTAGCACACAGACTTCACCTTCCTATCTCGTCTCTTCCTCATCAGATCTCGGTCAGTGCTCTAAATGGTCAACAGCTTCCCAACATCTCTCTCTCCACTGGTCCCATAACCCTCATCACCTCTGGCAACCACGTTGAGACTATTCCCTTCCTCCTTATGGACTCCCCTGTCGCCCCGGTGGTGTTGGGTCACCCCTGGCTCGTCAAACACAACCCTCGTGTGGATTGGGGCTCCAACACTATTTCCATGTGGAGCGTGTCCTGTCACGAGTCCTGTCTTGTTTCTGCCTGTCCGTCTGTGTCTGTTTCTGTGTTAAAGGAGAAGGCGGCGGATGTATCAAACGTGCCTGCGGAGTATCTGGACCTGAAGGAAGTGTTCAGTAAGTCTCGGGCTGCTTCTCTCCCTCCGCATCGTCCCTATGACTGTGCAATAGATCTAGTGCCAGGTAAGTCTCCGTCTAAGGGCAAACTTTACTCTCTTTCGGTACCTGAGAGGGAGGCCATGGAGAAATATATTTCTGATTCTTTAGCAGCCGGATTCATCCGACCTTCCTCTTCTCCTGCGGGGGCGGGATTCTTTTTTGTGGGTAAGAAGGATGGTTCTCTGCGACCTTGTATTGATTACCGAGGGCTGAACAACATCACGGTAAAGAACACCTATCCCTTGCCGTTGATGTCTTCAGCTTTCGAGAGGTTGCAGGGAGCATCCATTTTCACAAAATTGGATTTACGTAATGCCTATCATTTGGTTTGCATCAGGAAGGGGGATGAATGGAAAACCGCATTATGCCTTTTGGGCTTTCCAACTCCCCAGCGGTTTTTCAGGCACTCGTCAATGACATGTTGAGAGACATGGTTGATCAGTTCATATATGTCTACCTGGATGACATATTGATTTTTTCTTCGTCTCTCCAGGAACACGTTCAGCACATCAGACGAGTGCTTCAGAGGCTGCTAGAGAATGGGCTTTTTGTCAAGGCGGAGAAATGCGAATTTCATGCACAGTCTGTCTCTTTTTTAGGATACATCGTCTCTTCTGAGGGAATGCGCATGGATCCTGACAAGGTTTAGGCCAGCCTTTCTCAAAGTGGGTGCCGCGGCACACTGGGGTGCCTCCTGACTGTGTCAGGGGTGCCGCCAAAAAATTACGTAGGCTAAAAAAAAATACAAAAAAAATCTGACATTTCATATATAAATATATTTGAATTTACATAAATACATTCTTCTTCTTTTAACCCTTTCGCACGTACGATCAGTCTAGGCCTGGAGCACCGGTGTGATTAGAACGGTCAGTGCATGACGTGATCAACTGCTAAATTCAAATGTGCTTTCGCGCGTTGGCTGGCGCTGAGCCAGAGACAGGCGCGCTCAGCTGTCATATATCACAACTTTTCAGTGTTTTCATCCACATAATGTTTGTTTTAGGTTTCAGACATTTAGAGTTTGTAAAATACACACTGATGTCAAAGGAAGAGGCAATAATAATAATTTATATTATAATTAGTTTTATTCATATCAGATACACATTGTGTAAGTAACTTACTCTATTCTTCTCCCAGTTCACCTGCCACTTACTTTTATGTATTTCGGGAGAAGTGGATGAACTAGTGGATCACTTGTTGTAAATCCAGCAGATCCGATTCTCTGAACTGCGTCTGCGGCACAAACTAACATGGCGGCGCCCACCCGCATACAGCTCAACTAACGCGAACGTTATAATGGTGTTCAAAAAACAAAACACTTCCACTTGCATATATCTGACAATCGGAATATCAGATATTTCATGCCATATCTAACAAATTTGTGAATATTTTGAATAAAAAAGTAAAAATGACATAAAAGCAGAATTCATTCATCTCTGTTGTTGCTGCGGTGTGTCACGTGACAAGCAATGACGCGTCACCATGGAAACCATAAAGTGACACATTCTAAATAACGGTCCCCTTGAAAAACTCACGATGGGGGGGTCAGCCAGAATATATTAAATTTACGTGTGAAAGGGTTAAACATATTATGAACGGATTAATAAAATTGTCCATTCATTTTAGATAAATATATAGGCCTATATATATAAAATTTGCATTTGCATTTGGGTTATGCAGTGTTTTTAAATTATATTTTACACTGGGGTGCCTTGAGATTTTATGCACTTTTGAAAGGTGCCCTGACTGAAAAAAGTTTGAGAAAGGCTGGTTTAGGCTGTGATGGATTGGCCAAGTCCAGATTCCCGTAAGGCCCTACAGCGGTTTCTGGGGTTCTCCAATTTCTATCGGCGTTTCATTCGCAATTTCAGCCAGCTAGCCGCACCTCTGACTGCCTTGACCTCCCCCAGAACGACGTTCAGGTGGTCTGACACAGCTGAGGCTGTGTTCTCCAACCTCAAGAGTCGCTTCGTTTCGGCTCCCATCCTTGTCGCCCCTGATTCCACACGTCAGTTCGTGGTGGAGGTCGACACGTCAGAGGTGGGGGTAGGAGCAGTTCTATCCCAGCGCGCGTCCTCAGATGACAAGATGCATCCTTGCGCGTTTTTCTCCCATTGTTTATCACCTGCCGAACGTAACTATGACATTGGTAACAGAGAGTTGTTGGCCATCAAGTTAGCGTTGGAGGAGTGGCGTCATTGGTTAGAAGGGTCGGGGGTACCTTTTATCGTTTGGACCGATCACAAGAACCTTATATACTTATATACTATATAACCTAATATATTAGATCTGCCAAAAGACTCAACTCCAGACAGGCTCGGTGGGCACTTTTTTTCGGACGTTTTGACTTTACTCTCTCGTACCGCCCAGGTTCCAAGAACATCAAACCCGATTCATTATCTCGTATTTTTGATCCATTCGAACGCCCGGTTACTCCCGAGTGTATTTTACCCGAGAAAGTAGTTATCTCCACACTCGTATGGGAGGTCGAGTCGAGGGTCAAGACGGCCTTAGAAGGGGTAACGCCTCCGCCCGGTTGCCCACCGAATCGTTTGTTTGTGCCGGAGGGGTCACTGTCCGACGTTATTCGATGGGGACATTGCTCCAACGTGGCTTGTCATCCAGGAGTAAGTCGCACTAGCTACTTAATAAAGCAACGATTCTGGTGGCCATTAATGGCTCGCGACATTCACGATTTTGTTTTGGCTTGCTCAGTTTGTGCCACTGCTAAGAGGTCTAACCGACCCCCTGATGGGTTACTTCGACCACTGTCTGTCCCTTCTAGACCCTGGTCCCATATAGCGCTAGATTTTGTCACCGCCCTCCCGCCCTCTAATGGCATGACGGTTGTTTTAACCGTAGTGGACCGGTTCTCGAAGGCGGCACATTTCATTCCTTTGCCCAAACTACCCTCAGCTAAGGAGACAGTGGTCACGGTCATTGATCACGTCTTTCTGACAGAGGTTCCCAGTTTGTGTCCAAATTCTGGCGAGAGTTTTGTAGATTATTAGGGGCCACAGTCAGTCTGTCTTCGGGTTATCATCCCCAGAGCAATGGTCAATCTGAGCGAGCCAACCAAGACCTGGAGAGAATGTTGCGATGTTTGGTCTATAAGAATCCTTCGTCCTGGAGTCAACAACTCTCTATGGTGGAGTACGCACATAACTCGTTGCCAGTGTCATCCACGGGCCTCTCTCCGTTTAAGTGTAGCTTAGGATACCAGCCACCTATCTTTCCGAGTCTGGAACCCGAAGTCGCGGTCCCCTCCGCTCACGCCTACGTCCAGAGGTGTCACCGCACATGGACTAGAGCCCGTGAGACTCTGCTCCAAGTGGGGGCGCGCACCAAGGCTAAAGCCGATCGCCACCGGTCTAGGCCACCCATATACGTCGTTGGTCAAAAAGTGTGGCTTTCTACTAAGAACATTCCTCTCCGCTCCGTGTCTAATAAGCTTGCCCCCAAATTCATCGGCCCGTTCACTGTCACCAAAATTATTAGTCCGGTGACAGTCCGCCTCAACCTTCCTCCAGCGTACAGGAGAATTCATCCCGCCTTTCATGTATCCAAAATAAAACCCGTGTTTCGTTCTCATCTTAATCCGCCTGCCCCGGTTCCTCCCCCGCCGCGACTCGTAGATGGGGAACCTACTTATTCGGTACAACGTATCCTGGACTCGAGACGGAGGGGACGCGGGTTCCAGTACTTGGTGGACTGGGAGGGTTACGGTCCGGAGGAGAGGAGTTGGGTACCTGCTCGAGACATCCTGGATCACTCCCTCATCGATGATTTCAATCGACAGGTAGGGTTGTCTGGGAACGCCAGGAGGCGTTTCTAGGGGTGAGGGTACTGTCACGGTTGGTAGATCCGCTGTCTCATTCTAGTCTGTGTGTTTACTGGTGTGTGTGGGTGTGTCTCAGTTCATTCAATGTTTCATGTGGGCGTTGTCACTGATCTCCCTATCATCCTGATCAGCGACAGCTGTTTGTAATTATCACAGCCTATTTAATGCCCTGTCTTTCGTCTCATGTTTGTCAGATCGTTGTTTGATGATTCCCCATCTGCGTGCCTGCTCCTGTTTGTTCCTCGTGTTTTGCCTGCACTGTACTGGACTGGATTATTCACCGTCGATCTCACCATGGATTCTTCACCGACGATCTCACCACGGATTCTTCACCAGCACTCTCACTGAGGATCGCCTGTCTCAGCCCCTGTGTCACGCTCTCCTGTTTGCTGTGTTCCTGGCGATCTCCTGTGTACTGTGTTCCTGACCATCGCATCAAGAAGAATACGTTATCTGTCTTTAACCTTGATTGTCTATTACGCAATAAACATATTGTGCACTCGCACTTGTTTCCTCTCAGTTTGTCGTTACAGTACTGTAAATTTAAATGTTTATGCTGATTTTTATATGTTTAACATATGTTGTAAATAGTTGGAAAAAGTAATTTTATGTGGCCTATAGAACAAATGATTTTCATTTACCAATTTTATTTGAAAAAAAAAAAAAAAAGGTATAGAAGAATTTGTTTCTTGTAGAAATTATGACTGTCATTACAAAAATAAACAATGTCCAGAACAATTAATTATCTTTTATTTACACATTTAAAGTTGCATAAAAATAAATAATGTTAAACCGCTTGTTAAAAAAACGCAACTTGATCCTACAGAATTAGTCAATTACAGCTAGATCTCGAATCTACCTTTTCTGTCAAAGATATTAGAAAAAGCAGTATCTTCACAACTGTGTTCCTTTCTTGAAAGAAATTATATCTGCGAGGATTTCCAGTCAGGATTCAGACCGTACCATAGTACTGAGACTGCTCTCATTAGAGTCACAAATGATTTGCTCTTATCATCCGATCGTGGTTGTGTCTCTCTATTAGTGTTACTCGATCTTAGTGCTGCATTTGATACTATCGACCACAACATTCTTTTAAATAGACTCGAAAATTATGTTGGCATTAGTGGAATTGCACTAGCATGGTTTAAATCATACTTATCTGACCGTTATCAGTTTGTAGCAGTAAATGAAGAGATGTCTCATCGATCACAAGTTCAGTATGGCGTACCACAAGGCTCAGTACTAGGACCGTTGCTGTTCACTCTGTACATGCTACCATTAGGAGATATCATTAGGAAACATGGCATTAGCTTTCACTGTTATGCCGACGATACTCAGCTCTATATTTCTTCAAAACCTAACGAAACTTACCAATTCACAAAATTAACGGAATGCATAGCGGATATAAAAAATTGGATGACTCGTAATTTCCTACTTCTAAATTCTGAAAAAACAGAGTTTCTAATTATTGGACAAAAAACTTCCTCACGTAATAACCTAGAATACTGTCTAACACTTGATGGCTGCTCTGTTAAGTCTTCGTCGTCGGTTAGGAACCTGGGTGTGCTCTTTGATACCAATCTTTCATTTGAAAGTCACGTGTCCAGTATCTGTAAAACTGCATTTTTCCATCTTAAAAATATATCTAAATTACGTCATATGCTCTCATTGACAAATGCGGAACAATTAGTTCATGCGTTCATGACCTCAAGGCTAGATTATTGTAATGCTCTACTGGGTGGTTGCCCTGCACGCTTAATAAACAAACTACAGCTAGTTCAAAACGCAGCAGCTCGAGTTCTTACCAGAACCAGGAAGTATGACCATATTAGCCCGGTTCTGTCAAAACTGCACTGGCTCCCTATTAAACATCGCATCAATTTTAAAATATTGCTGATCACTTACAAAGCACTAAATGGTTTAGCTCCGCAGTACTTGAGCGAGCTCTTAACGCATTATAGTCCTTCACGTCTATTGCGATCTCAAAATTCCGGCCAGTTGATAATACCTAGAATATCAAAATCGACTGCTGGTGGTAGATCCTTCTCCTATTTAGCACCAAAACTTTGGAACAGCCTTCCTACCATTGTCCGGGAAGCAGACACACTCTGTCAGTTCAAAGCTAGACTAAAAACACATCTCTTTGACCTAGCTTTCACATAATACATTATAGACTTCTATAATTCAATGTTAAGCTGCATAGATTAGGTCAGCTGGAACCGGGAACACTTCCCATAAATCCTGATGTACTCGTTACATCATAAGAAGAATGGCATCTACGCTAATTTTAGTGTCTTTGTTTATCCCGAGGTTTTCCCGCAGCCTGCCGGATCCAGGCCGTATCCAGATCTGATGAAGGACCTTCGCCTGGACCCAATGACAACGCAGAGCTGAAGTGCCAACTAGTCTCTCCCTATGGAGGATCCCTTTACCACTCTACAGATAAAGCGTTGTCGGGAAACTCAATTCGCGTATCTACCCTGAATTGATAAAATAAAATAAAATTCTGTATCAAAAATTATAAGGAAACACCAGTACTTTGTTTAGGCTTGGTTTGTAGGGAATTACAAACCTGCGTACATATATTCAAACGCACATAACTATAGCACCAATTCTAAATGCGCATGTGAACGCCATCAGCGTTTCTCACAGGTTCGCGTTTAAAGAACAAGAAGAGAAAACAGAAAACAGCCTGTCCATCCTCTCCCTACTCTCCTGTGCTCTCCTCGCCTCTGCCTCCCTCTGTAGTTGCATGTCTTCTCTGATCAAGTCCAAAAACTCGTCCTCTCTGTCTCGCTGCCTTTGTGCTGGTGCTCCTACTGCTGGTGCTCGTGCCGCTGGCTCCTCCTCACACATTGCTGAACTTGGCCCTGGTGTGTCCTCAGGGATGGAGGCAATAAGGACAGGGGGGTTTAGTGGAGTGGCTCTGTCCCAACACGTCATCCATGAGGACAAACCACTGCCAAGTTGCAGCAGTGGGTTTCCCACTCACTACCTCTCCTGTCCCCGGACACTTGCAATCCTAAGGCAGAGCCTTATATAAATATAATATATATATTTGGCCTGCATTCAGCAGGTCACTTTCCCCAGCAGGTCCATTTTCGGTAACACTTTACTTGAAGGGGTGTGCATAAGACTGACATGACACCTTCATAATCATGAAGGACCATATGAAGGAGTTTTTATGCATGTTTATGACAACTGTCATTAAGTGTCATTCGCTTTAATTATGACATTTTTTATTTAAATATGACATTGTTTGAGATGTCTTTGTTATGACAACTTGACATAAACCAATACATTATAACCTGTCAATGTCTTTGTCATGACAACTTGACATAAACCTATACATCATTACCTGTCATAAATGTGTCATAAACATGACATAGCAGATTAATTAGTAGTTAAGAAACTACTTAGCTTTATGGGTTAATATTACATTAAACTGTCTTGTGTTTGGTTTTGACATTGGCTGTCATGAGGCCATTATAACTGTTTCATGAATATATTTCTGACCACTTTTTTTCCACAGTATTCCAGTATTAGTTATAAAATAATTTGACAGCATTAACACTTAATGACAATCTAATGACAAATTAAATTTGTACCACTGGAAAAAAAGTGGTCAGAAATATAATGTAATTTTAATGATGAGTCATCGGATTGAGAATCCATCTGCAGCTTTATTAATTCAGAGTCGAAAACAGGTACAAACAAGGTTGAGGCAGGCAGCAAACATTCACAGAACAGAGGACAGGCAAGA
Source organism: Scardinius erythrophthalmus (assembly GCF_964197995.2). Classification (NCBI taxonomy): domain Eukaryota; kingdom Metazoa; phylum Chordata; class Actinopteri; order Cypriniformes; family Leuciscidae; genus Scardinius; species Scardinius erythrophthalmus. The sequence goes on from NC_138228.1 coordinate 33,532,524, forward strand.
GGTCAGGGCAGGTAGCAAACAATCAAAACTCAAAAGACAGGTCGGGGCAGGCGGCAAGGAGTCAAACAACAAGAAACAGTCCAAGATCAAACACAGAATATAGTCCACAGTAGAAACGCTCAGAAATTATCACCACGGCAAATCAAGACTTCGCAACGGTGGTGTGTGTATGGCGTGCTTAAATAGTGTTTGTGTGTGATGAACTGCAGGTGTGTGTAATCAGTCCCAGGAATGAGGGCCTATGGGATTTGTAGTCCAAATAGCAACAGTCAATATTCTGGTGAAAGTTCCCTCTGGTGATCTGGAGGAAGCGGAGAGGAAGCCTCTCCTGTAACAGTAATGTTAACCCATAAAGCTAAGTAGTGTCTTAAGTTTGATGATTAATCTGCTATGTCATGTTTATGACATATTTATGACAGGTTATGTTGTCTTGGTAATGTCAAGTTGTAATGACAAAGAGACTGACAGGTTATGATGTATTGGTTTATGTCAAGTTGTCATAACAAAGACATCTCAAACAGTGTCATATTTGGATAAAAAAATGTCATAATCGAGCGAATGACACTTCATGACAGTTGTCATAAACATGCATAAAACCTTATTCATATTCAAGACATGTGTCATGTCATGATAATGAAGGTGTCATGTCAGTCTTATGCACACCCCTTAAGTAAAGTGTTACCCCATTTTCTCCAGAATTCTCCTAAAACAAGACAAAAGGGAAACACTTATGAAAAATATTAAGACAGGAGTGCAATCTGAACATTAGTGCAACCTTAACATTACAAAATATGACACAGCAGGACATGCATACAAAATACTCCAGAAATCACATTTTGTGAATCCAAGTTTGGTTAAAACATTTGTACACGTACATGACAAGACTACAAAAAAAAAAAAAACAACGTGAAAGACTAGTGCCTTATCCACTGGGGTTTGTACAGGGTTAGAGCTAATTATAATACACAAGAGAGAACCTAGTGGAAATATTACAAATGGGTCGTTGCCTTACCTCCAAGCCACACTGGCTAAGTTTTTGGCCCCTGTAAATACTGTAGGTGGTCATTTTCGGCCCTCAAATGAATGAATTGAGCTGTCTGCTCTTTGCTCCCTTAAACAAAACGAATTTTTTTTTTTTTTTTGCCTCAGACCACTTAACAAATGAAACTGCACAGTGGTAATATTTGTAGTTTAAGTCAGAATATGTGAGCGGACTGGAGCGCCAACAATTTCCCCTCCGTGTAAGTGTTCAATAATCACTCTGCTCCAGGTTTACCATTTCACACTCCGCGCTCCACTCCTCGCTCACTGACACAGAGACACCGCTCTGTCTCCGCTCAGTGAGGAAATTTGCGGCTAAATGATTTCAATTGCCTATACTTCTGATAGCCTATAGCCTATAAGTTCTGTTCATATTAAATGAAAAAAAATAAAAAATAAACAATACTAGGATAATTTCAACATGGTTTATTGGAACAGAACTGTTGTGTGCAATTTTTTTTTCCCGACGACTTATTACATGGTTATTGGCATTAAAAGTTAAATTTCATAGGAGCTTTTTGCAGTACGGGTCGCTACATTTCTTACAGTGTGTGTGAATACGTGCTACCTGTTAAAAATGTTAAGGCTATTTCAAATTCTACAGGTGCAACAGGCAAAAAAGTCGAGTTAAAGGGCTTTTTCCATTCCGGACGACAGCACTGAGCTCGTTCGAATCGTCTAATGGAGATCTATCCCCGATGTGAATTTCATGTGTTTTAGTTTAGTTTTTGCTGAGATATGAGCGATAAACCACCGGGAGCTATTCAAAATCATCTTTCTCCATAAGACTGCTGCGATAAAACCGTGACAGTTGGTACTGATCCATCCTTGAGTTACAACTTCAACCACGGTGTCCTCAGTGACTTTTTTTTGTGCAGACATTGTACATCTCTAGCTGCTAGTAAACAGAAATGGCAGACTGCTGCGGCTCACTCAGGCGGGATCTATGTTAATAAGGCAGATCTTCACCAGTCATGGGCTGAACTTTTAGTTTCAGTATTTGACAATGGTTTTTCTCAAATAAAATGATGAAATTAAGTGTTCTCTCAGTTCTGATATGTTCATGTCCTCATTTTGTGAGACGGCAGATGGAAATTCCCAGTGTCACGCATACTTGAGTATGTAGACGAAACGACGCAGCTTATTCACACAGATACACGCAGAACAAGTAGATTTTATAGAAGTCTTTTTGTGCTTTAATGTTCACAGACCATGTCATGATTTGATTTATTGTGCAGTCCAACTTTCGATGTATTCATCCATCCATCAATTTGCGCATTTTGCACGAAATTCTATTTTTCACGACTGGATTCTGTGATTCCCTCTGCATCTCGGAAATCATACGGCCTTGCGTTATAAACGGGACATACCTATATCTGCATGGAGAGAGGGTGTTCTCGAATATAAGCGAACATGGTTGGTGTGTTTCCTCCTTTTGCATCCACTTTGCGTCCACATTTTTTGCAAATTGGATATCTATCCTTGAGGATAACCACACGTTCGTTTTTCTATCCATGTATTCCCATTCTGCGAATTTTACGATCCTTTTTGATGGGGGACAAAGATTAGAGATAACAGCCTCTGTCTCTGACATTTTCTCCGCTGTAGGCTGTGTGTGGGTGTAGCAAGTTGAGAGTCCAAAGCCCTATTCGGACAGGACTAGTTTGAGAGGTGGGGTAAAGTAATTATGCCCAGAGCTTCTCAGTGATTTTAGTCCAAATGTGCCATCTCAGGACAATGTCAGTAAAGATTACAGCGACTTCTGTCAAGACCACTACCGTCAAATACGATTGACAATTAGCATACAGTTTGAATTGGCGGTATGGTTCCGTTCTGGGCGAGAACTCCCTGCGCATCCATGCAGCCTAGCAGCAATAACCCCCTTGGGGTAAACAGAACAGAACCAACATGAAAGTTTGCAAATATATTTAATTCAGAATTTTAATGTACAACATATTTCGAGAATTTATTCTGATTCAAGGGGAATCAGAATGCCAAATCCTGACTGGGCGAGAGGAGGAGCTAGGGATGAAGGAGGGTAATTAGCTCCTGAGAAACGCAATAGCTGCTGATAATACTGAAGGAGCTTATATATGTATACGGTTATAGGCGTCATATTCCTATAGGTAGATGTGGATCTACTGAGGGTTAGCTGATGCTAGCTTGACTAACGTGACCTGCCAGAACTAACGCTATGCTTGATTTTTACCTTCAGTAAAAAGGTCCGGAAAAATTACCTCAGGTATTACTAATCCTGTTCGAAAAGACCCGCTGTAAATACAAACGTAAATATCCTGTCATTTCCTGTTTAAATGTAGATTTCCGTGAGTTTTTCAAGTATGGAGGCACTTGAAAAGCATTCAGTTGCATTCTAGACGCTAGGATGAGTCTGTGGCAAAACTCAAGTGTTTTTCACATGCCATTCAGATCAAAAAGAAGATCAAAAGGACTTGTTAGAGGCACAAAACATCTTTTAGCTTTAGGTAAGTGCCTATTACCAACATAATCCAATCTGAAGTTAATTAATATATATCGTTCGACCGGACATAACTGTTTTATATATATATAAAAATTTAGGTTACATGGGTTTGCGCACATGATATTAGGAAGCAACGTAAACACACATGATGACAGGAGGGTGACGGCGGTGCGCAAATTGAGTTACTCCTCCTACTTCTGCTAGTTTTACTGAGATATCTTATCCCGTGCGAATTGGCCATTATTATTACAGACATCCTGTGGTAAAATTACAATACTCCACCTACCCTTGTAAAATTAATCCCATCCGAATAGGGCTTAAGCAGTCAAGTGGAAAGACGTTGCTTATGCGCAGGTGAGATGCTCCGTCTGATGTATTTTTACAGTAGATAATAGATTTACAGTCCCCAATACAGTAGATACGCAAATATGCATGATATGATAATCGTACGTGTTCATACCGCAAAATATTGTCATACTGTTATACCGTTACAACCGTAATGTGGTCTATAAGCGTTCTACTTCACCCTTGATTGTCTAGCAAAAACACAGAGCTACATGCAGCAATTAATGTGACGTTGTGACATCAACCTGTGAATGCATACACGATGGCTAGTTTGCATACATTACACTGAGATCCTATCACAATGCATCCTTGACTACCTCCATACCAGTGCAGATAACATTCCGATCCCAAACGTGTTTACACTTTGAAAGGCAGAAACTTAAATTGTCTTTGTCCCTTATGAACATTAACCATGATTCTACTATGGATTCAAACAAAAAACATGGTTATTGTAGATAATCCATGGTAACCATAAATTAACCATTATTATTCATGAGGGGTAGCGCAAAACATCTCGGGTTACGACTGTAACCCTGGTTCCCCGAGAACAGGGAACGAGACACTGCGTCCTGAGACACTATTGGGGAACGCCTCAGCGTGACTGGTATCTTATGCATTTGTTAAATCACGGCAATCCGATTGGCTGGCGACAGCCTATGACATCATACTAGTGTGACCAGGAAGTATTTAAGGGGTGTCTAGAGAACATGTCATCCACTTATCATCTGAAGGGATTGTTTTATTTCAAAAGGGAAATCGTACTGCGTCCTGAGACACTATTGGGGAATGAAATACCCACGCCGCCATGCTGAGGGGAGTGCATGCCAAGAAATGGCTGTAACTAAGCACAAACAATGGCAGTTTCAACAGAAATACCAAAAAAAAAAAAAAAAAAAAACACTCACACCCACTGGTCACACACTAGGCTGTCAGTGACAGTACTCCCTATGGCCACTGCCCAAGCTATCACGCCTCAATGAGGAAGTACCTTTGTATAGTAACAGAAGAACTTGTCAAATGCTGCTCAAACAACGTTACCCCTGTGCGAAGTCCATTTTCTCACCAACAGAGAATTCTGCAGAAAATATCCACAGACGCTGTCAGTGAAGGATCTGATTGCTGCTCCACCACCAACTCACTATGGGACAGAGATACAGGGAAATCAGCCAAAGGCAATGACAACTTCTTTAAACATTTACCAGTGTGAAAAATAGGTTCATGCTCAGTGTTGGTATGCGCCATAGCGTGGGTTACAGCGCAGGCTGCAAATGCCTCAGGAAAATCCCGTTGGCATTCATCAGGATCTTGCCTCAACCTCGGCACCGACTCGACAACCATGGGCGGAATAACATCAGGCCAAACCCGAGCACCTGCCAGATTGTTACCGAGAATCAGAGAGACTCCCTCAATTGGCAACGCTGGGCGCACAGCAAGCGCGGCTTCGCCCTGAAACAAATCACAATCAATAACCACTCTATGTAATGGTACAGACAAAACATTCAAGCCCATTCCCCGAACTGGAATAAAACTGCCAACTTCAGACTCTTTGGATAAAGGTAGCACGCCTGCCTGAATAAAATAATCAAATGCTCCTGTGTCCCTCAAAATATTCACTGGCACTTTTACCTCACTGCCAACCATATTCACATAACCCCTTCTAACAAACGGCAAATATCATTTCATAGCAGCTGAACACAAGCTCTTTACAGGGTAACCCGAATCTCCGGTGGTCAGATTCCCAGCCGCAGTCAAGCCCGCCCCTTTCACATGAGAACCTGGAACAAATTTTGTCTTATGAGACTTAACCCTCTGAGGTCGACAAACGCGCGGGCGCGTTTTGCTGGATTTTCTCCACATTGTAGCACTATAAACTTAAATTTCTCCGTCATTTATGGTCATACAGAAAAAATAAATATAAAAAAAGAATCTGTGATATTTCTACTTTTGTATGTGTCCACTTACAATCAAATCAAAACATTGTGCTTTTGTAAAATCATGAAAATAAACAGGGTGTGCGTTCTGCCTCTCCGTCGCGGTGAACTTTTTTTTCTTGAGCACATCTATAAACTGAAACAAAACTCAGCGAATACTTGTCACACATTTATGAGCCATATACCTTTATAAACATTTAAGTGTGTACTTTTAAATGATCGGATTCAAACTGAAAACAAATATTCTCTGTTTAAGTAATTTGTATAAAACCAACAAGATGTCCAGCTTCTCAAACGCTTCCTAATTACTTTTAATTTGAACACGCCCACTCGCGCAAAAGACGTTCACATGCAAATCTCCACATGGAACGCGAACGCGCTCGTTACCTCAGAAACAAAACACCAAAACACTTCACAAGTCTCTGCTTTTCGTCGAGTTTGAAAGGCGCACCGTGAGCTTACATTGGATTTAGGCTACCTCAGAAGAAGAACGACGCGATTTGAAGACAAGAAAGATACAGGTAAGAAATTATTACATATTAGTTTGTTATTGTTGCATAAATTTCACATTGCAGTTGAACTGTTGCTAGATATATGGTGAATATTATAATATTTAGACCCGTGTTTACTGTTACTGTGTTTGTGGATATCTGCTCAAAAATGTATATGGTAACCATAATGTTTTATATTCGAGCGCGATCGCGTTTGAATGTATCATATTTGATACATTCGAAAAGCAAAACGCACCAAACGGCTTCATGTTTTTACTATTATCTCATTTCATATCATCATAACGAATGGAAACATTTGAAGTAACATGATAATCAATATATTTTTCTCTAGCTTAGTTGTTACTGAAATATTTTGGAAGATTTATAGGCTGCTATGGTTATTGTTATTATTATTTTATCCAGCACTGCGCATAGCTTATGCCTACAAGGCACAACAAACCTGGTGTTCATTATATTATTGTTGGAAACATTTGTGTGTGTGTGTGTGTGTGTGTGTATTCTGTGGTTCTCTTACGAGAGTTCTCTCGTACTGCGTTCGTAGAACGCTGCGGGAAAAGTCTCTTTTCACGAAATACTGAAGCAAAATTATCCTTAATTTTCATATTTGTAAAACGCATTGCAGCAGTGCACAGCCATGGCGAGACGGCTCGCTCACTCATTGGCTGTTCTGCGGCAACTGCATGAGCCTATCGAGCGAGGGCTGATGCAATATCAGACCAATGAGAGCGCTTCGCGCGCTCCTCGTCACATCCCGCCGAAACGGGTGTGGCCATCCCCTATAAAAGGAGCTCGAGTAGGCTGATTCAACTGATTTTCATCTCTTCAGCGAAGCTCACGCATCGCTGGATCACGGAGAAGCAAGCGTCGTCGAGGCAAGCTTTTCAGCGGGACGAGCCCTCGAAGCCGCTGGCCTCGCCGCCTTCTACTGCCGTACCTGCTGCGCTTTCCGGCGCTTCATATCCTTTATCTGCTCTGTTTTGTGTATGTGTGTGTGCAGTGTTCCCGAACACTCACCCCTAAAAGAGCCGCGTCTTTTTCAAGATGCCATCCTGTGGCTCGTGCCGAGCCCCGCTCATCGAGGGAGACCGCCATGTTATTTGCGTCTTCTGTCTGGGCGAAGAACACGCAGCGCTCGCGCTCGCTGACGGCGGCTGCCCTCACTGCGAGCTTTTGCCGATGGCGACTCTGCGGACTCGCCTGGCACAGTTCTCCGAGCCTGCGCCCCCCGCCGCGTTGCCGCGCCGTAAGAAGCGCCGCTCGCAGCGGGCCCCGGAACCCACCTCTTCCCGACAAAGCTGTCGCCCGCAGTCTGCCGCCGCTTCATCTGAGGAAGTTGTTTCTGAAGTCGAGTCGGTCGAAAAGGATTCCTGCTCTCTGCTAGCTTCAGGCAGTGAAGACTGGGCGAGCTCTGCGGATCTCACGCCTCCTGCCCGAAAGCCGTCGGCTAGAGCTAGCATCGAGAGGGAGCTCATGCGAGTACTCGCGTTGGCCGCGGCGAGCCTCGGCCTCGAGTGGTCTGCACCGGAACTCCCCTCGCGCACCCGGCTTGATGGTAGCTTCCTCCCTGGTGAGCGTTCTTCTCCTGTGTCTAAGCCCGCTCCGTTTCTTCCTGAGCTTCATGAAGAAGTGGCGAAGGCCTGGAACGCTCCCTTTTCTGCACGAACACGTTCGTCTGTATCCCCAGCATTTTCCTCCCTGGATAATGCTCAGGATCGAGGCTACCTCACTCTGCCGCCGGTGGAACAGGCGATAGCAGCCCACCTTTGCCCGCCCTCTGCTGGACGGCGGACTAAGCCAGTGCTGCCGTCGAAAGCCTGCCGCATGACGTCGTCGCTGCTCGCGCGGATCTTCTCCGCCGCTGGGCAGGCGGCATCGGCCCTGCACACCATGGCCACGCTTCAGGTGTTCCAAGGCGATCTCCTCCGCAAACTGGACGAGATAGGACCTGAAGCTATCTGCATCACGGACCTGAGAAGCGCGTCGGATCTTTCCCTCCGCGCTACCAAGGCTGCAGCACAAGCCATGGGACGCTGTATGGCTTCCGCTACCGTAGCCGAGAGGCATTTGTGGCTAACGCTCACGGAGATGGCTGATGCAGAGCGCAACGCGTTCCTCGACGCCCCGCTATCCTCCGCTGGCCTCTTTGGATCTTCTCTCTCCGAGTTCGTGGAGAGATTTTCCGAAGCCCAGAAAGCGTCACAGGCATTCAAGCACTTCCTACCGAAGCGCTCCAGTTCCGCAGCGGGCCGTGAGAAACAGGCCCCTCGGAGCTCACAGCCTCAGCCTCCGGCCGCCCCCTCTCAGCGACAGCAGCGCAGCTCACGCCCTCGCTCTCGCTCTACCAGCCGCCGCCCCACTCACCGCGGGCCGCGACCAAGGGTTGTGTTGAAGCCGGAAGCCCCAAAGAAGTCCTAGCACGCCTAGGAAAGCGCAGGTGTGTAAGCCCCGTTGCGACCGGGCCCTCACCAAAGCGCACCGCTGTCTCAGTCCCAGGAATTGCGACTGCTTCAGCGTTCTCAGCAGAGCACAAGCCCGCACAGCTGCCCGCTTGCCTGCACACAAAAGCCGTTTTTACGGCTACCCAGATAAATCCCGAAAAGAGTGTATTTTCTGGTGTCCCGGCCAAGGCCGATGGTGCTATAAATGTAGTGTTGATGCCCACTTCCCTGTGCCCATCCCTACACACAAGCACAGCCCTGCACACAGGGCCCGTACTCATAAGATCGACGCAGTTCGATCGCGCCACAAACATAGTCAAAGTGCCCACTTCCCAGTGCCCACAAACGCTATGTCTGGCAAGCCACAGGCTCCCTGTAAAAACGGGACCTGTGAGCACCCGCTCTGTTCAAGCAGACAGCGCGGCCAAAGCAGTAAACGTGCCCGGTCCCCGCCCACGTTCACTTGTAGGCTGCATGAGTCCCATGAGACCTTCTCAGACCTCCCTCGTTCAGATAAACACTGTAGTGGGGTCGAGGATGAGCGTGTTGCCCGCTGTATTATGCGCGCTCCCCGCCTCAAATGTCACAGGCGTAACGCCTATGCTAGCGCGCCCCGAAGCGCCGCCGTCGCACAGCGAACAGAGCGCGCTTCGCATCCAACCCCTAGCCGGCCATGCAGACGCATGGGCCGCGCTTCCAGGGGTTTCGGACTGGGTGCTAGACATTATAAAGAGAGGCTCCTCGCTACAGTTTTGTCGGCGCCCTCCACGCTTCACAGCGCGCGTCGAAACTACGGTGAATTCAGAAGTAGCACACCTGCTTCGCGCCGAAATATCAAAACTGTTGAGCAAAGGGGCGATACAACATGTATCCCAAGCTCAAAGCGAAGGGGGGCTATACAGCAGATACTTCCTAGTCCCCAAAAAGGACGGTGGTATCAGACCCATACTAGATCTAAGACGACTAAACAGAGCTTTAGTGAAACGCAGTTTCAAAATGCTCACAACCAGCAAAATCCTCGCGCACATTCGCCGAGAAGACTGGTTTATGTCGATAGATCTAAAGGACGCGTATTTCCAAATACAGATAGCGTCACGCCACAGGCGATTCTTGAGATTCGCCTTCGAGGGTCGGGCATACCAGTATACAGTCCTGCCATTCGGCTTGTCCCTGGCACCCCGTACATTTACGAAGTGCATGGACGCAGCGCTCGCCCCCCTCAGACTCAGGGGCATGCGAGTGCTGAACTATTTGGACGACTGGCTGATCATAGCTCAATCACGATCTCAGCTCGTGGAGCACAGAACCATGTTACTCGATCACCTCGAGAATCTTGGTATCACGATCAATTGGACGAAGAGCTCCTTGAACCCCAGCCAAACTATTGCGTTTCTGGGCATCGTTCTGGACTCTCGTTCTATGACGGCGCGGCTGTCGCAACAGCGCGCGCTGCGCATACAGCACGCAGCGAGGTCCTTCCGCTGCGGTGCGATTATCCCGCTCAAACGTTTTCAGAGGATGCTGGGCCTCATGGCCTCAGCATCATCAGTTCTCCAGCTGGGCCTGCTTCGCATGCGCCCTCTGCAGTTCTGGTTGAAAGCGCGAGTGCCACGCGGAGCGTGGGCACTCAGCCGATTGCGCCTCAAAGTCGATCAAGACTGCGCAGCAGCCCTGAGACCATGGGCGGCGGGCGATTGGTACCGTTCAGGTGTAAGCCTGGGGACTTCCTCGAGAGTGAAAGTGGTGTCTACGGACGCATCCACCTCGGGATGGGGAGCGCTGCTCGAGGGCAGGCCGTTCTTTGGCCTCTGGTCAGAACGAGAAAAGCTCCATCATATCAACTGCCTGGAAATGCTAGCAGTTCACAACGCGCTGACGCGCTTTTGTCCCCACATCAAGGACCAACACGTCGTAGTCCGCTCGGACAACACGGCCGTGGTGTCCTACATAAATCGCCAAGGCGGCCTCGGTTCCAGTTCCCTTTACAGGCTGGCCGAGCGCCTCCTAATATGGGCTCAGCGCAACCTGAGCTCGCTGAGAGCGGTGCATGTGCCCGGGACACTCAACCTGGGTCCAGACAGGCTGTCCAGGAACAATGTTCCCACGGGCGAATGGTCTCTACACCCACAAACAGTCCGGCTGTTGTGGCAGAGATTCGGCAGAGCGGAGGTGGACCTATTCGCGTCCCCAGAAAACGCTCATTGCCCCGTGTTCTTTTCAAAGAACGACAGCGCGCTGTCCCACAAGTGGCCGCACTGCCCGCTATACGCGTTTCCCCCAGTCTCCCTCCTACCTCAGGTGCTGGAGCGAGTCAGGGAAGTGAAATGCCCAGTACTGCTTATAGCACCGTTCTGGGACAACCAAGCCTGGTTTCCAGTCCTGATGCAGTTAGCAGACTCCGCTCCATGGCCAGTGCCATTGAGGAGAGATCTCCTCTCGCAGGCCAGGGGCTCGATTTGGCACCCACACCCAGAGCTGTGGTCCCTTCATGCGTGGACGTTCAACGGTTACCCGTTAGCCTCACGGATGGAGTGCTGAACACCATCACTCAGGCTAGAGCGCCTTCCACCAGGCGGCTTTATGCCTCGAAGTGGTCGGTTTTCTCCAGCTGGTGTACAGCTCGGGGCCTGTCACCCCTCGATTGTGAGGTGACGGAGGTTCTCTCCTTCCTACAAGAGCTGTTGGATAAGGGCAGATCCCCTTCCACGCTCAAAGTCTATGTGGCGGCTATCGCAGCGTGCTCGACAGCAACGCCAGGCCAGTCACTGGGTAGGAACGATTTAGTCATCCGCTTCCTCAGGGGAGCTAGGAGGCTGAATCCCCCCAGACCTCCCTCAGTCCCGGTGTGGGACCTTTCTACGGTCTTGGCAGCCATGAAAGGCCCCCCCTTTGAGCCTATCCAATCTGTTAGCCTCAAACATCTGTCTTTCAAAACGGTGTTTTTGATGGCCCTCGCTTCGGTGAAGCGCATAGGCGATCTGCACGCGCTCTCTGTGAGTCCAACGTGCTTGGAGTTTGGGCCCAATGACTCCAAAGTCATACTCAAACCTAAGCACGGCTACGTGCCGAAATCCCTCAACACTCCGTTTAGGGCTCAGGTTATTTCCCTGTCTGCCCTGCCGGGGTCAAACGAGGAAGGGGACTCGAGCTGTCTTTGCCCCGTTAGGGCGTTAAGAGCTTATGTGTCCCGCTCCGCTGCCTTCAGACAGACGGAGCAGCTCTTTGTCTCGTTCAGTGGACGTTCCAAGGGAACGGCTGTTTCGAAACAGAGCCTGTCCAGATGGGTGGTTGACGCCATAACAATGGCTTATACTACCAAGGGCCTTCAGTGCCCGTTGGGCATTAGAGCGCATTCCACGAGAGGCGTTGCCTCATCGTGGGCCTGGTCTAGCGGGATTTCCTTACAGGAAATATGTACGGCGGCGGGCTGGGCCTCGCCGTCTACATTCATAAGGTTCTACAACCTAGAAGTTCCCGCCTTGCAGGCCAGGTTGTTTTCGGTTTAGCCGTATCAGCTGTCTACCACGACACTGATTTCGCAGGCGCACAACGCCACCGAATACTTCACCGCACTTGCAAGCCAAGTGTTTTCGGCGTATTCGAGTCAGCTGTCTAAACACGGCACTGATATCGCAGACGCACAGCGCCGCCGAAGTTCTCTGGGCAGAATTGTGTAAGACCCATGTTTTCCCACATTAGCCAGGCTCCCTCCTGCCTATGTGATGTTATATCGCGTCTAGAACGCACCTATTTGGGCGAAAGTGTGTAAGTCCCACATTTCCCACATTAGCCAGGCTCTCCCTGCCTATGTGACGTTGTATCGCGCTTAAGGGCGCATCCATTGGGCGAAATTACGTAAGACCCACATCTCCCACATCAGCCAGGTTTTTCCCCTGCCTATGTGGCGCTGTTTCGCGCCTAAGGGCGCATATATCTGGGCAAAAATTTGCGTAAGACCCACATTTCCCACATTAGCCAGGCCTCCCCCTGCCTATTTGATGTTATATCGCGTCTTAGGACGCAGCTATCTGAGGGTGGTTGTCCCCCCCCCCCCCCTCCAGACTCTCCGAAGTCTACCGGGTGATTATGCATTGTATACCTGGACTAGCTTCCAGTGGTCGGTGTTTTCTCATCCCAGCACGCACGGCGTCTTACAAGTGGTTCCCGCAGCGTTCTACGAACGCAGTACGAGAGAACTCTCGTAAGAGAACGTACTCGGTTACTAACGTAACCTCGGTTCTCTCTAGAAGAGGGAACGAGTACTGCATTCCCTGCCGTGCGCGCGGTTCGCTCTGGTTCGCTTCGGCGATGAAAACCAGTTGAATCAGCCTACTCGAGCTCCTTTTATAGGGGATGGCCACACCCGTTTCGGCGGGATGTGACGAGGAGCGCGCGAAGCGCTCTCATTGGTCTGATATTGCATCAGCCCTCGCTCGATAGGCTCATGCAGTTGCCGCAGAACAGCCAATGAGTGAGCGAGCCGTCTCGCCATGGCTGTGCACTGCTGCAATGCGTTTTACAAATATGAAAATTAAGGATAATTTTGCTTCAGTATTTCGTGAAAAGAGACTTTTCCCGCAGCGTTCTACGAACGCAGTACTCGTTCCCTCTTCTAGAGAGAACCGAGGTTACGTTAGTAACCGAGTACGATTTTAAAAAGCAATTTTAACCAGAAAAATCTAAAATGTATTCCCAAAATTGTGCAGGCCTTTCTCTTGATATCAGTATGTTCACTTTTTTTTTTTTTCAGGGCCCAGATGCCACTGAGTCCTGCTGACTTCAACATTCACACAAGTCTCTGTACATGAACATGGTAAAGTGAAAATCAAACACCTTGGAAATGAAAAGGTATGTACAATGTTTTTAGGAATAGCACAAAGGTCTCTGTCTTTGGATCATTGGTTATCTTTGGATTATGTTTGTAACGAGGTTCAGATATTGTATTGTAAGGAAGGAAGAAGACAGGGGTCGGCGTGACTGAAACACTCACTTTATTTACCAACTCAAAATAAACAAAATAAACAAAAGGGCGCACGTAGCGCATTCACCGTGCCACGCACAGCAATAACAACGAGAAACAAATAACAATCACAACTTCATTCAAACACAGCGTACAGGTGAGGTTCCAGTCCAACTCTCTCTCTCATCTCCTCCCGCATGCTGGCTTATATCCGGTCTCTCCACGCCAATCACTGCAATCAGACACAGGTGTTCATCATTTTGCACTTGACCTACTTACTCACCGATCGACCCCCTCCTTTCTCTCCTGCTACAGACTTCGCAAAACCACGCCCCCCTCGCCACATACCCCCACCGCCCGACTCAGGCCGGGGAGCCATCCGGCCTGCAGCCTCCCCCCCCCCTCCTCCTGGAGAGGAAGTCAGCCACAGCCATCTGTACACCCGGCCTGTGGATCACCTGGAACTTAAACGGCTGTAAAGCGAGATACCAACGAGTGATCCGCGCGTTGGTATCCTTCATGCGGTGGAGCCACTGCAGGGGAGCGTGGTCTGAACAGAGGGTGAACTCCCGTAACAGGAGGTAATAGCGGAGAGTGAGAACGGCCCATCTGATGGCCAAACACTCCTTCTCAATGGTGCTGTACACCGTCTCTCTCTTAGAGAGCTTTCGACTGATGTACAGCACCTGCCGCTCCTCACCCTCCACCTCCTGGGACAGGACCGCGCCCATCCCCCTGTCCGACGCGTCGGTCTGTAGGATGAAAGGGAGAGAAAAGTCAGGGGCATGTAAGAGCAGTCCACCACATAAAGCAGCCTTTATCTGTGTAAAAGCCGCTGACACTGCTCCGTCCATTGAACCGTATCTGGTACCTCCTTTTTAGTTAGATCAGTCAGCGGGCTGGCGAGGTCCGAATAATTAGGCACAAACCTTCTGTAATAACCCGCCAGCCCCAGGAACTGTCTAACCTCCTTTTTGGTCTTGGGTCTCGGACAAGTCGCAACCGCTGCCGTCTTATCAATTTGGGGACGCACTTGTCCATGACCCAAGTGGAAGCCCAGATACCTTACTTCCACCCGCCCAATTGCACACTTCTTCGGGTTGGCCGTGAGCCCCGCCCGTCTCAACGTCTTCAGGACAGCCCGCACCTGCTGCATATGACGCTGCCAGTCCCCACTATAGATGATGATATCATCCAAGTAGGCAGCGGCATATGCAGCGTGCGGTCGGAGAATCCTGTCCATCAAACGCTGAAACGTTGCCGGAGCCCTGAACAACCCGAAAGGAAGAGTGACAAATTGGTGTAATCCGAACGGCGTGGTGAAAGCTGTTTTTTCTTTGGATAAGGGAGATAAGGGGATCTGCCAATATCCCTTGGTTAAGTCCAATGTCGAATAAAAACGAGCAGTACCCAGCCGATCAAGCAATTCGTCAACCCTTGGCATTGGATAAGCATCGAATTTCGACACAGCATTCACCTTCCTGTAATCTACACAGAACCGGATCGAGCCGTCCGTTTTAGGAACTAAAACTATCGGGCTCGCCCAGTCACTGTTAGATTCTTCTATTACTCCCAACTCTAGCATCGCCTCTAATTCGCTTTGCACAACTTTCTTTTTGTGCTCTGGCAGTCGATACGGCCGGCTGCGAACCACCACGCCCGGCTCTGTCTCAACGTGGTGTTGAATGAGGTCCGTCCGACCAGGCAGGGGCGAGAACACATCAGCAAAATCTGCTTGTAAATTATGCACATCAGTGAGTTGGGATGGTGATAGGTGGTCTCCCCCAGTGGCCAGGGCGAGAGATTTTGTTTTGACATTCGCCTCTGGACCGAGATCCTCCTCTCCACTCACTACCATCGCCAGCATCACTGATTCCACCTCAGACCATTTTTTAAGCAGGTTGAGGTGGTAAATTTGATGTGCCCCGCCCCTATCTGTTCGTATTACCTCATAGTCAAGATCTCCAATTCGCCGTGTAACCTCAAAAGGTCCTTGCCACTTTGCGAGTAATTTTGAGCTAGAGGTAGGAAGTAATACAAGCACTTTCTCTCCCGGTGTAAATTGACGCAGTCTAGCCCCCCTGTTGTACAGCCGACTTTGCTTGTCCTGAGCCTGTAACAAATTCTTCCTTGACAGCCGCCCCAAAGTGTGGAGTTTTGTTCTCAGGTCCAGGACATACTGAATTTCATTTTTACTAGCTGAAGGTCCGTCCTCCCAAGTTTCCCTAAGGACGTCTAACACCCCGCGGGGCTGACGCCCATAGAGAAGCTCGAAGGGGGAAAACCCCGTGGAGGCTTGAGGGACCTCCCGTACGGCGAACAAGAGGGGTTCTAACCACCGATCCCAATTTTTGGCGTCTTCTTGTACAAACTTTCGAATCATGGATTTCAAAGTGCGGTTAAATCGTTCGACCAGCCCGTCTGTTTGTGGGTGATAGACACTGGTCCGGATCGATTTAATGCCCAATAATTCGTAAAGTTCGCGTATCGTTCGTGACATAAACGCCGTGCCTTGATCGGTGAGAATCTCTTTCGGGATTCCCACCCGGGAGATTAGTTGAAACAGAGCGCTCGCCACGCTATTTGCGGAAATATTGCGAAGCGGGACTGCTTCAGGATATCGCGTTGCGTAGTCCACCAGGACTAAAGCAAAGCGATGTCCCCGTGCTGACCGTTCTAATGGCCCGATGAGGTCCATACCAATTCGTTCGAAGGGGACCTGCATCAACGGAATAGGGCACAATGGTGCTTTTGGGTTGGCCGGTGGATTCACCAGCTGACATTCACGACAAGACGCACACCACTGGCGTACATTCTCGTGAATGCCCGGCCTAAAGAATCGGGCCATGAGACGGTTTAGTGTCGTTGTTTGTCCTAAATGCCCGGCCATTGGATTAGAATGAGCCGCCTGGAAAAGCATTTCCCGATGGCTTTTGGGTACCAACAACTGAGTTGTATCCTGCTTTGATTGGGCATCCTGGGTTACCCGATACAACTTATCTTTTATAATTGTAAAATACGGATAGGTGAGCGGTTGGTCAGGGTGGAGAAGCTGGCCGTCGATAGAGCGAACCTGATCAAAGGCATGTTTCAGCGTGTCATCCTGGGACTGTTCCAGGGGAAAATCATCGCGCTCTGTGAGAATGGTTCTCTCCAGTGCGCTCTGTTCCCCTGAACCAGTACCCAGAGGTTCCGGATCAGCTTCTCCCAACTGAGCAGTCGCCACCTTCCTTTTATCTTTTCCTACCCAAGAAGCATCCGCACATAAATGACCCAATAATTCATTAAACGCTGGCCAATCCGTCCCCAAAATCAGCGGATGCCGGAGGTGCGGGTTAATCGCCACCTCCACACTATGCTTTTGTCCCCTAAATTGAATATCCACAGGCATTAACGGATAATTCACCACTTCCCCGTGCACACACCGTACCTTAACCATGCGGCCATTATCTAATGCCTTAGGTTGAATCAGGCTTTGGTGTATAGAGGTTTGATTACAGCCTGAATCCACCAGATCCTGAAAAGTACCCCCCTTTATACTCACGGGTATTTGGTACAGGCCAGCTTGATCGGGGGCAGCTTGCGGCGCATCGGGGACCCGGATCAGCGTCCCCACCTCCATCACCGGACACCGATCGATAAAATGACTCGGGTCCCCGCAGCGTCAACAAGCCGCCCCGGGACGCCCCGCCGCTCCAGTGGCAGGAAGCGGGTCAAGGGATTGGCGTGGAGAGAGAGGTAGCGCAGCCTGGGGAGAAAATCCCCCCCTCGATGGGCCCCCTCCCCGGGGAAGAGGCCTGGGGGCAGATACCGGCTCCGCCGCACCCCCTGTCCTCCACCTTGGAGCCGGCCTCGGCGGCAGATTCGCCCGGTACCTGAGAAGGGGAGAGGGCTTGGGGGGGGGTAGAGAGAGAGAGAGAGAGAGAAGCAGATGGCAGGGGTTCGCCGACCCCCGGGCACGCCACCATTTGTTCCTCCGCCAGCTGGATGGCCTGATTCAGCGACGTCGGGCGGTGGCACTGGACCCACTGCGCGGTCTTTGTTGGTAACCGCGCCACGAACTGCTCCAGCACCACACGATCGATGACTTTCTTGACGTCGCTTCCGTCGGCCATCAGCCACTTGCGGCACGAGTCCCGGAGCTGTTGGGCCATGATGAAGGGTCGGCCAGACTCCTCGAGGTTCAACGTCCTGAACCTCTGGCGGTGTTGTTCCGGAGTCCGGCCAACCCGCTGGAGAATGGCCCGCTTTAAATCCTGATAGACCAGGAGATTCTGGACTGGCAGTTGGTGTGCGGCCACCTGCGCCTCTCCGGACAGCAGGGGTATCAGCCGCATTGGCCAGTCCGTCGAGGGCCATCCCCGGTCCTCAGCCGACCTCTCAAACAATTCCAGAAATGCCTCCGGATCATCCTCGGGGCCCATCTTGTCGAGAGGTATCGGCGAGGACGAGTCTTTGTACGATGGGGGGACGGCCCTAACCTCCCGGTCTATCCAGCTCCGGAACAGCTCGGGGTCTTCATGCTGGCCTTGGAGGAGCGCCTCGAACCGTTTGTCCTGCTCCTCCTTTATGGCCAGCAGATGTTGATGATGTTCCTGGTGAAGACCAGCGAGCGATTGAATGATGTCCGCAAATGGCGTACCTGGCGGAGTCTGCATGGCGGCGGTGATCTTCTTCCTTCCCGGGCTTCGGCACCAGTGTAACGAGGTTCAGATATTGTATTGTAAGGAAGGAAGAAGATAGGGGTCGGCGTGACTGAAACACTCACTTTATTTAACAACTCAAAATAAACAAAATAAACAAAAGGGCGCATGTAGCGCATTCACCGTGCCACGCACAGCAATAACAACGAGAAACAAATAACAATCACAACTTCATTCAAACACAGCGTACAGGTGAGGTTCCAGTCCAACTCTCTCTCTCATCTCCTCCCGCATGCTGGCTTATATCCGGTCTCTCCACGCCAATCACTGCAATCAGACACAGGTGTTCATCATTTTGCACTTGACCTACTTACTCACCGATCGGCCCCCTCCTTTCTCTCCTGCTACAGACTTCGCAAAACCACGCCCAATGAGGGCCACAATGTTGTGTTGTAAATAAATCAAACAATCTAAAAGCCATTCTTTTTTAAATCTCCTCATTTACAGTATTGTGCAAGGTTGCTCAGAATGATAGGGGCCTGATAGCTCCTAATAGGGCAGTTAGAGGAGGGTCTTTGTCTTTCTCAGGTGAGAAAAGCTTACATATTAATGAGCTCCCGCATAAAGCTTTGTGGCACAAAACACGTCGTAAAATTTTTAAATCAATATATTGTCTTATCTGAATGAGCAGTCAGGGTGATTTTCACATCGTTTTAGAGTAAATATTCTAGGCTACGTCATACAATTTTCAAAAGTCTTGTGAAGAAATAATCAGTATGGGTTTCATGACCTTATTTCAGTGAGAATTTTTTTTTGTATTTTCACAAACCACGCATAAATGTCATTATCTCAAAACGACAAACTTTTACACACATGCTGCTGATATATTATTGTAGCAGAGTTTGTGCTGAATACAGTGTAATTAGACTTTAGCCATGAAAATGTCACAAGTAACAGAAATAAGCACAAATGTCAGAGCATGTCAGAACACCTCCAGGGCCCAGAAAACAGCTCAGACCTCAGAGGGTTAAGCATGTAGCAGTCAGCCTCCCAATGACCGCGTTTATGACAATAGTTGCAACGTTTATCCACTTCACGTGAACCACCACCACCGTCGGACTGAAAAACTCTATTTGTACGAGACGAAACATCAAGCATTGTACTCATCCCAGTACCTACATCATTTGTTGGAACCCTGTGTTCAACAAATGCATGTTTATGTATCAACACAAAATCATCAGCCAGCGCAGTTGCTTCAGCCGCAGTTTTTGCCTTTTGCTCACTGATATATGTGGCAACACGTTCGGGAACTGAGTCTTTAAATTGTTCCAATATAACGAGTTCACATAAACTCTCAAAATCAGTGACCTCAGCAGACACACACCATCGTGAAAAGTAAGTCGTTAAATCCCGCACAAATTCTAGATGGCTCTGCTTTGGACCTTTTTTCCAAGATCTAAATCTTTGTCTGTAATGTTCTGGAACGCGTTCATAAGCCTTCAACACGGCAGCTTTCACCTTTGCATAATCTTGACTATCTGCCGTGGTTACTGCTGAATAGGCCTCTTGAGCTTTACCAGTTAACACGCACTGAAGCATCAAAGCACGAGCTGCGGCCGGCCAGTTACGCGCATCTGCAACCCTATCAAATAGCAGAAAAAAAGAATCTGGATTGCTCTCCGAAAACTTCGGCACCAGTCGCAAATTTCCCAACACATCAAAATCAAGGCTAGGCTGCTGAGGATCTAATGCTAACTCAGGATGCACTCCAGGTCGAGATGTGATTTTACCCTCGCGAATCATCTCGAGTTGATGTTCAAAATCCAAGCGCGTTTGCTCAGTTTGCTGACGCAACTTTTCCACAGCCAAATCTTTCTCGATTGCGGCATAACTTTATATTTATCATATTCTATTTGCAACATAAAAAGTTCTTTCCTCTCTGCAACCATCAGCTGACGTCACCCATCACGACATGCCATTCACAAAATTCTGACCCGACATCGCAAAACAAAAGCAGAAACAATACGACACCCACTCCAAAACTTAATAACATAACAATTAAGCGATATAACGGATCAAAACCAATCGACGAGCCCCCACTTTGTCATGACCTGGCTCTAAACCCATGACAAAAATAGAAGGACGCAGTTTTAAACCACAAAAATGAAATTTATTAACTAAACAAAAACACCGATACAACAACTAACGTAACATAATACAACCATGAAGTGTGAAAATCAGTAAGGTCAGTAGAATGAGGTGCATGTTTGGATGAATGGAACGTATACTGTTGCGTGTTGCATGAACAAAACAATTAGTGCACGGGAGAGAAGGGCTCTACTGGAACAAAGAGAGTGGTAGGTTTATGAAGGCGTGAAACACCTGGGCCCAGGTGTCCCCAATCTCACTGACAAGCGATAGCCACGCCCCCTGCAACACAGAACAAACCAGACACAAGGAAACAGGCCAGACCAACAGGCCATCACACTTGGAACCAGCATCTTCACTGGGAAGTGGTTCATTTAAGGGAATATGGCCAGGGGGCCGAAAGGAGCAGTGACGTAGCCTACGTGACTGACAGCTCGCCGCCTACAGTATAAACAATTAAATGGTAAACGTTTTTTTAGTTAGCCTATTGAATCCTCTTTTTAAAAATATATGTTTTATGTTTTGATATTATCGTTAAATCACTGAGCAAACTCGGAGCACTTCACCGGCGCTGACTCTCTCCTCGCTTGACATCCTGAGCTCGCGCAGCATCCTGAACGTTCTATAGCCTAACCATTATATCGCACTTTGTAAAGAAACTGGGCTGGCGGATATCGCGTTTTGTGAAAAAATACATTTTGTAGTAGTCTTAAAATGTACATTTTTAAATCTTATTAATGGCAGCAATTCACACATAGATTAAGGTACATCTGAACAGTGATTTCCAATAATAAAATCCAAATGTCAAAAAATGGCGTTTATCGCGTTTTGCAACCGAACTCTTCATATATGGTTGCTGTATATGAACCATGCAGGTTTTTTTCATATGGGACTTCTCATTTTCAAATAAAAGTGTTCCTGACTGTCTATGAATGCCAGAGTGTGTGTATGAGTAGTGGGCGTTGTTTATGTTTGTGTGTGTGTTGGATGCTGTTGTAACAGGAGCAGGCTTCATTTATCTCTCTTAATGTGATCTTCAGGCTGACCGGTCGTTCACCTCATGGAATCAGGACCATGGGCAGGAGGTCTCGGGCTGGTGGAGTAACAGCGCAGGGCATTGTGGGACCCAGGGTCTCAGCTCCTGGCTTTCTGAGTCACCCCGCAAATCCTTGAAACAAAACCCTCTCCATCAGCGGGTCACAAGGTTAACACAAGCCAATTACCAAAACAGTTAAGGTGGAGACAGGAAATACAATATTTATCAAATGACTGCCAGTGCAATGTGCCACACAGAACAGGGTGCTTTGGGTTAAAAAGTCTTTGTGTTCTCTTCTTAAACTTTGGAGGAAAGAGAGAGAGATAGCACACGCTGTCCTGATCGCAGCAGTTTTACACACAGCAGCAGTCTTCAAAGACGTGATTAGTGTATTTGCAAATATAAACCTATAAAGCTAAGATAATAAGTTTCACTTTTTTTTTTTTTTTTTTTTTGCTACAATTTACAGTATTTCATCTGACACCATTTCCTAACCAGGCAAAACTTGTCTCTTCACACTAAAGGTGAAAATGTGCCACTACTCTTAATAGCAGTGCTTATATGGCTGTGTGGTCTTGGATTTTGGTCTAATGACATTCCATTGTGAGTGGGGCTATCTATCACAACAAAACCAAGGTCAAGGTTTGTCTGGTTTTCATTCAGTTTGCAATTTGCATTGCAAATATTTCATTATATTAGGCTAGTAGATGTTTCACAAGTGCCTTTTTTTTTTTTTTTTTTTTTTTGGAGGTCTGTTAAAGTGGTAAATATTTTAAAATAATTTACTCTAAATAAAAGTGTCTGTCATGTCTCCTGATTGAAATTAATATTTCAATTTTAATGGTTAATTAAAGGTAGATTTTGTCAAAACCAAAACCAGGTCTTTTAAACTTTGATCTGTGCTGTGACGGACATCTCAGATTCGGAGAAAACGTGTTCATGTGCAATTTTCAGTGTGAAAATTGATAAATAAATCAGAACTCAAAACATTTTGAAGACATTTGTTACTGTGTTTTGCTTTTTTAGAGCAGTGTAAATTAAACTAAAGTCACGCACAATTTAAAAATCAAGCTTTTTATTGTATTCTATAGTATTTTTACTGAAAATGTAAGAAATGTGCTTTTACTTATAAACATGAAATCATTTGTTGAAATCGTTGCTACTAGTAATTATTTACATGCACCCATTGCAGACGTTCACATCAAACTTTGGATTGATGGCGGTTTTGTTGGGGTGTCAGTCAGAGAGGAAGAAAATAAAATACCAGATATTCTCATGGCTTACTCAGGTTTGAGCAGATAATAATGCAGGGAGGGATTAGGACCCTCGCAGACCCCAGAGGGTGTAACCCTGTCTCTCTTAATGTCTGCAGCAGGGCTTTTAGAGAGCAAACAAAGGGTCATGCTGATTAAAACCAGAGATGAGTCTGGGAGGCTCAGTGGGGTATGGAGGGAGGGAGGTTTTTGATTGGGCCTTTTCATGTCAGAAGACTCTTAGTTTCCCTTTTAGCCTGTGCACTCTGTCTCTATAAACTGTCTCAATTCATTCTGTCTCTCCCTCGAAGACAATTTATGCCATGTAATTCTCTTGGCACAATTTACTTTTACAGTTTGTGTGTGTGTTACATTTATATTTGGAGTTATGTTTAGGTCGGGTTAGGCGGTATAAAATGTCATTAACCACATATAAAAACAATGGAAGTCTATGAAATGTCCTCACTAATATGGTGAAACAAACATAAGTGTTGAACACAAAAATGTTGGTACCCATGAGGAAAACAGCTTATAAACTGTTTTTTGAAGTTGATTTTGAAAATGTAAAAATGCATAAAGTTTTCTGTGAGGGTTGTGTTTATGGATAGGGGTATGGTTAGGGGATCGAATGTACAGTTTTTACAGTATAAAATTATTTTCTCTATGGAAAGTCCCCATAAAGCATGGAAACCCAACGTGTGTGTGTTTGTGTCTATGTGTGTGTATTTTGCTGGGGTGATTAAGACAGAAGCTGTTTGGACAGCCCGGTGTGTGTGGGTGGGTGGCCGTACAGTGACGAAGAGGAAATGTCTTTATAAAGTCTGAGCTGAAGTGAACTGTTGAAGGTGGTTGGAAATGCTGGGTGAAATCACAACATTCCTCTTTTCTAAAACCCCTCTGTAAGCTACTGGGTGAGATATGAGGCAAATGGCCATGCTAGCCTTTTGGGTGAGACATTTGACCAGTTCTGCCGAGACCCCTGTTGCTTCACAAAGCCCTGCATTCAGGGAGAAGCACACAGTTGTATTACTGGCTTTATTATAAACTTTCACAAGTTTGCCTGCCCATCCAGTCTTAATAGTTAATGGTAAACAAACAAAGCTTGCTGCCCTTGAAGGAGACTCAAACCTGAGGCTCCAACCAAGCTATGAGCTAAGCCCCCTATAACGGTACTATGTATGGAAAGAATGGGAGAAACAGAGGAGGAGAAGGGGAGGTGGAGGGATGCCGGAAGAACAGTTGCATTCTCCTAACCCGCACCCTAACACCTAACCATAACCTAACAGTCTACTGACAGTCTACTAATACTCTAATGAGAGCTAGTTCACATGTAGTTGAAAAGTTACTTATAGTTAGTAGAATGTCTAAAATATGGACTATCGAAATAAAGTGTAACCTTTTGTACTTCTGGTTTGTTTGATCTATACTGTTTATCCCATTTTACGATTGCTTGCTGCCTACCTATTTGACCTTGCTTTGTCTCACCTGGATTATTCTCTATCGCTGCCTGCCTTGCTGTAAAAATACAGCCAATTTCCAACAGTAAAATACTGTTATTTCAATAAACAGCTAAATTGTGTAAATTTACAGCTAATTATCATTAAATTAAGCACTTGCAGTAAATTTACAGCATTTAACAGTAAACCGGTTTGTTTCTGTGAAAAACGGTCGCGTGCTGTAAAAAAGCAGCAATGGGGGCGGGGCTACTTCAACGACACGACGAGGCACGAGCTCTCTCTCATCTGCAGAAAGCGGTCAACGGCATCTCTTCAAAACACTTACTGTCTGCATCTAAGGAGGCAATTGTTCAATGTAAGTTTATTTCTTTGTTGTTATTTTACTATGTTGCACTCAACTTCACCTTTTTTTTTTGACTGTACCAACGTCAAGTTACTTGGCGCGAATCGCGTGTTTGCAGCCAGATATCGTTCTTGGGTGAGGCATTTCACTAGTCAGTGTTCTCTATCAGATTATAACTCTAGGTTTGGGAATAATTGATGAAGGGCTGCTGAATTATTTGAAAAATAATGCACATGCGAGGTTGTAATGCAGGCAGCCACAACTCGAAGTGCAATTTAACGGCTCGTCATCTTTATCCCTCCTCGGTGACCACACCTCAAGGCATTTCTTATTATCAGATACCAAGCCTCAGTTGCTAATTCAAAACGACATTAGAGCTAACAGAGAAGTTATTCAAGAACAGCGACATTACTATGCAACTGAGAAATTGTACGCTTTTTAATTTTAAAACTATTTTATTTATAAATTTACCGTTTATGGTCTACGTGCGACTGTGTGCTTGCATTATACCTTTGTGCGTTTGTATGGGATAAAGAGTGGGAGAAAGAGAGTGTGTTCCATAGATGATAAAACAGGAAAAGGTTTGTAATTTTGATCCTGTTGTTAGTTATATTTATTTGCTTGATACATTTTTTGTGGGTTTTGGTTATTTTGCTGTTCTAGGCCCTAAGGACCTTTGAGATAACTGAAATCGTTTGGCGGCGTGATGTGGAACTGTAATGTGGTCAAATCCTCAAGATGCCTGGAACTACTTGGACCTGTCTGGAACAGCTGGAACAAAATTATAAAGAGGTAATATTGCAAGTGGTTTGGTTTTCTTTTATAGGATGTATTTCCGATTTTGTATGATCAGAGTCCTGTATAAAATTTGTGCACACATGCAGTACCATTTATGCATTTGTGAGGCACATGCAAATTCACATGCATGTTTCCAGTAGCATACAGAATACACCCATAGTTTACAGACAAGCACTCAATCACCTAATTATTCACTCCTCTCTGGCTAACTGGAAAATCAATTCCTTTTACACACAGCTAAACTGTCATGTCTTGGCCCCCGTTTCTGTTAGGATGATATTTTGTTGTTTTCTTTACGATAACAAACCTACACCTTCATTTATTTACTTAAAGGGATAGTTCACTCAAAAATTAAAATTCTGTCATTAATTACTCAACCTCATGTCATTCCAAACCCGTACGACCTTCGTTCATCTTCGGAACACAAATTAAGATATTTTTGATGAAATCCGATGGCTCAGGGCGGAGGCTCCATTGACAGCTATTTAATTAACATTTTGAAGGCCCAGAAATGTAGGAAAGACATCGTTAAAATAGTCCATGTGACTACAAGGTCATGCATGTGCCGTGGTGCTCTTGTGAACGTGGGACGGAGACTGATACAAAAGAGAAGAAATTGATGAATAAAGTTGTTATTTTGTTTTTCCGCACAAAATGTATTTTCGTCGCTTCATAAAATTAAGGTTGAACCACTGTAGTCACATGGACTATTTTAACGATGTCTTACCTACCATTCTGGGCCTTCAAAGTGTTAATTATATAGCTGTTAATTTCATTTAATCAAAAAATCTTAATTTGTGTTACGAAGATGAACAAAGGTCTTACGGGTTTGGACCGACATGAGAGTGAGTAATTAATGACAGAATTTTCATTTTTGGGTGAACCATCCCTTTAAGTTTCTAATTGCGTTCATCTACTAAACAGTTAATTTTATGTTTAATTTAAAAGTGTGTGCAATGTTATTTATAAGTATCGTTTGCCATGTGCTATATATAATCACTAACATTTTTTTTTTTTTCAGTTTCGACTGACATCTTGCCAGATCTATCCAAAGTGGGTGTAACATGTTTGCTGTTTTTTTTTTTTTTTTGGTCTCTTAAGGTTAATTCACTAGTTCCTCTCAAAAGTGACCGAAGAACACCAGAGAGTTAAAGGATTTGTGTTTGTTAAAGCAAGTGCTATTTTCATTTTTAACTTACTGTTTGAATTTATGCTGAGATTCCGTTTGGGTCAGTTTCAGCCAATTTGTAAATGCCTATTTTTTGCTTGTGTTTTAATAAATAGAAAATGATGTACCATATTCTGGTTCTTCTTTATTTATTTTCTCTCCATCTTGTGAAAAATAGTTTGATATGTCGGCATACATTACTACATATACTAGAAAAGTTAATTATGTATTATTCTTTTATGTATTGTAGAATTATTGCTGTAACCATTGCTGCAAGTACAATTTAAAACTGTATTGAAATGGTAGAATTACGGCAGATGGCTGGAACCACAGCTGTCAGTACTTTACTGTGGAATTACAGCATTGTTAAAAACGTAAAATTGCGGTAAAGGGCTGGAACCACAGCTGCCAGAACTTTACTGTTAAATTAAAGCATTGTTGAAACCGTAAAATTGCGGTAAATGGCTGAAACCACAGCTGCCAGTACTTTACTGTGAAATTACAGCATTGTTGAAACCGTAAAATTGCGGTAAAGGGCTGGAACCACAGCTGCCAGAATTTTACTGTAAATTTACGGGTGAATTTTTTACAGTGTATGTTTTGCCTGGATTACTGATTTTTTTGCTGTCTGCCCTGAACATTCCCCTTCTTGTGGTTACCGATTGCTGAATTATCCCTGTTATTGTTCTGCCATGCTGTTAACGACTGCTGCTTGTTTTACTACGCTCTTTACTCTAATACAGCTGCAAATGGATGTTTCTGAGCTTTCGTCACATAAATGAACTTTGCTTGCTGTTCTCGAAGGAGGCTCAAACTCAAGGC
Source organism: Scardinius erythrophthalmus (assembly GCF_964197995.2). NCBI lineage: Eukaryota > Metazoa > Chordata > Actinopteri > Cypriniformes > Leuciscidae > Scardinius > Scardinius erythrophthalmus. Next base: position 33,559,898 of record NC_138228.1, read on the forward strand.
TCAGCTTGAGCTCCAAGCTAAAAAATTATTGCAAGGACAGCAAGCTGGGAAACCAACTGCGAGTAGTTCACTGATATAAGTATTGAAGTATTTAAATAATTGAATCCCTCTACCCCCCAAGGATGTGCAGAAAATTGGCGAAACTACTATGGGAGCTAAGGAGGGAAAGACAAATAAAAACTAGAAGGCTCCTGCTGGAGTGGAGGGAGAAATCAATGCTGTGGCAGTGAAGTGATACAATTTAGTTTTTCTGCTCCTGCAATTTAATATAAAATATATAAATTTTAATCAGAGACCTGCTGCAACAGTGAAAAGATGTCAGGTTAAGTCAGGATTCATTTTCTTTTAATAGCGCTTTATATAATAGAAATTGCCTTGTAGTATTAACAGAAAAGCGACAGCACCAATGATGCAAACTTCATCAGGTATTTTCAAACTGTGGGTGGAAATGGTGGGTCACGCAAAATCACCTGGCTGCAGCTAAATTTACGTTTCAGTGAATGACACACACACACAAACAGTTTAGTCTAGGGCTGCATGATATACCAACATTAAATAGAAATAACAATATTGCTTTGTGCAATTTTCGAATCGCAAAGGCCGCGATTTAATTATATAAAATATGCACTGCATGTTTTAAATGTGTTTAAATGGTGAGGGTCTCAGAGCGACAGGTTTCATTATTAAGCAGCTTGGTCTGCATTGTTAATGAGAAGAAACTCCAATCACTGCGCTGTATTCTGCATGAGATTGCATTACAACATAGAGTTCAAATGTCACGAAAGGCTGTTTCAGGTCTGTTCACTCATCTCTGTCGTCTGTTCAACTCGCACTCAAGAGTGCATTTCTTCTTGTTCCTTAGCAATGCTGCGGGAAATGTATTAAATCCCGCCATGAGAGTAATGTAGATAAGCCCGGGGAAACAGGGTCAAGCTACACCAGCCACGGAAGAGACAGACATTCAGCCAATAGCTGCGCCACTAGGACTGCTCGCATCTGATAGGCGGAACTAGACCAATGAGACATCAGCTCCGACCCTATCAAAATTTGCATATCCAAACGCAATGAAAGCGAAGGCTGCACTGATCCAGGGCAGACACAACACAATAAGCACTCAAGCATGAGGGTTAAACACAGTGTCAACGGCGGTAGCAGTAACAGCTGTATTAATACAAGTAGCCATATACACAGAGTCAACAGCATAGCGGTAACCACTGCATAGTTGGTTACAATAGTTCACAATACATGAGTAAGAAACTTAACTCACTGAAAGCACTTGCGATGCCACAGACGGTACATCCAGCTTGTAAAATCTGGTGAAGATGTTCTGAGAAGACCAGCCAACAGCAACAGGGATAGACATCCCACTAGACCAGGCCCACAGGCCCACGAAGAGGCAACCGCCCTCGTCGAATAAGCTCTGATGTTAAAGGGACAATCTTTCCCCTGGCATTCGTAAGCCCACAAGGGCATTCGTAAGGGCACCGATGGCGGTCGTTAAGGACACAATCTCCTCACTCCCCTGAGAAATCCTGTCACCAGAGTGTGCTTACCGATCGATTGCCCGTCAACTGGGTAACGAAACGAAGCAATAGCGGCCACATACACCTTCAGCGTGGATGGCAAACTCCCGGTATCCAGTCTGTGCTGTAGGAAGCACAAAACATCAGACACGGAACAGATCACCGGGTCGATATCGATGTCCTGGCACCATTTTGCAAAAACTACCCATTTTAGAGCGTAAAGGCGCTTAGTAGAAGGCTTGAGCGCCTCCGCGAGTGTGCCCAGCACTCGTGAAGGCAGAGTGTCTCGCTCATTTAAGGTCTCTGAAGCGGCCACACATGAAGGTTCCACAGCTCGGGGCTGGGGTGCTATATTGTGCCGTTCGCCTGAGACAGCAGGTCCTTCCTGATGGGGATTTGCCATGGGGGAGCCGCCATTATCTCTTTCAGGTCTGCAGACCAGGGCTAGTTCGGCCAGGTCGGGACCACGAGGATTACTGACACTCTCTCCTTCCTGGTTTTGCATAACACCATAGGCAGAATTTTCACCGGAGGGAATGCGCAAAGCCTGGCTTTCAGCCAACGCAATGTCAGAGCATCTCCCGTCAACGGGGAGTGAGATAGCAAGAATAACGTATGACAGTGCGTGTTCTCGCTCGTGGCAAACAGATCCACGTCCACCCTCCCGAATCGATCCCAAATCATTCGCACCGATCCGGGGTGAAGCCTCCACTCTCCTTGAGGAATCCCGTCCCTCGAAAGCATGTCTGCTCTGTGGTTTAGGAGACCGGAAATATGCGCTGCTCAGATGGAGAGAAAGTGTCGATCCGCCCACAACAGGATACTCGCTGCCTGTTTGAAAAGAGCTCTGGAGCACACGCCGCCCAGGCGATTTATGTACGAAACCCCAGACATGTTGTCGGTTCGAATCAGTACATGGTGCTGCTCCAACCTCGACCGAAAAGCTTCCAGGGCTAAGGACACCGCCTTTAATTCCAAACGCTTTATGTGCCATTCCCTCTGTGGTCGGAGTCACAGACCTGAGGCAGGCACGCCCAAGCACACTGCTCCCCAGCCTGAGGTCGACGCATCCGTCGAGACCACAGTGCGTTGTGTCACTATTACCAAAGACACTCCTTGGCTGAACATATCCGGGTTGCGCCCGGTTGCAGCGGGGTCGTGCATGACGGGGAGAGGCCATTATTGTTATGGGCTGCGACTCCGTGCTACTCTGGGGCAGGGCGAGTGACACAGTGTTGGGTGTAAGAGGAGGAAAAAGCTCTTTTTGTGAAGGGAAATGTGTTTTTATTGTGGAACTCACACAAACAGACACAGCATTTACACAAACATTGCATTTGTCACCTGCAGGAACACAGGGGACACGATGCAGGCACTTGGGGGCGGGGCCTCCAGCGAACTCTCTCCTCCTCTTGACCGATCCGTCAGGATGAAGGCTTGGTAGCTGAGGATGGCGAGCTGACTTTCTCGCAGCGCAGGCTTCTCCTCTGACCCTGACGCTTCCTCTCAGGCCCTGTCCACTGCTTGCGGCGAACATCCGGTTCTGGGCGGGCTGTCTAGCCGGTCCCTAAGCGGGGTGAAGCGCCAAGAGCGAGATCTTGACGAGGGCTGGAGCGAGCGAAGGGGCATCACGTGGCTCATCGCTTTCGTGTGCTTCTGCGTCTCGTAGAAATACGCCGTGACCAAAGAGGCCGGAGAGAGTTACTGGAGCATTATGGAGCGTCTTGTGGTCCGCATCCCTCAGGTCAGCTAGGGTTAACCACAGGTGCCTGTTAAGGACGATCATAAAACCCATGGAGCGGCCAATGGCCTGGGCGGAGCGCTTAGTCGCCATAAGCGCGAGGTCCGTCAACGTGTGCAGATTCTTGATGATGTTAGCATCCAGGGAATGCAGAAGTTTGGCCTGGAACACCTGCAGTATGGCCATGGAGTGAAGAGCAGCGGCTCGCTGGCGGCAGTGGGCCTCGTCCCCGTTATAGCACAAACCATATCCCTCCTGGTTCTTAGGGTGCGCAGCGGCAGCTCGTGGGTATTAATCCCCCTAGAGCCTGAAAAACACATCCAGCTATGCGATCTTGATCATATTCTGAATTAAGAGATCATTATAATACAGCCAACGATAATATACAGGGATCATAAATATTTACTTTACCTTCAGAGTCTTTCGTTCATTTATCACGTGACAGACGTGTCATGAATGACTCATTACTAGTAGTTTGGATTACTATTCTGGATTACCCTCAAATAAAGGCTGCATTTGGATCTTCAACCCTGTGTCTCCAAGGAGTATGTGACAGAAGACTTAACCAGTATGGATCCAGCAGTCACCCTCGTCCGACTTCGCCAAGGAACTCACTCACTCGGACCACATCAGAGACTTTCTGGACATTGCTAACACCACTGACCTCCCAGACTTTGCTTTGATTGACTTCTTTTGCTATGAACTAAATAACCTATTACAATCCACTCTCATCCATGATGGTCCTTGACAATCGATGAATGAGTTCCTAGATCAGAGGTCCTGTCCTGGAGGGCCACTGTCCTGCAGAGTTTAGTTCGAACCCTAATCAAACACACCTGAATCAGCTAATCAAGCTCTTCAGGATTACTTGAAAATACAAAGGCAGGTGTGCTGAAGGAGGTTGGAACTAAACTCTGCAGGACAGTGGCCCTCAAGGAGCAGGATTGATGACCTTTGTCCTAGATTATGCCCTAGTGGTCTCCAGCTATGCCGTCATCAGTATTCAACTCTGCTGTGGTGGTGTGATCAACTCTGCACCCCAAAACTACACCCTTGAATAATTGGCTTTTATATCGCCACTGTACTAATGCCAAAGCAAATTCAAGAAAATATTATCTGAAAATATTAATTTCAAGGTTTTTTTTTTTTTCACCCACTTACATAAAATGAATAGTAATAGTAAACCAACTTTTTTTTTTTTGTCTTTTTTGTGTCTTTAAGAGAGGGTCTTCATGCTGAGTCCTCCACTCCCTGGAGCTACCCTTCTCTGAGCCTCAATGAGAAGTGGCTTTTTGCCTTTTTAGCATCCCTTCTCATCTTTGGGAGTGCTGGTCTCTTGAGATTCTGACTAGGGTTAGACAGGTTGTGAGGAATTATTTTTACTGAGGTAGTAAATATTTTAGCTCCCCTGGGGAGTAGTGCTTGCTCCCCCTACTGTTAGTGACATGCTAGGGGATTGACTGAATATTCCCTGAGCCAGTATTCACATATGATTACATCTTAACAATATATCTAAAATATGTCATATGCTCTCATTGACAAATGTGGAACAATTAGTTTATGCGTTCATGACATCAAGGCTAGATTATTGTAATGCTATTATGGGTGGTTGCCCTGCACGCTTAATAAACAAATTACAGCTGGTCCAAAACGCAGCAGCTCGAGTTCTTACCAGAACCAGGAAGTATGGCCATAAAAGCCTTGTTCTATCAACACTGCATTGGCTCCCTATTAAACATTGTATAAATTTTAAAATATTGCTGATTACTTACAAAGCACTAAATGGTTTAGCTCCGCAGTACTTGAGTGAGCTCTTAATGCATTATAGTCCTTCACGTCTATTGCAATCTCAAAATTCCGGACAGTTTATAATACCTAGCATACGCATAGGAGCCATTATATACATGTCCCCCCCACATTTCAAAATCTAAGTTTTGTCCCCCCCACTATTTCCCAATGTAAAATGTTGTTTTTCATTGCCTGCCTATCTCTGCCGATTTCAGAGTCTCCAAATGAATCCATTCTGCAACTTTTAAATACATAATTACATTTTTAAAAACTAAATTATAGGCTTAAGTGCAGGGTCCGAAAGTTGGTCGTTTTGTCGCTATGGTTACACTACACACACACACACCATTGGCGGTGCGCTCAAAGTCATCTGTCAGCTGTGCAGTTACCCAAAATCTCCTGAATGAAGTTAAAACCCATCATGTCACTAGATGAAATAAAATCGACTAGCAAAAATACAGGAGGCCGCCTTATTCTTGTTCAGCTGCTTAATCTCGTTGTCAGTCGACCATGATCGCGCACCGCTCGCGCATGCCATGCGCATCTAGGTAACGTTAGGCTACTACTCAGAACTCCGACACGGATAAATATACGCAGCAATATATAATGAATGTTGCTGGGAGATCAGTAGTTGCGCGGGATGTGGAAGCGCGCAAAAGTTCCAGAACCTTCTACTGCCTTGAAAAAAAAAAAAAAACTCACGAGCTGCTGGCCGCCGCTGCAGATCAATTTTGTCAAGTTCAGCACAACGTTGGTTGCACAAAAATTGTCCTGGCCTTGAATGACAAGGTAAGGAAAATATGTTTGGCACATTGTATGGGTCACTATATCATTACAAGTAATACAATGTGTAATCAAGTGATGTCAATTCCAGCGTTATGGACGTGACATTTGCAGTAAAAACTTGAAATATAAATTCTCAGAAAATGCATTTAAAAGGTAGGGTAGGTAGGATTTTTATAAAAAACTTTTTTTCAAATTTGTTTAAACTGTCTTTATATACCAATACATAATTAAAATGTAAGTGGCTCTGAAAAAGAGAGTATAAAAATCGAGTGACTGTAGACGTTGTAATCTGCAATAAACACAGCTCATTATTTCCATTCGGGACAAAACAATTGATTGGTTTGGGCGACTGTCACTCACTCTCGCAACCATGGCTACCACCCCTGTTGCTAGATCTGCCCATATGCACGTGCACCCGTTTGATTTGAGGAGTGCAAGAGACAGGCGCGGAACCTACGAAGAGTAAAATTATGGCAGAGAAAGAGCATTCAAAATTCAAAGCACCTGCATATGCAGTCAGCGAAGGCAAACAAGTCAAAAACTGCTTCCTCGGACCCTGGTTGCCCGCACTCTTGAACGACCTCCTTTACTTCGCCCTCGACCCCGGACCTGTCCTCGAACCGACGAAGCGGTACTTGTCTCCGGAGTGTAGTCCTCATTAGAGTCAACAATGTTTTCATCATGGAAACTCTTACATGCAAAACACCGTATATGTTATGAATCTTACACGAAATTCACCTTCATCACAGTGTAACTGATGGTAATGGAAAAACGTGTATCAATGCAACCTGTTTTTAGCTTTGCCTTATAAATATAGCTCGTTACCGAATCAAACAAAGTATATTTTAAACTTTACCAGTATCGATATGCTAGCTTGATAGTGAGTACTAAAAGAAATCTTTTTTGTTTATATTTATAGTGATAAAGTTAGGTATTTTATTACATGTGATTCTGACATGATGTCACTACATGCACTGCGCTCCTTTCTCTCCACTCGTCTCAGGTAAATAAATGCATCTTCCAGCTGAGCCTGAGCGTTTGGCGTCGCGCGTTCATGTGTTTTGGGGGCGTGGCTTTGAAAGGAGCTCAGAAGGGATCAGAACTCAGAACTATCCCTTTAATAAAGGAGTCCAGACATTAGAAAAATATCAGTCTACACATGCGTTTTATATTTAATATGAGGGTAATAGGCTACACATGCCGTGGACGTGACACAAAAAATCTTTAACTTTTTAAGTGGCAATTTTTTTTTGTAATTCTGTAAATTAAACTGTGCAAACCAAATTACTACCCACCGGGTGAAGAAGGGTCAGCCCCCACAGAACATAACTCATTTTATTTTATTTTTCGTGTTCGTATTTATGAGGAAAAAACAATGTAGCGGCACTAAAAGACTGTTTAAAACTTTCACAGAGACCTCAAACAGAAAATACAAAGCCTTTCTTTAAAATGAATTTCGTTTTGTATTAATGATATCTTAATTTTAATCAATGTTTCATCAACCAATTGCCTGGATTTATAGCAGACAATAGATAATCACGACACAGAGGCGCCAGCGCGTGAACTGGAGCTCGTCTCACAAATGAACCGAAACTCAGCGTATAAGGTCGCCTACTTGCCTGACAGACCTGAGAAATATCTATAGAAAGCTTAACAGAACAATTCAAAACGAAAGAAAGCAGACTGCTGCTTGTGTAATCCGTATGAAATGTGCATTTCTCTCTGGCGCGTTCACTACTGCGAAGATCACGAGTCAGCATCGTCAACTTAATCTATGCAGGGCACTGACACAGAAAACACTTGTTTATTAACCTGTTAACCGTTGCCAGTGCGCAGGCGCACTGAAGCATTTTTTTTTATATATAGTTCAAAGTTACTATCAGATTTAATGTTATACCTTGACAAACTATACATCATTAAAAAGATATAAGACTCAAGTTTCAGTATTTGACCACTATTGTATTCTGAGAAACTTATAGCGACAGTTATTTCTTAATTTGTGTCAGGAGTTATGAAATGAAAAAATGAGTCGATACCTTTGATATGAATTATGCGCGTCAGCCGCTTTCATTCATAAAAAAACTCCCGTGCTGTCTTCATGACAGCGATACACAAAACAACGTCCTTCAGGGCTTTTAGCTAAAAAATTTGCAGATTTGGAGAAATATTGATAGATTCTCATAGATTTACATCAGATTTCTATAGACAGGAATAATATTTATTGAATTTATACCCAAATGTGTCAATGTAATCATTATGAGCGTTTAGATCAGGGGTCTCCAACACGTCGCTCGCGAGCTACCAGTAGCTCGTGGCCTGACTGGAGGTAGCTCGCCAAGGGCCGTTCACATATCGCGTCTTTTGCGCGCTCAAGTTCGTTATTTCAAATAATTGAAGCGACGCGCTCATTTTTTCCAGGCGCAGCGAGTCAACATGAAGGATGCGGGTGCACCCAAACACTGGGTGTTTTTTTCTTCTCCGTAAATAAATATTGTAGCAGAGCTACAGCAAGCGTTTTTCGGTGGTGGAAATCCATTAGCTATTAAAACTTTTGTCGTTGTGGCGAGCGCAGTGCATAGTTGCATAGCAACGACAGACGCCACGGGAAAATCGGACCGAATTTTACTATTAATAATAAAAGATAAGCTAATGTGCATTGTAAATGTCAGTATTTTATCTTTTTTGACTCATTCTTTTTATAAAAAATGATTTAAAGGCTGAAATATGCGAGGTTTATCTTTTTATAAAAACTTTTTTGTCAAAACTTTATTTGAACTTGTAAGTTACATGCTAGTAGATAACATGTTGCAAGACACTCCTTTAAATCTGGCCATCATTTTTAATGTTATTATTTTAATGTTTATGTAAACAAAAAGTGCATATTGATGCTAAGTTTATTTGTTATTTGCTGGTTTTCGACATAAAACTGGGTGAATTGATGTCATTGTGTAGTATTAGTACTTTTTGAACAGGATCCTGTGATAACTGATCATTTTGGTCACTATAATCATGAAATTAAATTTTCATGCAATTTCATCTCTAGTTATCATGCACTATAAAATCAACTATAATTAAGTGTTTTTACAGTATAATATGCAAAGTACAATTTTCTATAATTTTTTTTATCTCTGATTCTGTTCTTTTCTCTGACATTTAAGGGTGACATATATAGGCCTACAAAAACTATTTTAGGTCTAAAACAGTTTGGATAGTTGTTAATGAGAGTTATGAGACATTATTTAAGAGATTTAAGTATTGTATTACATGAGTAGCTCTCGGCCACTTTCATTTTTAAAAAGTAGCTCTCAAATGAAAAAAGGTTGGAGACCCCTGGTTTAGATACTCTGATACTGTGTTTTCAATTCATACCAATAGCCTGAGGGCGCTATTATGCACAATAAGAGATCGATCCTGATCTCAGAGATCGCGCTGTAACATGCAGATACAGACGTTTTGAAGACAATAAACATGTTTGCAATGATATTTGAGTTACCTGTGTTTTTCAAGCCATGCCAGGCATTTCCATAATAATAGATTATATTTATAATGTAATGCTAATCTATATAGACTATCATTGTGCAGAATCTCTCCTCATTCTGCTTCCACAGCAAGCGTTAACGAATGTATTCCTCTAACACCATTTTCCTTACATTATGCCTCAGTAGACAACGCTATCCACTTAATCAAGATTGCCGGTCAAGGAGCTTGGTTGGCTAAAGCCGACATTACCGACGCTTTCAAAACAATGTCAATACACACTTCCGACTGGCCACTTTTCGGCGTCAAATGGAATTCAAAATTCTATTTTGCAGTACGGCTCACATTCGGTTGCAGAAGTAGCCCTCACATCTTTAATAGCCTCTCTGAAGCATTATGTTGGATCCTGCTGAACGTATGCAAGCTTCCATTCGTTTTACATCTACTCGACGATTTTCTGCTGATCGATTTTCCGTCTCAACAATCTTTAATCCTAGACATACTCAAACAAATTTTTTAGCGACGTCGGCGTTCCCCTATCCGCGGAAAAAAACATGGGTCCCACTACTTCGCTAGAATTCCTGGGAATTTCTCTCAACAAAGTCCAAATGCAAGTTTCTCTTCCCTCCGAAAAGCTCGTAAGAATTAGATCTTTCCTCGAATCTTTTTCTTCTCTACAAACCGTATCTAAGCGCGACATGCTCTCGCTACTCGGCCACCTTAATTTCGCTATGAGCATCATTCCTCAAGGCAGAGCTTTTATTTCTCGATTGCTCACCTTGGCCCATTCCGTCGAAAAACTAAGCGACCAAATTCATCTAGACGAAGGGTGTTTGTCTGACTTACATTTTTGGAAGCGCTTGTTAAGCGAATGGAACGGCATATCTTTTTTCTACCACGACATTTTCGAATCGTCGATCGAATTACAATTATTCACAGACGCTGCCCCTTCTATCGGGTTTGGGGGCTTCTTCCAAGGAAAATGGTTTGCAGAAACATGGCCAAACGATTTTCCTAAAACTCTATCTGGTTCAGTTTCATCCGCGCTCTACGAGATTTACCCTATAGCCGTCGCAAGCATGATCTGAGGTCATGAATGGTCTCGAAAACTATCATGATGTTCTGCGACAACGAAGCCACAGTTGCCATCATTAACAAAGGCAGATCATCATGCCTTACAATCATGCCTTTCGTGAGACGGTTAATCTGGCAATCAGTTGTTTCTAATTTTATCATTAAAGCTGAACACATTCCTGGCCACTGCAATGTTATTGCTGATGCGTTATCTCGATTTCGATTTCAGACTTTCAGACGGCTCTGCCCGTTAGCCAACCCGGACCCAGCACCCTGTCCTCCCCTAGCAGCAATAATATTAAATTAAACGATCTGCTCACATCGGCTAGAAATTATATTTCTAAAGGTGTTGCTCCCTCAACTTTCAAAGCTTACACGTCCGCATGGTCAGCCTTTTCAATGTTCTGCTTCGCCTTCCAAATTCCAGTATTTCCAATTTTGATTTCGACTGTCTGTTCCTTTCTCGTCTTTAATTTCGAAAAAAGAAACCAAAAAATCTCTTCCATCCGCCGACTTCTCGCTGGTATCCAATTCTATGCAAAAATCTATAATCCTAATTTTCCAAGTCTTTTCTCCAAAACTTCCATTCGTTTACTTCTTAAAGGCTTAACTAAATCCTCTAGTAAACAAATCGATAAACGCCTACCCATTACTCTCCCGCTGTTGCATAAATTCATCAGTTCCATCCGCAACGGTCTCTTTTCCTCTTATATCAATATTCTGTTAGAAGCAGTGTTTTTAGCCGCTTTTTACGGTTTCATGCGTCCAGGCGAATTCTCCTCAGATACTACTAAGTTCGATCCTACCCGTGGTATTTCCTTTTCTGATATTCGTTTCTCACCTAATTGCTTCACTCTAATTCTTAAACATTCAAAAAATGACGCTCAAGGCTCCAGCGTCACCTTATCTTTCCCCAAAATCAATAACAATTTTTGTCCATTTACATCCATGGTTAAATTTCTTAAAATCCGCCCTAAAACTTCTAATCATGCCCCTCTATTTATCTTACCTAACGGTGCACCTCTTTCAAAAGGCTGGTTCAGAACCCAGTTAAATTCTGTCGTCAAAAGCTGCAGTCTATCCCCCTCTCTCTATACCGGCCACTCATTCAGAATTGGGGCAGCTACTACAACAGCTGAACGAGGAATCTCCACGTCGGCTATCAAGATCTTGGGCAGATGGTCTTCCTCGGCCTTCGAATCATACATAAGACCCGATTCTAAAACCATTCTTCAAGCCCAGCAAGCTCTACAATAACCATAAGGTAAATAACTATGCAACTACTGGTGGTGGTGTCATAATCTTATTTCCTTCATCCTATTATTATTCTAGCCAGCACTCCTCAATGACTATCTAGTCAACTATTATGTGTGGCCTAGCGGCTCTGTTCAATGTGGCCTCGTCTCTATGTGGCTGTAGCAGCCGTTGTGCCTTTGTTACATGTTCGTCAATTGATTAATAAAAATAAAATAAATAAATGGTAAAAAAAAAAAAAAAAGAGGCTATTTTATGCGATATTCATGTTCTATGTGGTCTACTGTGACCGTGTAGCCTAATGTGGCTGTCCCGTGGTCTTGTGGCCATTAAATATGGCAGGTTCTGTGTGGCCTAGTGGCTCTGTCTTGTTGGCCTCGTTCAGTGTGGCTTAGCAGCCTTGTGGCCCGGCGGGTTTCGTCTCTGTGTAGGTCTCATGGCCTCGTGGTACAATGTTGCCTTGTCCTATGTTCAGCCTTCAAGGCTGCGGCCCCTATGGCCTTATTCCGTGTGGCTTAGTGGCCGTTGTCTGTATGTCTCGTCTAAGTGTGGGATTATGGTCTAGAAATATTCTATGTTCCGTGTGGTCTACTGTGACCGTGTAGCCTAATGTGGCCTTGTCTCGTGGTCTTGTGGCCTTCATGGCATGGTTAAATGTGGCCTAGTGGCCTTGTATTCAAGTATGTCTGTCTATGTGTGGCATTAGTGGCCTTGTGGCCACGTGGGCCTTGTGTACATGTGGGGCTTGGCGCCTTGTGGCATATGTTTGCCTTGTCCTTTAAAAAGATGCCTGATCGGCCAGTGGCCCCTCTGGGGCATAGGTTCTATGTGGCTTAGATGCCGTAGTCTTGCGTGGTTGTGTGGTCTTTAAGGCCTGTAGCATCTTGTAAAAAAAAAAAAAAAAAGCCAATGGCTTCATTTTATGTGTAGTCCAGTCTTACTTCGTCTCTTTGTGGCATTAGCGGGCGTTGTGGCTCATAGTGGCCTCATCTCTGTGGTCTATCTTGGCCGTGTGGCTCATCATAGCCTTGTCTCTGTGGTCTATAAGGCCGTGTGGTCCAATGAGGCCAGAGTCTGTGTTATGCACGGCCCTAGGCGGCCTGATATATGTGGTCCAATGCGGCCGTTCGATTATAGCCCAATGTGGCTCTGTCTGTATGGTCTAACGAGACCTGTTTTATTATTTTTGCCAAGGCGGCTGTCTGTGTGGTCCAATGAGGCCTTGTCTATGCAGGCCAAAGCGGCACTGCTGGTCCAATGAGGCCTTGTCTATGCAGGCCAAAAGCGGCACTGCTGGTCCAATGAGGCCTCGTCTCTGTGTTTCTTAAGAGTGAACTGGCAACTAGTATATAATAAAAAAAAAAAAAAAAAAAAAAAAAAACATCTTACGGTCATGCTAGGACTTAATTGTCTTTCTTTTCTTTTAAGCTATAAGCACGTTGTATCTTTTTACATCTTAATTCTACCATAGAGTAATTTCCCTCTCTATTTTCCAGGAACCCCAAGATTCGAGACCGGTGGGTATACTCAGTTACCAACTTTTGGGGGTCGGCGGGCCCCGTCCCAGTGTATTCATACTCCACCTACTTTTGGGGGTCGGCTGCGCCCCTGCCTTCGTCTTCAGGCAGGAATTGCAGATCCGATACCCTCGGATTATGCACTACGGACGGGGCCTACGCCAAATGACTTTGTATATTATCAGCTTGCTGAGCTGTCAATAAATGTATGGTTTATTGAAATAATTCTCCCGAGTCTTTCTGGTAGAAATGAAAGCTTTAGCATAAGTTCTGCCGGGAAGTCTCAATTACTATGTCACCTATTGCCTTCACTTCTATCCAATCATATTCGTTGGCTCATTGTATAAAAGCTCGGTACTTACACATGTTTGAGTTCGCAGATACTGAAGCGACGATTACCCCCATCCTCCCCACCACCACCAGGATGGTCCTGTCCATACCTCCCGGGGGGGTCGGCTGCGCCCCTGCCTTCGTCTTCAGGCAGGAATTGCAGATCCGATACCCTCGGATTATGCACTACGGACGGGGCCTACGCCAAATGACTTTGTATATTATCAGCTTGCTGAGCTGTCAATAAATGTATGGTTTATTGAAATAATTCTCCCGAGTCTTTCTGGTAGAAATGCATATTTAGAGCCATAACCAGGCTGGAGAGGTGTGAATGTGTGCAGGGGGAGACTGAGACTGAATGGGGCTTGTTTGCACCACAAAACAATAGAGTCAATATACTGGATAGATGCTTAGAAGATGACAATAAACATCAGTTGCATTTTAGAGTCAAATCAAAATAAAGTAATTTGACATGGTCTTGAAAAACATTTAACTAAATACAGAGTTTTGGACTTATTATCTTCAGATTTTAAACATAAAATGTTTAGACGTGGCTTTAGCTGTAGTGCATTTCTAGATTGCTACAGTGCCAACTTCAATTTTATTTTCATAAGGATGTTTCATAAAAATTAATTTCTAAGAACTTTACAAAACTTTGAAGCTATTTATAACAATTTTTTTCATTATGACAATAATTAATTCTACATTTACAATAAACTGCCAGGTGTCAGCTTTCAAATGAGATCATACTTGTGCTTTTAGTACAAAGGGTTCATGAACTGTATCTGTTTCAGTTTGGGTATTTCATTTCTGGGGATTTTTCAAAAGTGGGGTTGCAGCTTAACAGGTTAATAAACAATTAAAATGTCTCCTTGCTATATTTGACATATTCATAATCATTACTTTTGCCGGTTCTTTGTGACAGCTTTTAGGTGCTTTATTGGCAGCGCCACCCTTAGGCTATGTTACATGAACGCGTCATCACCGCATCAACACTGAAAACAGGAGATTTTTTTTTCAATCCCTGTTTTGGCAGGGGAAAAACTGATAAAAAAATGTAACGAAACGTTGTAGAAATGTAGTGGAGTAGAAAGTATAATAATTGCTGAAAAATGTAACGAAGTAAAAGTCAAAAGTAGGCCTATGCACTATTGATTCTACTTAAGTAAAGTACAGATAGGTAAAGATACAACTACCTGAAAAATGTAGCCTACTGCAGTAAAGTAACGAAGTAGGCTATTTGCACTTTGTTACATTCCACCACTGCTGATTAACAGTAATGTAAATGCTAAATGTCCTAATACCTGTTGATACTACAACAATGCAAAGTATAGGCTATGCTCTTAACCTTGCAGTTTTTCACATATCATGTAAGACTCAATTTCTCCATTTCTTTGCACAAAACTCTCCAGAAAATGCCATTTAATGGTTTATTTTTCAAAAAAAAATTCCGGGGGGGGGGGGAGGGGCATACCCCGGGACCCCCCTAGGGAGAGCCCCCACATAATAAATACCAATTTAACCCCTGGTTGTAGTTATATTAGATTGCTTCTCTCTGTTTTTATAATCTACTCAGTCTGTCACTGCATATACCCTCTTACAACCAATCTAAGTAGTACAGTCTGTTCTTGCACCAGTCTTCTGCTGTCCAATTCTTGTACTTCCTGCAGAATTTCAGCCAATATTTGATGTTTTTATTGGAGAGAAGTGGCTTCTTTGCTGCCCTTCTTGACACCAGGTCGTTGTCCAAAAGTCTTGGCCTCGCTGTTTGTGCAGATGCTCTCACACCCACCTGCTGCCAATATTGAGCAGTTCTGCACTGGTGGTGACACGATTCCCTAGCTGATTCCTCAGGAGGAGAAGTTCCTGGTACTTGCTGGACACAAGTACCAGGACAATTTTATCATCACTACATTGGTTACCTATAAAGTTCCGTATTAATTACAAGGTATTGCTACTGACTTATAAAGCCCTAAACGGCTTAGCTCCAGTTTATTTAACGGATCTTCTATCGCCCTATAATCCATCGCGCTCTTTAAGATCACTAAATTCGAGGCTTCTGGTCATACCTAGGGTATCCAGCAGAGGTGGAAAGAGTAATAAAATATTCTACTCAAGTAAAAGTACTATTACTACAATTTTTTTTTACTTAAGTACAAGTAAAAGTACCGGTCGAAAAATCTACTCAAGTAAAAGTTAAAAGTAGCTCATTTAAAATGTACTCAGAGTAAAAGTAACTGAGTTACTTTTTTAACAGCGGGGGTGGGTTGGGGAGTCCCCCGAGTAGGGTTGTAAAGGTATGAGATTTTCACAGTATGATAACCGACTAATATAATGGTATTAAACAATTATTAAATATAAAAACTGTATTATTAAATTAGGGTTATTATTATCATCAGTTAAAATGACAGTTACAGTAAATGGGATGAAAACAGTATTTTTGGAAACATTTGTTTTGTTTATTAAAATTTCAATAAAACATGTCTAATCAACTAATTTCAATAAATGATTATGAATTTGATTAAAGGAGTAGTTCACTTTAAAATGAAACCAGCCCATGATTTACTCACCCTCAAGCCATGTATATGACATTCTTCTTTCAGACGAAATTCAGAATTATATTAAGTCAAGTCACCTTCATTTATACAGCGCTTTAACAATATAGATTGTTTCAAAGCAGCTTTACAGAGATAATAGGAGATTACAGTAACAGAGAGTGTTTTGGCTTTACAGCCGCTCTAGAATAAAGTTATTGTCCAGCTAAAGTTAGTTTTTGATTCATTCATTTTTGACTGATTCATTCGTTGCGAAAAGCAAATTAGTTATTAACTTAGGGGCCGCTAACACGACAGCACTTTAACAGAAAACAGAAAACTTTAATGTGTTCTGGCCGTTCATTTGCACGACAACAGTGTTTGGAGCTCGAGAATGTAAACCTTGAAATAGGTTACAAGGTGCAAGCTTTAAACAAATTTGAAAAACACTATCATCTCTGTGTAAACTTCAAAAACGTGAATCTGTGAAAACGCTGACGGCGTGCACATGCGTATTACGTGTTTAATCTATAGGTATGTGCATTTGAATGTGTGCATGCGAGTAGTCTTTCTTTACAAATTTACCTCACCAAATTACTTGTACTGGCCTGCATAATACAAAAAAAATATTTGTCGCTTCCGCGTATCCATGCGAACTGGAATCATTTTGATAATGTTTTATCTGTACAGAGGTGAAGGAAGCCTCTGATATTAATAAACACCCTGACGCTTCCTAGCTTGATAATGGCTGTGGATTGCAACCATCAGTTTGAAGCTCATAAAAGTGCATCTATCCATCATAAAAGTGCATCCATCCATCCATCCATCATAAAAGTGATCCACACGGCAACGGGGGGTTAATAAAGGCCTTCTGAAACAAAACGTTGAGTTTGTGTAAGAAAGATATTCATATTTAAATCTTTATGAAGTAAAATAACTAGCTTCCGGCCAAACGAACATATGTATTCGACTTAAATCTAAAGCGCAACTTATGCGAGTAATGCGACGTACTGCTGAAATTTATGCTACGCCAGGACGCACTACACTACTTCTGACGTCATGAGTTGCATAAGATCCGTTTTAGGTGTAAGTAGACTGCGTATGGCGTACTTTTTTGAGCTTTAAACTGATGGTTGCAATCCACTGCCATTATAAAGTGTTTATTAATATAACTCCGATTGTATTCGTCTGAAAGAACAAAGAAGAAAGTTATATAGCCTACACCTAGGATGGTTTCAGGGCTGATAAATCATGGGGTAATTTTCATTTTCATTTTAACTACTCATTTAACAACTTATTTTTTATCATTAATAATTTATTAAAATGTTCAAGAACAATAGACTTCTATGAAATGTATTTAATTCAGAAAAATCCTTTTTGTTTTTTATGATTTAAAACAAATATATTATCCAAAACGGTGGTAATCAAATAAAAGTTTAACACATTTTTTCATCCTTTTATTTTTTGGCAAAGTGCTGCAAAACAGATTTACTCAATTAAACCATGGACAAAAATCATTAAATAATGTTTAAATAATCTGTATTATTATTGTTGTTGTTAATATTATTATGAGAAGTACATTCTATTGTAGGCCCACAACAGTTATGTCATCATTTCTTCGTAGTTAAACCAAACTTTTATTTTGATGTGTTGTAATGAAGTCCTGTTTCAGAGTGTAGGCTATTTGACAAGGTTTTTCTCAAAGGTCATTCTCTCAGAGCAGCTCTGGAGATGTTCATGTTTTCATGTTCTCATATTGTTTGTGAGATGCTGAAAACACTATTAGCGCGTCGCGTACTTGAGTATGTAGTAGACGAAACGGCTCGTCTCATTTGCACTGATTCACACAGACACGCAGATTATACATTTATATAGCAGTCTCTTGTGCTTTAATATATAGACTACAGACCATGTCGCAATTTGATTTATTGTAGGCTACAGCTTTACTTTCATGTGTTCATGTGTTTCATGGATGGTGTTCCCGAACACGTTCTATGTGTTTCCTTCTTTTGCAGCCAATTTTTTGCGTCCACAATTTTTGCAAAATGAATAGGCTATGCTCGAGCCTCGAGGACAACCACGCGTTCGTTTTTCTATATCCAAAGTATCCCCATACTTACCAGGGGTTCGCCTCACGTGTGTGTGTAAAGAATCTGTATTGTCCGTCTCCATATTTTTTGTGGTTTTTACGTGTCTGTTCTCCCGCCCGTCAATCAATCAATGCTGAGCACGAGCGCGCGCGCTGTTTTAACCATAGTAGGCCTATGCTAGTTCATTTTTTTAATAATGTTTTTTTTTTTTTACTCAGTAACGCATATGTTTTAAAATGTAGCGAATTACAATACTTTAAACAAAACATACTTAAGTAAAAGTAAAATTACAGATTTTAAAAACTACTTAAAAAAGTAGAAATACACAAAAAAACTACTCAATTACAGTAACGCGAGTAAATGTAATTCGTTACTTTCCACCTCTGGTATCCAGATCCACCAAAGGAGGGAGAGCATTTTCACATTTAGCACCAAAACTCTGGAATAGCCTTCCTGATTCTGTTCGTTGCTCAGATTCGCTCTCCCAGTTTAAAACTAGATTAAAGACGCATCTCTTCAGCCAGGCATTCATATAATATTTTAATCTTACAGTTAAATCCGGTCTCTACTTCATAAACGCCAGAGGAGAACTGGCCCCCGACTGAGCCTGGGTTCTCCCAAGGTTTTTTTTTCTCCATTAGGTCACCTAATGGAGTTTTTCGGTTCCTTGCCACTGTTGCCTTTGGCTTGCTCAGTTGGGGATACTTAATTTGATTAATCGATTCAACAGTGCTATTGATCTGCATTACCAAACGTGGATGTTTTACACCAGAAACATACACTGATGTACTATTTTATTTAATACTGTGAAGCTGCTTTGATACAATCTGTATTGTGAAAAGCGCTATATAAATAAAGTTGACTTGACTTGACTTGACACTCTGGGACATCCTAAAGCCTTCTTCACTGCAGCCGAACCTCTATTCTTGAAGCTCTTGATGATCTGGTAAATGGAGGCCATTTTGATGCAAAGATGATCCTCCATCTTTCTTTGGAGGAAACCATTGCTAACAGAAGAACACAATGATTGGAAGCACTTCTTCCTTCCTTATAGCAATCATGTGCTGATGATATGATTAGTAAAATGATGTTAGCTGGTAATTTGGTGCCAAGGACAAAAACAGTGAAATTTGGGGTTTTGTGATAAAGCTTTTTGAAATGATGTAAAATGCCACTGATCACTCTGCACAATAATCTAGAAAAATGTGAATCAACATCATAACAACTGAAGCAGCAAAAATTTCAAATTTGGCCACAGCTGTACCCTGTCATTCAAGTGGGAAGTGTCCGGTCTAACAAGGTGATGTTGGTGGCGCATCCGCTGTTCAGCTCCCGCAAAAGGTCCACGTACTCGTAGGAGATGCCCAGTTGTTGTAGGGTGAGCAGTACGGCATTGATCTCTATGCTGTCGAAGGCTTTCTCGTAGTCTATGAAGGCCAGTACCAAGGGCATCTTGTACTTCCGGCAGTGTTCGAGCAGTTGGTTCAGCACGTGGATGTGGTCCATTGTGCTGTAGCAAGACCGGAAGCCGGCCTGTTCGGGTGGCTGTTGTTCGTCCAACTGCCTGGCTAGTCGGTTGTACAGCACCTTGGTGAAGACCTTGTACACGGTCGGCAGGAGCCAGATTGGCCGATAATTCCTCAGCTGTTCGCGGCCACCCTTCTTGTACAACAGCACTGTCTTGGCCGTCTTCCATTGATCTGGTGTTCTTCTCTGCGCCATGTAGCGGCTGAAACGGCTGGCCAATGCTGCCCACAGCATCGGTCCACCCTCTTTGAGCAGCTCGGCCTCGATTCCGTCCAGCCCTGGCGCCGGTCTTTCTGGATGTTCTGGATCGCATGCCTGACCTCACTGGTCAACACTGACGGGATGGCTGGTATGGCGTCGTCCTGCATTTCGGGCGGGTTGACTGGTGTCTTGCTGGCGAACAGGTCGGTATAGAACCCAAAAAAAAACCCCAAAAACTTTGCTAAGAGGTAATTTTCAACTGAGAAAGAGCATAAAGAGAGAGCTCACAAAGCACAAAGAGAAATGGTTTATAAGGCTTCTGTGGAAGCTTTCATACATTTGCTCCTCCCCTATATTATGTTTTCCCCTCCCCCATGGAACAAAATATCAAAGTTCTTGCAAGAATTATGTTTTCCCTTCCCTGGAAATATATAATTGGCACTGGAAATATCTAATTTCTTGTGAGAATTATGATTCCCCCCTCCACTATATCGTGTGAACTATCAGTGGTTCTCGCAATACTTCAAGTAGGCCTAAAAGGTAATGTCAGGTTAGGGCCCTAAAGCAGAGGGAAGGTTTTTGAAGATCATAAAATTTCAACTTATAATGACCTCAATATCATCCAGAATAAATGTGGGATTTGTGCCTAATCACCAATGTGTGAACAAAAAAAAAAAGATATTTCTTATATGTTTTATACAGCAAAATGAGCCTGGGGTCAAATTGACCCCAAAGAACACTGATGCTACAAAAGTACATACAGAACATTGAAAACCTATCATCATGTTAATTTTATGTTTACCCAGTTGTCCCCATTAAATTAGAAAAAGTCTTTAAATATGAAGCAAAAAAAAATTTTTAAAGTATGTATTTTGAGACGTTAAACACTGAATGGGGTCAAATTGACCCCAAAGGTAATAGGAGGGTTAAGTGCTTTATATATTAAAAAAAATATATATATATAAAAAAAATTCTGTTCGAACCCCCCTAGCATTTACTGTCCCCCCCAGGTTCAAAATTGCTCCTATGCCCCTGATACCTAGAATATCAAAATCGACTGCTGGCGGTAGTTCCTTTTCCTATTTAGCACCAAAACTTTGGAACAGTCTTCATAACATTGTATGGGAAGCAGACACACTCTGTCAGTTCAAATCTAAACTAAAAACACATCTCTTTGACCTAGCATACACATAACACATAATAAACTTCTATAATTCAATGTTAGGCTTCATAGATTAGGTCAGCCGGAACCTGGAACACTTCCCATGAATCCTGATGTACTCCTTACATCAAAAGAAGAATGGCGCCTACGCTAATATTAGTCTCTCTGTTTATCCCAAGGTTTACCGCAGTCTGCCGGATCCAAGCCATATCCAGATCTGATGAAGGACATGTGCCTGGACACGACGACAACGCAGTCCTGAAGTGTCAACTAGTCCCTCCACTGTGAAGGCCTCCTTCCCTTCCCTTTACCTCTGTACAGATAAAACGTAGTCAAAATAATTCCAGTTCACATGGCTAATGGCTTCTTTATTATAGATATTTAAGGCCAGACAAGTCATTTGTTGAGGTCAATTTGTAAAGAAAGACTACACGCCTGCGCACATATTCAAACGCGCATACCTATAGACTAAACACAAAATACGCATCTGCACGCTGTCAGCGTTTTCACAGATTCGTGTTTTTTAAAGTTTAAAGTTAAAGTTTAACTTATTTTTTCAAAATGTTTCAACGCTTGCACCTTAGAACCTATTTCAAGGTTTGTGTTGTCGAGCCACCAGGCACTGTTGTTGTGCGAATGAGCGGGCAGGAGCGCATTAAGTGTTTTCTGTTAGAACGGTGTTGTGTCAGCGGCCCCTAAGTTAATAACTGATGATCTTTGCAATAGAAGTGAATCAATTAAAACTAACTTTAGCTGGACAATAACTTTATTCTAGAGCTGCTGTAAAGCCAGAACAATCTCTATTACTTTAATTTCCTATTATCACTGTAAAGCTGCTTTGAAATAATCTATATTGTTAAAAGCGCTATATAAATGAAGGTGACTTGACTTGACTTTTACAATTGATCTAAGTTGAAAGAGGTCTATTGATAAATAAATTTTTTTCAGCATGTATTCAAACTATTTACACATTCTTTAGGCCACAAACCACATATATTGCAAGTCTTACACAAATATATACATAGATACAATTCAATGATTTTGTCGTGTGCATGTGTATGTGCATGTGGTGAATCAAATTGTCCAGCACAGTCCACTGCTGTTTGAGAGCATAAACAGTTCAGGAAATTAAGGAAACCAGTCTTATCTGTAGATGAGCAGAGTTACAAAGGTTGGTGATGATTATGTTGCGAAGGTGAAGTCGATTGTTGTCCTACGCTTGGATGTTTGGTCAATTGCAATTGCAACAAACCAAAACAGTTGCTTCAGCAATATAAGCAGTTCTGTCAGGACCACTACCATCAAATACGATTGAGAATTAGCATACAGTTTGGATTGGCGGTATGGTTCCGTTCTAGGCGAGAACTCCCTGCGCATACATGCAGCCTAGCATGGATAAGAGCAGGGAGAGCAGCAATAAACCCCCCTTGGGGTAAACAGAACAGAACCAACATGAATGTTTGCAAATATATTTAATTCAAGATTTTAAAGTACAACATAATTTGAGAATTTATTCTGATTCAAGGGGAATCAGAATGCCAAATCCTGACTGGACGAGAGGAGGAGCTGGGGATGGAGGAGGGTAATTAGCTCCTGAGAAACACGATAGCTGCTGATAATACTGAAGGAGCTTTATATGGTGATAGGCGTCGTATTCCTATAGGTCAGGGATAGACAACTCCGGTCCTGGAGGGCCAGTGTCCTGCAGAGTTTAGCTCCAACCCTAATTAAACACACCTGAACAAGGCAATCAGTGTTTTCAGGATTACTAAATAGATACAGGCAGGTGAGTTTTTATCAGGGCTGAAGCTAAACTCTGCAGGACAGTGGCCCTCCAGGACCGGAGTTGTCTATCCCTGCTATAGGTAGATGTGGATCAGCTGAGAGTCATGTTTTCTCAGTGGATCAGCTGAGAAAACATCAAATACACCAATTAAACTAGTAATGGTACAGTTGATACCGGGGCTCTGATGCTCCGACACATGTATACTTGTATTGAAATGACAATACCATGTGATTAATGACATTTGAAGCTTCAAACATCATGCAGTATCGGAAGCTTGGGACAGGTGGTTTGAATACATTTCTGCTTCACGACCCCACCTGATGCATGAAAGGGACACTTGGTTGTGTGTGTGTGTGTGTGTGTGTGTGTGTGTGTGTGTACACTTATTTGGGATTCAGTAGAATAGTTGAGTCAAAGTCAACTGTAACCTCAACACCAGACAGAAACTGAATGCACGTCACAGCACTATTGCATTTAATCAGGTTTTATTGCTAGGTTCCATAGCAGAAAATAAGTGTTTAACAGCTGACCCAAAATATTTTTTCAACTACTCACGTCAATTATTAGCCTAATTATGATCACATATACTTGTATATTTTATAATCAAAATCAAAATGTTAATCCGTTGACCAGGCTATGATGACACGAGTTGTGGCCTCATTGGCACTGATTGGCACTCATTGATTTTCGGCACAATTTGATGAAAGCCTCAAACACTTCAGAAAGCCTTGGTTTCCCATCACTAAATGAAACTAAACAAATTCCATTTAATAGTGTTGTTAGCCATGACACCGAAGCTCCAAGGCGTGTGTCAAAATAATGAAACGATTTTCAGTGAAGCGTTGTATCAATGCTTGATTCGTTCGATCAAAATCACGTGACTAATGACGTCCTAAGCTTCAGGCTTGTTCGACTTCGTGCAGCTCTGCGCAGACCGATCGGCGGCTGACTTGAAGCAGTGCATGCCGGTTAGAAATTTTGTCCGACTTGATACAGCGCCGACGCCACGTGGCTGTGATGTATGCCATCAAAGTACCGCGAGAGCGATTCGAGAGTAGCCGGAGAACTCAGCCAGCGCAGCTGCTCAAGAGCAGCTGCACGAGCTCTGATGACACAGCTGTTCCACGATTGGCCGGATTCACCGCATGACAATGATCACGTGTGTTTCATGTTTATTCTCACACCTTTAGTTCCACTAAAGCTCACAATTCATTTTTTTATAACAGTAAACACTCTTTTCATGTAGTCGCGATGTTATATTGTGTCTATGTTTATCAAAATAAAACTGATTAAAAAACGTAGACCACTTCATTGATAGTAGCTATAGGCTTATGTTGAACTTTATTCTTGTTCAAACAGACGCTGTATGAAGTACATACAATAATGTACTCAGTACATAAAATATTGAATGAAAATGTCTCTGAAACATCGGTGTATTTGGCAAATATTGCATTTGGCCCCATTTACACGAAGGGAAGATGCAGATATTTCCCTGCGGTTTGGCCTTTCATTTACACGAAAACCCCATTTTTATCACAGAAAACTATTATTTCTAAAAACTCCGGCCAAAATGGAGATTTCTGATAACGCCGGTTATGTGTTGCCGTGTCAACTGGGAGAAACGGGGTTTTAGGTTCTCAAACGGCATATTATGCGCCAGAATATGCTTAACGTCATGTGAGCGCCCTATGTTTAGTTCTGATTGGCTTGCATGGTGTAAGAGCAGTCTACTTGAGGCCCTGAGAGGACAAAGGACCTCTCTGGAAATTCCTTCTCTCTCATGCAAAGATCACCTGAATTCACCCAACAATCCATAGGTTTAATGCGAATAATTATCATTGAGTATTATACATGTTTAGTATCATTTGAAATGTCTCAGGGCGACTGGTACAAATGTCTGATTTCCAAATAAGTAAAACAAAAGGTAATAAGGTTTTTAAAAGTTTAGAGATAATTGGCACACAATTATGCCATATTTGTTGGTATCTAGACAAATGGTCTCCTACCCCGAAAAGGTGTCAACTCTGAATGCAAATTACCATTGTTAGCAAATGTTTCCATAAGAAAGAGGTTCTGTCTATATAATGGAATGCAGCTAAGGGTTCGGGGCCTTCTGTACTTCAGATTAGCCCGTGAGGCTGAGGGTGGCCGAGACTCTCAGCCTCATGTATTTCTCAATGTCGGGTTCGCATCTCTTCTCTTTAATCCAGAGCTTTTGATGTTTTGTATTGATTATCTCTGAATTGATTATGTAATTGGCATGATACATTTACCTGACATAATAAATTGTTACATTTGATTATTCTCTACTATTATTATTTTCATTAAAGAGTTAAAAAAAATAGTCAAACATTCGCTCACATTTAATGATGCACAGATATCATTAAAAGCTTTTAATTTATGGAGTCATATGAGAGAATACATATGAGAAAATGTGTTGCATTTAATCAAAAATACTTTGCCACGAGAAAAGACAGTAACACGTAGAGACCTTCCGCGCTGGTCGGATGCCGGACTTTGGGCCGATGGAGTGCGAGTTTACAAGAGTTTCCTTCTCCCTACACTGCCGCCCATAGGTTTGGCATAGTAATGATGGCGCTCGATGGCGTATTTATGCGGGTTGATGTAAATGACAATTTTTTTGAAAACGATTTTGTGTGCACAGTTATTATTGAAAATGGATGGGGGGAAATATTTGTTTCTCTAAATACTCGGCTATGTGTAAATGTGGCCTTTATTTCACTTCAGCTGTGGTAAAGTAGAATGTCGAACACACCTTTCATTTCACAAACACACCCACGTGACTGCTTCATAATCTGATTCAAAAATGCGTGACACAGGGCGTGCCCTCGTGGTTTGTTAAGGTGTATTGTGTTGCATTGAACTGTTTATTGTAATGCGAGAGTTTCTTGTTGCAGTATGAAATATTCCCATTCCACTGTGTCTGCATTTCTTAAAGCAGTGTCACTATCATTTACATACAACAGCTGTGTCCCAATTCAGGGGTTGCATCCTTTGAAGGCTGCGTCCTTCGAAGTGCTCGGCCGACACAGCCTTCGAAGGACGCACCGAGTCATGTTTAAAGGGGAAAGTATAGCCGATTTGGTCATCGCGGCGCGACGAAGGCTGTCCCAATTTGAAGATCAATTCGAAATCTCCTTCAAAACGCAGCCTGCAAATGCGTCCTTCTTTTCCTGTGAATGTAGGATACATCAGAAGGATCCTTCGCAGTCTTGCCTACCCCAGAATTCATTGTGCGGCGGAGACGAAATTGCCAGACTACACTTTTAAATGTAAGTATTGGGTTTCAATTTAATCGAGTAATCTAATGTATCTAATGATAAAAATAATAATAACAAAAACATACAATAAAGGTTCAAATGTCGACTTATATGTTACCAGTATGTGATTTGATATAGGTTAGTTTATACTCTTTAGACTTTATTATGCACTTAAATTGACCATGGTGAACATTTTTAGACATTCTAGAACATTTCAACCCCGTTTTGTTTATATGCAGTTACAGTATAACTATATATAACTTATTATATATTTATATATTTATAACTTACATAAAGTTTTATATATAAAGTCCATTACAAATGTTACTGCCGCTCGTCACAACGGCTGTCACAGCTGCTAGGCGACAAAACTACGCTTGCAACAATTTGTTAAATGGATAGTTCACTTTGAAATTCAGTTTTGGTATGTTTTAGCTTACCTCAAGGGCATCCAAGATGTAGGTGTCTTTTTTTCCGCAGTAGTTTCCATTTTGATATTTTTAGGTCAAACCGTTCTTGTCTGTCAGTCATTTAATGCAGGTCTATGGTCACTATCTGCACTAAGTGCACTAAGAGCATGCACAGTGAAGTCCAAATTATACAATTTGTAACCATCGTAAGTACACATTGATGGCCTAAGACACGAGACGAGCGGTTTGTGTGAGAAAACGAACAGTATTTATATCGTTTTTACCTCTTGTACACAACCACATCCAAGTGATCTGAGGGTGCTTTCTTCTTCTTTTTTTTTTTTTTTTTTTTTTACGGCGGATCGCAAACAAATATGTGCATTACCGCCACCTATCTCAGAAATGGACCATTGACACTTAACTATACTTCTTTAACCTATCAACCGACATAAATTCCCCTTATTTACCCGCATAGAGGCTTCATAGAATTTCATCCGGCGCTGCGGAAAAATGACCATTTCCCCCCCATGACAGGAAAAAAAAAAAAAATTAATTCCGGCGCTTTCGCAGCGCGCACACGTCACACACCAGGAAGCGCGCACGCCCTCAGATCACTTGGAAGCGGGGTTTTTTTTTTTTCTGTCATGTGGGCTGAGAGTGGACGGAGAAGAAGAAGAAAGCACCGGAAGCGCGTGCGCCCTCAGATCACTTGGATGTAGTTGTGTACAAGAGGTAAAAACGATATAAATACTGTTCGTTTTCTCACACAAACCGCTCGTTTCGTGTCTTAGGCCATCAATGTGTACTTACGATGGGGAATTGTTTAACCCTCAGACGGTCTTCGTTTTCGGAGTCACATCCTGGGCCTTCCCGGTCAGAAGTGACCGGAGGCCTAAAAATGAAACTTCCTCCATCCCAGTAAAACCAATGCAATTTATTTTTGTTCTATAATATTTATTCTTTTTAATTTTGTATTTTGAGATCATTTTATTGAATTTATTAATATTTATGCAATATTTATGGTCTATTTTTGCCATTGAAATTAATAAAAAAAATATATAAATATATGTATTTTTTTATTTTTTATTTATGCAGTATTTTAGTTTAATATAGAGTCTAGGCCTTCAAAAAAAAATGTTTGAAGCAGATTAGCACCATCTGGTGAGAGTATGGAGAGAAAGCGTAGAAGCATAGTGTAACCACTAGATGGCATAAACAGTTCTCTATGGAGAGGCATGTGAATTCCCCAGCTGTTTATGGACACATTTACTTTTTTTTGTACAGAATTTGTAACAAAAAATGCAATTCATTCAATTATAACACTTTTTGTAAAATAATATATATTTTTTTTATTTTTTTTTATTTAAAAAAAAAAAAATCAATTTCCCATTCATTTTCTATGGGGGTCATTTTTGACCGAAGACCACAAGTGTGACTATTTTTTTTTTACGACCACTTAGCATGCTCGAATCATGACCTCAATTTTTTTTTTTTTTTTGTGCACATACCTAATGCCATACAAGTCACCAAGTTTCGTAACATTCCAATGAAGCTGTGATTTTTAAAAATTCAAAACAGATTTTTTGTAATCAAAATTTATTGGTGTTTATGTGTATAAAAGTGTGTGTGTATGTCAAGTCAAGTCAAGTCATCTTCATTTATATAGCGCTTTTAACAATGTAGATTGTCTCAAAGCAGCTTTACAGAGATAAGCGTATAATTTAAGGTAACAGAGATTGTTTCGGCTTTACAGCAGAGTTAAGTTATTTCCATCTAAAGTTAGTTTTAATTGATTTGGTTCCGTCGCAATGATCATTTGTTATTGACCATTCTCTCTACACAGACTTTAAACGCGAACCTGTGAGAAACGCTGATGGCAGTCACATGCGCATTTAGAATGGGTTCTATAGTTATGTGCGTTAGAATATACGCAGGTTTGGAATTCACTACAAGCCAAGCCTAAACAAAATACTTGTCTTTCCTTATAAATTTTGATAAGGAATTTTATTTTATTTGTTGCTTTGGGGTAGGACCGCGAGACGAATTTTCCCGACAACGCCTTATCTGTAGAGTGGTAGTGGGATCCTCCATAGGGAGAGACTAGTTGGCACTTCAGCACTGCGTTGTCATCGGTCCAGGCGAAGGTCCTTCGTCAGATCTGGATACGGCCTGGATCCGGCAGGCTGCAGGAAAAACCTTGGGATAAACACAGACACTAAAATTAGCGTAGATGCCATTCTTCTCATGATGTAACGAGTACATCAGGATTTTTGGGAAGTGTTCCCGGTTCCGGCTGACCTAATCTATGCAGCATAACATTAAATTATAGAAGTCTATAATGTATTATGTGAAAGCTAGGTCAAAGAGATATGTCTTTAATCTGGCTTTGAACTGACAGAGTGTGTCTGCTTCCCGGACAATGGTAGGAAGACTGTTCCAGAGTTTTGGTGCTAAATAGGAAAAGGATCTACCGCCAGCAGTGGATTTTGATATTCTAGGTATAATCAAATGGCCGGAATTTTGAGATCGTAATAGACGTGACGGACTATAATGCGTTAAGAGCTCGCTCAAGTACTGCGGAGCTAAACCATTCAGTGCTTTGTAAGTAATCAGCAATATTTAAAAATTTATGCGATGTTTAATAGGGAGCCAATGCAGTTTTGACAGAACTGGGCTAATATGGTCATACTTCCTGGTTCTGGTAAGAACTCGAGCTGCTGCGTTTTGAACCAGCTGTAGTTTGTTTATTAAGCGTGCAGGGCAACCACCTAGTAGAGCATTACAATAATCTAGCCTTGAGGTCATGAACGCATGAACTAATTGTTCCGCATTTGTCAATGAAAGCATATGACGTAATTTAGATATATTTTTAAGATGGAAAAATGCAGTTTTACAGATACTAGACACGTGACTTTCAAATGAAAGATTGGTATCAAAGAGCACACCCAGGTTCCTAACCGACGACGAAGACTTAACAGAGCAGCCATCGAGTGTTAGACAGTATTCTAGGTTATTAAGTGAGGAAGTTTTTTGTCCAATAATTAGAAACTCTGTTTTTTCAGAATTTAGAAGTAGGAAATTACAAGTCATCCAATTTTTTATATCCGCTATGCATTCCGTTAATTTTGTGAATTGATAAGTTTCGTTAGGTTTTGAAGAAATATAGAGCTGAGTATCATCGGCATAACAGTGAAAGCTAATGCCATGTTTCCTAATGATATCTCCTAAGGGTAGCATGTACAGAGTGAACAGCAGCGGTCCTAGTACTGAGCCTTGTGGTACGCCATACTGAACTTGTGATCGATGAGACATCTCATCATTTACTGCTACAAACTGATAACGGTCAGATAAGTATGATTTAAACCATGCTAGTGCATTTCCCGTAATGCCAACATAATGTTCTAATCTATTTAAAAGAACGTTGTGGTCGATGGTGTCAAATGCAGCACTAAGATCGAGTAACACTAATAGAGAGATACAACCACGATCGGATGATAAGAGCAAATCATTTGTGACTCTAACGAGAGCTGTTTCGGTACTATGGTACGGTCTAAATCCGGACTGGAAATCCTCGCAGATATCATTTCTTTCAAGAAAGGAACACAGTTGTGAGGATACTGCCTTTTCTAATATCTTTGACAGAAAAGGTAGATTCGAGATCGGCCTGTAATTGACTAATTCTGAAGGATCAAGTTGCGTTTTTTTAACAAGCGGTTTAATCAAAGCCAGCTTAAAGTTTTTTGGTACGTATCCTAGAGACAAAGACGAATTAATGATATTAAGAAGAGGATCTATGACCTCTGGAAGTATTTCTTTCAGTAGCTTAGTCGGTATAGGGTCTAACATACATGTTGTAGATTTAGATGATTTAATGAGTTTAGTAAATTCTTCCTCTCCTATAGCAACGAATGAATCAAATTTTTTCTCAGGGAGACTACAATGCACTGCCTGATGCGATACTGTAGTAGACGGTTGCATAGTTATAATTTTGTCCCTGATATTATCAATCTTATAAGTGAAGAAGTTCATAAAGTCATTACTGCTGTGTTGCTTGGAAACTTCGGTGCTTGAAGCTTTATTTTTCGTTAGTTTAGCCACCGTTTCAAATAAATACCTAGGATTATGTTTATTTTCTTCTAATAGGGTTGAAAAATAAGCAGATCTAGCAGCTTTTAAAGCCTCTCTGTAAGCAATCGAGCTCTCTTTCCATGAAATGCGAAATACCTCTAGTTTTGTTTTCTTCCAGTTGCGCTCCATTTTTCTGGCTGCTCTCTTAAGGGCCCGAGTGTGCTCGTTGTACCACGGCGTTGGACTATTTTCTTTAATCTTCTTTAAGCGCAACGGAGCAACTGTGTCTAAAGTGCTGGAAAAGAGAGAGTTAAACGTTTCTGTTGTAATATCTAGTTCTTCTAAGCTATCTGAGATGCTGAGATGATGAAACTGATTAGGAAGATTATTAATAAAGCAATCTTTAGTAGCAGAAGTGATAGGTCTCACATATTTGAAACACTGAGTCGGCTTTGCAGCCTTGGCTAAATGCAAATTACACGAGACTAGATAATGATCTGAGATGTCATCGCTCTGCTGCAGAATTTCAACGGCATCCACATCTATTCCGTGTGATAATATTAGATCTAGAGTATGATTACGACGATGAGTAGGTCCTGACACGTGTTGTCTAACTCCAATTGAATTTACAATGTCTTTAAATGCCAATCCCAATGCATCTTTTTCATTATCGATGTGTATATTAAAATCACCAACAATTAGTACTTTATCTGCAGTCAATATTAATTCTGATAGAAAGTCCGCAAATTCTTTGATAAAGTCTGTATGGTGCCCTGGTGGCCTGTATACAGTAGCCAGCACAAATCTCAAACGTGATTTATCGTTTACACTATATATTTTTACATTAAGCACCAATGCTTCAAAAGAATTATTAAAACTTGATTTCTTAGTGGTTTTGAAACTATTACTATAGATTACAGCAACACCACCCCCTTTGCGTTTCAGACGAGGCTCATGTTTATAACAGTAATCTTGCGGGGTTGATTCATTTAAAGTAATGTAATCGTTTGGTTTTAGCCAGGTTTCTGTCAAACACAGCACATCTAGGTTATTATCTGAAATCATATCGTTAACAACGAGTGCTTTTGAAGTAAGCGATCGAATATTCAGCAACCCAAGCTTTAGCATTTGCTCATCTGTATTATAGCTGTTTTTTATTTGTTGAACATCAATTAAATTTTTAACCTTAGTTGGGTTTAAACGTTTTTTGGATTTCCAAATTCGGGGAACAGACACAGTCTCTATATGATGATAGCTAGGTGAAAGAGGCTCTATGTGATGGGATTTATCTGACCTTGGTGACGCGAGGCCGCTAGCAGACAGTCGGTTAAGCCAGTCTGTCTGCTTCCAGACCTGAGCCCCAGATTGTCATGTTTGAGCTCTAAGACTATGTGCCATATTACTAGAGAGAAGAGCAGCACCATCCCAGGAGGGATGAATACCATCTCTTTTCAACAGGTCAGGTTTGCCCCAAAAACTTTTCCAATTGTCTATGAATTCTATATTATTAAGCGGACACCACCGAGACAGCCAACCGTTAAGCGAACATAATCTACTATCTCATCACTCCTGCGAACAGGAAGGGGGCCAGAGCAAATTACAGTCCTTGACATCGTACTTGCAAGTTCACACACCTCTTTAATATTAATTTTGGTGATCTCCGACTGGCGGAGTCGAACATCATTAGTGCCGACATGAATAATGATCTTAGAGAATTTACGATTAGCATTAGCCAGCACTTTTAAATTTGCTTTGATGTCAGGCGCTCTGGCTCCTGGCACACATGTGACTATGGTGGTTGGTGTCTCTATTTTCACGTTCCATGTAATAGAATCGCCAATAACTAGGGCACAATCATTCTCAGTGGGTGTTTCACTGAGCGGGGCAAATCGATTTGTTATGGTAATCGGAACGGAAGAGTGGTTTTTAGATCCGCGACTAGAGCGATCCCTCACTGTCACCCATTTGCCCGGCTGCACGGGCTCTACTTCAGCCAGAACCGACTCATGTAAAGTGTGCACTATTCTATGCGCATCCAAAACATCTAAAGCACTAGCACTCTTACTATCCTCAATTAAAGTTTGGATGCGTGTTTCTAATTCTGAAATCTTCTCTGTCAACCTAACTGTCTCCTTACATTTATCACATATAAATCCTATATTGTCGACAGAGAAGCCTATACTAAACATGTGACATTAAGTGCAAGTGACAATAACAGGACAAGACATTACTCACCGTGTTTGTTGAGTGATTCTTACTCACCTGAGCATGTGTGTGTGTGTGGGTGGGTGTGTCTTTTTTGTACTCTTGATGTTGTAGATTTTTTTTTTTTTTTTGTATTCGCATACCTAATGCCATAAAAGTCACCAAGTTTCATAACATTCCGATGAAGCTGTGATTTTTAGAAATTCAAAACAGAAAATGTTTCGGTCAGAAATGACAGAGGACCGTCTGAGGGTTAATTTGGACTTTACTGTGCATGCTCTTTGAGATAGTGACCATAGACCTGCATTATATGACTGACAGACAAGAACGGTTTGACCTAAAAATATCAAAATTGAAACTGTGGAAAAAAAGACACCTACATCTTGGATGCCCTTGAGGTAAGCTAAAACATACCAAAATTTAATTTCAAAGTGAACTATCCCTTTAATGTGCCAATACATGAAGAGTTCAGATGCAAAAGACTCTAAGTGCCATCTGAAAAATTCTTCTAGAATGATCATTTTTATCAAGCTCGTATAAGTTCAATAATTTCACTTAAATGGCAATGCAAATTACCTATTAATTGTCATTTAAGTGAAATTACTTACCTTAAATATACAAGCTTTATAAAAATTATCATTCTAGAAGAAAATTTCAGGTGGCACTTAGAGGCTTTTGCATCTGAACTCTTCACATTTTGTTAGATTCATTTTCCAAATAACCAGTGGTGGAATGTAACGACATACATTTACTCTGTATTTAAGTATAAATTTGAAGTTCTTTAGATTGTTACTCAAATCTTGTTACTTTGATTGTTACTAGATCAACATTTTGATATTAGATATTGTTTTAAAAAAAAATATGAACAGCATATAAAGAGAAACACTAAAAATATGTCTTCTAGATCAGGGATTGGCAATGTTGGTCCTGGAGGGCCCCTGTCCTGCAGAGTTTAGCTCACAGGACAGTATTGCACGTTAAAATATTTTATGGTTTGATTTTTGAGGATGTGAGTTAATTTAATTTATTCTTCCCTCTTTCTGAGAACATCTCAGTGACTTGCAGCCCACGCCTGAGTCAGCCCTGCAAACCTGTTGGTAGACAGTGGAAATATGCACTCATCCCAGATGATGTCCCACTGGCAGAGATCTTACCAGAGTCACTATTGTGCAGCCCATAAACCAGGATCTCCTGCTGGGCTTAATAAAAGTCTACTGAAAAATGTTTTCTTCCAATCTGTTTTATGTACACTGTTCATTTAAACTTTTATTTAGTTTTTAACATCTTAAATGTAATTTATCTTTTAAAAAGTTCTGTAAGAAAAAAATTATAGAACAATTTATTTATTTATCATTTACAAATTAATTGACATGACAAAAATAAATGCACAGATTAATTTATTAATTAATATAAGTTTTAACTTACATTACAAAAATAAATAACGCACATAAATAATTTTTTGTTTCATTTACAAATTATAACTTACATAAAAATAATGTAGCCTATACGATTGTTTCATTTACAAATTTAAATTCACATAACCGAAAGTTTATTTCTCTACCAATCTGTCAAGAGGAGAAAACAATCTGCCCATTCTCTCCCTGCTCTTCTGTGATCTCCTCTCCTCTGTCTCTCTCTGAAACTTCATAGTCCTACCTAAATATCTCGATCAGCTCACCCTCTCGGTCTCGTTTCTCTTGGCTGGTGCTGGTTCCTCGTTCTATCCTTCGCGGCCCAGGGAAAGAAGGGCGGTAGGCAGGGTTGCCAGGTCTGTGCAACAAAAGTGACCCAAAAAGCCCATCGACTTTTCCCCATCAGCCGGCCGAAATCTCCACTGGTGAAACTCCCCTGTTTTGGGGGTGTTGGAGCACCGAAATCGTACTTACGGAGGTGGAAATCATCCCGCGGAAAAATGTTTTGCAAAACTTAACAACTTAAAAGTAGCCCAATTCGGCGGGAAAACCTCGGACTTGGCAAAATTGATGGTAGGCCGCATTGGAAGGAGCCTTCAAATTGGAACAGTCTTCGTTGCTCCGCTGTGACGCAATCGGCCTTCAAATGCGGCCTCCGGAGGACGCAGCCTCTGAATTGGGACACAGCTATACTCCAATGTTTCAAAGGACTGCAGTGGTCCCAGTTCAAAACACTTTAAGCACTCCCCAAACACCAGGGGTCTCATTTATAAAACTGTGCGTAGGATCCTTACTAAAAGTGTACGTGCGCCCGAAAGCCAAAAATGGCGTAGGCAAAAAAATATTCAGACTTATAAGACATCAGAACCTGCGCAAAATTCCCTTTATAAATCCCAGTCAGCGGAAGATTGTGCACACGTGTCTCCACCCCGAAATAACCATATATGGAGCTTACAAAGCCAAGTTTTACTATGCATGTCTTCATCTGCATTTCATTTGCATATGCATATTCATCCACGTGATGTTTAACGGTACAAGACATTTGGAAAACATGAGATATGGATGTGCCGTCACATTACATTGATAAAATCATTCCTATCATAGCCTATCCTTGCCTTTTTTTGAATAAATAAATCAAGTAGTAGGCTATAAAATAGGCCACATTTCAGAGAAAGATTTTCTCAATCTTTTCCACTGACCAAATAGTATTTTTAATTGATTTATCTTTTAATGGAAACAGATAGGCCTTGTTGTGCATTATTTGCACAAAAATATTTTCTCAGAAAATCTTCTATAATCATGATAAGCAATTCTCTCTGTAGTTAAAACATTAAAACAAAGCACGCCACAGGAAAAAGTGTT
Source organism: Scardinius erythrophthalmus (assembly GCF_964197995.2). Taxonomy (NCBI): domain Eukaryota; kingdom Metazoa; phylum Chordata; class Actinopteri; order Cypriniformes; family Leuciscidae; genus Scardinius; species Scardinius erythrophthalmus. Next base: position 33,595,423 of record NC_138228.1, read on the forward strand.
CAAATGCATTGCATCCACTACAAATATTTCTATTTAATGAATATATAAAATGTTGTAACTTCTCAGTAATGATTTCATGTAATTTAAGTGTTTAACTCCATTAATGAGAATGGCATATTTAATCTAAATGCGTATATCAGAAGTAAACAGTTTAAATCATTATTTTATTTATTTAAACTGTTATTGTGAACATGCAATGTATTTATGATTAGGACTCATAATGAAGATTTACGGTTTTACTTCATCTGCCGTTATATATGCCGTCAGTTTCACTAAACGGCTCTACGCGCTCACTGGCACGGACATTTAAAAAGGGATGGATATTTGCTTCAAGTGATAGGCTTGGTGAGTGAAATTATATTTGCATTATCTTTCTGTGTTATTTTCTTTACATTTTCTGTCTAAAAGTGACCAAAAAGACATTTAACTCCAGCTCACCATCGGTGTCGCCAAACTGCTCCGTCTCCAAAACGTTCGTACGCATGGGTCAGAGTTTGCGTGCAGGTACGCAAATTTTCCAGTCAAGTTTGTTTTTATAAATCACAACTTATGCGTCGGATGTGGCGTACGCCTCTTTCAAAGCCTGTTTTGTGAGTACGCAACGGTTATAAATGAGGCCCCAGTTATTCTAAAGACCACCTCTTATAATAATCATTAAGCACAAAGCCGCTACCAGCAGAGGTCCTCGTCGAACTCTGATTTGAAAAGCTTCGAGTAATGAACCTTTTTCCGATACAATTGTGTTGAAAGCTTCACTGGTTCAGAAAGCTTTACTTCGCCATCACAACCATTTAAGTTCACCAGAGCAATCCATACAATCATTAAACTTATGTTTGAGCAGTAAGCAAACAGTTTCACAAACAGGATTGGGAAATAAGTTGCAGACAGCCATGAGGCAGTATCAAACAGACCCTACAATTACTCTACTGCTCTCTGTTTTATACCATACAAAGTACGCTCTTGTGTCCCCCTAGTGGCTAGGAAGAGCATAGTGACCATAATTGCAATGAATAAACCTTGTGACAGGCAGTGACTGTTACACCCTGTTACTTGAAAAGGGGAACAAGACACTGCATCTCATTGACATGTCTCAGGCTTGGCTGCTTATGTCTCCTTCAGACAAAGAAGTTGATGACATGTACTACAGGCACCCTCTTATACTCACAGTACCACCACTAGTGGTGTCACAGACTGTTGTCAGCCAATGACATTGTTGCGTTTAAATGTGCTTCAGACACCGGCTATGCTGATGACGTTCCCCATAGTGTCTTGTCAGACTCAGTGTCTTGTTCCCCTTCTCAGGGAACCAGGGTTAAATTTGTAATGTTTTGTTTACAGACCGAAAAAAGCATGTCCCGCTAAACTGTACAATTCATAGGTAAGAAATAAATATACAGATATCCTACTTTAAGTCAAATAATTGTTTATTCATTTTTTAATGTCTATTAATAAATTTCATATTTTAAAAACCATAGATTGTGTTGAAGTTATTGCTATTTGGTGCTGAAGACATTTAAAATCTGGGTACCCCGTGAAATCTAGTAAATCTTACATATTAATGGGCACATTTAATCTTCCATATGATCATTGATGTGCTTGGATTATTTGTATTAATTAAACAATAAATAAAAACAAGATATGGTTTGTTTAAATTGATTATAAGAGTCCATATAATACTGTTTTATTTATGATTAAATATGTTCGAATATTTTTACTGAAACGTTAGAGTAACATTAGGGGGACATTAGGGGACTAACATTAGAATAACGTTCCTCAAACCAAAAAATAATGTTTTATTTCTGTTAAGAAAACTTTCCTGGCTAACCAAAAACAAACCCTAAAAAAGAATGTTCTGGGAACCAAAAACTATTGTTCTGGGAACCAAAAATTGTTAGCTGGGTTGTTGCTCAACTGACCATCCCAGCATTTTATAAGTAGCGTCCAATGCACAATAAATACAACATAACATCACAAAAAATGTCATAACCTATTATAACATTTATTTAATATTATTATAGAAACTATTGTCATAGTATTTTATATAGTTTTAATTGACAGCGTCTATTTGTGAAAATGAGTATGTATGTTTAATATTACTTATGCTTTGTCAATGTTAAGATTATTTTTAATACGGTGAAAAATACAGCTGGCTTTCTCCAGGTCTTTATCACTTTATTAAAATTAGGCAAAATAAAACGACAAATGTTTACTTTCATAAGCCATCACGTATTTACAAGCTTGCAGTAGGAAACTCTTAAGTGAGAACGAGAAGTTTAAAGCTTATAGGCTTCCATATGTTGTATGCCCGCATTGTCTTCTGGGATTTCTAATGGTTCGGTTCTCTCGAGTTTGCATTCAATGCATCCTCGATATCAAGAACACACCCGGTCACTTTCATGCATCCTCTGTACTTGTGTAATATTGTGTAATATATACTTCTTTAATATTGGAATTGAACTTCGACAATTGCTAATGATGCAGTACGAGTAGAAAAGGATGCATGATCGCTTAAGAACACATATTGAGAAATGGCCCCAATGTACTCGCTGAAGCACTATTTTCCAAAATCCAATGTGGAGAGGACTGAGAGAGCACGCAAGAGAGCGGAAGCAAGCACTTTGAACGAGAGATGCAGTTTGCAGCTTTCTTATTTCTGCTTTAAATGGATAGTTCAGCCCAAAATGAAAATGAATTCATCATTTACTCACCCTAGTGTTGTTCTAATGTACTATGCCCTTTCTTTTATGGACCACAAAGGAGATTTTTTTATTTTTTTTAAACTGTCCCGCTTGTGCTTGTCCATATAATGGCAGTGAATAGCGAACAGCATCAAGCTTTTTAAAAAAGATATAAAAGTATTATAGAATAATCCCATGCGACACATGCTGTATTTTCAAAGAGTTATGGGGGTATACGAGGGTTTAGTGAAAAACAAACTGAAATGAAATGTATTATTCAACAAAATTCTTGACTTTGGCCATTGGGCTTCTCTGCACAGCTGCATGATGTGAGATTATGTTAGTGCCACAGTTCACTCCATGTCACCCAGAAAAAGCACACAAGTTTTGAGAAATCACAAAAACAAAAACGTGTCATGAAACACAATGCCTAGAAATCCCAAAAATAATCTATGTACTTTCTCCAACTGAGTCAAATATCACTGGTCCAAAACTCCATTTGTCTGATGACAGTAAGAATGACAGTTGACAGATGTGAACGCGATAACTTCTTGTTAGGATGAACACAATGGCAAACAAGAAGGTACATGTGGGTTGTATTTTAAGCAAACAGTCTAAAAAATATATCTAAGATGTAAAGCAGATGTAAATGTAAATCAAATAGACATCTCTGTTATATGTCCCCAAAAAGATGTCAGTATCCAAAAACTTTTTTCTTGTGGGAACATTTATGTTTTTTTGAACATGAACATTTGAAAAATGCAGAAAGTTCTCTGTGATGTGTAAATTTATGGGTAAGGTTAGGGGACAGAATTTACAGTTTGTACTGAAAAAATATCATTATGTCTATTGCCCCCATAAGACATGAAAACCCAACGTGCATGTGTGTGTGTGAGAGAGAGAAAGAAAGAGAAAGAAAGAGAAGAGAGAGAGAGAGAGAGAGAGAGAGAGAGAGAGAGAGAGAGAGAGAGAGAGAGAGAGAGAGAGAGAGAGTGTGTGTGTGTGTGAGAGTGTGTTTATGTATGAAGATAGTAAGCTGCTCTGGCAGAGACACGAGTTAGAGGCTGCAGGGTCATTTACTCAGCAATGGCTTCCAGATGCCAGTTAATTATACCGCCTGCATCTCACTGCTGCAGGACACATGCACACACACACATATGTGTATGCATTTGGATGGCATCCTACCTCCATCCTCTGCCCCTCAGGTTTCCCTCCCTGATGCTCAGCTCTTCCCACGCCTGGCTGTTGCGGTACAATAGCTGCAGTGTTCAGACGCGTCAGCGTGGTCATGCTGAACACTGGCAAATGAGACAGCCAATAAAACCAGGCGCTGCAACACGGGTCACAGCCAATGACACACACCCTCTGTCTCTCTCTCATTCTCGTGTGTGTGTGTGTGTGTGTGTGTGTGTGTGTGTGTGTGTGTGTGTGTGTGTGCGTGTGTGTGTTTGTGTGTGTGGATGCATGTATGGGCTTGTGTGTATGGATGTGTGGGTGGGTGCAGGTGTGTGTGTGTGCTTATGGGTGTGAATCAAGTATCAATCTGTCTAAATGCTTGTGAGTTGAACGTGGTGAAGGTCTTTTTTTATTTTAGTCTATGACTCTCTCCTCACCCCAGAGAGAGTGACAGGAAGAGCAGAGAGAGACGGTGCCACATTTCAACAGTTTCATTCCTGTTTCCTCACATCATCCAACATCTACACTAATGCAAGGGAAGGGACAGCTCTTTGACTTGTCACAGATGTTGACTACGATTCATGAAAGTTGGAGTCAGCTTGTTGTATCTTGTCTTGTCTGCTTTGTTATAATAATGTTCCATTACAGATAAATTTTGTAAGTCACATGTGAGAAAAACGTATGACTTATGGAGAAACTGATGTACAAATTAAAATAAAAAGCCTGTTCTCCTTACAGTGTAATGATACTGTAAATTATAACAGTAACTACTATCATATGTATCCTGTATTTTTGTTGACGAATATTCCAGTACACAGATGATCATAGTCTTTATAATTTAGAATTTCACTCTGACATCTACTCATCTGTAGAGGAACTCCATTTTCCACTCATTCATTATGACAAATATATTGTAAAGGATTTTTTAGGCTTTCCCTCATTTTACAATCCTTCAATAATTTGGATTTCATCTGTATTTTAGCTTGATGGGTTGATGAGAAACTAAAGTGATTCTGAAAGCAGATTGGTTTGAAAGGTTACCTGTTTAAATGAATGTGATGATGAACCAGATCAACGACATCATCACTAGAGTGCCAGCCTAGTGCTATTAGGCGGTGGGCCGGACCTCGAAATTAGGAATTTAATACTTACCTCACTGCTGTGTACGGTTTTCTTTTTTTTGCCGAGGTCATGTAAAAAAAATCTTATAAGTACTACAGACATTGTTTCCAACTTTGTTGTATGCACATTGGACGCAAAATGTCCTTAGAAACGCTTCCTTTTTTAAACCGGCAAATACGCAGGATTACTAATCTTAACGTTAGAAAACCTCCCATTTCCTTGACAACCAAAGTAAATAATGACCAAAGATTCTAGAGCGGAGCCAAAGGAATCTTTGTCGGTGACCAGGATATGATGCGTTCTTGAGAATTAAATTTTGCTTTTGTCATTGAAAATGTAGTGTATATTAAGATTTTGTACAGACGAACTTGCTCTTGTACAGCAGATTACGATGGGCTAGCCTCAATTTCAGTGGTGAGATGTAGCGTTTTTGTCTTTCTATTCTAACCCATCAACACAATGTAACATACACATTGTGTATGCAAACATCTTATAAGTATCAAACAGCTCGTGCTAGTAATACTGAGGTAAAAATGAGGTGTTGTATCCACTAAGCTTCAAGTGTAAAAAGCCCTGTAACCCCCTTTTCCCAGACAAGTTGGGCAAAGTTTGAGTAATGTACACACTTATGGGTGAAACTGCAAACCATACCGAGTACAGAAGCTGAAAAAGCCGCATTGGCATTTTTTTTAAACTAGAGCAAGTAGTGCTTCATTGTCTCAGAAACATACATTACAGCAATGGAGAAGTGTAGGGGAGCAGTTATTCATTAACATTGCAGACAGCATGTACACTGTATTAATATAGTATCAGTGTAAGTGGATGACATTACTAGACATAATATAAATAAGCAAGGGGACAAGTAAAAAAAAAGGCAGTGCAATATGTGTGTAAGTGGGGTCAAATGTTCATAGAAAATTTAAGAAAAAAAAAAAAAAAAAAAGACAGTGTAGCAGCCTGATAGTGTAAACTAGGCAAGGCAAGTTTATTTATATAGCACATTTCATACACAATTGTAATTCAAAGTGCTTTACATTGAAGAAATTAAAATAATCAAAAGAAATAAGAATAATTAAAAGAGTAAAAGTTTAGAAAAAAAAAAAAATACAGTACAAATAGTCGGACGAACAGTGGCACAGTGCTCTTTCGTTAAATGCACAGCTAAACAGATGTGTTTTGAGTCTTGATTTGAATGTGACTACTGTAGGAGCACATCTGATCTCCTCTGGAAGCTGGTTCCAGCTGCGGCTGGCATAATAGCTAAAAGCAGACTCACCATGCTTAGAGTGAATCCTTGGTATTTCTAGCTGATGTGATCCTAATAATCTGAGTGAGCTGTTGGGTTTATATTCAGTGAGCAAATCTGCAATCCTAGGCTATTGAGTGAATTATATACCAGTGATAATACTTTAAAATCAGTCCTAAATGTAACTGGGAGCCAGTGTAAAGACCTGAGGACTGGTGTGAAATGTTCATATTTTCTGGTTATGCTCAGCGTTCTGTATGAGCTGCAACTGTCTTATGGTCTTTTTGGGAAGGCCAGTGAGGAGTCCATTACAATAATCCACCCTGCTGGTGATGAAAGCATGCACACAAGCATGCACATGAAATGTGTGCATGCACATGAAAAAGCATGCACACAAAAGCATGCACATGAAAGTAAACTACCAGCGTATTTGTGCAAGAGTCAATCAGCTGCCCTTAGGTTATTGGGGGGTGGGGGTGGAAGGAAGAAGCTCTCTATGATTCCTCTATAGAAAGTTGAGAAGATTATAAAAACATTATAAAAATACGATAAATTACACTTACAGTATGTAAATTGGGGTGAATGAAATTTGTTGAACATTTCTGCTAATGAATAGAGAGAATGTTCCCCTCTTGTGTGTCTGACCTCTTGTTACAGGTACGTTAGCCTGTTATTGTTACAGGAATGGTGGCTGAGTAAACCTGCCAAGTCTTTTTTATATCAGGACAGTTTTCATCTATATAGCTGACTTGACCTAGTCTGCTACAGTGGCATAACAGAGTATATTATTGTACTTTTTGAATGCTCAGTTATTCTGTGTTCATCCTATCATATTTGGAAAGGTGGTCCTCGGAATGTTTTTAAACAGTCTTCATTGGTGGGCCATGAGTTGCAAAAGGTTGAGAACCCCTGACCTAAATGATACGGTGTTTCCTCACAAAAGCGATTTGTTCAGTGTAGTGCAGCCTCTTCTCCATTGACATCCATTCATAAAAAAACGGCCTCTGCTCTCCTTTCCTGCATACCAGCGTTAGCATTAGCCATTACGCTTTATTGGCTAAAGGTTGCAGGTTTCTCATCTAGTGGATTTTGTTTACATCTCTCAACCAGTGTTTCAACTGCTGAAGGATATAAATAAAACAGCTTGCGAATAATGTCACATAGCATTACATTTACCTTAGGCATTTAGTGTCGACAGCAGGTTAGTTTGCTAGATAAATTAACTCTAGAGAGAAGCATTTTGTATATGCACTATATTAGCCTATTCATTATATTTAATCTGTTAGTAATGTCTTGATTATTTAATGTATGATTAAAAACATTTTTTCATGAAAACAAGTTATGACAGCCACTGTGTAAATGATTATATTTCAAAAATGAATTGGAGTAGAAAATTAACTTTATAATTTGACTTACAAATGAGGACTAAAGCAAGCGAGTCATCGTGAAAAGGCAAAAACAACGCAAGAAGTGCTCAAAATACAAAGTTCAGGCATTGCTCAGAGTAGCATAAAGGGGGTCGCACACCGGACGAGAAGCACAGCAAACTTTTTAAAATGCGAACACCTTATTCTCTATGAGTGTACACACAACGGCGGCGCCATTCGGCGTCTGTCCACGGCACCCAGCTATGGCTCAGGACCTTGTTCAAAATCCTGCCACGCCATTTACATAGTTTTATATTAAATTTATTTGTCTCAAATCGTTGTCAATGTATATACTGACTTAACCCTGTGCTGCAATATACATTTAGTTTTACATTCACTTACAGAAATCAGCTGCATGGATGAAAACTGCTGATGTTATCGGATTTTCAGGAGATATTCTCAATTCATTCAGTTAACGGACAGTCTGAGGTAAAGTGTTCAGACTGCAGACTTAGCAACGATTGTATTTAATTGTACAGTACAATCATAACATAGTACAGACATTATCTTAATTCCATGATGTCCATAAAACATAACAATTTTGCTGGCCATATACTGAGAAAGTGCACGTCCGGTGTGCGATACCTCGAGTTGTCCTAGACGCAACACGGCGCTGCGCTTCTCGTCCGGTCTGCGACCCCCTTCTGAGGTAAAGTGTTCAGACTGCAGACTTAGCAACGATTGAATTTAATTGTACAGTACGATCATAACATAGTACAGACATTATCTTAATTCCATAATGTCCTTAAACATAACAATATTGCTGGCCATAAACTGAGAAAGTGCGCATCCGGTGTGCGATCCACTGAGTTGTCCTAGACACGACGCGGCACGGCGCTGCGCTTCTTGTCCGGTGTGCGACCCCCTTAAGCCAGACAAGGGAGGATTAAAGGAAAAGAAAAGGTTTTTTTTTTTTTTTTTTTTTTAAGAGGTTTAGAAGTTAATGCAGAACCTGCCTTATGTGTAATTTACAGAACTTTTTTTTTTTTTTTTGAGTGTTGATTATTATATCTAAAAATAAATAACAACTAAATTTAATAATTTGTGCTCTGTTGTTAATTGTAACCTTTAATATTATAGTAATTTGTAATTAAGGGCTACCCATATTCGGCTCGGCTACCCTTGACCAGGAAACCGGCTACACTTGACCAGGAAACTCTTGCAAAAGAGATCTTAATCTCAGTGAGTCTTTTCTCCTGGTTAAATAAAGGAAAATTATTTCTTACCGCATCCGATGTCTTCCTTCTGCCTACTTTTGCATGGGCCTGACAGGGACGAGGCCCACTGCTCCCAGCGAGCCGCTGGTGGGCCTTCCACCCGCCCTTGGGGTGATGGTGACAACTCTGCCCTGGGCCGCCGTCCTCCGCTGTCGCCCCATTCCCCAGTCCTCTTTTCTGACGAGAGCCTTCGTCACCTGCCTGCCGCCACGGACGTCGTTTCCTTCGACCATGATGGACTCCATGTCCATCTCGGCGTCAAAAAAGGCTTGGGCAACATTGGAGCGGGACCGCCCCGACATAGAAGGCCCCACAGACCTCCAAGAAGGAGCTCCCTAGGGTCTTTGACAAGGTCTGAGCTGTTTTCTGGGCCCTGGAGGTGTTCTGACATGCTCTGACATTTCTGGTTATTTCTGTTACTTGTGACATTTTCATGGCTAAAGTCTAATTACACTGTATTCAGCACAAACTCTGCTACAATAATATATCAACAGCATGTATGTAAAAGTTTGTAGTTTTGAGATAATGACATTTATGCGTGGTTTGTGAAAATACAAAAAAAAAATCTCACTGAAATAAGGCCATGAAACCCCTACTGATTATTTCTTCACAAGACTTTTGAAAATTGTATGACGTAGCCTAGAATATTTGCTGCAAAACTATGTGAAAATCACCCTGGCGGCTCATTCAGAGAAGACAATATATTGATTTAAAATTTTTACGACGTGTTTTGTGTTAGAAAGCCTTATGCGGAAGGTGTGATCACCTCATTAATATGTAAGTTTTTCTCACCTGAGAAAGACAAAGAACCTCCCCAACGGCCCTATTAGGAGCTATCCTAATAGCTACTAATAGCCCTGTCATTCTGAGCAACCTTGCACAAAACTGTAAATGAGGAGATTTAAAAAAGAATGGCTTTTAAATTGTTTGGATTTATTTACAACACAACATAACCCAAAGATACACAACAAATGCCAAAAAAAAAAACACTTCAAAGACAGACCTTTGTGCCATTCCTAAAAACATTGTACATACCTTTAATTTCCAAGATGTTTGATTTTCACTTTACCATGTTCATGTTCCAGAGACTCATGTGAATGTTGAAGTCGGCAGGACTCAGTGGCATCTGGGCCCTGAAAAAAAAGTGAACATACTGATACCAAGAGAAAGGCCTGCACGATTTTGGAAATAAATATTAGATTTTTCTGGTTAAAATTGCTTTTTAAAGTTCACAAAATACACACACACACACACACACACACACACACACAAATGTTTCCAACAATATATAATATAATGAACACAAGGTTTGTTGTGCCTTGTAGGCATAAGCTATGCGCAGTGCTGGGTAAAATAATAATAACAATAGATAGCAGTATAAATCTTCCAAAATATTTCAGTAACAACCAAGCTAGAGAAAAATATATTGATTATCATGTTACTTCAAATGTTTCCATTCGTTATGATGATATGAAATGAGATACTGTAATAGTAAAAACACGAAGCCGTTTGGTGCGTTTTGCTTTTCAAATTTTCAAATGATACATTCAAACGCGATCGCGCTGCAAAATCTGATACATTCAAACGCGATCGCGCTCAAATATAAAACATTATGGTTACCATACATATCTACGTTTGACCAGATATCCACAAACACAGTAGGCTTAACAGTAAACACGGGTCTAAATATTATAATATTCCCCATATATCTAGCAACAGTTCAACTGCAATGTGACATTTATGCAACAATAACAAACTAATATGTAAAAATTTCTTACCTTAAATCTTTCTTGTCTTTAAATCGCGTTCTTCTTCTTCTGAGGTAGCCTAAATCCAATGTAAGCTCTGGCGCGTCTTTCAAACACAGTAAGGAGTAAGTTACGAAGTCTCTGCTTCTTTGTTTTGAGGTGATGAGGGCGTTTACAGGTCTGCTTTCTCCGCATGGATCATTTGCATGTCAATCGCTCGTGCGCTCGTAGGCGTGTTCAAATTAAATTTAATGAGGACGCGTTTGAGAAACTGTACATGCCGCTGCTTTCGTATGGATTACTTAAAAATAGAATATTTGTTTTTTATATTATTTACATACTTTAAAAATAGAGATTCCAAGCGTTGTATAGACATGCGTTTCAAGTCTGTGTGACAAACATTCGCTGAGTTACAGGTCATTTTCTGTCGCGTTTCAGAATGAGTTTCACATTGAGAGAGACGGCAGAACGCGCATCATGTTTATTTTCTTTGTTTAGCGAAAAACACAACATTTTATTTTTATTATGAGTGTACACAAATAAAAGAAGACATTTAACAGTTTTGAATGTTGTACAATACAAGTATGTAAAATCAAAATCAACAGAGTATTTTACATTGATATAAAAAAAAACGAGCAGATCACTTGTCGACCTCAGGGGGTTAAGGAGCTCTACCTCGCATTGAGTGCTCCGGAAGAGCCCACCAGGATTAAGCTCGACTCCTGGTACTTCCAATCCGGCCGTCGCCCGGCTGCTTTAAGGAGGAGGACCCAGTTCTTTCCCGATGTCCACGAGCATGTCGTGGTCTGCACCACAGTCGGCGCCCATACTTCCACACATCCACGCTGGCCATCTTTTCCCACATGGAAGGGGCGGAAGCCGACGGCTACGTTCGCATGCCCCCCATTGAGGAGACCGCCAACGCTCATCTGTACCTTTCCCAGGCCACGCTTGACGCGGATCTCAGCCTACCGTCCAAGCCATGCAGATTGACCGCCCACCTTGCTGATAAGGCCTATGCCTCCGCGGGTGAAGCGGCATCTGCTGCAGGTCTTTCAAGCTAAGCTCCTGCAGTCCCTGGACAGCGGTTATGTAGACACGAACGCGTTGAAAGCGCGGCGCAGCGACCCGTCCTTCGGATGACATCCTTTTAATGATCTCTGTGGTCATTAAAAATCCCTTGCCACTTACAAGCAGTCACTCTTTGTGCTTTCTGAATAACAGAGCAAGGTGATAACCTAATATTGTAGATAGGCTAAATATATAAATTGATTATGCAATATTGAGAGTGTAAAGTGAACTGCTGCATTGCAGCTTCTGAATAGCCTATTGCGCTTCTCTCAGAAATCAGAGCTTGTCAAGAGTAGACTAACATCAACTTAGATACTGAATTATATACATTTTCTACAGTTTGATGTCTCTTCATCTTCATTTATATAGTGCTTTTAACAATGTAGATTGTTCCAAAGCAGCTTTACATTGATAATAGGAAATTAAAGTAACAGAGATTGTTTTATTGTCCTTCAATAGACGTGAAGGACTATGATGCGTTAAGAGCTCACTCAAGTACTGCGGAGCTAAACCATTTAGTGCTTTGTAAGTAATCAGCAATATTATACGATGTTTAATAGGGAGCCAATGCAGTGTTGACAGAACAAGGCTAATATGGTCATACTTCCTGGTTCTGGTAAGAACTCAAGCTGCTGCGTTTTGGGACAGCTGTAATTTGTTTATTAAGCGTGCAGGGCAACCACCCATAATAGCATTACAATAATCTAGCATTGATGTCATGAACGCATTAACTAATTGTTCCGCATTTGTCAATGAAAGCATTATGGCGTATTTTAGATATATTTTTAAGGTGGAAAAATGCAGTTTTACAGATACTAGATGCGTGACTTTCAAATGAAAGATTGGTATCAAAGAGCACACCCAGGTTCCTAACCGACGACGAAGACTTGACAGAGCAGCCATCAAGTGTTAGAGAGTATTCTAGGTTATTACGTGAGGACGTTTTTTGTACAATAATTAGAATCTCTGTTTTTTTTTCAGAATTAAGCAGTAGGAAATTACTAGTCATCCAATTTTTTATATCACCTATGCATTCTGTTAATTTTGTGAATTGGTAAGTTTTGTCAGGGCGTGAAGAAATATAGAGCCGAGTATCATCAGCATAACAGTGAAAACTAATGCCATGCTTCCTAATGATTTCTCCCAAGGGTAGCATGTACAGAGTGAAAAGCAACGGTCCTAGTACTGAGCCTTGTGGTACGCCATACTGAACTTTTCAAGTCAAGTCAAGTCAAGTCATCTTCATTTATATAGCGCTTTTAACAATGTAGGGAGACTACAATGCACTGCCTGATGCAATACTGTAGTAGACAGTTGCATGGTTATAATTTTCTCCCTGATATTACCAATCTTATAAGTAAAGAAGTTCATAAAGTCATTACTGCTGTGCTGCTTGGAAACGTCTGGGCTTGAAGCTTTATTTTTCGTTAGTTTAGCCACTGTTTCAAATAAATACCTTGGGTTTTGTTTATTTTCTTATAATAGGGTTGAAAAATAAGCAGATCTAGCAGCTTATAAGGCCTGTCTGTATGCAATCGAGCTCTCTTTCCATGAAATGTGAAATACCTCTAGTTCCCTTTCGAGAATAGTTCACTCGTATTGCGTTGCAAACGCTATGGGAAAACTCCTTTTCTCAAGAATATTGAAGCCATTATTTTAAAACGCAGTGCAGCTGCACAGCGAGCACATCATAGCTGGCTGAAGCATGCTGATTGGCTGTGCTGCGGCAACTGCACGAGCCTATGACGATCCAGCAAGGATGCGCGATCCAATCAGAGCGCTTGCCGCCTTGCTTGCCTTGAGCGCGCCAAATTAGGCGTGGCTGAAGGGTATACATTTGACAGATTTCGCCATAGACACAATTTTAAGTGGCGACCGCCTCGATGAGTGGTTCCTGCCGGGTGTGCCAGCAGGCCCCTCGCCAGCGTTCGGCTCCATTTTTCCCAGAGGTTCACGAGGAGCTCACAAAATCATGGAGCACGCGCTCTTCTGCCTCTCTGACTCTCTCATCTGTTGACCGCGCTGAGGAGAAAGGATATGTGAAGCTCCCACCACTGGAAGAAGCAGTCGCCGCCCATTTGTGTCCTCCCACTGCTGGCAGTTGGAGAGCAAAGGCAGCACACTCTTCTAAGCCGTGCAGAACGTCCTGAGCACTCGCGGACCGTGCATACGCCGCCGCTGGCCAGGCTGCTTCTGCTCTACACACCATGGCTGTTCTCCAGGTGTTTCAGGCTAAGCTCCTCCGCACTATGGATGAGTCAGGACCTGACCCGGACGCCTTCAGAGACCTTCACATTGCCACAGACCTGGCTGTGGGCTACAAAGACCACCGCTCAGGCCATCAGCCGCAACATGGCCAGCCTAGTGGTGCTGGAGCGCCACTTATGGCTGAATCTGATGGAGATGAGAGATGTGGACAGAACTGCCTTCCTCAACTCGCCAGTCTCCACTTCAGGTTTCTTTGGCCCTTCTGTTAAGGGGTTTGCGGAACTCTTTACGGAAGCTCAGAAGGTATCTACTGCTATGAAGCACTTCCTCCCCAAGCACTCCGGCTCTGCTTCACGGTGCCCCAAGAGCACGCCGCAGCCAGAGAAACCAGCGCCTCAGGTCCCCCAGCCCCGCCCAGTGGCTAAGACCAATCAGAGCTTCAGACCAGCTAAGCTTTACCCGCTCCCCAAACGCCAGGGCACACGACCAAAGCTCACGCTGGACCATGAGCCTAGGAAGCCAGCCTAGCCAGCGGAAAAAGGGGGCCATGTCCCGCTGCGGCCGGACCACCCCCGAAGATCGCTCGAGTGCCTCTCACAGCCCCCTCTTCAGTTCTGGCGGCTGGAGATGTGTTGATTGCAGAACATGGGCCCATCTCTCGTTACGCACCCTTGCACCCAAACGCTGTTTTAACAGCGACCCACACAGAGCACAAATCGAGCAAATTTCTTCACAAAAACATCTGGCAGGTCGGGCCCCCGAGTCTCAGCATTCCGCCTCCAGATGCAATCCAGCCACTGGCCTCTCGGGCCCGGGCCTGGCAGGCCATCCCCGAAGTGTCAGGCTGGGTAATGAATCATAAAGCAGGGTTACTCACTTCAGTTCGCCCGCAGACCACCGGACTTTCGCACTATAGTCTACACTTCGGTAAGGAGCAGTGTGTCTCACGTCCTCCGCACCAAAGTGATAAGTCTGCTGGCGAAAGGGGCTATAGAGATCCCACATCACAAAGCGAGTCAGGCTTCAACAGCTGTTATTTTCTTGTTCCGAAGAAAGACGGCGGCCTGAGACCCATTTTAGATCTCAGACACCTGAACAAGGCCCTCATGGTATGGCCATTCAGGATGCTCATGACCAGACATATTCTGGCGCAGATTCGCCCAGGAGACTGGTTCTTCTCAGTAGATCTGAAAGATGCTTACTTTCATATCCAAGTAAACCCCCGTCACAGGCCATTCTTGAGATTCGCCTTCGAGGGGCAGACATATCAGTACACAGTCCTACCATTTGGACTGTCCCTAGTGCCTCGTACATTCACGAAGTGCATGGATGCTGCTCTCTCCCCCCTAAGACAGCGGGGAATATGCATTCTGAATTACCTCGACACCTGGCTCATACTGGCCCAGTCAGAGGCGGAGTCTCTTACTCACAAAGCCTAGCTCCTCGGCCATCTGGAACGCCTTGGGCTCAGAGTGAACTTTTCCAAGAATATGCTGTCCCCCAGCCAACGAATCACGTTCCTGGGAACAGTTCTCGACTCCGTTCATATGAGAGCATGGCCCACACCAGACCGGGCTCTCTCAATCCAGCGTCTCGCTGCTTCGTTCAAAGTGGGCTCTCTCACACCCCTCAGAACGTTTCAAAGGGCCCTGGGCCTCATGGCCTCTGCATCGTCAATACTCCAACTAGGCCTACTGCGTATGTGCCCCCTTCAGCTGTGGCTAAAACCACAGGTTCCAGCTCATGCGTGGCGCTCGGGCCACTTACACATCAGGGTAAACCAGCGCTGTATCAAAGCCCTGGAAAGACACCAACTGGTACCAGCTGGGTGTGAGCATGGGTCTGGTTTCGAAAAGGGAGGCTATTTCCACAGACTCTTTCAACTTCGGTTGGGGAGCCCTGTACGAGGGTAGGCCTGCCTCCGGCCTCTGGTCGAGCTCGGAGAGACGCCTACACATAAACTGTCTCGAATTGAGAGCGGTTCTTCTAACCCTAAAAACCTTCCTTCCACATCTGGCGGGACACCACGTCTTGGTCCGAATGGACAACATGGCAGGTGTCCTACATAAATCGCCAGGGCGGTCTCAGGTCTCGCAACCTGTACACCATGGCCGAGCAGCTCCTGTTATGGGCTCAGGCCAACCTGCGTTCACTCAGGGCGACTCATGTGCCGGGCACGCTGAACCAAGGGGCAGATATGTTATCTCAAGACAACGTTCCCCCAGAGGAATGGTCTCTCCACCCCCAGGTGGTTCTTCTATTGTGGGAAGTCTTCGGCAAGGCAGAGGTCGACCTCTTCGCTTCAGAAGACAACTCTCACTGCCCAATCTTCTTCTCGAAGAGCAAGGAAGCACGAGTGGCCCAGCCGCCCCCTTTATGCATGCCCCCTTTATGCTCTCTCAGATCATCGAATTGATCAGGGACACCAAGAGTGCAGTCCTTCTTGTAGCCCCCCTCTGGCGGTCCCAGGTCTGGTTCCCAGAGCTGATGCAGCTGTCAGCGACAGCTCCGTGGCCTATCCTGCTGAGGAAGGATCTCCTCACGCAGGCGAACGGGACAATCTGGCACCCCCGTCCCGACCTGTGGGCCCTCCATGCATGGCCCCTCAACGGGTACCCCAGGACGTCCCAGAGGGAGTCCTGAACACTATAATGGAGGCTAGAGCACCGTCTACTAGATGCCTCTACCATCTCAAATGGTCAGTGTTCACCAGCTGGTGCTCAGCTTGGAACCTGGACCCACATGACTGTGACGTATCGAAGGTACTCACGTTTCTTCAAGAGCTGCTGGACGCGAGCCATTCCCCCTCCTCGCTCAAAGTGTACGTGGCAGCTATAGCAGCTTGTAATTTTAATTTTGTAACTCACCGGTGGCTGGTTCTTCCCTGGGTAAAAGCGACCTCATTGTTCGTTTCCTAAGAGGAGCCAGAAGGCTTAACCCGCCTCGGCCACCTTCGGTGCCAGCTTGGGACCTGACCACGGTCCTTCAGGGCCTCAAGGGACCTCCCTTCGAGCCACTCCAGTCGGCTGATCTGAAGCCCCTCTCTCTCAAAACCGCTCTCCTGTTAGCACTAGCGTCGGTTAACAGAGTTGGGGATTCACAAGTCTCCACAAGTGCTTCCTGTCTTGAGTTCGGGCCTAATGACTCCAGAGTCGTCCTTAAACCAAGACATGGATATATACCTAAAGTGCTCTCAACCCCGTTCAGAGCCCAGGTTATCTCCCTATCAGCTCTTCCCTCTTCGGAAGACGATAGTGACGCATACATGCTCTGCCCTGTTAGGGCTTTGAGAATTTATTTGGAGCGTTCTGCCCCGTTCAGGCAGTCAGAACAGCTCTTTGTCTGTTTCAGTGGCCGCACCATGGGTTCTCCGGTCACGAAACATAGACTGCAACGATGGATAGTGGATGCTATCTCTCTGACCTACGCTTCTATGGGCCTTCCGTGCCCCATAGGTGTAAGAGCCCACTCCACAAGAGGCATGGCTTCCTCTTGGGCATGGTCCAGTGGAATTCCTATGGAAGACATTTGTGCGGCGGCCGGCTGGTCTGCACCATCCACATTTGCTAAATTCTACAACTTAGAGGTTCCTGCATTGCAGGCACGAGTCCTCTCCATTTAGGACCCTGGCCCCCATGGGTCCAGACCTATGTATATCTGAGGCTCCCCCACGGTGGCCCTCTGCACTATCACTGTATGCAGTATATAACATCCTAGGACCCGACACTTCTGGTCCCTGATGATTCAGACTACTCTGTTATAAGTCTCTAGCCTCCCTGGACAACATTCAGAGTAGTCATCTGCTAATAGCACAGCGTTTTAAAATGGGTTCCCATTGAGTGAACGCAATATAACGCAATATGAGTGAACCATTCTCGAAAGGGAATGTATTCGGTTACTTACGTAACCTCGGTTCCCTGAGAGATAATGGAACGAGTATTGCATTGCCAGCCATGCTATTTTGCTCATGTCAGGTGCATCGCTTCAGTCGATTTAACCTGTCTCTGTGGCGAATTCTGTCGAATTTATACCCTTCAGCCACGCCCAATTTGGCGCGCCTAAGGCAAGCAAGGCGACATTTTTCTGGCTGCTCTCTTAAAGTATAAATTGCAGGTTAACTACCACAACCAATTAATGTCTAAATTAAAGTGCTCGATATGTATATATTTAAACATTTCTGGCTTAAAATGTGTTAAAATAACATTTATTGGGGTTTCTTCAAAGGTAGCATGTTTCTTACAGTAACTGGGTGATGACGTCATAAGAGGGAGTAGCAACCCATACTCTGCTAGATTCCTACTGTTTGTGGCTTGACTATGGAGAACGACTGGGAGACTGATAACATTAGGGAACAAGCCAAAGTCTTTTCAAAATCTTGCCGTCATGTAGAATAGCAAGGATGGACAACGACTGAAGACATTATTTACTTACATGGTGTCAGTAGTCCTAATCAGGGGTGCGTTTCCCGAAAGCATCGTTAGCCAACTATGGTCGCAAGTTCCATCGTTATCAGCATAGTTCAACGATTCAGTGTTTCCCGAAACCATTGTTCCAACGAACATTCGCAAACAGCATCGCAAAGTTGTGTGGTTGGAACGACAGCTCTCGAGCTGTGGTTAGAAGCATAGTTTCTAGATTGCATGACATGGAATTAATAAATCCTTATCTTGAGCAAAATAAGCAAGCTGACATTCAGTACAATCTGTATCTTTTATTTATCATACATATGTCATTTACGCCTTTGAGTTTGTCAAGAGATTAAAAGCACCGTTTTTTAAGAGTGTGCATGTGCGAACGTGCTCTACTAAGTAAGAACGAGCCTATGATTGAATCTGGAAATAAAGCGAAATAACTGAAAAAAATGAGAAATAGTCCTCAGATGCCATGTTCGTCATTTATAGCAAAACATTTAGCGTTAATTCGATCTCAAACTGATTCATTAAAATAAATTATTACTCCAACACGTGCGTGACACTGTAACGTTTATTGGTAACAATCGTAATTAGGTCATATATGAAATATTAGCTCGAGCAGTAAGGAAATTTGGGGAAATATTAAAATCATAACTCATAGTCATAATTCATAAATTTCACATATGCTATTACATTACCTGCTAATTATCAAAAATATTTCATTCTATAACTGGCCTCTCATCAGTCATTCGACCAGCGAATGCTTTGATTATACCAGTTAAGAAGGAATATTTATATTATCAAACCTCAGACAAATTCTCTCCCGTGGATGCAAATTGCTGGGTTTATGAATTAAAATAAAGAGCTAGTAGCCAGATCTTATCGCAATTTCATTGACAATTACATTGGTGGGATTGTAACACAGAGTCAGTCAAAGTATAAAAGATTTATTTAATCAAAAATGACACACAAAGGATTATATGCATATAGGAAGTAATATAGGCTAATCTACGTACGTAAAATTACACAAGACCCACGAACGTTTAAACAAAACAAACATAAAACATGACTTGATCAGAATGAAAATAGGAAGAAAGTTAGGGAGAAAGTATGGTAATTTACAAACAGAACCTTTTAAGAGACAACTGTGAAAGCCGCTTCGAGAGAGATCATTTTATACGTTACTTGCGATTCTGTTCCTTTGTCTGTGTGAAGCTAGGCTTCGGGACCACGTGCGTATCTTGGCTGGACCGTGTCTCGATTTGTAGGCTTGCATTTCGCGTGAAGTTCTTAAAAACTTACTGATCGTAACATTACCGAGAGGTACGGAAGTCTCTTCCCGGTGCGGGAAGGGCGAGAAAACTTGGTTACAGGACGAGAGTGGATTTCTACATCCGCGGTTCGTTTGGATGAAGGCCCTGTCCCCTCTCCCGAGTGCAGAGTTCAGAGTTCGGAGTCACAAGGGTGAGAGCGTATGAGAGCAGAGAGAGAGAGAGAGAGCGTCTGCTTGTGTTGTGGTTTTAAAGCAGCGCGGGGTAACGCCCTGTTTGATGACGGGACCCAATGGAATCTTTCGGTTCTGAGGCGGGAGCGTTTCATTGTTTGTGAAGGAACGCCTCTTCTGATCGTACACAGAAAAATGCATTAAAACTTTAATACCACATTATGTCTAGGAATAAACATTTGTGCGGAATATAGTTTATATTTCTGTATAAAGAAGCTCAGTACGATCCGTAGGATATCACACCCGACATTAATATCAGTTAATGAAACAGATACATCTCAAATGTATCAACACACGTGTCCATTACATCTGCAGAGGTGCATAAATATCTCAATTTATCCCATCACATCCCATAGACAAGAAAACTACATAAAAACATTTTGATAATGATTCATGCGTGTGTAACTTGTATTTTAGGAGTTTCAGAGTGGTTTGGTGTGTGTGTGATTCAGAGCGGGTTTTCTGTTGAGATCGGAATGTCAGTAATGTCTTTGAAGCTCACACTGTCGAGAGGGGGGAAGTGAGTCGTAAACGGGGGTTCAGTTACAGAGTTTGCCAAGTCTGTGGGACTTAGAAAGTGTTTTCACTTTTAATTAGTATATAAATTAAAAGTCCATTTTTACCCATCGAGCCATAGTCGTTACATATCCCCCTTTTTGTTAGATAAAGACCTCGGAAGGACTTTATCGAACAACAAATTAGCGCAATGGTCGATGGCAAGTGGCTGATGACTGAGGACTCAGGTCAAATGAGGTTTAGGCGAGCCCCAGATCGGGACCCCCTTTTTGCGGTTCCATAGGAAACCACCAGACACGGCTTTGTGAGCTTTGCTGTGGCTGCTCACATTTGGTAGGGTCTGGTACAGGGTGAAAGCCAAGACGGGAGTCAGGGCGTGGTCGGTTGCTGTGGAGGTGCACAGCGCAGCGTCAGCTGCGGTCCAGGTATGGACACAGGTGAGGTGTTCAGGCTGGGCGGTTGCCCATGCTTGGAGGGACTGTGTTGAGTGCGAGTCCTGCCTTGGTGTTCAGGACTCAGGGTTGCTCTCTCCGTGCGATGCCGGATGCCAGACCTGGTGAGTGTGGCTGCTTTCTCGTGAACCACTGTGGCCTGCATCCTTGTAGAGGCGATAGGGAGAGAGAGAGAGAGAGAGAGAGAGAGAGAGAGAGAGAGAGAGAGAGAGAGAGAGAGAAACAAACAAAAAAAAAAAATTCCAGCGAGGGACGTCCTTGGTTGGCTTAGGACAGTCTTTTGTTTTCGCTGAGGTTGGTATGCCACATGCTTTAATGTCCCATGTGTGGCTTTGGTGCTGCGGTGTTCAGTACATGGTGTGTTTACTGGGCACGCTTGACCCCCCTTTTGTGCGCTGTGACCTTACAAGCTGTGGCGCTGTGATGGCAACATGTGCACAATGCGATTTGAAAGTCCGGTAAACGCAGCATGTGCTTGGACTCAGAGAGCAATCTGAGTTACTGGCTGTCAGTGTTCAGATGTCGTGCGAGGGTGGCAGGTGGGGTAAGCGGTGGCATAGGACAAGTTTGTTCTTCAGAGGCCCGCATGACCTTGTTTGTACACAGCGGAGGCCGCGTTAGTGGCTCTGAGGTGTGCAGTGTAATTGTCAAGGTTTGTTTGTGCTGTGTAATCACTGCAATCTTGAAGGTGTTAGGATGGTCGTTGTGTGACCATGTAAAGTGTTCGAACCACCCCCTTTTCGATCAGTTTCCTTAGGAAAGTTGGCGTCTGAGCTGGTGATGTGATCGAAGGGTGGCTCAGGCTGATGTCGGTGCTGTCACTTTGTGAAGTGCTAGTTAGCATTGTAGCCTGTGTGTGGAAACAATGTTCTTGGTGTTGTTTCAGGTTTTATGCTTGGGCATAAAATGTCAGGCCTGTTCTATTGGTCCGTCCTGTGAAGGAGCTCTTTCAGCAAACTCAGGATGTCAGTTGTATCAGAAGTGGCTGCGCTGTCTTCATCTGTGGAGTAAGAAGAGTCAGGCTCACCAGTGTTCAGGAGAGAGTGGTTCCATGGCTGGTTGTCAGGGCTTGGAGTTCTGGACGGCTGGTGATTCTGGTCCCAGAATCTTTCAGAGTGCTCGCTTTGGTGCTCTGGACTAGCACTGTAACCGTAGTACTGCCCTCCGCTGGCCTGGAACGGTTCTGACTCTCTGTAGTTAAGACTGTGACAGAGGGGTTGTTCAGAACCCTGTCAATGTCTGAAAGGTACGTGTGTACATTGTGGTCTTCAGCAAACATGTTTCTGGCCATTTTGTCAAAGCTTGTGGGGTGAGAGAGCTGTTTGCTGGGGGCCCAATCCGTCTGGGGGGATTCTGACCCATTACAGCTCTACTCTCTTCAGCTTGTGATGTGTTGACAGGCATGGTGTGGTGCAGTGGGCTTGCACCCGCCTTTTCAGCTTTGTGTGTGTGGCTGAAAGGCGCAGACTCGCTGAAAGGGGATAACAGTGTGAGGTGTGTTTCCCCTTCCCGGTCACCTTTAAGTCTGTCAAAATGTGCAAGTTCTTTGTGAGCAATGTCAAGTTCATACCTGAGATCATGACTTAGCTGAGTAAGCAGATGTAGTTCAGCTCGGGCCATTCGTAAATGGGTTTTACAGGCCTTGATTTCAGAGTCTTTGTCTCTGAGTTCAATATGTGCTCTCTCTATGAGAGCTTCAGCCAGTTGGAGTCTTTCCTCGAGGTCCTTTCGGGCCGCTGTGGCTTGAAGCCGTAGTGTGGCTGTCTTTTGCTGCAGGTCGGCGTTGCTCCTTTCGCTGTCCCGGGCCCTGGCGACGAGTTTGAGTGCGAGGTTTCCGAAGATTTTGGTCAGCTGCTCGTGGCTGTATGTCTGGGCTGGATCATGGGACTCGAACTGGTCCAGGTCTGTGTCCCGTTGCTCTTGGCTCAAGGTCGTCTTAGCGGACTGCAGGACAGGGTGAGCTCGACATCTCCGCTTACTGTTGGCGAGAGAGCACAGCACACACAAAAAGAAAAACAAAATGCAAGTTTGTTTTTAGGTTAATGCGCTAGACTCATACGGGCCGCTGCCGTTATGAGAATTTGGGCTAACTGATGCTGACAGTTAGCGGAGCCAATTGCGTGGGTACGTTTTAGACCCACAATAGAAATTTTGGCAGGCGGTAGCCTGGTGGTCGCCTGGCGATGCCAACTTTGATCGTCACTCTATTATTCAGCTTTCCTGGGGGTCTCTCTATAAGGTTCTGTCTCTAAGTGAAATGAGGGAACAAATCACACAGAAAAGAGAGAGATAAAGGTGAGAGCAGGGAAAAAGGTAAACACAACACAAGGAAGTGAATTGATCTGCAAATGAAATGTTGTAACCAATAACACGGGGAGCGTTATTTAAAATAGAGGCCTAAGCCTCTTAAACACTGCTAGAGTTCCTGATAGGTCCAGCAGGCGTGAGTTATCGGGACAGGATCTCGGAAGAGGGGGTGTCTAAGAGAGAAAAGTAGGCCAAACACCTAAAATATGACCAGGGGAATATCTAGTATTCTGTGGTTTATAATAAGTGGATGGATTTTATCAAATTTAGTTTACCTGAAGTGACTGTCGAATCACCGCAGTGCACTGAGAGGGTGCTGCCAATATATACACAATCAGGGATGAACGTTAGGCTTAATGTGAATTAAGGCTTTTTGGGTTCAACACATTGAGTAAATATGCATGCAGGAGTCAAAGGCGAAAGGTTTTACTACTTATGATAAAAACGAGAGGGAATTATGATAACTGGTGGTAATTATCAGAATAAACCCTCCCCCTTTTGGAGATTGGAGAAAGAAGAAAAGATTATCTGTGAGATAAAATTTTGAATAACAACACAGGCTTGTGATGCAGGAAAGGACTAGGCCTCTGACGTGGGTTTGGACCACAGGGGGGCGTAACTCCTTTCCACCTGGTTGAGCAGACACAATTTAAATTAAAATTCAAACTAGTTTAAATTAAAATTCAAATAAACATGCAAGAGATCCAAAGATAACAGAGGGAAGAAAATTAGAATGATAGCAGTGAAGTATCCATACTAATTATCAAAATAATTGAATTGAAAATCGGAATGATTTTTTTTTTCAATCCTTACAATAACCTTTAAGTTATTAGAAATGGTTATGGTTAACCACAATGTTGAGACACTTCAATGCAGACTTGAGGAGTAGGGTCTGCCTGCAGAGCCGGAGGCTGCATTTTCAGGGCCCCACTTTTATGGCCGCATTTCTAGGACCCTAGGTTTTTAGTGACAGCGCCACCTACCGAATTAGAGGACCAGTGAAGCAGCGAAGATGGACGACAATCAGAGTGTGAGTATCAAATGCGAATAAACTTTTACAATTGCGATGCATTTAATTGGAAAGTTAACGTAGCAAACGTGATGGTGATTTGCTAAATAAATAGTCTTGAAGGCATAGCCATCACCCATCATATTAGCCTCTAATGCTTGAAAATGAATTGTTAGCACGTTCATTTAACGGAACTGTTGCGTGATAAGCCTGTGTTGACTTATTGACAGCACAATAAAACCGTAGCATGTTCGTTCTGAAAGCTTGTTAATTACGCATTGTTTTTCCATTTTAATTCAGTTAAAATAATCGTAATGTTTTCACTGTCACGTGCTCACAGTCAGCCTGTTTAACGTTACCCACAATACATGTTATATGTAGCCTACGTCTCTTCATTTTGACATGGTTTTATAATGTTGGTTGAGACATATGACATTTTAATAGTCAGACATATCAGAGAGGCCATTATAATAATTGACTGTTAAAATACCACGTGTTAGATTGTGTCATTTACTGTGTACTGTATGCTATATGAAGTGCTTTCATATATATATGGTCAGAAAAAAAGTCGTGTCAATGTTATTTCTATTCAGATTTCTTGCATCTCTCTATTATTATTTTTTTTCCTCAGTTGAGATGGGCTTTATTGACATGAGTGTTTCTAGAACCTTTGTTCCCACAACATCAAAACCTTTTTTTTTTTTTTCAAATCTTTGAACAGTATGCAATAATAGTATTATGAACATTAATTGATATGTGTGCACTGTTTGGTAACTAAGAAAAAAAAAATAGAGAGTAGAACATGTTCAACTAAATGTTCCTTATTTAATTCACTTCTCTTTCTCTCTCTCTCTTAGGAGTCAGTGATGATGTTGTCCATGAAGTTCTGTTTGTGGTCCACATCATGAACAAATTTGTTTTTGTGTGTGTTCAAGTTCAGTTATTATATGTTATTTTGTAAAATATTTTGTGTGTGCAAGTTCAGTTATTATATATTATTTTGTAAAATATTTTGTGTGTTCAAGTTAAGTTGTTATATATTATTTTGTAAAATATTTAGTGTGTTTAAGTTGAGGTGTGATATATTATTTTGTAAAATATACACAATCTACCCCCAGAGTCATCCTTGTCTTCCCTCTGTACTTGAAAATGTGGTCGATCTAGTGACTGAAAAGACTATAACATGATTCCTTGTTTATTTTACTTGAGTTATTATATTATGCTACTTAGACCCAATAATTTCTCAACATTCCTAGGAACCAGGTTTAATTGCAATAAATAAAGTAGTATTTGGGTGTAATAAAACTGTAAAACTCTAATGTAGTTAAAACTGGGTGGGTGGAAATACTGCCTGGCACAACTAGGGTCCTGGAAATGCGTTCCTGAGACTGCGGTTCTCCGAGTCGGTAGGTGGCGCTGTCACAAAAAACTAGGGTCCTAGAAATGCGGTCCTAGAAGTGGGGTCCTGAAAATGCAGCCTCCGGCTCTGCAGGCAGATAATATTGGACTTGAGGGGAGAAATGATAATCCGACCCAGGAGGACCACAAGGTGGCGTGCTTCCCCCCCCTGGGTGGGCTCTCAATGGACTGAGTGAATTAAATTTTAAGCTCTAATTTGATTTTCTTTTTCAAATTAAACTCAAAATGTGACAGTCAAAAACAGAAGAGAGAATTTATCTAACTCTCAAATAACATCCGCATAACAAACTCGGGGTTTTAAATGCATGTCCCATTTGAGAGCTCAGAAAAATTCAGTCTAGAAATGAAAGCAGTTTTAGAGGAAACGCAGGTCTTATCTGAGAGCGTCCACGAGATGGCGTTGTTGCGCTCGTGCAGGCTGACAGTAAGAGGAAGTGCTTGTTCAGATGACGTCAGCGTGGGGGCGTATACTTTGAGAGCTGCCACACACCTAAAGGCTGCCCTCTAGTGTTGGTCAGTGTAGTGATTCAGCAACTGAGGCTTGCAGACTTTCTATGTCTTTTAAGAATCACAAATAAATTCTGGCTCGTTTTGCGCGCGTTTCACAAATGTGAATTACAGGAATTTAACGTCTGTCTTCGATTACACATTTTACAGGAAACGGTTCAAATACACACAGGAATTATCATCTGTAGTGTTTACAAGTAGGAATTATCGTCTACTTTCTAATGAATAGGCAGCAATTTCTGTTTGCTTAATGCGAGCAGGAATTTCTCGTCTGCTTTTTAATGCGCAGGAATTTTTTCATCTGCTAGTAATTGCAGTCTCACATCACACAAAATTTCACTAATATGAATTTTCATGCGTGGCTTCACATTGAGTAGCTAATTCAGTGTTTCACCAGGAGAGAATCGTTGCTAACGATTTAAGAAGGGGGCCCTAGCGACTGAAATGGGGAAACTCGCCCAGATCAATTTATGCCTCGCACGGAAAGAGGAGAGCATCGTCCTAATTCGGCGGTAATTAAATACTGATCAGATTTATACGTACTAATTAAGAGTTTTCTTAACAGTCGTTTAATTTTAATACTGCAGTTTATACAATTTAACAGTGACTAAATGTTTGCCATTTGTGGACACTGTTAATTTGTAAGCTGAGCTGGCTTTGTGCCTCGGTCAGCTGGGTGAGTTCGCTTTACGACTTTTCTCACAGTTCAAAAACATGCATGCACAATTTTTAATCAACAAATCAATAAACTTATGACTGAAACTGAATTTTTCCACCAAGTAAAGTTTGAAATGACCGCATTCTCCACCATAACACTGTAACGTTTATTGGTAACAATCGTAATTAGGTCATATATGAAATATTAGCTCGAGCAGTAAGGAAATTTGGGGAAATATTAAAATCATAACTCATAGTCATAATTCATAAATTTCACATATGCTATTACATTACCTGCTAATTATCAAAAATATTTCGTTCTATAACTGGTCTCTCATCAGTCATTCGACCAGCGAATGCTTTGATTATACCAGTTAAGAAGGAATATTTATATTATCAAACCTCAGACAAATTCTCTCCTGGCCGTGGATGCAAATTGCTGGGTTTATGAATTAAAATAAAGAGCTAGTAGCCAGATCTTATCGCAATTTCATTGACAATTACATTGGTGGGATTGTAACACAGAGTCAGTCAAAGTATAAAAGATTTATTTAATCAAAAATGACACACAAAGGATTATATGCATATAGGAAGTAATATAGGCTAATCTACGTACGTAAAATTACACAAGACCCACGAACGTTTAAACAAAACAAACATAAAACATGACTTGATCAGAATGAAAATAGGAAGAAAGTTAGGGAGAAAGTATGGTAATTTACAAACAGAACCTTTTAAGAGACAACTGTGAAAGCCGCTTCGAGAGAGATCATTTTATACGTCACTTGCGATTCTGTTCCTTTGTCTGTGTGAAGCTGGGCTTCGGGACCACGTGCGTATCTTGGCTGGACCGTGTCTCATCGATTTGTAGGCTTGCGTTTCGCGTGAAGTTCTTAAAAACTTACTGATCGTAACATTACCGAGAGGTACGGAAGTCTCTTCCCGGTGCGGGAAGGGCGAGAAAACTTGGTTACAGGACGAGACTGGATTTCTATATTCGCGGTTCGTTTGGATGAAGGCCCTGTCCCCTCTCCCGAGTGCAGAGTTCAGAGTTCGGAGTCACAAGGGTGAGAGCGTATAAGAGCAGAGAGAGAGAGAGAGCGTCTGCTTGTGTTGTGGTTTTAAAGCAGCGCGGGGTAACGCCCTGTTTGATGACGGGACCCAATGGAATCTTTCGGTTCTGAGGCGGGAGCGTTTCATTGTTTGTGAAGGAACGCCTCTTCTGATCGTACACAGAAAAATGCATTAAAACTTTAATACCACATTATGTCTAGGAATAAACATTTGTGCGGAATATAATTTATATTTCTGTATAAAGAAGCTCAGTACGATCCGTAGGATATCACACCCGACATTAATATCAGTTAATGAAACAGATACATCTCAAATGTATCAACACACGTGTCCATTACATCTGCAGAGGTGCATAAATATCTCAATTTATCCCATCACATCCCATAGACAAGAAAACTACATAAAAACATTTTGATAATGATTCATGCGTGTGTGTAACTTGTATTTTAGGAGTTTCAGAGTGGTTTGGTGTGTGTGTGATTCAGAGCGGGTTTTCTGTTGAGATCGGAATGTCAGTAATGTCTTTGAAGCTCACACTGTCGAGAGGGGGGAAGTGAGTCGTAAACGGGGGTTCAGTTACAGAGTTTGCCAAGTCTGTGGGACTTAGAAAGTGTTTTCACTTTTAATTAGTATATAAATTAAAAGTCCATTTTTACCCATCGAGCCATAGTCGTTACAACATCATGAACCAACGTGGTTGAACTACCACTTTGCGACAATACGGTTTCGGGAAACAGTCGTGACTGGCTAGTTGATTTCTTCAACGATACATCATACTATGGTAGTTAAGCAGCGAGTTATGTCGTTGTTCGGGAAACGCACCCCAGAGTTGTAGAGATGCACACACTGCACAGTAGTCCATGAGCCAGGGGGGTTGATCGGTATCAATGGGGGGGCAAATGCTATCATTGTTTTTTGGCAAGGTATACACCCCTAGTATTAGAAAAATCACGATAGCAGTGCAGCGGTGGTAGCGAAATCACTTTTTTGAGCTCATGAAGTTACTAACCCCCTAAAATAAATTCCGTTTTTGAAATCCGGTGTATATCTGGTTTAGGCCCATGCTAGGGATATTGTTAATACTCTATAATATGGTGCTTGGTATCGTTGGAAAGGGGACCTTTTAGGCTTTCATTTAAGCCCAGTACTCAATCTGTCTGACAAAGACAGAGGTCACATGACTTCTTTAAACCAGAAATAACACACATTTCTTCACAATTTCCGCCTAAACTGTATGCTTTCTTTTATACCTGTGGCATGAAAGAACACCACAGACACAAAACTCAACAACTTCAATACTCAAGGCACTCTGATGACTCAGAAAATGTATAATATACCCATACTATTTATTTGTGAGAGCCTTAAATTAGACTTGTGCAGCCAGCACAAGTCTTCAAAATAGAATAGAGCGAATAGAATGGTCAAATAGAATACCCTATTAGTCCAGGGCCAAATGGCCTATTTATTCATGTACAGTTGTAATAAAAAGTAATTGTTTCAATAGTGTTGTCAACATAACACTTGTAAGTGGTTTAACAAAATGTTTCTATCATGTATTTTGATATTCACCCACTTTCAGTTAGAATGTCAGAAAGTAGCTCATGCACGGAATGTTGATGGAGTTTGACAGTTTGAAAGGTTTTTTAAAAAGTCAGTTTTGTGAAAAGATTGTTGGTTCAGTTGACTGGTTATAACAACACTACCAACTATGCCATCTTCAATCAACTTCCATTGAGTTCCAGGGGTATTAAATGTAAGTACAAAATACCTTTTCTCTTGTGCTTGTGAATTGGTGGGGAATAGTAGCAGTAGCTAATGTAAGCGTGGTGTTTTTCACACTTAGTATACTTCTTTTAAACTTAAAATAAGAAAGTACACTCACCTAAAGGATTATTAGGAACACCATACTAATACTGTGTTTGCCTTCAGAACTGCCTTAATTCTACGTGGCATTGATTCAACAAGGTGCTGAAAGCATTCTTTAGAAATGTTGGCCCATATTGATAGGATAGCATCTTGCAGTTGATGGAGATTTGTGGGATGCACATCCAGGGCACGAAGTTCCCGTTCCACCACATCCCAAAGATGCTCTATTGGGTTGAGATCTGGTGACTGTGGGGGCCATTTTAGTACAGTGAACTCATTGTCATGTTCAAGAAACCAATTTGAAATGATTTGAGCTTTGTGACATGGTGCATTATCCTGCTGGAAGTAGCCATCAGAGGATGGGTACATGGTGGTCATAAAGGGATGGATATGGTCAGAAACAATGCTCAGGTAGGCCGTGGCATTTAAACGATGCCCAATTGGCACTAAGGGACCTAAAGTGTGCCAAGAAAACATCCCCCACACCATTACACCACCACCACCAGCCTGCACAGTGGTAACAAGGCATGATGGATCCATGTTCTCATTCTGTTTACGCCAAATTCTGACTCTACCATCTGAATGTCTCAACAGAAATCGAGACTCATTAGACCAGGCAACATTTTTCCAGTCTTCAACTGTCCAATTTTGGTGAGCTCGTGCAAATTGTAGCCTCTTTTTCCTATTTGTAGTGTAGATGAGTGGTACCCGGTGGGGTCTTCTGCTGTTGTAGCCCATCCGCCTTAAGGTTGTGTGTGTTGTGGCTTCACAAATGCTTTGCTGCATACCTCGGTTGTAACGAGTGGTTATTTCAGTCAAAGTTGCTCTTCTATCAGCTTGAATCAGTCGGCCCATTCTCCTCTGACCTCTAGCATCAACAAGGCATTTTCGCCCACAGGACTGCCGCATACTGGATGTTTTTCCCTTTTCACACCATTCTTTGTAAACCATAGAAATGGTTGTGCGTGAAAATCCCAGTAACTGAGCAGATTGTGAAATACTCAGACCGGCCCGTCTGGCACCAACAACCATGCCACGCTCAAAATTGCTTAAATCACCTTTCTTTCCCATTCTGACATTCAGTTTGGAGTTCAGGAGATTGTCTTGACCAGGACCACACCCCTAGATGCATTGAAGCAACTGCCATGTGATTGGTTGATTAGATAATTGCATTAATGAGAAATTGAACAGGTGTTCCTAATAATCCTTTAGGTGAGTGTATACTTTCAGTCTACATTTTTATGTACTTCTCAGAAATATACTTAAAATTACACTTCAGTGTACTTGATTTATACCGAGAGAAAAGTCCAGGGCCCGTATTCATAAAGATTCTAAGAATCCTCTCAGAAAACCCTTAATTTAGCTTAAAAACTTTTACATAGGAGTCTTAGCTTAAGAGCGATTCGGGGCCGATCTGAGAGCAACTCTGAGCAAGGAAAAGACAAAAACTTTCATCTTAGTGAGGAGGCGGGGTTGACCCCATTGCTATGTATGACACAATCTTTTGAAGACTGTGATTGGCTGGTTGTCCAAGAAGGAAAAAAAGAGTGATTTTAAGTATAGGGTCTATTCTAAGCCTTCACTTTGAAATTACATGCGACTGTGTACATTACACACTGCTGCATTGTTGCATTTTCCCAGTTGCCAAATATCGTAATGTAGTGATTACTTTCATTTCTGGCGCTATGGCATTTCTGCGCTGTGTCGGAGATGTTAGCGCGTCTCTAATAAGATCAGTCACAAACATGATCCCTGCACGATCTAATCTATAGCGTCTTATTAACTCACTGTCATCCATTTTCTGCAACACATTTCTTCTCCTTCGTCTTTCTGCCATGTTCTCCTCTGCTAAAGAAACTCTTCAGCCTCTGAAAAGTCCTAGTCCGTGCTCCTAACAATTTTGACCTTAAGACCTCTTTTAAGAGTTAAGATGCTTTCTGAATTACTTTTTTCTTTACTGGGATTTTTTCTTAAATTTTAAGAGTATACGCCCACATTTCTAAGAATGTTCTTAGAATTTTGTCACTAGGAGCTACTTTTTGCATTAAGATTCTTTATGAATACGGGCCCAGGTATATTTGACCTGTACTTTGAACTCAATCTTTTGATCCAGATATACTTAAAAGAATAATTAAGAATTCAAACTATACTTGGCTTGTAGTTGTGTTAACTCTTTTGATTGAGTAGTCAATTAAATATACTTTTTTTTTACATAGTTTTTCATATACAGTCTTATGAAACTTACATTGTTTGAAAATATTGATTAGAATATTGATATAAAACAGATATGTTTCTAATTCTGCATATCTGAATTTTTGTGTAGGCTAGTCCACTGGTAGTGTATAGCAATTTACTCTAATTCTACTTTTTTGTTTAAAATGTTGCCTTTCTTTATGAAACTTACTGACATTCAAGTGTTTATTAAAAAGGATGCATGAAGCTAATAAAATGTTTTTAAAATTAAAGTACAGTTAAAGGTATTTTTCAAGTGCAAAAATAATATATAAATAGTAAACTATAAGTATAATGTTATGTTCACTTAAAGAAAACTTACAAGTATACTTGCAGTATAAACTACGAAACTAGTAGTTTACTGAGAGTACACTTTAGTGTGTACTTTCATAAACTAAAAAATGTACTACTTGTATTAAAATAGTAAACTACTAGTATACTTATAAGTTCACTTGTAGTACAGATGCATTACAAATGAGAAACCTAGTTGTGTACTTAGTTTACTACTCTTACGAATACTAAAAATACTTAAAGTGGGCCAATTTAGTCCCAAGCAATATTGAAATAGTACAAAAGTTTACTACAAGTACACATTGATATTAGTATACTTACTACATAAAGTATACTTAAAAAATATACTTGAAAATTACTTAAGTATACTTTATAAAATATGATGAAGAGATGCACTTTTAAGATGAAGAGATGCACTTTTATGATGGACAGATGTACTTTTATCATAGATAGATGCACTTTTATAATGGATAGATGCTCTTTTATAATGGATAGATGCACTTTTATGATGGACAGATGCACTTTTATAATGGATAGATGCACTTATATGATGGAAAGATGCACTTTTATGATGGATAGATGCACTTTTATAATGGATAGATGCACTTTTATGATGGACAGATGCACTTTTATAATGGATACATGCACTTTTATAATGGATAGTTGCACTTTTATGATGGATAGATGCACTTTTATGATGGATAGATGCACTTTTATGATGGAGAGATGCACTTTTGTGATGGACAGATGCACTTTTATAATGGATAGATGCAATTCTATGATGGATAGATGCACTTTTATGATGGATAGATGCACTTTTATAATGGATAGATGCACTTTTATGATGGATAGATGCACTTTTATGATGGATAGATGCACTTTTATGATGGACAGGGGCCGTATTCACAAAGAATTTTAAGGCTAAAAGTAGCTCCTACCTGGCGAATTTAGGAGCAACTCCTAAAAATAATGGGCGTGTCACTCGTAACTTTAGGACTCCTAATGTTTTTGACTAAGAGTAATTCATTAAGCATTTTAGCCCTAAAAGTAGCACCTAAGCCTGGGACAGCTTAAAAGAAGTCGAGAGGACTCCTAACTCACTAAGACCTATTCACAAACCGCTTTTTGTGGCATTTCACATTGCGATGTTTTGAAATGCGTATGCGGCGGCTACAGGAGCTTCCAATCGCGAGGGAACAATTTTGCATTGTAGGCATAACTAGGTATGCGATAACGCCACCAACAACAACCAAAACTAGGCTACTCATTGCATGTAAACTAATTGTAACGTTTCATTGTGAATCAAATTAAAATGTTCTTCTCTTTGCAAACGTATAGACAGAGGCATATAGTGACAGATTAATTCAATAATGTTGCAAAGATATTGCATCAATCCATATGTTTCATTAGGCTACTAGGCTATTTGTTTAGCCTTACTCTTTATTCATTTAGGCTATTTATTCAGTTATTCATCATCTTCCGTCCTTCGCACTACTTGTGTAGCGCACGCATTCTCAGACCTGTCACCTGGCTGTCACTCATCATCATAGGGGAGGTGTTTGGAATCATTCCCGCGTTACAATCATCAGCCAATCAAGGTGGTCACTTCAGTCAAGCTCGTGCATGAGTAATGACGTCATCCATAGCAACGAAGACTCAGTCTTAGTTTAGGAGTTGTCATTTTTCTTTACTAAGAGTAGGTCTGAAAGGCGTTGTGAATAACTTTTAAGAGAAAACTCCTAGCTAAAATCTTTTAGTGTGATTTAGGAGTACTCCTAGTGGTAAGATAAAATGCTTTGTGAATACGGCCCCAGATGCTCTTTTATGATGGACAGATGCACTTTTATGATGGATAGATGCACTTTTATGATGGACAGATGCTCTTTTATGATGGACAGATGCACTTTTATGATGGACAGATGCACTTTTATGATGGATAGATGCACTTCTATGATGGATAGATGCACTTTTATGATGGATAGATGCACTTTTTATAATGGATAGATGCACTTTTATGATGGATAGATGCACTTTTATGATGGACAGATGCACTTTTATGATGGACAGATGCACTTCTATGATGGATAGATGCACTTTTATGATGGATAGATGCACTTTTATGATGGACAGATGCTCTTTTATGATGGATAGATGCACTTCTATGATGGATAGATGCACTTTTATGATGGATAGATGCACTTTTTATGATGGACAGATGCTCTTTTATGATGGACAGATGCACTTTTATGATGGACAGATGCACTTTTATGATGGATAGATGCACTTCTATGATGGATAGATGCACTTTTATGATGGATAGATGCACTTTTTATAATGGATAGATGCACTTTTATGATGGAAAGATGCACTTTTATGATGGACAGATGCACTTTTATGATGGACAGATGCACTTTTATGATGGACAGATGCACTTTTATAATGGATAGATGCACTTCTATGATGGATATATGCACTTTTATGATGGATAGATGCACTTTTATAATGATAGATGCACTTTTATGCACTTTTATAATGGATAGATGCACTTTTATCATGGACAGATGCACTTTTATAATGAATAGATGCACTTTTATGATGGACAGATGCACTTTTATGATGGACAGATGTACTTTTATCATGGATAGATGCACTTTTATAATGGATAGATGCACTTTTATGATGGATAGATGCACTTTTATGATGGATAGATGCACTTTTATGATGGATAGATGCACTTTTATAATGGATAGATGGACTTTTATAATGGATAGATGGACTTTTATGATGGGTAGACAATAATAGATTTTTACAGCGATTGATTCCTGCTCAAGCGTGCCGCACAAGCCCTGAAAAGTGAAGCCAAAACGTCTCGATCGCCCCCCGGTGGCTGGTCCTAGTATAGGTCATAAGACCCGCCTCCCCATGTTATTCAACGGGACGTGAGACCAACTAAACAATTAAATTACACTTCAAATATCTTTTTTTCCAAAGGTGGTTTCTTTCATTTGCTGTCGTTTTAATCACGCTGATGTAAGTTCAAGTGTCTGTTTCAAAAATAAGTTGGTTTTTAGTTAGTTACGTGATGCGGTGGTGTAACGTCATGATTGACAGCTGTGATTGACAGGTTCTCGAGCGAAGTAGTCACTGAAGCACCAACGGACATTTTTTTCGGGATCGTCAGGAGACTGAGGATATTGTATTTACTTTATTTTAACAAGCCTCTTGTCGTACTGCAATCAATTTTTAAAAAAGTGTGCAGAATCCACTCTCCCTGAGTGAGTTCTGCGAGAGTGAGGGCGGAGCGTTGATCTCGCGGCTTTACTTCCTGCTCACTACTGCGCAGGACTGGTCCCGAGATCGCTACTGCGCAGACTCAAGTTCCAATATGTCAGCGCCATATCGGGACTCTGGCGGCTTCAGTTCTCATCAATTGAAGAGAGCGAAGGGGCGTCGTCCATCTTTTTTTACAGTCTATGTTCCTGCTGGTTTATTTTCTGAACATTGTTCCGCACTACTATTGCGCATGCGTCGCGACTGAGATTTGCGCATGCGTTGCGACTGAGTGCGTTGTTGTGTTTAGGAGCCTCTTGCTGAGTCCCAATTCGCCTACTTATACTACGACCTAAAAGTATGTACTTTTTTTGTGATGAAAAAGTACATACTTTTGAGTGTGTAGCAAAAAAGTATGCACGTTCTGGGACATACTTCGATGACGTCATGCAACGTGAACTTGAACGTGGTTGCCTAGTTACGCACACCGCGACTGTTAACAAAACATCTAACATTTCATTCATTCTTATATATGCAATATAATTTTATTTACTATTCCTATCTTTTTTTCCACAATACATTTACAATGTGTTTACCAAATTGAGGAGTGAAGCAGGGCGTCGTCGTAGATCAACCAAACGCAGGTCGTTTGTGAGGCGGCTGGTTCTGACGTTCATGTGCAAATGTGTGTAACGAAAGCTAGCGCTACTTATTTTCTGAGTTAAAATATTTAAAGTTTATAGTATAACTATTGTTTAACGTATTTTATACTTAATCTTATACTTATGTATAATACTTAAAAATACCCCGATGAAAATGAACCATGCTTTTACTATAGTAAAAGTGTAGTAACCATGTTTCTTTGGTTGGACTGATAAAGTTAACATATGTACAGCTATTACTACAAATAAGTCAGACAGAAACATCAAAAGAAATACATAAAAAAAGACACTTGCATGACACTGTACTAGAGCCTTTTTATTTATTGTTTTGTAGCCTGCAATGAGGCGCTCGGTATCTTCATCGGACCCTACAAGATAAACACGGTACTTTTTTGGCACAACATAAACCCATTAATATTACGAGACAATAAAATATAACTTTAATTAGGGTTAAACATTTGAATTCTTACACTTAAAAACTGAGGGCGCATCTCCGTTGCTGCATCCGACTGCCAGGTTTACATCACCATCATCACCGCAAAGCTCCTCCCTCCCGCACGCAATGGGTTGTGGGCAATATTAGCCGTTAGAGTGTGCATTGATCTGCACTTCGAATTCTAACCGGAAATAGTAGACCATCCGGGTATCTTTGGAATACTCATTTCAACATGCTACGATTTGGGACGTACTAATTCTAGTTTCGCATACTATTTAGGACGGATAGTATGCGAATTGGGACTCAGCGTCTATGTTGGTTTGAAGCAAACCTCCATAGCTCGTCTTCAATTGCTCCTGTCTGCTGATCGATTGCTCCTGTCTGCCTTGCTGCCTGCTGTGAGGGGATTCATAAATTTTGGGGCATCTCGCCCGGGGGGCGGGGTTACGTTCTGCGTCACTTCTCTCATGCGGGTTCTCGTCGACCAGGGTCAGCGCGCACACAGGCAGGCACAGAACTAGCTAGCGAACCTAAGTCATAAATCTAATAAGTTATGTTTTTTACAACACGTTTTTTGATGGAAAAGTGATGTTTAATTTCCATAGTCTTTGTTTAGTGAACGAAAGCGAAATCAGGAATTGCGGTCTTTCAGTTTGTTTATCGTTACCTAGCTACCAAGGGTTTAAGTTGTACAAGATGTGCTGTAGCCTTAATTATTTACAATGGCCAAGTCGCGTTTCATATTAACAGATGAATAGGCTTCGCTCAGTTTATTAAATACATCCAACCTGAAAATCACGGTAGGACTGTGCAAACAAAGTAGACTATCTGTCTAGCATTGCCATGTCAGTGTATTGATTCATTGTCCCATCATAGTTTGTAAGAGACATTTCAGGTTGGATGTATTTAATAAACTGAGCGAAGCCTATTCATCTGTTAATATGAAACGCGACTTGGCCACTGTAATTAAGGCTACAGCACATCTTGTACAACCGAAATGGTTAGCGCTTTTACCAAATATCACTTTTCATAAGGTATGGACAGTGCCAAACAAATTTTTGTTTCATAATAAAATAGAAGAAATCCATTTTAAAAATATTCACCGTTATTACCCTTGTAATAAATATCTAAGTAAATTTTACAGTAATATTTCCCCACTATGCTCTTTTTGCCAAGAGGAGGAAGAATCTATTTTACACTTATTTTACTTATGTTCTTCAACTAAACAATTTTGGCTTCAAATTTCAGCTTCCATATTTCTTGCATTTCATCAGTTATGTAATATTTCTGTCAGTACGGTTATTTTTCACTCTGATGTCTCTGAAAATAAAAAGCTAGATGATATATTAAACTTGTTCTGTATGATGGGAAAATACCACATCCACAAAGCAAGATACCTTAAATTCAAACCTAGTTGCAAAATTTTTGCTTATGATTTAGTTATTATTGTCTTCACTTCAAAAAATCCCCTCCAATAAAAAAGCTTTGAAAACATCCTGTATTATAGAACAAGTTTTATGTAAATTGTAATTGTATTTTATTTACTGTTATTATTTACTTTCATTTTCTCTGTATCCCCACATGTTCATGTTCATTGTTTTGTGTTATTTCCATTGCATTGATTTATATTGTAATGCAATAAAAAAAACATCTTGTACAACCCTTGGTAGCTAGGCAACGATAAACAAACTGAAAGACCGCGATTCCTGATTTCGCTTTCGTTCAAAACAAAGACTATGGAAATTAAGCATCACTTTTCCATCAAAAACGTGTTGTAAAAAACATAACTTATTAGATTTAAGACCTAGGTTCGCTAGCTAGTTCTGTGCCTGCCTGTGTGCGCGCTGACCCTGATCGACGAGAACCCGCATTAGAGATGTGACGCAGGACGTAACCCCGCCCCCCGGGCGAGATGCCCCAAAATTTATGAGTCCCCTGCTGTGAGTGTGTTTGTGTGTTTCGGTGCTGTAAGCTCCGTCTTAGCCTTATATT
Organism: Scardinius erythrophthalmus; assembly: GCF_964197995.2. Classification (NCBI taxonomy): domain Eukaryota; kingdom Metazoa; phylum Chordata; class Actinopteri; order Cypriniformes; family Leuciscidae; genus Scardinius; species Scardinius erythrophthalmus. Next base: position 33,633,922 of record NC_138228.1, read on the forward strand.
TCTTTGTTTTGAACCATCATTTTACTACCATTCCTAGTTGTTTATACTACTACATTTTACCCAACATCTCAGATTAACCTGACATCGCTAGCTTTTGTTATTAGTACTACTAGCACAAAACGCTAGTAATTCGCTAGCCTGTTAACGCGCCACCCGTGCGCTCAGCTATTTTTATTTATTTATTTTTCTCTCGCGCGTCCGCGCCTTTGAGTTCATAAAAGCTCAGGTGAGTAAGAATCAGTCAACAAACACGGTGAGTAATGTCTTGTCCTGTTATTGTCACTTGCACTTCATGTCACATGTTTAGTATAGCCTTCTCTGTCGACAATATAGGATTTATATGTGATAAATGTAAGGAGACAGTTAGGTTGACAGAGAAGATTTCAGAATTAGAAACACGCATCCAAACTTTATTTGAGGATAGTAAGAGTGCTAGTGCTTTAGATGTTTTGGATGCGCATAGAATAGAGAACTCTTTACATGACGCGGTTCTGGCTGAAGTAGAGCCCGTGCAGCCGGGCAAATGGGTGACAGTGAGGGATCGCTCTAGTCGCGGATCTAAAAACCACTCTTCCGTTCCGATTACCATAACAAATCGATTTGCCCCGCTCAGTGAAACACCCACTGAGAATGATTGTGAATCCGTGTATCATTCGTTCAATCGTTTTTTGATTTAATATTGAAAGTAGAAAAATGAGAAAACAGTTCCTTTTTCGATTTTTCATTTTTTCCAAAAAACGAAAAACAAGAATTCAGCTTGATTTTTCGTTTTTCGTTCTGAGGTAGCAAAATTAATAAACAGCTGGAAAATTCGATTTCTACACGTGGGCGGGAATGAAACGCCCCTTTCCTCTGATTTGTCAGCCGAAGATCAAACTGTCCCGTCATCAGCTCTTCCTCAGTTCTGCACTGCAGAATAAGAGTCCTCCGTTGTGTGGATTCTTAACGCGTTTATTGCAACTACATTTAATCTTTTTTTCATCAAACAACCAGACTAACGAGTGGTTCGACACAACCCGTACTGGGAAATAAACTAGACAGGGCTTTCTTCTGTGTAGATATAAATTCACCAAACTTTATGCTTTGCATCAGCTCGGTATGCAGGGTAAATGACAACTGTTAGCCTAACATGGTCGCCCTCGATCGCCCAGTAATTTTTTTTAAATAATAAATGTAGATATAGATAATCAATATAATTAGTTGTAAATTAAATATTTTAACACTTATAGAAAAAGAAAAGAATAATGCATTGACTATATATAGCCTAAGCCTAGGCTATATTAACATAAACGCATGAAATGTCATTCAGACTGACTATCTAACAACCGGAGAACAGAGAACAACATAGATATTAAAATACATACTCTTCTGAGTTTTATAATGTAGGCCTTATTGTGTTTTATTAAAATTTATTAATTTATATCTCAAAGATGTGCGCTTGTGCGCAGTGCACTGGGTCATGTTGAGAGGGAAACAAACGCATTTTTATTATTAGCCTATTCAGAAAAAAACCGGTAAATAAAATTCAACATTAACATTATAAACACTATTAATAACATATAGGCTATTTCTATGCGTATTTTACTTCCCCTTACCATTACTTCCCCTTTGACGTTTGCCTATGTCAAATCCTTAAATGAATGGTATTCAGAAAACAACAAGAATAAAAAATAAGTAGCCACGTATAATAAAAATATAACCTAATAGCTTATAATAATAGCCTATTGTGTCCTTTATTATAAACAACATTTAGCCTATTTTAAACGCCAAGCCTAAACAAATTTAGGCTATTTGAATCGAAACTGAAACTGTACCGGCGTTGGTTTCGCGCATCTCGGTCCCAAGTTTCCATATTTGCAATGCAAAATTTCGATGCTAACTATAATGTAAAGAAGGCTTTAAACTTCAGTCGAGTCCCAATATAGGCCTACACGTATAGGCTAAATCATCATCTTCACAGCATGGGAAATGAGTTTGGATTAACTGCTGTGCGGCACAGCCTTTATATTGTACAACAGACGAATTAAATTAAGCAGAATAACTTTTTATATATTTGGTTGACTGTGTTTTATTTTAATAATGAACAGGCTGCGATGTCAAGTTAGCAATGCCAGAAGTGAACTGATAATAGCCTATGTTGCCTATGTTGTGAGAGCGAGCGATGCGTCAGCGCCATCACTTGGAGTTGTTGCTCAGCAGGGGAAATAACTTCGTTATTCGTTACTCTGTCATTCGAAACAGTAAAAATTTATGTTTTTATTTGTTTACATTCAAAATGACTACAAAATGTCATGCCTTTGAAAAATAAAGAAAACAACATGATTTCTACATGCGTCTCATAGTAGGGAGGTTAAGTGACTTTTGACTTCAAGTCATGATGCAAAGGTCCCCTTTGGTATGGAAGTACCTTAGGGCCATAGAAATAAATTTATCCTAAGACACACGTGAGATCACATTTTGTATCTTATATACGCACATTTTTTAAAAATGGCCGCCATCCATACTTGAGAGGCCCATATCTTTGCTTCTGTTATAGCTATAATGACAAATTTGGTATCAACGTGTAAATTTTTGGGGTCAAGGAGTCCAATAAATTAGGTAAAAAGACTAAAAAACAATAATGTTGTCCTTACCATGACAATTGGAGGTGAAGTATGCATTTTTTTATTAAAAAACACATGCCAAACACACAGTGTTTCGGCGCCAGAGTTTTTTTTCCTAAAATGTTCGATTTTGACATCTTAATTTCAAAAGGCTATATCTTAAAAGTGATAAAAGATAGAGACTTTCTGTAAATTAGAGAAATATTAAGGATGACCCAAAGTGTATGTAGGGATTACATTTTCCCATCTAATTTGCATATTATGACGTCATTTTGGTGGCGGCCATCTTGGATTATAGAATTTTCATGAAAAGTCACGTTTAAATGATAAAATGATCAAATGCAGCACTTCTTTCCCCCCAAAATGTCCCTCACCTTCTGTATGCTATATTGCACAATACTGAATGCTCAGGTATATAGTAAGTAGTAAACAAACTGTGTAAATCATTACTAATAAATGGTAGAAACAAACCGAATGCAAGTAGCGGTTGGCCTTTTGCTGTAGAGATTTTCTATCTACTACATATAGTAAATCATCCTCATTGGCCAAGTACTCAAAAGCCGGCATTCCCATCAGCTTGCGATAGACTATGCATAATAGCCCCTCTGCCCCGTGTCACACCGTCTCTGCTCCTGCTGGGAGCAGCGCGGCCAGATCTGCCGCGCGCGCCGAGTGTGCACAGCTCGGACTACTGTCATTGTCATTGCGACTCCCCACCCTGCCTCCACGTTGCCCCCTAACTGTCCTATGAATACTTCGACCTTGTCTAACATACCCAGTGGCATTAGACAAACAAAGTCTCCACCACAATACTTTCGCCGCGATTGTGGAGAGGCACACACGGTAAAAATCTCCTGCCTCGTTCCCCACAACACTAACACGCCTGCTAACATCGCGATGAACACTCCGACCCCGAGAAACATTGTTCCCACCACTGACATTGGGTAAAGGACCATCTAAATTGGGCAAAGGATTCACCGTTTGTGCTTGGTGTAGGGCTATACTTTCACTTTCAGAATCAGGCAGATATTCCCCTTCATAATCAGGGTCCACGAATAGAAGACCCAACACTTCATTGCGGGTAAGCTTTATTGATGCCATTAGATATAATAATAATAATAATAATAATCTGATGCAAATACTCGCTGACGTTGACAATATTGCTCTGATAAAATGGCTCACTCGCACACTAGCTCCGCTTTTGTTCGCACTGATTCAATGCACTCTAGCTTGAAGATTTTGTATAGAGGCATGACGTTTTTTTGAGTCGCGGATGAAGTATGACATGTCTGCCATCTAATGGAGGGTAGGTTGAACGAAATTTGACACCCTATTTGACAAAATCGGCCGTTTTATTCAGTGGACTGCCTGAGGTGGGACCACCACACCAATCTGCTCCTAGTGACTGATCACTGAATTCGCTATATCTATGCTAAATGTTTTCAAGCGGTCATATGACACACATTCCTCTTTTATGCAATGCGCTCGTCATAGAGGGCTGTCAAGTCAGACATTGCCAGTGATTCCCCTGAGCAACGATAGTCCTCGATGTATTCAAGCAACTCATTGAGGACATGTGCTCTGATGACCTGAGTTGCATTACTTTCAGTTGAGTCACATCCAACAGTTTCTGCTTTTCTATAGAGCCTAGTCAGGCATGCACAATGATAAACAGCATTAATAGCAACCATGTCACCAGCAGCTAGTTCAGCCAATAGATGCCTGTCACCCACCACCTGAGCACATTCTTTCACTTTTCTATCCAAGCCAAGGGTGGCAGCCCTCCTCAGTTCCTTTTTTTTGCCCACTTCACCACAGAAGAGACACAGTTTATCAAATGATTCACATGATGATGTTGAGGGTCTGGGTAAAGCGAGTGTGGTGGACTTGTCACTCATGCGCCATGTTTTTACTGGACTCACAGACTCTTCATGCTTTTTTCTTTTTCTTGCTCTCTCAACTTTTTGTTTATCAATCGCATTTCTGCAGCTTTTGTGCCACACCATAGGATTTTGAATCATCAGCTGAACTACATCCTGACTACCACCACTAATGTCCACTGTAAACTCAGGCAGATCCCCTAATGCCTTCAGCTCCTGGATGTTATCTAAAGCTTCTTTGTAACATGATTGCCTCTTTCAGGATTGTTTCTCAGTTTGAATGATGAAGAGGGATCTATCCATCCATCCATCCATCCATCTTCTTCCGCTTATCCGGGGCCGGGTCGCGGGGGCAGCAGTCTAAGCAGAGATGCCCAGACTTCCCTCTCTCTAGACACTTCCTCCAGCTCTTCCGGGGGGACACCGAGGCGTTCCCAGGCCAGCCGGGAGACATAGTGACTCCATAGTCTGTCCTAGGTCTTCCCGGGGGTCTCCTCCCAGTGGGACGCGCCCGGAACACCTTCCCGGGAAGGCGTCCAGGAGGCATCCGGAACAGATGCCCGAGCCACCTCAGCTGACCCCTCTCGATGTGGAGGAGCAGCGGCTCTACTCTGAGCTCCTCCCGAGTGACCGAGCTTCTCACCCTATCTCTAAGGGATCGCCCAGCCACCCTGCGGAGAAAGCTCATTTCGGCCGCCTGTATCTGGGATCTTGTCCTTTCGGTCATGACCCAAAGCTCATGACCATAGGTGAGAATAGGAACGTAGATTGACCGGTAAATCGAGAGCTTCGCCTTGCGGCTCAGCTCTTTCTTCACCATGACAGACCAGTACATCGACCGCATTACTGCAAAAGCTGCACCGATCCGTCTGTCAATCTCCCATTCCATCCATCCCTCACTCATGAACAAAACCCCAAGATACTTAAACTCCTCCACTTGAGGCAGGAACTCTCCACCAACCTGAAGTGGGCAAGCCACCCTTTTCTGGCCTCGGATTTGGAGGTGTTGATTCTCATCCCAGCCGCTTCACACTCGGCTGCAAACCGTCCCAGTGCATGCTGAAGGTCCTGGTTTGATGAGGCCAACACGACAACATCATCTGCAAAGAGCAGAGACGAAATCGTGTTGTCACCAAACCTGACACCCTCCGGCCCCTGGCTGCGCCTAGAAATTCTGTCCATAAAAATTATGAACAGAACCGGAGACAAAGGGCAGCCCTGCCGGAGTCCAACATGCACCGGGAGTCCCGCAAGCCAACCAGGCCCGATAGGACTCCTTCTTCAGCTTGACGGCATCCCTTACTTCCAGTGTCCACCACCGGGTTCGGGGATTGCCGCCTCGACAGGCACCGGAGACCTTACGGCCACAGCTCCGAGCGGCCGCTTCGACAATGGAGGTGGAGAACATGGTCCACTCGGACTCAATATCTCCAGCCTCCCTCAGGATCCGGTCGATGCTCCACCGGAGGTGGGAGTTGAAGATCTCTCTGACAGGAGACTCGGTCAAACGTTCCCAGCAGACCCTCACAGTACGCTTGGGTCTGCCGAGTCTGTCCAGCTTCCTCCCCCGCCATCGGATCCAACTCACCACCAGGTGGTGATCAGTTGACAGCTCCACCCCTCTCTTTACCCGAGTGTCCAAGACATACGGCCACAGGTCAGATGAAACGACCACAAAGTCAATCATCGACCTACGGCCTAGGGTGTCCTGGTGCCACATGCACTGATGGACACCCTTATGCTTGAACATGGTGTTCGTTATGGACAAACTGTAACTAGCACAGAAGTCCAATAACTTAACACCGCTCGGGTTCAGATCAGGGGGGCCGTTCCTCCCAATCACGCCCCTCCAGGTGTCACTGCCACTGCCCACGTGGGCATTGAAGTCCCCCAGTAGAACGACGGAGTCCCCAGTTGGAGCACTTTCCAGCACCCCTCCCAGAGACCCCAAGAAGGCCGGGTACTTTGCACTGCCGTTTGGCCCGTAGGCACACACGACAGTGAGAGACCTATCCCCGACCTGAAGGCGCAGGGAAACGACCCTCTCATTCACCGGGGTGAACTCCAACACATGGCGGCTGAGCTGGGGGGCTATAAGCAAACCCACACCAGCCCGCCACCTCTCACCATGGGCAACTCCAGAGTGGTGAAGAGTCCATCCTCTCTCGAGGAGTGTGGTTCCAGAGCCCAAGCCGTGCGTAGAGGTGATCCCGACTATCTCTAGTCGGAACCTCTCAACCTCACGCACAATCTCAGGCTCCTTCCCCGCCAGCGAGGTGACGTTCCACGTCCCTAGAGCTAGCTTCCGTGTCCAGGGATCGGGTTGTCGAGGCCCCCGCCTTCGACTGCCGCCCGATCCTCTCAGCACTGACCCCCTTACGGTCCCTCCTGCAGGTGGTGAGCCCACGCCGGGAAGGCGGCCCCACGTCGCTCCTTCGGGTTGAGCCCGGCCGGACCCCGTGGGGGGAGGCCCGGCCACCAGGCGCTCGCATACGAGCCCCAACCCCGGGCCTGGCTCCAGGGTGGGGCCCCGGCTGCGCCATACCGTGCGACGTCACGGTCCTCGGTTTAAGAGGGATCTAATGTTTTTTCAATCTTTAGGGCGGACTGACATAGGAAGCATAAACTTCAGTCACGGCATTCCATTATGGCTAATCTGAAAAAAGAAATGAAGTTGCTTTAACATCATAAGAGAGATAATATGAGCATTAACAAGCATTCGCAAAAGTAAAAAAATATCAAATAATGAAGCTAACTAACTAGCTAGCAACATGTAGGCTATGTGCTTGCTTCAATAAAAATGACACTAACTAGTCACTAGCTAGTTATGATGAAGCTAACTAGTTACTAGCGACCTAGTTATAATGAAGCTAACTAGTTACTAGCTAGCTAGTTACTAGTTATCTAACATTAAAAGCATTTTTCTATTTAATGAGGAAGTCATACGAACCTCAAAGTGTTAACCTGTCACCTCTGACCTTCAACAGCTGTCACAGCTCCTGGTGCAGATGGGATGTGTTGTTGCAGGAACTGATTTGCTATAGGCTATTCCTGACTGGTCGAAATCTCATGCTACTTAGGACAAATGTAATGTACAGAAGTAGCTGCCCTGCTTAAATACAAAATTAAAGTTTTTGAAGGAAAAGATAAGTAAAGTCACTCTGATGACACAATTTTTATGTGAAATGTGCATATTTACCCCCAATTGTCATGGTATGGGAAAATGTTTTGTTTTTTTAAACTTCAAACCAATTTTATTGGATTTCTTGACCCCAAAAATGTACACTTTGACACCAAATTTGTCATTATAGTGATAACAGAAGCAAAGATATGAGCTCTAGAGTATTTTCGGCACATTGGCGCCCATTTTTGAAAAAACCTGTTTATTTCTGATACAAAGTGTGATCTCACTTGTGTCTTAGGATAAATTTATTTGTATGACCCTGAGGTACTTCCATACCAAAGACGACCTTTGCATCATGACTTGAAGTCAAAGGCCTATTTTTTGGGCTTAACCTCCCTACTATCAGTCTCCTTGAACATCTTTCTGGCGCACACCAAAAATGAACCAAAATAGAGTGAATAGCCTTCGGACGCGCCTACTTTTCAAAGTCAACATTTAGATTATTTGAAGTAAAATGCATTATATAGTCACTCAGGAATAAAACTCAGCGTGGTTCATGATAAAAAAAAAAAAAAAAAAAAAAAACTTTACAGTTCGGAAAATATGAAAATAGCAAACCCCTGGCACTTGAGAACTCTGGTCTACAAAGAAGAAAGCCCCGTCTAGTCTATTCCCCAGTACGGGTTGTGTCGAGCCATTCATTAGTCTGTTGATGGAAAACATGAAAAAGTTGCAATAAACGCGTTAAGAATCCACACAACGGAGGACTCTTATTCTGCAGTGCAGAACTGAGGAAGGGCTGATGACGGGACAGTTTGATCTTCGGCTGACAAATCAGAGGAAAGGGGCGTTCCATTCACGCCCACGTGTAGAAATCGAATTTTCCATCTGTTTATTCATTTTGCTACCTCAGAACGAAAAACGAAAAATCAAGCTGAATTCTTGTCTTTCGTTTTTTTGGAAAAAAACGAAAAATCGAAAAAGGAACTGTTTTCTCATTTTTCTACTTTCAAAATTAAATCAAAAAACGATTGAACGAATGATACACGGATTATTGTGCCCTAGTTATTGGCGATTCTATCACACGGAACGTGAAAATAGAGACACCAACCACCATAGTCACATGTTTGCCGGGAGCCAGAGCGCCTGACATCAAAGCAAATTTAAAAGTGCTGGCTAATGCTAATCGTAAATTCTCTAAGATCATTATTCATGTCGGCACTAATGATGTTCGACTCCGCCAGTCGGAGATCACCAAAATTAATATTAAAGAGGTGTGTGAACTTGCAAGTACGATGTCAAGGACTGTAATTTGCTCTGGCCCCCTTCCTGTTCGCAGGAGTGATGAGATAGTTAGTAGATTGTGTTCGCTTAACGGTTGGCTGTCTAGGTGGTGTCCGATTAATAATATAGAATTCATAGACAATTGGAAAAGTTTTTGGGGCAAACCTGACCTGTTGAAAAGAGATGGTATTCATCCCTCCTGGGATGGTGCTGCTCTTCTCTCTAGTAATATGGCTCATAGTCTTAGAGCTCAAACATGACAATCTGGGGCTCAGGTCAGGAAGCAGACAGACTGGCTAAACCGACTGTCTGCTAGCGGCCTCGCGTCACCAAGGTCAGATAAATCCTATCACATAGAGCCTCTTTCACCTAGCTATCATCATATAAAGACTGTGTCTGTTCCCCGAATTTGGAAATCCAAAAAACGTTTAAACCCATCTAAGGTTAAAAATTTAATTGATGTTCAACAAATAAAAAACAGCTATATTACAGATGAGCAAATGCTAAAGCTTGGGTTGCTGAATATTCGATCGCTTACTTCAAAAGCACTCGTTGTTAACGATATGATTTCAGATAATAACCTAGATTTGCTGTGTTTGACAGAAACCTGGCTAAAACCAAACGATTACATTACTTTAAATGAATCAACCCCGCACGATTACTGTTATAAACATGAGCCTCGTCTGAAACGCAAAGGGGGTGGTGTTGCGGTAATTTATAGTAATAGTTTCAAAAGCACTAAGAAATCAAGTTTTAAATATAATTCTTTTGAAGCATTGGTGCTTATTGTAAAAATATATAGTGTAAACGATAAATCACGTTTGAGATTTGTGTTGGCTACTGTATACAGGCCACCAGGGCACCATACAGACTTTATCAAAGAATTTGCGGACTTTCTATCAGAATTAATATTGACTGCAGATAAAGTACTAATTGTTGGTGATTTTAATATACACATCGATAATGAAAAAGATGCATTGGGATTGGCATTTAAAGACATTGTAAATTCAATGGGTGTTAGACAACACGTGTCAGGACCTACTCATCGTCGTAATCATACTCTAGATCTAATATTATCACACGGAATAGATGTTGATGCCGTTGAAATTCTGCAGCAGAGCGATGACATCTCAGATCATTATCTAGTCTCGTGTAAACTTAATTTAGCCAAAGCTGCAAAGCCGACTCCGTGTTACAAATATGTTAGACCTAACACTTCTGCTACTAAAGATTGCTTTATTAATAATCTTCCTAATCAGTATCATCATCTCAGCATCTCAGATAGCTTAGAAGAACTAGATATTACAACAGAAACGTTTAACTCTCTCTTTTCCAGCACTTTAGACACAGTTGCTCCGTTGCGCTTAAAGAAGATTAAAGAAAATAGTCCAACGCCGTGGTACAATGAGCACACTCGGGCCCTTAAGAGAGCAGCTAGAAAAATGGAGCGCAACTGGAAGAAAACAAAACTAGAGGTATTTCGCATTTCATGGAAGGAGAGCTCTATTGCTTACAGAGAGGCTTTAAAAGCTGCTAGATCTGCTTATTTTTCAACCCTATTAGAAGAAAATAAACATAATCCTAGGTATTTGAAACGGTGGCTAAACTAACAAAAAATAAAGCTTCAAGCCCAGAATTTTCCAAGCAAAACAGCAGTAATGACTTTATGAACTTCTTCAATTATAAGATTGATAATATCAGGGACAAAATTATAACTATGCAACCGTCTACTACAGTATCGCATCAGGCAGTGCATTGTAGTCTCCCTGAGGACAAATTTGATTCATTCGTTGCTATAGGAGAGGAAGAATTTACTAAACTCATTAAATCATCTAAATCTACAACATGTATGTTAGACCCTATACCAACTAAGCTACTGAAAGAAATACTTCCAGAGGTCATAGATCCTCTTCTTAATATCATTAATTCGTCTTTGTCTCTAGGATACGTACCAAAAAACTTTAAGCTGGCTATGATTAAACCGCTTGTTAAAAAAACGCAACTTGATCCTACAGAATTAGTCAATTACAGGCCGATCTCAAATCTACCTTTTCTGTCAAAGATATTAGAAAAGGCAGTATCCTCACAACTGTGTTCCTTTCTTGAAAGAAATGATATCTGCGAGGATTTCCAGTCAGCATTTAGACCGTACCATAGTACCGAGACAGCTCTCGTTAGAGTCACAAATGATTTGCTCTTATCATCCGATCGTGGTTGTATCTCTCTATTAGTGTTACTCGATCTTAGTGCTGCATTTGACACCATTGACCACAACGTTCTTTTAAATAGATTAGAACATTATGTTGGCATTAGTGGAATTGCACTAGCATGGTTTAAATCATACTTATCTGACCGTTATCAGTTTGTAGCAGTAAATGATAAGATGTCTCATCGATCACAAGTTCAGTATGGCGTACCACAAGGCTCAGTACTAGGACCGTTGCTGTTCACTCTGTACATGCTACCCTTAGGAGATATCATTAGGAAACATGGCATTAGCTTTCACTGTTATGCCGATGATACTCAGCTCTATATTTCTTCAAAACCTAACGAAACTTATCAATTCACAAAATTAACGGAATGCATAGCGGATATAAAAAATTGGATGACTTGTAATTTCCTACTTCTAAATTCTGAAAAAACAGAGTTTCTAATTATTGGACAAAAAACTTCCTCACGTAATAATCTAGAATACTGTCTAACACTCGATGGCTGCTCTGTTAAGTCTTCGTCGTCGGTTAGGAACCTGGGTGTGCTCTTTGATACCAATCTTTCATTTGAAAGTCACGTGTCTAGTATCTGTAAAACTGCATTTTTCCATCTTAAAAATATATCTAAATTACGCCATATGCTCTCATTGACAAATGCGGAACAATTAGTTCATGCGTTCATGACCTCAAGGCTAGATTAGTGTAATGCTCTACTGGGTGGTTGCCCTGCACGCTTAATAAACAAACTACAGCTGGTTCAAAACGCAGCAGCTCGAGTTCTTACCAGAACCAGGAAGTATGACCATATTAGCCCGGTTCTGTCAAAACTGCATTGGCTCCCTATTAAACATCGCATCAATTTTAAAATATTGCTGATCACTTACAAAGCACTAAATGGTTTAGCTCCGCAGTACTTGAGCGAGCTCTTAACGCATTATAGTCCGTCACGTCTATTGCGATCTCAAAATTCCGGCCAGTTGATAATACCTAGAATATCAAAATCGACTGCTGGCGGTAGATCCTTTTCCTATTTAGCACCAAAACTCTGGAACAGTCTTCCTACCATTGTCCGGGAAGCAGACACACTCTGTCAGTTCAAAGCCAGATTAAAGACACATCTCTTTGACCTAGCTTTCACATAATACATTATAGACTTCTATAATTTAATGTTAGGCTGCATAGATTAGGTCAGCCGGAACCAGGAACACTTCCCAAAAATCCTGATGTACTCGTTATATCATGAGAAGAATGGCATCTACGCTAATTTTAGTGTTTATCCCGAGGATTTCCTGCAGCCTGCCGGATCCAGGCCGTATCCAGATCTGACGAAGGACCTTCGCCTGGACTGATGACAACGCAGTGCTGAAGTGCCAACTAGTCTCTCCCTATGGAGGATCCCACTACCACTCTACAGATAAGGCGTTGTCGGGAAAATCCGTTTCGCGTTCCTACCCCAAAGCAACAAAATAAAATAAAATTCTTTATCAAAATTTATAGGGAAAGACAAGTACTTTGTTTAGGCTTGGCTTGTAGGGAATTCCAAACCTGCAAATATTCAAACGCACATAACTATAGAACCCATTCTAAATGCGCATGTGAACGCCGTCAGTGTTTCTCACAGGTTCGCGTTTAAAGTCTGTGTAGAGAGAATAGTGTCGTCTTAGCGGCCCCTAATTTAATAACAAATGATCATTGCGACGGAAGCAAATAAATCAAAACTAACTTTAGATGGATAACTTAACTCTGCTGTAAAGCCGAAACAATCTCTGTTACCTTAAATTATACGCTTATCTCTGTAAAGCTGCTTTGAAACAATCTACATTGTTAAAAGCGCTATATAAATGAAGATGACTTGACTTGACTTGACTTGTTTGGAGCTCCGTCGAATTAATTCAGAAACCTTGATTTTCTTCTTTACACTCTTTTACAAACAAACTTTTTTCATTTTTATAGCGTGTGAACATATCTGGAATACTATTCTCCTTAAAAAACAATCAGATTGCTCTGATATCGCTACTTATATCCAACCTTTCGAACTTCCGCTACTAGCCTTAGCCCGCTAGCATTACACGCGTGGTCGCGCCTATCGATCGACTTATTTACACCCGTATCACTGAAAGCTATAATTCGCCATTATAGCACATCTGCTATAATGGCGAATATAACGGATGTGTGTCTAACGTTACCTTTGAGTGCAGGTGAGGACACCTTCGAGCTGCATTCTGTGCAGTTAGAGCTGGAATCCGTGGAGAAGCAGATCCGCGACCTACTAGAGAGACAGGCCGAGCTACGAGATCGGCGATTCGCGCTTGAAACATCACGCGCCGATGCTCACAAGTCAGTGGTTAGTAACCTTTTGACTCTGACCTCGTCTACTCCATGTGTTTCTCTGCCCAGGATGCGATCATCCCTGGTTTCATTCACTCCGGCACCGACACTACAACATGGACCCTGGGTGATTCCACAGCGGAAGACGCGGGCCAGGACCAGAGCTAGGACCTCTCCACCCCTCCCGGCCTTCGAGATCTCCACCCGGAACCGCTTCTCCGCTCTACGCGAGACGGAACGCGACGCTGTGATCATCGGCAGTTCCATCGTCCGGCATGTCCATGCTACCATAGGTAAAGGTAAGGTGCGCACTCACTGCTTTCCTGGTGCTCGTGTTCTCGATGTCGCTGCACAGGTTGCCAGGATTCTGAATGGTGACGAGCCCGTCGGAGCTGTCGTGCTGCACGCGGGAACTAACGACATCAGGCTGCGGCAGTCGGACGTTTTGAAGAAGGACTATAGGAGCCTGATCGAGACGGTACGCAGCACATCGCCTGAAACAACGATCATCGTGTCTGGACCGCTTCCCACGTACCAACTAGGACATGAAAGGTTCAGTAGATTATTTGCTCTAAATGAATGGTTAATGTCATGGTGTAATGAACAGAGACTGCTCTTTGTAAATAATTGGAATCTTTTCTGGGAGCGACCTAGGCTCTTCCGTGCTGATGGCCTTCACCCGAGCAGAATCGGAGCGGCTCTTCTGTCGGACAACATCTCCAAGACGCTACACACCATATGACTAGTAAGTCAAAGTCCAAATCACACTCTTTGCTGTCCAAACTTAATTGATATAAGTACCAATGTAGAACATTATATTGAAACTGTGTCTATTCCTCGTTTAGTGAGATCAAATCTACTGCAGGATCTAGAAAAAATCTAATTGTGATTAAACCAGAAAATCTCAATATTAGTGAACAAAAACAATTTATAAAGCTAGGTCTTTTAAACATTAGATCGCTTACACCTAAGGCGGTTATTGTAAATGAAATGGTCACAGATAATAGTTTCGATGTACTTTGCCTTACTGAAACCTGGCTTAAACCAAATGATTATTTCGGTCTTAATGAGTCTACTCCTCCTGGATACTGTTACAAGCATGAACCCCGTCTGATTGGTCATGGCGGTGGTGTTGCTATAATCTATAAAGATATTCTTACTGTTACTCAGAAAACAGGTCACAGGTTTAATTCGTTTGAAGTACTTGTGCTAAATGTTACTCTCTTAGATGTAAGAAAGAAATCCCTATTATCTCTAGCCTTGGCTACTGTATATAGACCGCCAGGGCCTTACGCTGATTTCCTAAAAGAGTTTGCAGACTTTCTGTCAGATCTGTTGGTCAATGTCGATAAAGCATTAATTGTTGGAGATTTTAACATACACGTAGATAATTCAAATGATGCGTTGGGGGCTGCGTTTACAGATTTATTAAACTCCTTTGGGGTCAAGCAAAACGTAACTGGTCCCACTCATCGTCTTAATCATACGCTAGATTTAATTATATCACATGGAACCAATCCAACCGATATAGATATTATACCGAAAAGTGATGAAGTCACTGACCATTACATGGTCACTTGCATACTACGTACCACTGAAATTTGTCATGTTGCGCCACGTTATCGACCAGGCAGAACAATCCTTCCAACAACTATAGATAATTTCTCAAATAGCTTACCTGATCTATCTCAGCTGCTCAGTGAACCCAAACAAACAGATGAACTAGAGGAAATGACTAGCACTATGAGCACCATTTTCTCTAGTACATTAGACATTGTTGCACCAATTAGATTAAAAAAGGTTAGAGAGAAAAGTAAAGCACCATGGTACAACAGTGCTACGCATGTTCTAAAGAGAGAAACTCGTAATTTAGAGCGTAAATGGAAACAAACTAATTTAGAGGTCTTTAAAATCGCGTGGAAAGACAGCATGTCACGTTATAAAAAGGCCCTAAAAGCAGCCAGGGCTGAGCATCTCCGCAAACTAATAGAAAATAACCAAAATAATCCTAGGTTTTTATTTAACTCCGTCGCTTGACTAACAAATAAACAGACGTTACCTGAGCAAAATATTCCGTTACAGTGTAGTAGTAATGATTTTATGAATTTCTTCACTGAGAAAATAGAAAGCATCAGAAATACAATTGTAAATGTACAATCTTTAATGGTGTCTTATAATTCAGCCTCAATTATCACCCCGCAAGAACAATTACAGCGCTTTGCAACTATAGGACAGGAAGAGCTAAATAAACTTATCATTGCATCTAAACCAACAACGTGTTTATTAGATCCAATACCAACTAAACTACTGAAACAAGTGTTACCTGTAGTGGAAGAGCCTCTTCTCAATATTATTAACTCGTCTTTATCCTTAGGTCATGTTCCAAGAATATTCAAGTTGGCAGTTATAAAACCTCTCATTAAGAAACCACAATTAGATCATAATAACCTAGCAAATTACAGACCCATTTTAAATCTTCCATTTATGTCTAAAATTCTAGAAAAAGTGGTGTCCGCTCAACTGTGCTCTTTCTTGCAAGAAAATGATATCTATGAAAAATTTCAGTCAGGATTCAGACCGCATCATAGCACAGAAACTGCGCTCGTTAAAATTACAAATGATTTACTTCTAGCTTCTGACCAAGGCTTTATCTCAATACTAGTTTTACTCGATCTTAGTGCTGCGTTCGATACTATAGATCACAAAATACTCTTAGACCGATTACAAAACTACACTGGTGTTCAGGGACAGGCATTAAACTGGTTTAGATCGTACTTATCAGACCATTACCATTTTGTCTGGGTAAATGGGGAAAAATCGAAGATAACGTCAGTAAACTACGGTGTACCGCAAGGATCTGTGTTAGGCCCTCTGCTATTCTCAATATATATGCTACCACTTGGCAATATTATAAGAAAACATGGAATTAATTTCCACTGTTATGCTGATGACACTCAATTATATATTTCATCACGACCAGATGAAAACAATAAATTATCTAAATTAACAGAGTGTGTTAAAGATATAAAATACTGGATGACATGTAATTTTCTGCTATTAAATTCAGATAAAACGGAGGTATTACTAATTAGTCCAAAAAACTGCCCACAAAACCTCTTACAATACAACTTTAATTTAGAAGGGTGTCCTGTTACTTTATCCTCTACAGTAAAAGACCTGGGTGTTATATTAGACCGCAACTTGTCTTTTGAAAATCATATTTCATATGTTACAAGAACAGCCTTTTTCCACCTTAGAAACATTGCTAAGCTACGTAATATGCTATCTGTTTCTGATGCAGAAAAGTTAGTTCATGCATTCATGACCTCGAGACTAGATTACTGTAATGCTTTATTAGCCGGTTGTCCTGCATCCTCAATAAACAAGCTACAGTTAGTCCAAAATGCAGCCGCTAGAGTTCTTACTAGATCAAGAAAATATGATCATATAACACCAATTCTGTCGTCTCTACATTGGTTACCTATAAAGTTCCGTATCAATTACAAAGTATTACTACTGACCTATAAAGCCCTAAATGGTTTAGCTCCCGTGTATTTAAACGGAACTTCTATCGCCCTACAATCCATCGCGCTCTTTAAGATCACTAAATTCGAGGCTTCTGGTCATTCCTAGGATATCTAAGTCCACTAAAGGACGGAGGGCGTTTTCACATTTAGCTCCTAAACTCTGGAATCGCCTTCCTGATATTGTTCGAGGCTCAGACTCGCTCTCCCAGTTTAAAACTAGATTAAAGACACATCTCTTTAGCCAAGCATTCACATAATACTTAGCTTTTATACTACAGTTGAATCAGATTGAATGCATTAATATTACGAACAGCAGCTACGCTAATTATTTCCCAAAAACTTTTCTGTTGTTATCTCGGGACGCTAGTCCCGAGGTAATACAGATCGTCAGCTCCAGTCTGTATCCAGCCTCTCATGGAAACTACAGATTCTCCAACACCCGTGCAGAGACGACTCGGCGCCTGTGAAGAGACGACTCGACGCTGGCGATATGTTTATGCCCAAAATCAATACATGATTAACTAACTGTATTTCTCTATGTACATTTCTGAAATGCACTTTCTGTAAAGCTGCTTTGAAACAATATGTATTGTGAAAAGCGCTATACAAATAAATTTGAATTGAATTGAATTGAATTGGTTCCATAATGAGACTGGCACGGCCAGAGACATTTTGGGCGCTGCGGCATATTAAATATATTATAAATAGTTTTTCCGCGTGAGAAATACAATGTGTGGCCAGAGGGCGTGACAAAAGACCGAAATGAGTGACTGTCACGTGACACTTGAGAGCCCTGACTGCACTGTAGCAGTTACTGTTACACTGTTTAACCTGCTAGATAGCTAGCCTGCTAAAAACACCAAGCTTCCATTAGCTACTGCTACTATTCCCCACCAATTCACAAGCACAAGAGAAAAGGTATTTTGTACTTACATTTAATACCCCTGGAACTCAATGGAAGTTGATTGAATATGGCATAGTTGGTAGTGTTGTTATAACCAGTCAACTGAACCAACAATCTTTTCACAAAACTGACAAAACCTTTCAAACTGTCAAAATCCATCAACATCCATGACATTCTAACTGAAAGTGGGTGAATATCAAAATGCATGATAGAAACATTTTGTTAAACCACTTACAAGTGTTATGTTGACAACACTATTGAAACAATTACTTTTTATTACAACTGTACATGAATAAATAGGCCATTTGGCCCTGGACTAATAGGGTATTCTATTTGTCCATTCTATTCGCTTTATTCTATTTTGAAGACTTGTGCTGGCTGCACAAGTCTAATTTAAGGCTCTCACAAATAAATAGTATGGGTATATTATACATTTTCTGAGTCATCAGAGTGCCTTGAGTATTGAAGTTGTTGAGTTTTGTGTCCGTGGTGTTCTTTCATGCCACAGGGATAAAAGAAAGCATACAGTTTAGGCTGAAATTGTGAAAAAAATGTGTGTTATTTCTGGTTTAAAGAAGTCATGTGACCTCTGTCTTTGTCAGACAGATTCAGTACTAGGGGTGTATACCTTGCCAAAAAACAATGATAGCATTTGCCCCCCCGTTGATACCGATGGACCAAATTTGGGGCCTTGGCTCATGGACTACAGGCACAATGGCGCTTTGCCGGCATCTGCTGACAGAACGTGATATTGTCAGTGCTAAAACGCAACTCCGCAACGACACGGAGCTATCGCGAGATACGCGCCTTTAACTTGATTAAGCCGAGAAAAGCCGTTTTGGACGGACCGAGCTCAAGGCGGATGAGCGCAGCCCGCGGGAGGGCAAGTGTGTTTCTGCGGCGGGGTCCAGTTAGCGAAAGATGAACAAAAACCACAGAGTGCCGAACAACCGAACTCTGAACGCCGTGGAGGTGATTTTTGATGTATTCGTACATCCCGCACAAACACAATAGTTAACCATTTTTGCTAGCTAGGTCTCTCCAATACAACTGCTAGCCTACTTGCCGTTAGACTAACGGTAACTCTAGGCTTGGAGTCCCTCTTATGACGTCACGCCCAGCCTAGTGGAAGGGAGAGGGAGTGCTTAAAACCACTGTAAAAAGTACCAACTTTTCATATTATATTCAGCATTTTGGTATTAAAAAACATACAAAACAATGGTGGGCGGTTCTTATCTTTATGTTTAATAAGCACATTGCATTATCTTTGTGAAAAATGTAACCTGCAATTTACACTTTAAGGGCCCGAGTGTGCTCGTTGTACCACGGCATTGGACTATTTTCTTTAATCTTCTTTAAGCACGTCGGAGCAACTGTGTCTAAAGTGCTGGAAAAGAGAGAGTTAAAAGTTTCTGTTGCAATATCGAGTTCTTTTAAGATATCTGGGATGCTGAGATTATGAAACTGATCAGGAAGATTATTAATAAAGCAATCTTTAGTGGCAGAAGTGATAGGTCTAACATATTTGTAACACGGATTCGGCTTTGCAGCCTTGGCTAAATGAAGTTTACACGAGACTAGATAATGATCTGAGATGTCATCGCTCTGCTGCAGAATTTCAACATCATCAACCTTGATTCCGTGTGATAATATTAGATCCCAGAGTATGATTACGACAATGAGTAGGTCCTGACACGTGTTCTCTAACTCCAATAAAGTTAAGAATGTCTTTAAATGCCAATCCCAATACATCTTTTTCGTTATCCATATGTATATTAAAATCACCAACAATTAGGACTTTATCTGCACCCAGTACTAACTCTGATAGAAAGTCAGCAAATTCTTTGATAAAGTCTGTATAGTGTCCTGGTGGCCTGTATACAGTAGCCAGCATAAATCTCAAGCGTGATTTATCATTTACACTATATATTGTTATATTAAGCACCAACACTTCAAAAGAATTATATTTGAAACTAGACTTCTTAGTAATTCTGAAAATATTACTATAAATTACAGCAACACCTCCCCCTTTGCTTTTCAGACGAGGTTCATGTTTATAGCGGTAATTTTGCGGGGTGGACTCATTTAAAATAATGTAATCATTTGGTTTTAGCCAGGTTTCTGTCAAACACAGCACATCTAGATTATACAGTAGTCCGTAATCATATCATTAACAATAAGTGCTTTTGAAGTAAGGCATCTAATATTCAGCAACCCAAGCTTTATCATTTGCTCATTTGTATTATATCTGTTTTTTATTTGTTGAACATCAATTCAATTTTTACCTTTTTTTCTTAGATGGATTTGGAAGTTTTTTGTATGTCCTAATTCTCTATATGATGATATCTAGGTGAAAGAGGTTCTATGTGATTTATCTGACCTTGGTGATGTGAGACAGCTACCAGACGGTCGGTTTAGCCAGTCTGTCTGCTTCCTGACCTGAGCCCCAAGTCATGTTTGAGCTCTAAGACCATGTGCCATATGTGAGAGAAGAGCAGCACCATCCCAGGAGGAATGAATACCATCTCTTTTTAACCCTCTGAGGTCTGAGCTGTTTTCTGGGCCCTGGAGGTGTTCTGACATGCTCTGACATTTGTGCTCATTTCTGTTACTTGTGACATTTTCATGGCTAAAGTCTAATTACACTGTATTCAGCACAAACTCTGCTACAATAATATATCAGCAGCATGTGTGTAAAAGTTTGTAGTTTTGAGATAATGACATTTATGCGTGGTTTGTGAAAATACAAAAAAAAATTCTCACTGAACTAAGGTAATGAAACCCATACTGATTATTTCTTCACAAAAATTGTATGACGTAGCCTAGAATATTTGCTCTAAAACGATGTGAAAATCACCCCGACTGCTCATTCAGATAAGACAATATATTGATTAAAAAATTTTACGACGTGTTTTGTGCCACAAAGCTTTATGCGGGAGCTCATTAATATGTAAGCTTTTCTCACCTGAGTAAGACAAAGACCCTCCTCTAACTGCCCTATTAGGAGCTATCAGGCCCCTATCATTCTGAGCAACCGTTCACAAAGAATGAGGAGATTTAAAAAAGAATGGCTTTTAGATTGTTTGATTTATTTACAACACAACATAATTCAAAGATAACCAATGATCCAAAGACAGAGACCTTTGTGCCATTCCTAAAAAACATTGTACATACCTTTCATTTCCAAGGTGTTTGATTTTCACTTTACCAGGTTCATGTACAGAGACTCGTGTGAATGTTGAAGTCAGCAAGACTCAGTGGCATCTGGGCCCTGAAAAAAAAAAAAAGAAAAGTGAACATACTGATATCAAGAGAAAGGCCTGCACGATTTTGGGAATACATTTTAGATTTTTCTGGTTAAAATTGCTTTTTAAAATTCACAAACACACACACACACACACACACACACACACACACACACACACACACACACACACACACACACACACACACACAATGTTTCCAACAATAATATAATGAACACCAGGTTTGTTGTGCCTTGTAGGCATAGGCTATGCACAGTGCTGCATAAAATAATAATAACAATAACCATAGCAGCCTATAAATCTTCTAAAATATTTCAGTAACAACTAAGCTAGAGAAAAATATATTGATTATCATGTTACTTCAAATGTTTCCATTCGTTATGATGATATTGTTAATGAAAAATTCATTGTTCTTGTGTCCATTCATTTAAAACTTGTTGATTTCATTTGAGTGTGTGTAAAAGCATTTCTAACAGCTGAATTGGGGGTAGGAAAGAGCAGATGTAATAAACCAGATAGCCCGGGGAGATAACAAACACCTAGGCACGAGAAAGAATCTTAGTCGAAGAATACAGGATGTCATATAGTAGGGTCCCAGGCCCCCTCCTGAGGAAAGCAGGAGGTCATTTAGATTGTAAATGAAGGCCTTTTGGCTTCTCAGGGACAAAGAACAGCATGACCTGCCCAGGGGGGGGGGTAGAACCAGTCCATATTAGATGTCTTTAAGGAAATTTACAGAGACTGGGAAAGGAGGAGTCAAGAATGTCAGAAACCTGTATAAAATGTCTCAGTTTTATTATGTCAGTAGGCTTTCTGTTTCACATCTGGGTGGCTGCGGTTGCGAAAAGATTCCTCAAAGAATAAAGCCTTTTCTTCTATATTACAATTTTGCCTTTTGAGTGTTGTCTTACACCTGTGATGCTGTTTTTCCAAGTGAGATAAAAATTGCTTTTACAGCTGGTGTCAAGAAGAGGGATCCTGTGCGGACGCTTCTTCTCCTGGTCCTGAGAACGGATTTGACGGGAAAGTGCACGACCTCGGCAGCAACAGGCGGCCGTCTCATACCTCGACGGTTTGAGATAGAAACTCAACAGATTACGAGAGAGAGAGGCAAAACCCCGCACTCAGGGCCAGTGAAAGAAAACTCCCACCAGGATTAAAAAATCCGCGACGATTGCGAGAAAAAAAAAACAGAAAAGCATCTCTGGGTAAGACACGGCAAATTGTTTTATTGAAGTTGAGTGTAATTTGATAATTGTGAGTGAACGTGAACCATATTGGCTGAGTTTTGCTTTTTGGTACGGGCGAAAGGTGATTCAGGGGAATCACAGTTATTGATTAATTAGTTTCACTCAAAAGTGCTAGTAACAAAAAAAAAAAAAAAAAAAAAAAAAAATTATTAATCGATTTAGGTGGACGGATGAGCCACGTCAAATCAGAATTAATCGAGCGCTGGAAAGTGCTTATAGAAAGTTTTTGAGTGAAACGTAATTACAAACCACCCGACCGATCTTGGGGTAAGGGAAAGATCGGGTCTGTCGAAGACGTTTGACAGATTCTGTAAGACACGTGTCGAATTGTGAAATCCAGAAAAGAGGAACTCAGCCAAAATGGGATCATCAAACAGTAAAACAGATAATTTTTATACACCAATTTTCTGTCAAAGGAGAAATAATGATGGTGGTAAATGTAAATGTATTTCCCCGAGGCGGGAACCTTGAGTAAGATAAGACTCAATGTTGTAAAAGAATCAATAGAAAAGAACGAGGGAAAACAGAATGGTTGTTGTGTGTGTGTTAAACGTGTGTAAAGGATCTTTATGTGTGGCTGATGAAACTTTGAGCAAAGCTATGACTGATGATTTGAGCAGTGTTGTGAATGATGAGCATATGAGATTGTACAAAAGTAGCCTACAGGGTTTTCTGAAATGCTAACTTATCCGTTACTAGTCAGAAAGGGTTGTTGAAGTTTGTTCATGAGTGTAAAACTGTGAACGGACAGTGAATTGTTGGATGGGAAAGAAGCAGATAAAAGAGAACAGAGTCGATGCAGAAGGAACTGACATGTAGGGGAAGATAGGATGTTTTTCCTGATGGAAACAGTGAATCGTTGGATTGAGCACATGCAGAAGGAACTGACATGTAGGGAACGATAGAGTTCATGGAACTATTTATGAACGCCTGATTAAGTCAAATTAAGTTGAAATGGTACGAAAGGTGAGTTTTAGATGGAAATGGGGCGTTGAGTATGATTAACAGGGATTGGCATGATATAAGGATAAGGAATGTTTCATTAAGTAAAACGATTGTCTTTTGAACCTAAAGGGTCCAGCTATGCTGGGAGTACAGCAACAGCGCTTGCTTGTTCAAACCAGCTTCTGAATGTTAAATGTATACTTGTTTTGTATGTGTTGTTGATGATAATATCAAATTAGAAAATGTCCAGAGATTGGATATTTTGTTGATATTAAGCCATTTAAGGAAATATATTGTTTTATAAAGGAAATTATGGGTTGGAGATAATTTCCCCAGAAACGTGTGACTAAAGTTAATCAGAAACTTTGTGAAACCCGTTTAGAATATTTAGATTTTCCGTGTCGCTTATGAAAATTAATGTTCTGCCAATAATGACGATGTGAATGCTTTATTGTATTAATGTTATGAAAACAAGGGTATTGAAGAATAGATTGCCATATTTTTGTAACAAGAGTTGAAGGTGCAAGCGGCTAAGATAGCTGTCTGTGTAATTTAGAGACTGAGAAGATTTAGAGAATCTTGTGTTTTCTGTGAAACAGTAGAGATAAGTAGGACTGAATAATTATAATACAATCTTGTGATTTATGTTGAATCTGCAAACTAACCATTTGATAGAAGAATAAGCTTTTAAAACCAGTGTTGATGAAATTAATGACACGTTAAAGTTTTAATACTGTATGAAGAGTAACTGAACAGTCCTGATAAATAGTGAGATAATAGAGAGCAAATGCTATAAGCAGTTCTGCTCATGCTCTGAAGAGATTTGCAGATGATGTTTTGTAAAAGTTTGATTGTGATTGGAAAGATAAACAATAACTTAATTGGCTCCAAACAAAGAAAGTGCCAAAATAACACAAATTTAAAGAAAAGTCTGTGTTAATATGAGTTAGAAAGTAGATCAGTGTTAATATGATGAAGATTGTGATTCGGCTGTTGTAATTGAATTTGCAGCTGGGACAGTGGGGGAAAATGCAGAGAACTTATCAGTGGCTCTGTTTGCATTTCCTGAATAGGAACGCTCTGCTTCAGGGGCGTAAAGTAGGGTGGAGATGTTAGAAAGATAAAAGGCAGAATAACAGAGAGTGTTTTATTGCAGTCAGCTGGGTCATTCAGTGACTGTATGCGCACTGTATGACTGTAAAAGTAAATGAGGGAGAAATAAAGTTGATAGTTGGAACTTTTGAAAGTTGTAAGAAGATTGAAAGATTTAAGTGTAAGGAATTCCTTTTGAAAGGAAAGAACTATAAAAAGTACCGGTTGACATAAAATTACGGATAAGACTAAATGAGTTGCAAAATATTTTAAAAGTACCGGTCACTAAAAGGATGATTGTGTTTTTGAATGAAATGCTTTGATAAGGTTTTAGATGATATGGAGAGACAAATCTAATGAATGATTTATAATGATAATCAAAAAAAAATGTATCACAAGCAGGGAGCAGCCTCAAAAGTGAATCATAGAAGCAGATTGATAAACTCCTAGAGAAAACATTGAAGTAAAATTGAAATGAAATTGTTATTAAGAACTAGAATAATTCGTATTATTTCTTTAAGATAAAATAAACAGAAGCAGTGTTACAGGATTAACAGTTGCTAAATGTAAAATGTGTAAAAGGCATTTGATTAAAAACAAAGGCTTGTTAATGTTGATTTTAAAAGATAAGAATGTGATTTGGCCAAAACAGGTTTGCTTATCTAAATCTGGCATGTGCTGTAACTGAAACTGCCACAGTTTCAGTGCAACAGAGACTCATTCGGAGTGGATATTTGTAATGTCTAAATTACAATACATGTAATTTATGGAAAAGACGCCTTAAGATGGGCTACAGTTAAAGAAAAGATGGCAGATAAAGTCTGAAGTTAAAGGTTTATGAGAATGCAGTGTACCAGTCCTGATGCCTCAAGAGTCTCTCTCTCATTCAATGTCAGCTGAAAACTGTTGTCTGAGGCTGTGTAAAGCACAGTGTTTCAGTTGAACAGATTCATAGATGCGGAAGAGCTAAAACAAATCATGCTACAGGCAGTTCAGATTTGACAAATTTAGAGGACAATTTGTAAATGTTTTAAAAGTAAAACTGAATGATTTTAAAGAAGTCTTTAAAATAATAATGCAGACCTTAAATGATAGAAGTGACATTTTTGACTAGTTTATTTTAGGACCGCTTCTTTGTCTGATTTTAGCCTCCACCATAAAACAGGGCTGATGGCTCCGGCTACAGAAGTAACAGTACACTGAATGTACGATTGTGATCTAAATTCACTGACCATAATCTAAGCAGGTTGCTACCTTTAAGATGATTAATGAATTTAAGTGATTAAATACTGTTGTTATTAACCTGTCTCCCTGTGAACACTATTAGGTCAGAATGGCTCTGATGACTCTTGAATGCGCCTTTTCCTAAGCTCCAGAAAACAACAGATTATGTTGAAGAAAACGGTCACAGATTCTGTGATGGGAAAAAGCGGTTACCAGTGTGTACGAGTGATTACTTCAACGACGGGTACGATCTTTTAGGCCAAAAGGACAACCTAAGACAGAAGGGTCACGCAAAAACACTGGGCATTTCCTGATGGAGGTGTTTTTTTTATGTGAGAAAGGTATTAGAGTTGAGCGGTGACTGTGAGGCCAGCAGCATCAGCAAACCATTGAGAGGCGAGATGAGCTGTAAGAAGTTACGGCCGTCTGACCCAGAAAATGTGAGTTCCTCTATATACCACTCACCAGAAACCGCGTTGTTTGAATGGCTTGTTTTTCTGACAAGTGTCTGCAACTATGCCAGGGGACAACACCCTGAAGAAAAGACAATTATAGGTTAAGAGCTGATCTGAATGGGCATTCAGGAGCCAGCAGAGACCATTGAACTAGTGGTTATCTGTTGTGGAGACAGCTTGAAAAAAAAAAAAAAAAAAAAAAAAAAAAAGTTGTAATGTTAGTTGCCTGATGAGCAAGGAAAACACAGAGATTTGTGTCGATGCTGAACTAATGTGTCAGTTCTGACTCCTGTAGATCATTTAGACATGACAAAGGACCACTATAAGACATGGTGGTGGCTAAAGATGACTCAAGAGAATTTTCTGGAAAACAAAGGTTAGGTAAATTGAGTATTTAAACTAAAGATAACCTTAGAAAAGATCATAGAACGATTGAATATGACTATGATTATTTTAGTTACAGTCCTAGGAGGCTGTTGAAAAGATTATTTGCTTATAATGAGAGAGAAAGAGACTGCTTGAGTGGAGGAAGAGGATGGTACTCTGTCTGTTCTTCTGTTATCAGTCAGCCAAAGAAAGCTGAAGCAAAGTAATAATTATGCACCAAAACAATCCAGCTGACTTTTCTAAAATCAGATGAATAATGAACAGACATGCTTTGAAACTGGTTAAGAGGCCATAAAAACATTAGATAAAAGATACAGGAAAATGTAAGGTTAAAATGTCATTTAAAATTTAAATCTTTTTAGAGAAAAGATATGAATAAGAAATATGAGCAGTTCATAGTCAGGGATGAGTGTGAGTGTTAATTCATGTTTGTACAGTATGTGTTAGTTTAGGACAACTATTCTGTCTGAATAGTGTGTATACATGTGTCATTAACCTCTGGAAAGAGTGTTTTAGCATTATAGATGGGTTAAGGCAAATGACAAAGTAAGCTGAGGATTGTGAGTCAATCTGATGAGAAGGCAACACAGAACAGGATGAGCTTTAAGTTGATTGATCATCGAGCTCTGTCTGTTAATTATTATTTTGGTCATTCATGATGTGCAGTAGATTTGAATTACTTTCTGGACAGGTTTAAGTATTGATAAATTAGAATTGTGAAGTCGTAGATAGCCGTCAGTCATGTGTTGAGAAAAAGTTATAAATTTGACAGCAACAAACACGTACAGTAGGCTAAGTAAATATCAGATTATCCAGAGAGCCCTTAACAGTTATGTATTGTAAAAAGGGGAAGATTGTTATTCGACTGACGTTGACGAAGTGTACTGACGCTGACAAAGTGTACACGACCTGACCTGACCAATTGATGACCGGGAGAATGTTCATAGATGACAGTTGATTAAGAGACCAAACAATAGGCCTGAAAAATCAAGAAACGCTGTGAGACTAGGGGCCGTTGCCTTAAAAAACAATTTGATAAGAAGATGAAATTGTGGCCTTAAGTAATATTTTTATTTCAGAGGCAGAGAAAGATGGGAAACTTGGCTGAAGGACAACGTTTGGGTTAGCAAACTTTATCCAAACAAATGTTACCAAATAAATATGAACAAATATTGCAGTTTTCTATAGCTCAAACAGTAGAGCGTTAGCGCTTGTAACGCCAAAGTCATGGGTTCAATTTCCGAGGGAAAGCAAGAACTGATAAGAATGTAAATGTGTACTTTGAAATGGAAGTCACTATGAATAAAAGCGTCTGATAAAAGTAAGAGAATTTTATTATGTTAAATTTATGCACAAGATGGGTGTCGTGCATCAAGAGGAGGATGAATATGCTCATGGCGGGAACAGGAGAACGCACAGTAAAACAAGTGGTCAGATGAGTCTTTGAACTTTTTAGTATGGATAATTTGTATTCAGGCCACAAACAAAGACATTTCGGCCTCACAGGTGGGAAAAACAGTAAATCCAGGGGGGAAGGGCTAAACCCATTGTCTTCACAGCAGGCTGAGAGGTTATCTAGCTTTGACCTCATCGGTATATGAGGACAGTAAAAGTCCAGGAGGGGTTTATTTGAAGAACTTTATTTGTATTAACCAGCTAGATCTGGTTTACTAAGGGGTTCACATTTGCTGAAAGCCATCGCACAGGTGGGAAGATAAATGTTGGGAGGACATTGGGTTTAATTGTGTGCATTGTTTGTATTTTAAGTGTGCTAATAACAAGAATTGTTTTGACAGGAAACGCCGGAGCAGATGTGGCAGCACAGCAGACAAAAGAAAACTATGTGACAATAACCTCAACATTTGTTTTTCTTTACAGAAGATGCAGACTTTTGCGCATGGCATGAGCAAAGTGAAGAAACAGTGCCAAACCCTGTGTAATGCCTAACTTAAAATTTTCATTTTGCAGGATGTCAGGATGGATTGAACCAAACAGAACTGATTCTGTATTGTTTTGTTAACATGAACAACATGGGTTGAATGTTTTTTTCAGGGGAACAAGGACCCTGAGTGCTATTCAATGAGCAAGAAATTATCCGGTGATATGTTTCAGGTTGAAAATTTCACAGGTCACACCAAAGGGACGACACGACACGCGCTCACTAACAAAATCACTTAAGGCCTCCATTCGCAGGTGACAGTAGACAGTAAATGACTCATTCCAGTAGGGGTGCGATCGTGATCTAAGGGAAAATCTTGTAAGGATTTGAAAATGACTGAAGGATGTTAGACCTGGGTCCAAGCATCTGACCTAAACTATACCAACCAACATCAACAACCTCACACGCCAGCGCAAAGAATAAAGTAGGGGATCAATGATATGTGCTAGAAACAAATCTCCCCTGCCAACGTTGGAAAAAATCCTCTCTACGGCATGCAAAGTGTCATATTGGTGAAGATGGAACGTCCATGAGGCAACGAGATGATCAACATATCTGGAGAAAATGTTGACCAATTAATGGTTGAAGAAAAGTTTTGCGATTTTATTTGATTGAATCAAATTAGGGCTTAGTATTGATATACATGAAGGGTATAACTGTTCTTGAATTAAGACTTGAATTAATTCTATTCTTAAAGATTTAATAGTATAATGGGTTTGATTAGAAAACAGAAATGAATTTTTATTATTTTATTGGTTATCAGAGAATGATAAACAGGGGGGAGATGTTAATGAAAAATTCATTGTTCTTGTGTCCATTCATTTAAAACTTGTTGATTTCATTTGAGTGTGTGTAAAAGCATTTCTAACAGCTGAATTGGGGGTAGGAAAGAGCAGATGTAATAAACCAGATAGCCCGGGGAGATAACAAACACCTAGGCACGAGAAAGAATCTTAGTCGAAGAATACAGGATGTCATATAGTAGGGTCCCAGGCCCCCTCCTGAGGAAAGCAGGAGGTCATTTAGATTGTAAATGAAGGCCTTTTGGCTTCTCAGGGACAAAGAACAGCATGACCTGCCCAGGGGGGGGGGTAGAACCAGTCCATATTAGATGTCTTTAAGGAAATTTACAGAGACTGGGAAAGGAGGAGTCAAGAATGTCAGAAACCTGTATAAAATGTCTCAGTTTTATTATGTCAGTAGGCTTTCTGTTTCACATCTGGGTGGCTGCGGTTGCGAAAAGATTCCTCAAAGAATAAAGCCTTTTCTTCTATATTACAATTTTGCCTTTTGAGTGTTGTCTTACACCTGTGATGCTGTTTTTCCAAGTGAGATAAAAATTGCTTTTACAATATGAAATGAGATAATAGTAAAAACATGAAGCCGTTTAGTGCGTTTTGCTTTTCGAATGTATCAAATATGATACATTCAAACGCGATCGCGCTCAAATATAAAACATTATGGTTACCATATACATATCTACGTTTGAGCAGATATCCACAAACACAGTAACAGTAAACACGGGTCTAAATATTATAATATTCACCATATATCTAGCAACAGTTCAACTGCAATGTGAAATTTATGTAACAATAACAAACTAATATGTAAGAATTTCTTACCTGTATCTTTCTTGTCTTCAAATCGCGTTCTTCTTCTTCTGAGGTAGCCTAAATCCAATGTAAGCTCAGGCACGTCTTTCAAACTCGACGAAAAGCAGAGACTTGTGAAGTGTTTTGGTGTTTTGTTTTTGAGGTAACGAGCGCGTTCGCCCATGTGGAGATTTGCATGTGAATATCTTTTGCGCGAGTGGGCGTGTTCAAATTAAAAGTAATTAGGAAGCGTTTGAGAAGCTGGACATCTTGTTGGTTTTATACAAATTACTTGAACAGAGAATATTTGTTTTCAGTTTGAATCCGATCATTTAAAAGTACACACTTAAATGTTTATAAAGGTATATGGCTCATAAATGTGTGACAAGTATTCGCTGAGTTTTGTTTCAGTTTATAGACGTGCTCAAGAAAAAAAAGTTCACCGCGACGGAGAGGCAGAACGCACACCCTGTTTATTTTCTTTATTTTACAAAAGCACAATGTTTTGATTTGATTGTAAGTGGACACATACAAAAGTAGAAATATCACAGATTCTTTTTTTATATTTCTTTTTTCTGTATGACCATAAATGACGGAGAAATGTAAGTTTATTGTGCTACAATGTGAAGAAAATCCAGCAAAACGCGCCCGCGCGTTTGTCGACCTCAGAGGGTTAACAGGTCAGGTCTGACCCAAAAACTTTTCAAATTGTCTATGAATTCCATATTATTTTGCGGACACCACTTAGACAGCCAGCCAGCCATTGAGTGAGGACAATCTACTAAGTATCTCATCACTCCTGCCAACAGGAAGGGGGCCAGAGCAAATTACTGTGCCTGACATCGTACTTGCGAGTTCACACACCTCTTTAACATTAATTTTAGTGATCTCCGACTGGCGGAGTCGAACATCATTAAATGCCGACGTGAATAATAATCTTGAGAAATTTACGATTAGCATTAGCCAGCACTTTTAAATTTGCTTTGATGTCAAGCGCTCTGGCTTCCGGCAAACATGTGACTGTGGTGGCTGGTGTCTCTATTTTCAAGTTCTGTGTAATAGAATCGCCAATGACTAGGGCACATTCAACAGGATTCTCAGTGGGTGTTTCACTGAGTGGGGAGAATCTATTTGAAGTTGTAATCGGAACGGAAGAGCGGTGTTCCCAATCGCCCTGCTGCACAGGCTCTATCACAGCCGGAACCGAACAATGTACAGAGTTCACTAAGCTAGTCGCATCCAAAGCAGTATCTAAAGCCCTTACGCTCTTACAATTAACCTCGATTAAAGCTTGGATGCGTGTCTCTAGTTCTGAAATCTTGACCTTCTCCCTGCATTTATCACATGTAAATCCTGTGCTGACGGTGAAGGCTATGCTAAACATGTAGCAGGAAGTGCAAGTAACAATAAGAGGAGAAGATGACATGACTCACCATGTTTGTTGACTGATCCTACACACCTAAGTTGTTTGATGAACTCGTAAAAGGCGCCAGGAAAAATAAAAAAAATAAAAAAAAGAGTGGACGGATGGCACGCTAACAGGCTAGCGAATTACTAGTGTTTTGTGCCAGCAATAACAATTTAGATTGAAGCTAGCGATGTCAGGTTAATGTGTGATGTTGATTAAGTTATATTTAGCAGTATAAACAACAAGGAATGATATAGTAAATAATGATTCAAAACAGAAAAATATGTGAAGCTTACAGACGCAAACCAATGCAGCAGCAGGAGCAACGAGGCAGACAAGAGCAATCGATCAGCAAGAGAGTCTCTATTTAAATGTATAAATCCAAGAGAGAAATACAGTATGTTACTTTCTGTCTTACTCTCTCCCGGAGCTGGTGAGCATAAAGGATTGATAGGGAAATAACTAAAATTCCCAATATGTTTTATATTGTATAGGCCTAATTATATTGTATATTTTATATTGTAGTACAAGTATGTGTACGTTGTTCCTGCATATTAAGTTATTCCCGCATATTTACATGTATTATATATGCAATTAAACATTTATTTCTCAGACACACTGAATGTATGTTCTCATTCGATATTTACATAGGCGCTAGTTTCTGCCGGTGGGTGCCCACAATCCACACACAGTGCCTAATGACAGTAGTGGCCAAAGTAATGTCCGGGCTTAAAAAAAAAAAAAAAAAAAAAAAAATATATATATATATATATATATATATATATATATATATATATATGAAGAGTTCAGATGCAAAAGCCTCTAAGTGCCATCTGAAATTTTCTTCTAGAATGATCATTTTTAGCAAGCTTGTATATTTAAGTTCAGTAATTTCACTTAAATGACAATTAATAGGTAATTTTCAATGCCATTTAAGTGAAATTACTGGACTTAAATATACAAGCTTGATAAAAATGATCATTCTAGAAGACAATTTCAGATGGCACTTAGAGGCTTTTGCATCTGAACTCTTCATATATATATATATATATATATATATATATAAATTTTTTTTTTTCATATTTTTGGGAATTTCATATAAAATATTAAGAAATTAAAATATTAAATAATAAAATATTTTAGAAATTATATATTTTGATGGTTTAATTAAACTTTGGACACCACTTTTAGCAACGCTGTAACTTTAGTTTAATGTGTCTTGTAATAGATATTTCCTGAATTAAAAAAAAAAATGTAATTGGAAAAAAATATTCACTACATTGCTCATTCAAACAGACAAAAATCAATAATAACAACCTTAAACGATAGCAAACAGCAGTGCACCACACCAAATTATTATTATTAAGAGGCCAACATAAGAGTAAATATATATTATCTGATTGTGAAATGGTGATAAATACTGTAAGAGAAAATTCTGTTTAAACATGCAAAGTTTTGTCATGTCACTCCATCACAGTAGCATAATGTTAGAAAGAACCAACCATTTCAAGGGGGAGTTGTCAAACACAAAGGATGAAGAGAAATTTACAGAAAATGCAGAGCATTTTAGAAAAATAATTACTTCCATTATTAATTATTATTAAAATATATATATATTAACAGTTTTTTTTATTAGACAATAAAGAGAGTTAAATCTGTCAATTAATGAGACAGTAATTCCAAAGAATAACCCATGTAAATTATATGTTGTCAGGTAAAATCAGACTGTAATACAAATATATAACATATAGAAGAACACTTAAAATATTTGTTTTTTGGTCAGTATTTGCGGTTCATTATGTGTGTCTGTACCAATGCTTAGCAGGTTTCTTGCAACATTTGTTGATGTGTACAGCAGACATATATAATGTGTGTGTGTGTGTGTGTGTGTGTGCGCGCGTGCGTGCGTGTGTGTGTGTGTGTGTGTGTGTGAGTGAAACATCTGGTTTACATAAGGGCTAAAAAGTCTGAGTGCTGGAGAGAGGGTATTAGAGGTAATTTACTTATTTAGAGAAAAAAAAGTTTTTTTTTTTTTTTCACAGAAGCTGTGATTGTAAATGGATCTGAAGCTTATCGGAGCTCTAATCGAGATTCCCGCAAGGGGAAACATGGGAGCAGGCAGACACTGTACCTCCGTTCCCGCCCTGGAGCTGATATTGAGTGTCAGTGTTGTTTTCAGTGAAACTGCGTAAGGGGAAATGTATTAACCCTTCGTTTTACCAAGGGCAATTACTGTACATTCAGGCGAGCAAAGCGGCTGTTTCAGATGTCAGCTCTGCTTTAGCTCTGTTCTGTGCTGGTTCTGGATGGATGAAAGGTCCCCAGAACAGCGGACGCCCCTACAGCCGCTTGACTCATGCTGCTAACTGGCAAAAGCCAGTGATTACTTCTGTGTGGGATTTTTCATGTTGTGATGACACTGGTGTAATAAAATGATGATTATTTTCTCAACTATTCCGAACATGCGTCATCCAGTGCCGAGAAGGATGGAAATAAAACAGAGTTGTGTTTGTGTGTGTGTTTTACAGGAGAGCAAGGAAGCATTTTTACCTTGCCTTTCTGGTTTTCAACATTAACTCACATTCATGCTGTCCAGTTGTCTTAAAAGAGATATTTAGCTATTTTAGTTGGGAGTGTTTAAGATGTTGATGATGGTTTGTTACGTTTTTTCAGTTTAAGTTCTGAACCACCCACTCAACCTAACTAGTTGTGTTGTGAGCTGTGATTACTAACAACATGATCCATTAACTCGACAGCTAATCATGTATTCAATCACCCTGAAGACAGCTTGACAGATAAGCTGTGAAAGACTGATCGGTTCTGTCGACATGATGTCCATGTCTGTGCCATTTTATATCAAAATCACAGATGACGGCCCCGATCTCATGCAGATAAGATTGTGGATTCAGCAGGCCTGTGTTGGACCTCACCTTGCCACCTCACTCCCCCCAGAGCCTAAATTAAACCAAGGTCTAGTCCGATAATAAATTGCTTGTGTTTTCCATCGCTATGCCTGTTACATGAAACGCTCACCCCTGACCTTCGTCCAACACATGCAGACATTGAGTCAAACTGGAAGTTTCTTCCATTAGATGACAAAGGGCATCTGCACAGACAAACCACTCAGATCCATACACGCACAAACACTATTTCTTTACGTCTTCCCAATGACACATCACACACGCACAACACACTTATCACTCCCACACTTGTGTGTAGCCAGAGATGGGCACAAATACATGAGAATGTATTTAAAAAAAAAAAAAAAATCTAAATCCCTCAAAAATACAGGTATTTTTACAAGATCAAAATAAAATACAAAATACTGTGTGGAAAAAAAAAGTATCAAAATACAAATACAATTAATGAAGCATCACTATTAGGCTGAAATTGAGGCTTATCTGGACCTATTCTAAATGCAACAGACATTTTACAATTGCTTAGAAACTTGTGTTTTCATTTTACCTATCTCTTCCCTTCCCCTGCCCAGTAGGAAATAAGTTATATATATATATATATATATATATATATATATATATATATATATATATATATATATATATATATATATATATATATAATATGTATATATATATATATATATATATATATATAAATAAATAATAAAACATTTTCAACAATAATTAGTGAGCTCGCTAATGACAGACAAGCTACTAGCTGCTGACTAGTTTTGATTTCCTCACTGTTGATATGCTTCGCATTGACTATAGCGAGAAGTATCCTA
Organism: Scardinius erythrophthalmus; assembly: GCF_964197995.2. Taxonomy (NCBI): domain Eukaryota; kingdom Metazoa; phylum Chordata; class Actinopteri; order Cypriniformes; family Leuciscidae; genus Scardinius; species Scardinius erythrophthalmus. The sequence goes on from NC_138228.1 coordinate 33,669,085, forward strand.
GCTAAATTAATATTCTAAATAAGGAAATTAGGGAAATAAAATGAAAGGAAATAACAGTTGACAGTAATTAATGTTTTGTTTTTGTTTTTTGCTTCTTTTGTAACAAGTAGAATTAACCATCACAACCTTCCCTTATCTTCCAGAAATTTTGGAATCGACTAAATTCCAGGTTTGATTCCATTTGATTTGATATCCAAAGTAATATTTACTATTCTTATTGATCTGAAAATACACTGATAATAAAAAGAGCTTATTCTTCAATTCCGAGGCATTTGGAATTGAGAGTCAATTAAAAAGGCTGGAATTGCAGGAAAAGGTTGGGCAAGTCCAGCCTTGTGATCCTGCAAAAAAAAAAAAAACCTAAATAAATAACTACAATTGACATCTCCAATGTTTCTTATAAAAATTCTCTAAAAAAACAACTATTGATCCCTAAGTAATTTCAGAAGAGACAACTGAGACAAAATAACTGCGAACTCCATTAATTCTCATAAGTGCAAACTCTGTGCAATATAGTTTTGTGTGTGTGTGTGTGTGTGTGTGTGTGTGTGTGTGTGTGTGTGTGTGTGTGTGTGTGTGTGTGTGTGTGTGTGTGTGTGTGTGTGTGTGTGTGTGTGTGTGTGTGTCTTGTGGTATGTAGGCTATCAGTAGGCATTGTGTGTGTGCAGGGGAGGTAGATCACTGCTAATCCCGTGATTGATGGTGCTGGACTGAGCATTTCTTGGTTTCATTCTCCCACAAACTCCATATATCATGAGCATTAAATGCATCAGGCACATGCCCATTCACACTACAAAATTGCTCTTGTCAAATAATATCATATCTGAATCAACACTGAACTGACTTCAACTGAATAATGACTACTGTCTTTTTAGAGCTGCTTTACAGCAGGTTTGAATACTGTATTCGTCATTGATTTTCCTGTTTATCACTGTAAAGCTGCATTGAAACAATGTGTTGTGTGTGTATATATAGAGAGAGAGAGAGCTATAAAGGTGATTTGACTTGATCAAATCAAATACATCAAATATTCACTTCAGTTTTTTAAAATAGATACAACAGATTCTCAGGCACAAAACTTCTCAAGTTCTCCTCTTCCACACTGCGGTCTGTCCATCTTTTCTTTATGTGTGTGTATTTGAGACAGTGACCAGACCACCAGGTTGTCTGTGTGGCCTGTTCTGTTGCTGTTTCTTGACTCTCTCCTGGTTTCCAGGGAAAGTTCAGTGTGTCTCTGTTTATCTTTGCTGATCCCTCGTATTTGTTTTCAGAGATATTCAAGAGGGAAGACCCATAAAATGATACCTTGTTTTATTCATTTGAACACAAAACACCAAGGATGGTGCTTTCCACTTTTATTTCTAATAAAACATGTTTTTTTTTGTTTTTGTTTTTTCTTCTACAGCTTTGTTATGAAGTCTTCAATGTTTATGTGTAAAAAAAACAAAAAAAAACATGTGTTTTCTTGTCTTTTACATTTATGATGTAGTTTGTAGTTTATTCTTTTGAAACTTATGAGACTTAATGGATTTATCTGCTAAGCACCAATTTTGTCTCAATTGTTTCTTCTAAAAACTTTGTTGGGTTTTTATGTTTTATGGTGACATATATTCTGTATATTCCATCCCCTAATCCTAAACCTACCCATTGCAGAAAACTTTCTGCATTTTTACATTTTCAAAACACATCACTTTATTTAATTTTTAATTCTTTGTCCCACAAAGAGAAGGATTTCAAATATTGTCACCTATGAGTTTTATATCAGGTTAATGATATTTTTTGTCGCCCAATCCAACCCCAAAGTACTGTAACCCTCAAAATCTACTGCAAAACACTAGATTTAAACAAAATAATTTTTATTTATAAGCCTTTTTAACTAGTTTGTTTCCAATTTTATTTGCATCAAAATATTTATATTTATTTTGTATTCATGGACAAAATCACTGTTTTCTATTATTATGGGGGTCGTTACAGCACTCTTGCACTTGACAATAATTTTAACAGTTTAGAGATAACCAGAAACAAAATGTTAAAACATTTCCTGACCTTCCGTAAATTTTGGGAGCCCCATTTGTCATTTTTAAATCTTAATTTATACATTTGAATTATAGGCTGATTCATTGTAGGAGGAATATTTTAGGGGTTATCAGATGCTTCACTATTATACAAACAATATTATATTATACAAACAAAAGGAATTTAAATAATCCCACATCATAAGGGGATTGATGTAATTTTATTGCATTGTGTAGAAGGCCACCTACTGGAGTGAAGCAGTACTGGCCCACTCCTTTCAAAAAAAATGTTTAAGACAAATCCTGACCAAATACAAAACAAAGGATGAAAGATTCTGTTAACAGTGTTCAGCAGATGGTTGATGTTTCAGTTCCTGGAACTTTCTCCAGACACACTGATGCAAAATGAAAAACTAAAAATCACTTAAGAAGAAAAGCTGCCTTTTAGCAGCAAGCTCTGTTAAAACGCGACACTGTAGGCTGAGGGACAGGGTGTAGAATTTCATTAGGCACATTTAAATTGTTTCAATAAGTACACCTTTAATCAATATGATTATTTTTCCTCTATTATTTATTTTATAACCTAAATCTTTTTAAATTTGTTTGTTTGTTTGTTTGTTTGTTTGTTTGTTTTCTTTCTGTCAGCTAGAGTATTGCTGTCATTAAAGGAAACAGTCCAAAGTTTTCGGTATGTATCCTAATGACAAAGATGAATTAATGATATTAAGAAGATGATCTATGTCTACCTCTATCTATGTTTCACCATGTTTTTTTACTGACCCAACTCACCACAGTTGTTGATGAACTAAAAGGCGTGAGGGAAAAAAAGACTGCTAGCACGGATAGCAGGTTAACAGGCTAGCGAAATGTAAGCGCGTTGTGCTAGCAATAACGATTTAGATTAAAGCTAGTGATTTCAGATTAATGTGACAGAAATTAATAGATAATATCAGATATATTGTGATGATTAAGTTTTATTAAGCAATATAAACAGCAAGGAAAGATAAATAGAGATTAAAACAAAGCTATACGGAGCAACAAACGCAATCCACTCAAGCAGACAGGAAACCGCTGTGCAACAGTGAAAACGGACTGTCTGGAAACTTTCCCTCTCTCATCAGATTAAGGAGCTTAAACATTAAAGATTGTCTATTTATTCAGGAAAAATCTGAAGTCTCTCAGGCTATTTCAGCGATAGATATATTTTAGATGTGTTCATTTACACTCTCACAGTCATGTTGTTTGTTTGTGTTAAGTATGTAGAATTTCTAACATGAGCACTCTGCACTGCTCTCGATGACTGTTCTCTGATGGCCAGGCCTGCAGATAAAGATAGTCTGGCAACACAATTGTGGTCATCTGTCTTGCAGCGTCAACATTGGAATTAGGGTTTGATCAGAGTCAGATAAATGCCGGCCAGGGTGAAACTCAATGTGTGTGTGTGGTCCTTGTAAACCCTAAGTTGTGGATGGCAATCCAGGATGGCGATACCAGAAACCTTTGACCTTGTAGGCAGAGGCACATTAACGCACAGACTTCTATGGGCTGAAGCCCAGGAGCCTACACTGGGGAGGGGCCCACTGGCTGGACTTAAATAATATTTTTAAATAATTATTTTTATATGTATTGCAGTTTGCAGCAATGACAACAGGGTTCTATAACCAAACTTACAACTGTAAAATCTTTTAGGACACATACAGAGAGAGAGACACTCTTTTTGTAACTTACAAAGGTGTGGATATAATCTGTGCCTCATCTGAAGGATTTAGATCCAGTCACTGCCTTCCAGGAGCTGCTCCAGTGAGTTTGAATGCGATGCTCAAATGCTCCACTCTCACTCGGGTATTAAAGCTGCTGTCAGTTAAATGATGTTAAAATGAGTTAAATGTTGGATGAACTTCTGCCTCGACTTTTGTAGTTTCAAATGTGATAAGAATTTACAGTTTTATTTACATTGCCTCTTTTAAATTACTTCAATCACTGTCACTATTGTTACTGTTGATAAATCCCATTACATGTTAATAACACTGTCTGTATTAACATGCAATGTTAAACAAGACACTATTGTAAGCTGCTGTGTGAAACAGGATATTTCAACACTCAAATTATCAAATCATTCTCAAAACTGGCCTTGTTAAAATAATAATAATAATAATAATAATCTTTCAAGATAATAGTCTGTCGAGACGAGTAACATTCTCCAAATATTGTATTTTACTGATATTATAATATATAATTTATTTATACATGAGCACAAATTGAAATATCGTCTCAGGTTCCCTGAAAAGGAGAACGAGACACTGCCTCTTAGATTGATGCTATGGGGAACCGGTGTCTGAAGCATGTGTAAATACACGGCAATAAACCATTGGCAGACGTCTCACACGGAGCGCTTGTGAGTATAAAGGGGGCGCCTGAATATACGTCATCAATTTTATTTGTCTGAAGAAGACATGCAGGCAGGCCCAATGACATGGCAATGAGACACATTGTCTCGTTCCCCTTCTCAGGGAACCATGGTTACATTCGTAACCTGAGACGTTCCCTTTTGAAGTGGAATTCAACACTGTGTAATGGATTGACGCTATGGGGAACAAATACTGACTCTGCCACGCCTCACTAGGTGAGAATATGCACAAGTATAGTGGATATAACATTCATAAGTAAAACGAATTTACAGCGTAACTTTCGGTAATTTTAGTGTACCGATAAAGTATGTGTAGGTATAAAGGAATAATATGTAAAGTTTGGGGAATAAAGGGGTAACAACCAGGAAAATTAATTATCTTAGAACTAAGGGATACTTATATTACTATTATGATAGGCAACAATCTTACATTTGAGAGCAATTTAGCAAGAACATACACTTTGTAGCTTTTTGTTATAATTGTGTACCAATTCATAAAGGCTTTTTTAAAATTACGGCGTACATATCAGTGCATTTATACAGCTTTTTTTTATTTTTTTTTATTAAAGTGCTATAAATTAAAATGGTGCTTGTTACCCTCTTGTTTCATTAAGTTACAGGGTAAGTACAATAAAAATACATACACACAATCTGATATCACTGACTCTGAAACCTTTATTTGTAAAACAACTTAATTCAAAACAGATTTACAACACTTCTTATTCACTTATATAAATATATATATATATTTTAAATAATATAATAAATAATTAAAGGAGAACTTGGTAACTTTTTTAACTTAATAAAACTGTCTAGAAATCATTTGGATGGTTAAACAACCTGTTCTGGTGATATTGGTGACTTTCCCCGCTCCCCCCAGCGTTCCCAGGCGGAAAACCAACCTTGCAACTTGGGGACTACCGTCCCGGCAAAATAGAAATGGGAAGTCTCGTGAGAAGCGAGAACGAGCGCGAAACACGAATCGCTTTACGGCAATTCAACATAAACACACACGCATGTATGATGTATTACCAGATTACCCACCTCGGTAGACATAGCTCCACACGATACAGTTGGCTTGCTCCGATCAAAACAAACGCACATGAGCAGCGGTAGAGAGGGGGAGGAGGCCTCCGCAAGTGAGTTTTTTACGACCGTGTTGTGACATATACGCCCCCCCACAGCTGTAGGGGGAGCTCGTGGGGAAAACATGCGACAACAAAAGGGAAAATCAGCGAAGAAGTGACTAGAGTTCGCTAGAGTTGCCGAGTTCTCCTTTAAGTCCAGGCAGAAAGTAGAGCATTTTGTCCCTCCTCCTCTTGTTCCTCTTCTTCTTTTTCATTCTTTCCACTGATGGATCTTAAGAAGAAATCCCATGTCTTTTGTTATTCTGTATTAACATAAAATACAATACACCCAATGTTTTCATAATTTACTCCTCTTTTCGCTTCCAATCATTCCAATCTCAGTGTGCATGAGAGTCGAGTTCACGTTTGATGTAAACCTCTTGTGAAGCGCAAAGTGAAGTGTGACGTAAGCGCGCAGTGAAACTCGCGCAAGAACTGGCATCTCTGTTCTCCTTGTTTGTTTCTCATTGTTATTATCTGTTACTGTTTGTATTTAGGGTAACACTTTATAATAACTACATGCTATGAATTATTAGTTAAGCATTACTAAATAGTAAATTCATTATTTATAAAGCATTAATAGAAAATAATAAGCAGTTCATAAATACAGCTATAAATGCTTTATTCTTTATATTTATATTTATTTATAAACATATCTATAATGTGTTTAATAATTGTATTTTCATACTTTATTAATGATCAATTTATCATTTCTAAATGAAGTTGTCAGTGGTTCTTAAGATCATTTAGAAAGTGCAAATAAATGATAAATAAACTATTTAAATGTATATTTATACATCTTATTTTTTAGACATATAGTAATAGTTACTCAGTGTGTTAATAAATGCTTTATTAACATGTATTCCTACTGTAATTCATGAATTAATTCAGGTAGTTACAAAGCATTTAGTAGTTGTCAGTTAACTATTTTTGTGAGCTCTATTTATAGTCTAAAAGACTAATTATGCCTCTTAAAGCTTTTACAAAGGAGATTTAAAGGCTCAGTTATCTTCTGCACTGCTGTCCTATTTGTTGTATTTTGGCACCCATGTAATCCAGTGTTGGCACTGATCATTTTTTCCTGAGCAATGTTTACACTTTACAGAAATGTATTATATCAGATACAGCAGAGACTTTCATTTTACTGTACAGTTGTTTTCTGGAGTACAAGATTTATTTATTTTTTTATTTATTTTTTTCTATGACATTGAAGAGGTTTATTTTTCATTTTATATCAAATTACCAGTTTCATTTTTTTTTCATCTTGAAATAAATATGTCTATGTTCTGTATCACTCTGTTCTGTTTGTTTCCTTTTTCTGTTTAGAAGATGACTGAGCCTTTAAATCTCCTTTTGTAAAAGCTTTAAGAGGCATAATTAGTCTTTTAGACTATAAATAGAGCTCACAAAAATAGTTTACTGACAGCTACTAAATGTTTTATAACTACCTGAATTAATCATGAATTATAGTAGGTACATGTTAATAAATCATTTATGAACATACTGAGCAACTATTACTATATGTCTAAATAATAATATGTATAAATGTACATATAAATAGTTTATTAATCATGTAATTACACTTTCTAAATGATCTTACGAACCACCGACAACTCCTAAATAACTGGTTTGTAAATAAGGTAATACATAATTTAGAAATGATAAACTGATCATTAATAAAGTATGAAAATACAATTATTAAACACATTATAGATATGCTTATAATTCAAGAATAAAACATTTATAGCTGTATTTAAAAAAATTGCTTATTAATGTCTATTAAGGCTTTATAAATGATGAATTAACTATTTATTAATGCTTAAATAATGATTCATAGCATGCAGCTATTACAAAGTGTTACCTATAAAGCTTACAAAATGTTACTAGTAATGTTACTGTAAAACTAGCACTAAAACGCAGAATCTGCCCTACCTAAATTTACGCTCAGGAGCCGCTACTGCTTGTGCACCTCACATGCATGTTATACATATGAGGCTTTTTTGAGCAAAAAGGCTCTGATCTGTCACTCAGTATTTCCATCATAATTCACCTGTGCAGCAATCAACAGAAACAAACCAGAAGCCGTGCCAACAGTGTTTTTCCCGGAGAGGAATGTTTTTTTTTTCCTATTTCCTATAGAAAATTTTTCCTTCCTATTCTGCTTTTCTGTCCATTTTATAGACATGCATGTGTCTCTTAAAGAGCTGCCTGGACTACAAATCATGTCCATAGGTCATCTGAGTGGTCACACTGCTAACATGATCGCAGAAACTCATGAGTCTCTCATACAATTGAAAACTGCCATTATTGTGTGTTACAAACCATGTCCAACCATTTACACAGCATAAAAACAGTGATGGTTTTACGATTTTTAAAAAAGCATTAGACAAGAAAAAAAATATTTTTTTTTATTTCCATTTAGCCATTTTTATAAGTGGATTGACAACATCACTACATAAATTTCAATTCCCCAGCCAAAATTGCCTCAATAAGAAACAAGTAATAAAAACTCGGTGAGTGTTTTAGCGCAATTTTCTCACCTCATGGGATCACAACAGTAAGAGATAGTAAATCTTTTCCTGGATTTTTTTTGTGCGTTCCCGAGATTAGACCTTCCTTAACATAATGCCGAAAACCCGAAGTCTCTAGTCTAGGTGGTCTGGTTGAGGAGTAGATAGAAGTGCAAGATTGGTGCGCACAGACGCTCAGAACAGAAATCATGAGTTAACAAGCGCAATTTCCGGGGGAAAATTGCGCTAAAAAGCACTGAAAGCAATAGGCCCAATGCATTCTGATATAAATACAGTATATGCTAAATTCTATTTTGTCAATTTTATTTTTATTTCAGTAGTGTGATGGACTGGCCCTCCATCCAGGGTGTTTCCCTGCCTACGACTCGAGATGCTGGGGTAGGCTTAAGCATCCCTGCCATCATACATTGGACAAGTGGTTAGGGTAGCTCTAAAATGTGTCAAACGTTTAGATATTCTGAGTATAATTATGAATAAAAAAACTGACATACTCTATCCTAATTAAGCAAGTGGAAGTCATTTGATCATTTGAACCTTTTGCACCCCCGTGGTGCTGGACTCAGTAAATGAGTATGTATGTGCATTGATTTACTGGCTCTCCTGCCAAAATCAAGTGTTTGGAGGAGGTTTTGTTTGCTGTGACCTGTTGAATGAGAGCTCCATCACTGTCCTTTAGTGGCGGAGACAGGAAACTGTAACTCACACTGTCTCTCCATTGCCTATTTCTGGACACAGGAAGGAGCGAAGTCGCTGTGCTGGGGCAAGAGTTTCATCCGGTGTGGTCATGATGGCATGCACAGACAGCAGGAATGTGTCCAGTGCGTGTTAGTGTGACTCTCACCGCTCGCCGCAGTATGACTATACAAACACATCTGTAAATCTGTTGACCAACACATTTTACATTGATGAATACATAATAATATTTACTTTTCATCAGAAATGCACCAAATTACATTCATAACACACACACACACACATACACACACACACACACACACACACACACACACACACACACACACACACACACACACCACACACACACATTTAAACTCATGGAGATTTTTTGCATGCAGTGTCATTTTGAGTTTTTCCAGCCATCCATTTGTTTATGTTGGGCCATCCCTGTCCAAGCTCTCATTGTCCATCTCTCTCTCTCTGGCAGAAATCACTACTTCCTGGTGAATGTGAGACAGACAAGCTCTGATGGATTTATACTGTTGCTCTGTAATAACTTTTCCAGTGCAGGGCAGAGTTGCTCAGTACACACTTCTTTATTTTGCAGCACCCTCTATTCCCAGTAAGCACACACACTGGAAATTGTTCAGTAAATGCTGAGTTCAGTAAATGCTGTGAGCATGTGAGTATGTATGTGGTTGCTATTTCATTGGGATGTGTCTACAACTAAGGGTGACACAACATTGTCTTTGTGTGAAAGATTACACTGTTTCCCATGCAACGACATAACTCGCTGCTTAACTACCATATTAAGATGCATCGTTGAATAAATCAACTTGCTAGTCACAACTGTTTCCCGAAACCATACTGTCGCAAAGTGGTCATTCAACCACTTTGGTTTATGACTAGTGCTGTCAACAATAATCGATTCGGCGATGCATCGCAATGCAGGGCATGCACGATTCAGCATCGATGCGGCAAAGTGCCATAATCGATTATGTCACTGTTTTAGGGGTGTAACGGTACGCGTATTTGTATTAAACCGTTCGGTACAAGGCACGCATTTTCAAACCGAACGGTTATTTCAAATGTAAGCGCGTCGCGAGCGCGCTCATAATGTAGACGCTAGCGCGACCACAACATCAAATGGCAAACGCAATGTAAGCGGAAAAAACAGTTTGGACCAACGCAGCGCGAGCCGATCTTATACTACACAGCGCTAAGAGATCCAGTAAAGAAAGCAATTGAACTCGCCACTAAAGTAATAACATCGTTGCGAGATCTAGTGAGAAACATTCACATTTCTCCGTTATTAGCGGATCAAACAGCGCTGACGTGGAAACCAGGAAGAAACATTGTGACATGAATGAACTATCCGGTGTCCACAGATCTGCAATATTCACCATGGATTTACTGTAGTAACACTAACTGCAACTTTGGAAGTTTGGCAGGAATAGTAGGCTATAATGCTTTCAAGTAATGTTATGTCGGATTTATTTCGACATTATGAATAACATTGCTGCCCACAAAAGAAAAAAATGTCATACTTTATGATGTTAGTTCTAATAAAAAAAGAATTTAAAAAAAAAATCAAGGAAATTTCTCTGCCATTTCTTTCTTTTTGCTGTATCGAAAACATACCGAACCGTGACACAAGTGTATCGTATTGAACCGAACCGTGAATTTTGTGAACCGTTACACCCCTACACTGTTTATTTTCTGGCCTTAAGTTGGACAATAAAGTTGAAATTTAATTTCAACTGGTTCTCAAGCAGAGAGAAGAGAAACATTTCTCATTCAAAGAAATTCTCATTTTCTCAAATTCTCCAATTCTCACTGAAAGCAGTGATTTATGTTTTCTTTTTCAGGTTTGAAAATGCCATATCCAATACCCTGTACCATTCAATTTTATTTTATTTAATGTCATTTATGTCAAAGATACAGGAGAGTGATAATACACACATAGCAGCCAATAAAATCTGTAAAATCTCGAATTAATGCTAGATGTTTTGCAATAAATTACAGCCATGGTATCTGAGGACTATTTCTAATTTTTCTCAGTTATTTTGCTTTATTTCTAGATTCAATCATAGGCTCGTTCTTACGTAGTATAGCACGTTCGCAGTCTTCAGAAACAACACTTTAAACCTCTTGACAACTAAAAGTCATAAATGACATTTGTATGTATTCTTGTTACGAAATGCTCCAAGACACGAGGGTAGAGGATCCAAATGCAGCTTTTATTAAAGGGGTTATCCAGAATCGTAATCCAACAAGCAGAGTGTCAAGCACAGGAAGACAGTCCAAACAAACAAAACAAAACAAAACAAAACAAAACAAAACAAAACAAAACAGGCAGGGGTCAGAGGCACAAGAGTAAACCACGGGACAGGCAAAAAATCCAAAAAACCAAGAGACAAGAAAACCAGGGAAAACACTCAGAAGTGTAGTGCAACAACATACAAAACTTCGCAGTGAGTGATGGGGTGAACCAGGCTATATGGGGTGAACTAAAAAAGATAATGATTTACAGGTGAATGTGATAATGAGTGCTGATGAGTCCAGGCAGAGAATGATGGGAGATGTAGTCTGTGAGTAAACAAGATAGTCTGGTGTGGAGTGCCCTCTCGTGGCTTTCAAGGGCACTCCAGCTGGTGACCGTTACAATTCTAAATAAAAGATACAGATTGTACTGAATGTCAGCTTGCTTATTGTGGTCAAGAAAAGGATTTATTGAGTCCACATGTCATGCAAACAAGAAACTATGCTTCTAACCACAGGTTGAGAGCTGTCGTTCCAAACACACAACTTTGCGATGTTGTTTGCGAATGTTCATTAGAACGATGGTTTCGGGAAACAAAGACTCGCTGAACTACGCTGATAACGACGGAACTTGCAAACATGGTTGGCTAACAATGCTTTTGGGAAATGCAACCCTGAGCTGCTCTATTGCAATGCCATTTTTTAAACACAAGAGAAATGACATGGTGCTAGTGTTGAAAACAAAAATCATCTTTACTCAATCAAAAATAATGCAAAAGTAATGTCTTCAGTGCTTCGTTATGATTCCTGATTTGTTCCTGCTGCAATAACCAACAACAGCAGCAATGACAGAAGCAGCAGCAGCATAGCAGATCTATTCCGCCAATACCAAAAATATATATTACCATGCCAAACACTTATTTTTTTATTTTATTTTTTTATTAAAGCCTTGCATCAGAAAAAAATACAGTTGCATTTGTTTTTGTTGTTTCCTAGACTGCACACTCCATGACCCACTCAAAACTATCTTGCGACCCACTTTTGGGGTAAACTGCTCAATGGGCAACATTATAAAATATATTTTTAAAGGGGACTGTTTTCAAAGTCTTGATTTTGTATTTGGGGTCTACTGAAATAGGTTTTCATGCTTGATTTTTCAAAAAACATTAATTTTCACATTATTTTGCAGCACCTCTCCTCCCAGTCTGTCAGAAATGTTTTGTTTAGTTCATGTCTTTGTGAAGCCCCTCCTTCCAACAAGTGCAGTGTTCGCTGATTGGTTGGCTGGACCAGTGTGTTGTGATTGGTCAACTGCTTCAAGCATGTTTTGGAAATGTCCTGTTCCTTACCATAACTGAGTTTCACACTACTAACGTAACTCAATCAGGCCTTGCTCCAGATAATAATGGCTCTTTCAAGAACTGTTCAATAAAAGTTGTTTTGGGGAACCAAAAATGGTTGTACTATTCATTGCTATGAAACCCCACTTTTTGGAACTTTTATTTTCAAGAGTGTATAGATGTTTGTTGGCGATTACCACCAGCCTGTTCATTTGTAATGGCATGTTATTTGCCAGTGGATTTACAATCCTTTTACAGCACATGTACAGTGTATCTGTTAAGTCATGACATCATAGGTCAGTGCTGAGTCTAATGGAGGGTAGCCGACTGTGAGTGATCATCCAAGAGTCCACGTCAGACATCAGACCTCACACTGCCAAATCTACAATTACAGTCAGTGAGTAATAAGGTGAATGAGACAAGTATGAGGGAATCTGCAGCGAAAATAAGAGGGAAATGTCATGCCCTTTGTGTTTGTGAATACCTCTAGCAAAGAGAGCTTTTTAAACACCACACTAAAATAAATGATTCACACAAGGCAAAAAAAAAAAAAAAACAACAACAACAAAAAAAAAACGGAAAGGGCATGGAAACACTTGGGTTTTCAAAGAGGAAAAAAATATTATTTGTGTGGGTTCTTAAGTTACTTGTATCTCTGAAAAGAATATATTTTGAAAATAATATATTCCAATTATACTGTAATCATATGACAGCTTTATGTGAGTTACAGACTGAAACTTTTATTTGCATAAAGGAGGAAGTGCAGCACACACTTGAAACTGCAATTAAATCAAAATTTTTAAAACTGTATTAGTACTTGTAATTGTATTCTCAGCATTCCGTGTTTGAATAAGATTTTATGCACGTATACAAGTGTTCACTTATTTGGCTAAATTGCTGAAAAATATTAATATTAATATATTAAAATTTGTATTCAGCCCACGTAACTGAATAATTAATGATGGATGTAGTAACAGATAAATATTTCCAGCCACATATACCATCATGTCATAATTGTAATTATTTTTGTCACTATGCTTGTAACTTCTTTACACTCAGTTGTCATTGTGAGACAACATTGTGTGTAAAAGAAAAAGACATTGTTTGAATCAGCTGCCTTATGTGCCGAGCATGGCAGAACATACTCCCTACCCTCAAACCTTATTTGTGTTTCCTGTTTATGCTTACGCATAGATTACTGTAATTGTTGGAATTAGACTAAGCTGATGGGACTGTACAGCAGGGAATAACCACTGAAATATCTTTCTCAGATTCACCAAACTAGCGTGACTCTAAAAGGTTGTAATTGCCAAAGCATTCAAGCACTTATGTTATGTAGTACAAGAACTGGAGATACCTAAAACATGTTACTGAAATTACAGACATCCCAATATCTGACAACTTTTGTCAATGTAACACGTCACTTTTTTTTATTTGTTTAATTGATTTAATAAAGAATACAACTGAACATATCTCCATTGTGTGTCATACATACTCAGTAACATACAGAGCACAATAAGTTTTCGTTCAGTCTACCTTTAGATTTGTCTTTTATAAACTGCAAAATACTGTTGGTAAACAAACATAATTCCGAGTGTCTCATTATTTGTAGTAGATACAGTAACAGCATTTGAGTGTAGCCTTAAGAGCAGCTGAGTAGCTCAAACCTACAATCTTGCACAGCAAGTTCAATCTGTTTACTATTATAATACTCAAGAATTACATGCAAACTTGTGAATAGGTAAACTTGTGAACAGGTAAACATTAATACATATCCCAGTAAAGTCTCCCTAATGTACCTTTTTGTGGTGTATCCTACTGTATATGTCTGGCCCTCGAGGTCTATCCTGCAGAGTTTATCTCTAACCCTAATCAAACAAGCTTATAAAATTCTTCGGGAGTACCTGAAAATTACAGGAAGGCAAGATTTATCAGAGTTGGAGATAAATTACTTTTTGCAGGACAGCACTTCCATTTGGAGGAGAGAGATTGTCAGCTCAAAGATATGAAGACATATTTCTATGTACTAATTCTAAGTAACAATGAAACGTAATTACTTTAACATACCTACTTTTTATAACGAATGTAATGCAGTATTGTATCACATGCTGTAACTTTTTCAAGTAAATTCCTCAACACTACTTGAAGCAATGTCACTGTGTTACTGTTGTTAGTAAAATCAGTGTCAGTCACAAAAGTAAAGAAAAGGAAAGAGAATATTTATTATCTCCAGTTTTAGACATTGCTCACGGAGCATTGCAGCTACTGTTAATATGTTAATATCTATAAATATATAATAAAAACAAAATAAACTGATAACATAATTGCCATTCTATAACCTGCAATTATTGTTCAGTTAACAGAACAAATCCAAATAAACAGTTTACCCAAACACAGCTGATAGGGAGTAACAGATAGCATCTGTTTGTTCGGAAGGAATCATTTTTACTTTCATAGAAAATGAGGGGATGAGATGAATTGCATTGTGCCCATCAAACTCTAGATGTGATTTATTTTAACATCCCACCCAGCGCAGCTCTGCACATCAAAAATAAATATAATATTTGTTTCTCTCTCTCTCTCTTTCCCATGAAATAATCTGAATGCTTAGATGATAAAATAATCTGAAACATTATTTACAGCATTCACTGGACAAATAAGAGTCTAGTTTGGTTTCAATTCTTCTGAAGCGCCCTCCATTTTGAAAAGGGACAAGTGACATACCCAAAATAAAAAGATTGCTACTCATGACATGAGTCATTCTGACAGAAATAGCCAAGTTATCTAGAAAGCAGAAAATTGTGAGTGTACTCTTCAAGACTTTAAATTACTCAGACTGTGTTATATGTAGATATATAGGCTCAAACACATTGCAAAGCATACAAGTATTGAAATATCTGTTAATGTTTAAAACAAATGTATGTGGTCATGCTAAACGAACCCAGAAACATAATGGAGCTGAAGCCACAAGTCTAGTCATGTTCTACTTCAGATCTGAGGATGTTATCTCTAAAACGGTTATGTGTAGTTTTCTCTACTGTCAAAGGGAAATTGAAGACTTTAGATTTTACCAGAGGAGGGCGCCATTGTAGTTCAATACTTGCTGGGTGCAGCAGGGTACTGCAAGACCACTTGACCTAATAGAAGCCACCTGACCTAACAGAGAGAATCTTTTCCTGACTGTTTTTCAAATCAAAAACAAGAATTTAGAGCAAAAGTTTATTTTGATTCTTCTGAATTTTACAACAATCAACATATTAACAACAACTTTTCTGTTATCTGATCACCTTTATCAAATTTAAAGAACTAAATCAAGCTTGTTCTCTCATATGTCTATTTGTTATCCCTCTAAGTATAAAAACTGCAAAATGGATGAATACTCACCAACAGTAAATGCAAATGTAGTCTGCAGTGGTGGTTCACCTGGTTGCTATCTTTAGATATGCAAACATCATCACACTGCAGTCAGGCCCTGCTGCTCAAGCGTAGAGGGAGATTTAAACTTTTTTTTTTAGTTTGTGTCCTTTTGATACAATATGTCTTGTACAGCACAGCATCAGCTTTTTATTAAGTGAATGTAACACACTGTTTATTATGCTGAATATATGAAAGGTGAACCCTGAAGTTTCAGTCAAAAAATATGTGCTATGAGAACCAAACAATGTGACAGATGACAGAAATCAGAAATGTGCACAAAATCACATTTAGCTAAAAATGTATTAATTTAAACAATGTAATAATTTAATGCAGAAACAGTGAGCTCTTTGAAGTAATGAATACTTGTTTGTTAACAAATGATAATGACATTTCAAAAATGTAGCATTGGTGCATGTTGATTCAGAATTTGCGTCATCTGAAGTCTTTGCAGGAGTTGGCGCCGTCTCTTCATAGGTGTTGGGCATCTGAAGTCTTCATAATAGGCTGGATCCAAAATGGAGCTGACATACTCTCTAGTTACCTCAAGATGGGCATCCCAAGATAAAATGGAGAAGCAAATAGAAAATAATTAGCGTAGCTGCTGTTTATAACATCAAGCAAGAATAATCATGTGCATCTGATATAACTGTATAAGGTTAGGAGCTGCATTATATGAATGCTAGGCTAAAGAGATGCATCTTTAATCTAGATTTAAACTCGGAGAGCGAGTCTGAGCCCCGGACATTATCAGGAAGGCTATTCCAGAGTTTAGGAGCCATATGTGAAAACGCTCTCCCTCCTTTAGTGGACTTAGATATTTTAGGTACTACCAGAAGCCCAGAGTTTTGTGACCTTAAAGAGCGTGATGGATTGTAGGGCGATAGAAGATCAGTTAAATATACAGGGGCTAAACCATTTAGGGCCTTACAGGTCAGCAATACTTTGTAATTGATACAGAACTTAATAGGTAACCAGTGTAGAGATAATAAAATTGGTGTTATATAATCATATTTTCTTGACCTAGTAAGAACTCTAGCAGCTGCATTTTGGACTAATTGTTGCTTGTTTATTGAGGATGCAGGACAACCAGCTAGGAATGCATTATATTAATCTAGTCTAGAGGTTATGAATGCATGAACTAACTTTTCTGCATCAGAAACGGATAGCATGTTCCGTAGCTTAGCAATGTTTCTGAGGTGGAAAAGGGCTGTTTTTGTAACATATGAAATATGATTTTCGAAAGATAAATTGCTGTCTAATATAACGCCCAGGTCTTTAACTTTAGAGGATAAAGTTACAGTACATCCTTCCAAATGCAAACTGTATTCTAAGAGATTCTGTGTACAGGTTTTTGGTCCAATAAGTAATACCCCAGTGTTAGCTGAATTTAATAGAAGAAAATTACAGGTCATCCAATATTTTAAATCTTTAACACACTCTGTAAACTTAGACAATTTAGCGAATTCATCTGGTCGTGAACGGCCAGATGAATTTGCTACACGTATACACTACTTTTGAAC
Source organism: Scardinius erythrophthalmus (assembly GCF_964197995.2). Lineage (NCBI taxonomy): Eukaryota > Metazoa > Chordata > Actinopteri > Cypriniformes > Leuciscidae > Scardinius > Scardinius erythrophthalmus. Next base: position 33,686,382 of record NC_138228.1, read on the forward strand.
GGCAGTGTATATATACTGAAAATAGCAGAGGGCCTAACACAGATCCTTGCGGCACTCCATAATTTACTGACAATATCTTCGTCTGATAGATACGTCTGATAGATACGATCTAAACTACCTTAATGCTTGTCCCTGAATACCAGTGTAATTTTGTAATCAATCTAAGAGTATTTTATGATCTATAGTGTCGGGCGCAGCTAAGATCAAATAAAACGGGTATAGAGATATAGCCTTGGTCAAAAGCTAAAGTAAGTTGTCATTTTAACAAGCGCAGTTTCTGTGCTATGATGGGGCCTAAATCCAGGCTGAAATCTTTCATACATACATTATTTTGCAAAAAAAGAGCCTAATTGAGTGGACACGACTTTTTAGAGTAATTTAGACATAAATGGAAGATTTGAAATGGGTCTGTAATTTGCTAATTAATTTGGATTTCTTTATGAGAGGCTTAATAACTGCCAAATTTAACGATCTTGGAACATAACCTAGAGATATAGACGAGTTAATAATATTGAGAAGAGGCTCTTCTGCTACAGGTAACAACTCTTTCAGTAATTTAGTGGGCATTGGATCTAATAAACATGTTGTTGGTTTAGATGCAAAGGTAAGCTTATTTAGCTCTTCCTGTCCTATAAGGCGGTGCTCTTTTAAGCGGTGCTCTTTTGCTCCTCCTTAAAAGTCCAAACTTAAATCCAAATCAGTCAAATCATGGAATAGTAAGGTTGATGTGCTTAGTATTAAAATAAGTTATTAAAAGCATATTATGAAAGAGAACCCTTGCAGCTTTCTGTGTGTGTGTGCTCCATGATGGAGTGCTCCAAGAGCCAAATGCGAAAACGCTCTCCCTTCTTTTAGTGGACTTGGACATTGTACAACCAAAAGTTAAGAGTTTTGCGACCTTAAAGAGTGTGATGGATTGTAGGGCAACAGAATATAGGTTAAATACACAGGAGCTAAACTGTTTAGGGCCTTATAGCTTAGTAGCAATACTTTATAATCAATACAGAACTTAATAAGTAACCAGTGTAGAGATGATAAAATTGGTGTCATATAATCATATTTTCTTGACCTGGTAAGAACTCTAGCAGCTGCATTTTGGACTAATTGTTGCCTGTTTATTGAGGATGCAGGACAACCACCTAATAATGCATTATCAGATAACAAAAGTTCTAAACATATTTCTCATTCACAAACATACGTGTGCAGATTGTTATTTAGCCCACAAACTTTAGCAACTCTCTAAGACTGGACCACATCTCCCAGTTGACCATCATACATCCATCTGTTTGCAGTGAGGGCTCTCCTGTTCGAATGTGTGTGAGATACCACGCCTGGCGTGGACTCTCCAGATTGTTATTTAGCCCACAAACTTTAGCAACTCTCTAAGACTGGACCACATCTCCCAGTTGACCATCATACATCCATCTGTATGCAGTGAGGGCTCTCCTGTTCGAATGTGTGTGAGATACCACGCCTGGCGTGGGCTCTCGCATTTGAATTGCGGCGTGGGCTCTCCCATTCGAATTGCAGTGTTGGCTCTCCCATTTGAACTATAGTGTGGGCCCTCCTGTTCATCTAAAGTTAGAGCTTTCATGTCTTATGTTTTATCTTGGGCTCCCCGTTCAAATTGCAGTGTGAACCCTTCGTTCGGGCCCAGTGGGGGCTCTCATTTTCCAAACTAGATCATGGAGGTTCTCCCATTCAGATTTCAGTTTAAGGCCCTCCCATTCGAACATCGTACTGGAGGAACCCGGAATTTCGTCCCTCAGCGGTAGTGGGCCCCTCGTGTCCTCATGTTATTCAGGCCTGTTTGTCTGTTTCTCCAGGGACAAGGACCTCCTTCCTCACTCATGACACTCTGCTATTCTGATTCAGGGGCTCCATGTCATGAACGCAATGGTGGGTCATACTCCAAATAATGCTCCTGCAGGAGCAACTGTGCTCATGAACCAGGTTGATAATCACAGCAGCAAGCTGTCAAACATTTTAATTAAAATAAATAAATAAATGAAAAAATAAAACATTAATACAGTAATTTAAATAACAAAGCAATCCTCCATAGCAAATACTACCATCAGCTTTGTTCTTGTCTTTCCTACGGAGCCCCCCTAGTCCCACTTTGTCAAAAAAAATTATTATAACTATCTTGTGGCCTCAAGATACTATCTCGTGGCCTCAAGATAGTAACTCGTGGCCTCAAGATAGTAACTCGTGGCCTCAAGATAGTATCTCGTGGCCTCAAGATAGTATCTCGTGGCTTCAAGATACTAACTCGTGGCCTCAAGATAGTAACTCGTGGCCTCAAGATACTAACTCGTGGCCTCAAGATACTAACTCGTGGCCTCAAGATACTAACTCGTGGCCTCAAGATACTAACTCGTGGCCACGAGAAAGTGAGTTTTTTCAAGGCGAACGTTCCCTTTAATGTTTCCATGGCGACGCGTCACGCGATACACCGCAGCCACAATAATACTGTTAACAGATGTGTCGCTTTTATTTCGCTTTTCCTTTTTTATTCAAAATATTCACATACTTGCTTACCATGTCATCAACTAGCCTATCTGATATTCCGATTCTCAAATACGTGTAAGTGAGTGTGTTTGGTCGTTTAAAAACCTTTATAAATAATCTTGATCTAAGTTATAACATGAGATGGGCGCTGCAATGTTGTCCTGTCAGTCAGATTTACAGCACGTGAATTCATCAGTTTCTCCCGAAATAAATGCAAGAAAGTGGCCGGTGAACTGAGAAGAATAGAGTAAACTTTATAGTTCCTTGTCTTGCACTATGTTTGTTTGATATGAATAACACATGTCAGCAAATTATATTTGAATAGATTGTTATTGCTGCTTCCACAGACATCAGTGTGTATTTTACAAACTCCAAATGTATTGTTTTACTCGTGCTTATGTGTATTTAAATATCTGAAACCAAAAATAAACATTATGAAGTTGAAAAAACTGCTTAGTTGTGATATATGACAGCGCTGAACGCGTCCGACTCTGGCTCAGCGCCAGCCAATGCACGAAAGCACAGTTTGGATCTGGCAGTGATGCGACGTCACTGAACATTCTAAATGTGGCGCCGTTACTCTCAGGGGCACAGAAATAAAAATCCCATATATGAGACCGTACCGCTCAAAAGGTTAATCATGCGGCGCCCGACTGCATTTGACCGGCATAAAATCGGTATATGTCAGACTGACCGGCCACTCGCCGGTCATGGCCGATCACGTGAAAATCGGCCAATTCCGGTCACCAGACAATCAGTCGGTGCATCTCTAAAAGGAATATAAATAATAATAGAAGTTGGTAAATAAACAAGTAGGCTATATACATGTAAAAAGTATATAGACTATATATGAAGAAGAATTATAAAGGACTATGGATATGCAGCCTACAAGATTTACAGTACTAGTAAATAAATAGAAGCAGAACTGCAGCAAACTATATTGCACACTGAATATTAAAACATAGAATATTGCACAGAATGTGAAGTATTGCACTACAGGGTCCAGTTTAATAACAAAGGGTCCATGTGTCAGACACTTTACTATCTTGAGGCCACGAGTTAGTATCTTGAGGCCACGAGTTACTATCTTGAGGCCACGAGTTACTATCTTGAGGCCACGAGTTACTATCTTGAGGCCACAAGATAGTTATAATAAATTTTTTTGACAAAGTGGGACTAGGGGGGCTCCGTACTTTCCAGCTAGTTGACCTAAATCTTTTTGGGGGGTATATCAGCTGTTTTGGTATCCTTCCACCTCCACCAGCATAATTTGGGCATCTTGCTACCATACTCATCAACCAAGCATTAGTAGTCCCACTGGGGAGTATATCTAGGCTTGAGTTGAAACTACTTCCTCGAGCCCCTCCACTTCGTACAGCAAGCCAAATACATTTAACCTAATTAGAACAATGATTATATGGGGAAACAAACTTGTGAACTTCTCTAAAAAATGAGAATAAAAGAGGGAGCAAACATTGTGACTGTAACACACAGGTTGAAGCATGGAAGGATGCAGGTTCTAATTTGCAGCAGTGTTTATTAAACAAACTCAAAAACTCACAAACAGGACCAACAAAACAGAACAGAACAACAACGATACGTAACGTCGACAGACAAGGAACAGACTGAAACACAGGGCTTAAATACATAGAACAAATCAGGAAAACTAGACACAGCTGGGACAAATGAACTCATAACAACAGTAATTAACATGACAACAGGTGACAGGGATTAAATCAATGAAACACATGGGCAAACTGGGTGTCACAGGCTTTGCCATAACATGAACACAATGAAAACTAACTCAAAGCAGAACTTAAACCGTGATAGTGACTTCGATGATAGCTATAGAGCAGATAAAGTCACCATGAAATCAAACTTTATTTTTGGTATGTTGGAGTGTTTATTATAAATGGTATATGCATGCAAACCATAATTTTTAATTCATGTGCAATTGCAATCTTTCATTAAAACACCCACTGCTACATCAAAGGATCTGAACACTTTCTGATGTTATTTTAGTCTCATAAAATACCCAAACATGTGACCTCAATACAGCCCACTCAGTCATGTGGAATACAGACCACATATACATCTGTACAAAAATCATAAGACAAGCCGATATAATACAGTGATTGGCCTGCCCCTTAACATTATTTCATGGTCTGTTGAAGGTAATGGTGTTTAACGGCATACAGTGGTTGCAGCGGCGGGGATTTCTGTCACAGGTGATTGCTATGATATCTGTATTTTTAGACAGAACACATAGTCCAAAAATATCAGTGTGGGTTCAGTGAGAATGTGGTTGTTTTTATGTCACATCAGAAATGCAGATCTTATCACACAGAAGATCCATAGCTTTATAAGTGAAATGTTGATAATAGTACTATAATTAATAATCACTAATAATGAATTAACTATAATTAATAATCATCATAAATACTACAGTATACAAATGAATAGTAAAAAGTAAACCAAATTATTTCAAAACCCAAACCAAATATTTCAGTAGAAGAAAAACAAGTAATAAAAACTCGGTGAGTGTTTTAGCGCAATTTTCTCACCTCATGGGATCACAACACTAAGAGATAGTAAATCTTTTCCTGGATTTTTTTTGTGCGTTCCCGAGATTAGACCTTCCTTAACATAATGCCGAAAACCGGAAGTCTCTACGTGGTCTGGTTGAGGAGTAGATAGAAGTGCAAGATTGGTGCGCACAGACGCACAGAACAGAAATCATGAGTTAACAATCGCAATTTGTCCGGTGGAAAATTGCGCTAAAAATTACATTTAAATATATGAATGAGATTGAAATGCCTGGTACTGCAGAATAATTGTTCAAAAAACCATTCAACTAATTCTTACAGTGAAATAATGAAGAGATACATGATAGATTTCTGGGGGTCAACAAATGTGTTGGTTAATTTTGGTGGATTTTTTTTTTTTTTTCACAAAGCTGCAAAATCAACTTTAAATACTTCGTCATTCATGGTCATACAGTAGTGTAGTTCCCCCTGTCACATTCCTTAATAATAGACTAATTAGGGGAGGGATCATTCACTGTAAACCCAGATTTTGATTCAGCTCAAAGAGATTGAGTTCATATTACTTAAATGTGTTTAATTTATTGACATTACTTGTTAATTCTGATTAAGATGAACTTTTTCTTGTCCTTTCTTATTGTAATTGAGTTTTTAAGTCCAATCAGTAGTTTCTACTCAAACAAACTGAGTTTGTATTACTTAAACATGTGCCATTTCTTTACATTAATTATGAATTCTGAGTAAACTGTACTCTTTAATGGCCTATCTTATTGTAATTATGTGTTTGAGCTCAAACAACTTAATATCACCAAGTTTTGCCTGTCCAACAGTAAGTTCAAAGGGTCAAAAACAAAATACGAAATCGCAAATTATTTTCCAGATGGAGTCACGGGTAAGTTTGTGATTTCTGGACGTTATTGTTGTGTCCAAGTGCTGTAACCCTTTACTGTAAATTTACAGCGAATTTCCTACAGATTTGTAGTGTATTTCCATAAAACAGTATTAGGCTGTATCTTTTACAGAATAGCTGTAAATATACAGCACATTTCTGTTTTCAACCCGATAAATTCGTAATACAGTCTCATACTGAAAAGGTATTGCATTGTGGGATTGATTTCTTTCGCACTCAATTCAGTTCAAATGTGACGCGAGCAGATAGTACTACAGGCAAACTTGATTTGTCAGCGAGATTCATTCAACTGAACAGAATAATCATTCATGTTAGCCTATCAAGATAAACAGTGTCTGCGAATCTGTGAGCAATTTTTACGATTTTGTGAGCTTCGGTTCATGTTTCAAAGAGTAGTTGCCTGTGGCGCAGCAGAAAATGGACGACATTAACGTTACATGAAGACGGAAGGAAGAATCATCTGAATAATCTAACCTGCGCCTGTGATGATAAGTGGGATTTAGAGTTTGAGAAGATGGAAAATTGTTCAACTGAGTGAAACGGTAAGCCAGTATATATATTTTTGCGTTCGCATTTCTACATTGTTTCCACGTATTTGGTTTGATTTTGCGAACGCGGTTTATACCGCGGCCGCAAGCATTCACTCTGTTCCACCTGTTTACCAAGTAACGTTAACTTCGACATTTCACATAGCCTAACATTAATAAGCAACATTTACAATGTAGAATGCGGTCTGTTATTTCTTGATAACAGACCGCTGCGAATTATAACATACCGTTGCCATGAAAAATAGAGCGTTGCTATGGACGCGGAACAGACTATTTTCTTTAGCGGAATCAATACAATTGTTTTTAAATCAATAAACTCCTTTTTAAATCAATAATTTGTGTCAAATTATTTATTTATTTTGTAGGTAGCCATGTAATAAGCGGGATAATGTATAGCGAGGCGGTTGTTATAGCGAATAACAACCCCTTCAGGCTGATTCAAGACCCCTCCGCTTCGTGTCGGGGTCCCGTTCAGCCTGTCGGGGTTGTTATTCGCTATAACAACCACCTTGCTATACATTATCCCTTACACATATATATATATATATATTTTTTTTTTTTTTTTTTTTTCGTTTCAGGCTTTGCAATCTGATGACAATCCAGTGCTAATGTAAGTGCTTTTAATTAAGTAGTGTTACAGTTATAGTCTATCTAATGTGGTTAAAAAAAAATCGTTTTGTGATCGTGCTTTTGAATCGTTGTCAGAATTTTGCCAGCACGTGAAAATCCATAATGCTGTTTTCAAATGTAGTATTCCTGATTGCCATGCCATGGTCCTACAACTACAACCACGCTTCAAAGAGAAGTTAGACGGTGTTATCCTTAAAGCAGATAAGTAGAGATTATTCAACAAATCTCATTAATCTGTAATATGTTTTATGTTTTGGTTCTGTTGATCATGGCTGTGCTGTCCTTTTTAAAAATTGTATCAGGAATTTGCAACGCTGATGTCCAGCAATCTACATTTGCCAGAGAGTCCACACTTTATATTGCTTGGTATGTAAACATTGGGTAGTTTTAACCTAAAATGAAAAGGCATCATTTACTCACCCCACTGCAAAATATGTTTTCTTAGTGTTTTTTTCTTGTTTCCAGTCCAGATATCTAAAATTCTTACATGAAGAAGCATTTAATAGACAAGTAAAAATGGTCTTGTTTTCTGAAAGAGTAAGTCAAAATTAAGTGAGTTTATGCTTAAAACAAGCAAAATAATATGCCAGTGTTTTTAACGTTCTAACCCTAATCAATTTTAATGTTTAGGTGAAAAATGTAATTCATATAATTATGAATAGACAACTACATCGAACCACAGTGAAACCCACAATAGTTATTTTAATTATTAATATTATTTATTCATTCTTTTTTTTTTTTTTTTTTTTTTTTATTACAGGTCAATCTCTAAGCGACCAGTGCTGGATATTACATTTGGAAGGTCAAGGTGTGTGTGAAAGGATCACAGCCTAACTTCATCACTGGCCTGGCAGCGCTGTTTGCCTCCTCCTATAACTTCAGCTTGCAGTACCAGGAAGAGGCAGCACCTAGAGTTTGTTCAGAGGTTAGTCATTAACATATTTGCCATTCATATAAATATTAGACTGAATTGTGACTTGTCTTGGCAGTATTTATTAAGCTGACTACTTCCAGAGGTGGGCACAAATACATCAAAAACTATTTTGTTACAAACTACAAATACTGGCTCATGAAATGTAATAAAATAAAATACAAAATACTGATGTGGAAAATGTATTTAAATAAAATACAAGTAATTAGTATTTTGAAAATACAAAAATACTCCCACAATAATCTTAAGTCTTTTTTTTTATTACTGAAAGGTCAATAACACAAATAGTAGCAATAACACAAATATGAGAAATGTGTAAATTCAAAATAGCGAAGTAGCAAAATAAAAAAGCATGGCCATTTCACTAAGGCCTAGTCCACACGGACACGGGTATTTTTATAACCGGAGTTTTTCCTCCTGCGTTTAAAAAAAAAAATCCCGTCCACACATGCTCGGTTTAAAAGAAATCTCCGCCTACATGAAAATGCAAAAACACGCTATCAAGCGCTGTCAAGAGCATGCCACACCAGCAGGCGGCGATATAACCCTAATCGTAAAGCCACGTTGGCCAATCAGAAGCCTGAATCAGAAGCAAAACCCCGGTTTTACTGTCTACACGACAACACTGCAACCGGCGTTTCTGAAAGTCCTTACCCTGGCAGGGGTTTTCAAAAATGTTCGGTTTCAGTGACCTGATACTGCGTTTCCGTGTGGACGAATGGCCGAACCGCGTAAAAAAAGTCACAGTTATAAAAATACCCGAGTCCGTGTGGACAAGGCCTAAATCTCTACAGGGCCTGAAATAGCTCCCTCTGACGTAAATGGCATGTATAGGTAAGTTCACATCAATGGTGTGGTAGGCTGCCCTTAATAGCAAAACGTGTTTGATGTAGGCTACATAGCCATATTATCACCGTTACTCAACTCGTGCCTTAAGGCTTGAATAAGCGTAGAGAGACATTTCCTCACCACTGGCTAAGGGAGGGGAAACAGCCATAAATCTATATTTATGTTATGTGCACTAACAGCTTTAATGAGGGACTTTATTGAAAGGTCAATGACAAAAATAGTAGCAATAACACAACTATGCTACAAAAGAGAAAACTAAACCATTGTCATTTAGGCTAGTTGTTTTTAAGTGCAACCAACTTCTCCAATAATTCAGGAGTTAATCCCCTTCTATGAGGGCGGTAGACCATGCCTGCAAAAGAAAAGAGACGCTCAACTGGTACTGATGATGGCGGAGTGGTGCTGAATCTCACGAAGAGCAGCTTGATTAGTGGATACGAGTCCAGTGAAGCCAGGTCTTTTCTGGGGTCCTCCAGGAAGTGAAGGGTCTCTAACTCTGCTTTGCTATGTGTGTGTAGACTGTATATTTTTCACAAAACACTTTACCTTAATGCAGTTTTTAAGAGGAGCAGCGCCACTTCTTCTCCTGTGTTCAAAACTCATTCACTTCTTGGAGGGAGCCTGGTCTACAGGGTGTCACGTGATTTTCGTGCATCTAACCTGGACATTGCCATTGCCAACATCAGACCGAAAATATGGCAAAATCATTTACTATGGTGATAAGCATATGGTGATTTTTTTAAGTATTTAAGTATTTGAAATACTCTAAATACACTCCCTCAAAATATTTTGTTACAAACTACATTTTATTTTTTCCACACCTGCAAAATACAAATGACAAAATACACTAAAGTAATTAAATACGTATTTAAAATACATTTAATTGAAATACTGCCCATGTCTGACTACTGGTATAAACAATATGGCCATGGTTTCCATACTGGGCTTAGCTTAAGCCAGGTCTAGGCCTTAATAAAATTAGGGTATTTAAGCAGCTTTTATAAAAATGTCTAATAAAAAAAAAACATTACTGGTGTGCATCTTGAGACAAAACAGTGGCAGTCACATTTTTTAAGAAATGTCAGTGCAAGTTGTTTTCTGTTAAATGATTAGTGAAAAATCTGTCATTAATTACTCACCCTCATGTCGTTCCAAACCTGTAAGACCTTTGTTCATCTTCAGAACACAAATTAAGATATTTTTGATGAAATCTGAGAGGTTTCTGAACCACCCATAGACAGCAACGTCTTTGCAACTTTCAAGGCCCAGAAAGGTAGTCAAAACATTGTTTAAACAATCTATGTAACTACAGTGGTGCAACCTTAATATTATGAAGCGATGAGAATACCTTTTGTGCACAAAAACAAAATAACGACATTATTCAACAATCTCTACTCTTTCACATCATTCTCCTACGCTGTTGACATAGTGTAAACAGTGTCAAGTCACCTTCATTTATACAGTGCTTTTAACAATATAGATTGTTTCAAAGCAGTTTTACAGTAATAGTAGGAAAGTACAGTAACATAGATTGTTTAGGCTTTACAGCAGCTCTAGAATAAATTTATTAGATCGACTATCGACAGCTTCAGTGAGTTGTTCAAAATCTTTCTATTAAACTCTGTGTACACAAACAATGTTCTCAATGCAGGAGTTCATGTGTAGAGCCCCTGGTGATACTTCCAGAAAAGTTTCATGTTGTGTCGAGCCTTCTTAGTGTTTTAAAAATAGCTATTTTTGATGCTATAATAGTTGTGCCCCAAGCACTCCCATTCAAAAGGCAATTTGACCGAAAACGAAAATACGGTCAAACTTAAAAGTGGCATTTCCATCCTAATTATGCTTTTAAATGAAAGTTTGCCTCGGGTAGATTAACAAAAAGAGGTTGCATTTTGGCAAGAGTTATCCTTAAACGCGTTCCGGCCCACTCATCCGCACAAAACAGTGCCTGGTGGCTCGAGAACGCAAATCCTGTTATAGATTTCAAGGTGCAAGCCTTGAAAAAAAGCCAGTGCAGCGCTTCTGGGTACTACGTCAGAACGTAGGCTTATTATTGGCCAACTCTGGTCGTGTGTGATGACCCAGGAGCTAGCCAATAGTGAGCCTACATTCTGATAAACTCATAATTACTGCTTATTAACCCTCTGGGGTCTAAGGTGTTTTTGGGGTCCTTGAGATGTTCTGACATGCCCTGACATCTGTGCTTTTTTCAGTTGCTTATAAACATATTAATGGCAAAAAAAAAATACACACTATTTAGCACAAACAGGGCTACCATAATATGTGAGCAACAAGAATGTACATGTCTGCATTTTTGAGAGAATAATGTTTATGCGTGGTTATTGAAAAAAACTAAAAACTAAAGTTTCTGAAATAAGACCACAAAACACATACTAAATATGTGCCAATAAGACTTTTGTCTAAGGGATGTCATCGCCTAGTGTTTTTTCTTCAAAATGATGTGAAAATCACCCTGCCTAATCATTCACATAACACAATACATTGATTTGAATTTTGCAAAGCACTTTCTGTTTGGAAAGGCAATATTCGAGTGGGCGTCAACGATCATGCATATTTAGTGGTTCACACCTGAGGAGACAATGGGGCCCACATACTTAATGACCCTTTCATTCAGGTGAGTCACTGAGCCACAAGAATGCAAGAGCAACAGTTGGAAGCATCTCAATTCTTTTTTATTTTTCCACAAATTGTGCTTGCAAATTTGCCTATAATATCCAAGGAAAACATGTCTAGTAATTGTGCAGTTAATTCTCATACTGTATTTTCAGTTTTGGAATATTTATCCTCTCCCCAAATTTGTCACTAATAAAACACAATAAAAATTATTTAAAGAAAAGGCTTATATTTACCTTTTAATAGTTTGTTTACATCTACCTTGTAAATATCTTTTTTTTTAATTAAAAAGGTTACAATTACAACAACAATTCAAGTGTAATCTTTCTTTGTAAAAACTAAAGTATACATTTTATCATACATATTTCAAAGTTAAGGATTTGATTGATTATTTGATTACTTTATTTTTGACAAAACATACTATATTTAACATATGAGCAAAAATTGGCAAACAAAAGCTTATTTGAGGTGGCAGATATTTTACAGTAAAAATGTATAATCTATCCAAAACTAATCAACGAAATGTTGTCTTTCATATGTCTGTAACATAGGTCTTTCATTTTTATTATAAGAAATATAAATGTTAATTTGCAGTTTAATACGTTGCTTATACAAATACATTTTATTTCAACATATTTCAGTCGAATTTTACTCAGTATAGCAATACAGTTTGCTAAAACCGAAACATTCATTCACACACAGAAACGCCTGACTGTAACGTTGTTTTTATGAAATATTAGGGCATATAAATGTTAATTTGCAGTTTAATACGTTGCTTATACAAATAGCCTACATTTTATTTCAACATATTTCAGTCGATTTTTACTCATCTCAGTATAGCAATACATTTTGCTAAAACATCATCATTCATTCACACACACACAGAAAGGCGATTTAAATTTAATCTGTCTTTTTGCGAGCTGTGGTAAACAGTGCGCATCTCTACGGCTGCCGTTCATTCATTCACACGGAAACGCGATTAACTTGAGAAGAAAAAAAAACTTACTACAGTTTTCCTCACTCAGTCGGATCCTCGCTCCTCGCAATACCCGAACTCTGAGGTAGATTCTCCATTATTATTATTCCTCACAGCGCTGCCAGATGGTGTAAACACGTAGGCTACAATGATATGATTAAACTTGTGTTTTCTCGAGCTGATATGGGGGGCGTTCACAGGTTTGCCTCAGTAATTTGCGTTTGAATAGCACGCGCTCTCCGTGGGCGGGTTCACATTACATTTGAATTAGCTCTAATGAGCTCGACTGGAATCGCTCTCTTTTAATACAGATTTCACAAGATGAGAATATTTGTTTTTTATATAAATTACCTCATTTAAAAGAAGAGAATTCAAGCTTCATGCCTGTGTGTCTGTATGCCTGTTTGACTGAGTATTTGCTGAGTTACAGTTCATTTTCGGACGCGTTTCAGAATGGATTTAACTGACAGAGAGAAGGCAGAACTCGCATCACGTTTATTTTTCTTTATTTTGCAAAAAGCACAACACTTTGTTTTTATTGTGAGTATACACAAAAATAATACACATTTAACAGAATCGATTGATGTATGAAACTTGCTTGCAATATCAAAGTCAACAGAGCAAAATTAATTTCTTTTGAACTGAACTGAAAAAAAGCGAGCCTATCACGCCGGCGCGATTGTCGACCTCAGGGGGTTAATAGTTACTAAGGTAGTTGTTAAGTTTAGGTATTGGGTAGGATTAGGATTATAGAATATGGTCATGCAGAATAAGGCATTAATATGTGATTTATAAGTACTAATAAACAGCCAGTATCCTAGTAATATGCATGCTAATAAGCAATTAGTTAAAGGAATAGTTCACTTTAAAATGAAAATTCTGTCATCATATACTCACCCTCATGTTGTTTCAAACCTGTATGATTTTCTTTCTTCTGCTGAACACAAAGGAAGATATATAGAAGAATGTCAGTAACCAGACAGTTTCTGGGTCCCATTGACTTCATAGTAAAAAAAATTTCTTACTTAACAACTTGAGGGAGAGTAAATGATGACAGAATTTTCATTTTTGGGTGAACTATCCCTTTAAGGTATTACTGAAAGAGTTGTTACCTGTAGCAGAAGAGCCTCTTCTCAATATTATTAACTCGTCTATATATTTAGGTTATGTTCCAAGATGTTCAAGATGGCAGTTATTAAGCCTCTCATAAAGAAATCACAAATAAATCCAAATTAATTAGCAAATTACAGACCCATTTCAAATCTTCCATTTATGTCTAAATTACTCGAAAAATTTGTGTCCGCTCAATTAGGCTCTTTTTTGCTAAATAATGATATGTATGAAAGATTTCAGCCTGGATTTAGGCCCCATCATAGCACTGAAACTGCGCTCATTAAAATGACAAATTACTTATTTCTAGCTTTTGACCAAGCTTTTGACGCAAGGCCAGTGCTGCGTCCGACACTATAGATCATAAAATACTCTTAGATTGATTACAAAATGACACTGGTATTCAGGGACAAGCATTAAGGTGGTTTAGATCATATCTTTCAGACCGTTACCATTTTGTCTACTTAAATGGGGAAAAATCAAAGATATTGTCAGTAAATTATGGAGTGCCGCAAGGATCTGTGTTAGGCCCTCTGCTATTTTCAATATATATATGCTGCCACTTGGTAATATTGTAAGAAAACATGGAATTAATTTACACTGTTATGCTGATGATACTCAGTTATATATTTAATGATGACCAGATGAATTCGCTAAATTGTCTAAGTTGACAGAGTGTGTTAAAGATTTAAAATATTGGATGACCTGTAATTTTCTTCTATTAAATTCAGCTAAGACTGGGGTATTACTTATTGGACCAAAAACCTGTACACAGAATCTCTTAGAATACAATTTGCATTTGGAAGGATGTACTGTAACTTCATCCTCTAAAGTTAAAGACCTGGGCGTTATATTAGACAGCAATTTATCTTTCGAAAATCATATTTCATATGTTACAAAAACAGCCTTTTTCCACCTCAAGAAACATTGCTAAGCTACGGAACATGCTATCTGTTTCTGATGCAGAAAAGTTAGTTCATGCATTCTAGACTAGATTACTATAATGCATTCCTAGCTGGTTGTCCTGCATCCTCAATAACTTAAGGTATGTAATTAAGTACTGTAACAAAGTAAAAATACGTTGTTTCTGTCCACCACAGTTTGCTGTGTGCAGTCAAACATGATATCAGAAACAACTGGATATTTGAGTCATCCAGATATAATTTAATAATTACAGAGGCTAAGTGTTATGAGATAGAATATATCCCAACTGGTATTGTCTATACCTCAGCAAATGTGCAGTTGCGCGCGCGTGTGTGTGTGTGTGTGTGTGTGTGTGTGTGTGTGTGAAAACACAACATGAGTGGAGAATATGGCGGCCGCAGGTGTTCAGGATGGGATATTAAAATAGTACATGCAGCTGAGAGGAGCCAGTAGTCAGACCTCAGGCAATCTGACGGAGATCTGACCATCGTGACCACACACTCCAGCTTCTCTATTCCATAACCCCCCCCCCCCTACTAAAATAGTAGATTTTAAATAAAATATATGTTTTGGCTGATTTATACGTCTATAAATAGTGAGGACCAGTTTAATATTCCATCTAGTCGGCTGTCATAATATATTTCACTATATTAGTTCTACCAGAAAGACTCGGAATCTGCCTGCATTGACACCATTGTATGAGAATTCAACTGAGCTAGACGATGACATCAGTTTTCTCCAGAGCAGCTATATATATATATATGAACTAAATTAATAACTTCTTTACAAAATAAAATAACCATCACTGAACTTAAACTGGACTATGACACTATTTTGTTCTAGATCTGCTGTACAGTTGAAACAAACTTTGTTGCTTTTTTTTTTTTTTTTTTTTTTTTTTCTGTTGTCCCTGTTAAGCTGCTTTGAAACAATCTACATTATAAAAAGCGTTATATAAATTAAGGTGACTTGACTTGACACACACACGTCACCGACAGCCACTCCGTCAACACCAGACTAAGAATATCTTGTGAGCTTCCATAAAAGCTCCATCCAGTTCCTGGGTTAAATCATTGACTAGTATGGCATATAGATGGATCAGAGGAAGGTGGAAACCATCTGAGGCTGGCCACCACCTTCTTTAGTCACCTTCTTCAGTCACAGAGACAGCGCTCATAAAGATAATAAACGATATTTGCTTAAATACTGATTCAGGCAAATTATCAGTGCTGGTACTACTCGACCTCAGTGTTGCATTTGACACTGTCCATCATAACATACTTCTTGACAGGCTGGAAAACTGGGTGGGGCTTTCTGGGATAGTCCTAAAATGGTTCAGGTCATACTTAGATGGGAGAGGTTATTATGTGAGTATAGGAGATCATAAGTCTGAGTGGACATCCATGACCCTCAAGGCTCAATTCTTGCGCCACTCCTGTTCAACCTGTATATGCTCCCAATGAGCCAAATAATGAGAAAGAACCAAATTGCTTACCACAGCTATGCAGACGACACACAGATTTACTTAGCCCTATCGCCTAACGATTACAGCCCCATTGACTCCCTGTGCCAATGCACCGATGAAGTCAACAGTTGGATGTGTCAAAACTTTCTTCAGTTAAACAAAGACAAAACTGAAGTCATTGCGTTTGGAAACAAAGATGACGTTCTCGAAGTGAATGCATACCTTCACTCTAGGGGTCAAACAACCAAAAATCAAGTCAGGAATCTTGGTGTGACACTAGAGTCAGACCTTAGTTTCAGTAGTCATGTAAAAGCAATAACTAAATCAGCATACTATCATCTGAAAAATATTGCAAGAATTAGATGCTTTGTTTCCAGACAAGACTTTGAGAAACTTGTTCATGCTTTCATCACCAGCAGGGTGGATTATTGTAATGGACTCCTCACTGGCCTTCCCAAAAAGACAATAAGACAGTTGCAGCTCATACAGAACGCTGCCGCCAGGATTCTGAGCAGAACCAGAAAATATGAACATATCACACCAGTCCTCAGGTCTTTACACTGGCTCCCAGTTAAATTTAGGATTGATTTTAA
This sequence comes from Scardinius erythrophthalmus, assembly GCF_964197995.2. Taxonomy (NCBI): domain Eukaryota; kingdom Metazoa; phylum Chordata; class Actinopteri; order Cypriniformes; family Leuciscidae; genus Scardinius; species Scardinius erythrophthalmus. The sequence continues at coordinate 33,703,006 of NC_138228.1, forward strand.
AGTATTATTACTGGTATATAAATCATTCAATGGCCTAGGACCTCAATACATTGCAGATATGCTCACTGAATATAAACCCAACAGATCACTCAGATCACTAGGATCATATCAGCTAGAAATACCAAGGGTTCACTCAAAGCATGGCGAGTCCGCTTTTAGCTATTATGCCAGCCGCAGCTGGAACCAGCTTCCAGAGGAGATCAGACGTGCTCCTACAGTAGTCACTTTCAAATCCAGACTCAAAACACATCTGTTTAGCTATGCATTTACTGAATGAGCACTGTGCCAATGTTCGTCCAACTGTTTGTACTGTACTGTATTTCATTTTTTATTTTTCTAAACTGTTTTAATTATTCTTATTTCTTTTTATTATTTTAATTTCTTCTATGTAAAGCACTTTGAATTGCCATTGTGTATGAAATGTGCTATATAAATAAACTTGCCTTGCCTTGCCTTGCCTAAAGAATTACAGCGCTTCCTGGGATTCACTAACTTCTAACAGTGTTTCATCAACAACTTCAGTCTCATCAGTTCACTACTCACATCCCTCCTCAAAGATTGTCCCAAGTCTCTGTCCTGGAACCAGCCAGCCACACAAGCCTTCCAACGCCTGAAGGAAGCATTCAGCACTGCTCCTATCCTGGTCCAGCCTAACCCGGACCTCCCCTTCGTTGTGGAAGTGGATGCCTCCACCAAAGTAGGGGCTTTACTATCACAGCGGCAGGGTGATCCTCCATGCCCCCATCCATATGCCTTCTACTCCAAAAAGCTGTACCGAGCGAAGAGAAACAATGACATTGGGAATCGTGAGCTATTGGCCAATAAACTAGCCCTGGAGGAATAGACCATCAATTTGAAGTCATAACCGATCAATGGCTACATTTACATGCAACCAAATAATCCTTTAGTAATCAGATTGATGGCTCAATCGGACTGAAAAGCCCACATGTAAACACCTTAATCAATCCGATTGAGCTCGATCCGAATGAAATTTCGATTGGATTGAAATGGGTGGTTTATTCCTTTTCTAATCCGATCGCGATAACATGTAAACACTTGATTGGATTGAAAACCAAAACTGAAAGGACTGCGCATGTGCAATGACATTGAAATAGCGTAATGACGTATGACGCGTGGAACGAGCTGTTCTTCCTGTTGAATAAAGTGTCATATAGATGAGTGTCCCTTCATCCTATAGTTCTTATCTGCTGTTTAACTGTTGCGAATCAACAGAATCAGTCAGGTCCATTTTGCAACAAGTTTTATTTAGGAAAATGGTCGACAGGCAAAGGTCAGGCACGAGCAAGGTCTATAGGGCAGAGCAGGCACAAACGTAGTGGAAAACAGGCAAGGGTTCAGAGGCTGGCAGCAAGCGAGACAGAATCCAGATACAAGGCAGTGGGTCAATGGGCAGGCAGCAGGCAACGAGAAGATCAGTACAGAAAGGGTCAAACACAGGCAGGAAAAACACGGGAGAAACGCTCAGAATTGATCACAGCAGTAAAACAAGACTTCACACTGGTTGCAATGTGAGTGTGGTGTTTATGTGGGTAGGGAACGAGATGCAGGTGCGTGTGTGATCAGCGATTGCAGGTGGATGCGGGATCAGTCCAGGAATGCTGTATCATGGGAATTGGAGTTCGTATCGGAAAGACAGTATTCGGGCGAGGGCGCCCTCTGGCGGCCAGAGAGGGAGGTCATGGAGTCTGTGATCGTGACATTAACCCTCTGGTGTCTAAGGTGTTTTTGGGGTCCTTGAGATGTTTTGACATGCCCTGACATTTTTTTCAGTTGCTTATAAACATATTAATGGCAAAGGTGTAATTACACTCTATTTTGCACAAATAGGGCTACCATAATATGTATGTAACATGTATGTACATGTTTGTATTTTTGAGAGAATAATGTTTATGCATGGTTATTGAAAAAACTAAAAATGAAGGTTTCTGAAAAAAGGCCACAAAACACATACTAAATATGTGTCCACAATACTTTTGACTAATGGATGTTGTCATCTAGAGTTTTTGCTTCAAAATGTTCCAATTATTTGGAAAGGCAATATGCGTGGGGTGATGATCATGAATAATGATGTGGTTCACATCTGAGAAGACAATGACCCGCATAACGAGCTGCATAATGAGCCTTTCATTCAGGTTTGTCACACAAGAAAGAATGCGAGGACAAAAAAAAAAAAAAAAAAAAAAAAAAATATATATATATATATATATTTTTGGAATTATAGTTTTGGAATATATCCTCTCCCCAAATGTGTCACTAATAAAAAACAATAATAAATAATTTAATGAGAAGGCTTATATTGACCTATTAAGATTTTTTTACATCCACCTTGTAAATATATTTTTTTATATTTTATTAAAAAGTGTTCACATGTAAATCAACAACAATTACAATTTTTACAATATTTCAAGTGTAATCTTTCTTTTTTTAAAGTATATATTTTATCATACGTATTTCAAAGTTAAGGTTTCATTAGTTTGATATAACCTACATTGTAACAAAGACTATAATAACGTCTTAGTTGATGAGTTTATTTTTGACAAAACATACTATATTTAACATATGAGCAGAAAATGGCTAACAAAAGCTTATTTGATGTGTCAGCAGTCTATTTTACAGTAAAAACTTTATAATCTATCCAAAACTAGTCAATGAAATGTTGTCTTTCATATTTCGTCTGTAACATAGTAAACAACAGCGCACATCTGTGCCGTTCATTCATTCAAACACAGACACGCGATTCATATTTAAACAGTATTTTTGTGAGCTGTAGTAAACAACAGTGTGTATCTGTGCTATTCATTCATTCACACACAGAAACGCAATTCAGATTTAAACAGTCTGTTTGCCGTTTACAGACACTATTCCATATCACGATTAGAACAAAGCACTTAAGAAAAAACTTACTATTTACAATTCTCAGCTGGATACCTTGCTCCTCGAAATGAAACTAAACCAGCACTTCTGAGATAAATTTTCCAAGATTATTCCTCACAGCCTCGCAGGACGACGTAAAGTACATTAATCTGATTCTGATTAAACTTGATGTGGGCTTTGACACGTTTGCATGTATTGCCTCAGACCTTTTGCATTTGAATAGTGCGCGCTCTCCATGGGCGTGTTCACATTAACAGAAAATGAGCTATAATGAGCTGAAATGAGAACGACTAACATCTCTCTCTTTTCATATAGATTACATAAACAGAGAACATTTGTTTTCGTTTTGAATTAGATCATTTAAAAGTACACACTTGTAACAAGTTAGCTCTAAGGGGAAATATTAATAATAACTCATAACTTGTTATGATTAATTATTAATATTTGAGTCAGTTAATTGGATTAAAGGGATAGTTCACTTTGAAATAAAATTTTGGTATGTTTTAGCTGACCTCAAGGGCATCCAAGATGTAGGTGTCTTTTTTTTCCACAGTAGTTTCAATTTTGATATATTTAGGCCAAACCGTTCTTGTCTGTCAGTCATATAATGCAGGTATACGGTCACTGTCTCAAAGAGCAAGCACAGAGTCCAAATTAAAACAATTCCACATCGTCCAAATTAACCTCTTACACTCCTCGACCATTTTTGGGGATTTCCGCCTGGATTTTCCTACCGAAATTGAAAAGCCTCCCATTTCCACATATTTTTTCCAAAATAGACAATTTTGGTGTCATTTTACAGGAAACCCTTTGCAGATTCATAAAACAGTGCTAAAAGTGATAAACATTTAAGTATATGTTGTCTGAGCTGTAATAAAACCAAAAAAATATTTATTTTTTATATTTATTAATTATATTTAATTTTAAATTCATTTTTGAAAGTGTGTAACTCAGGCCCTGTGGGGTCTAGCAACATGCAGACACTTATGGCTGTTTCCTCTAGATGCCAGAAAACTCTGGAAAAAAGATTTTTTTCTCTACACTAAAAAATGAAAAAGATGTGCATATTAATCTGAAGGGAGGAATATGACTTTTTTTTATGTAATATCCACCTACCCAAATCTAAACTCTGCTCATACCCATATACAGTGGAATATATGCAATATTCCAGTGTCATTTTACAGAAAACCCTTTGAAATTATATAAAACACTGCTGGATGTGATAAATATTATAGTATATGGTGTCTGTGATATAATAAACAGAAAGAAAAAAATAGGCGCTTTATGATTTTTATTATTTTATTCTATTATTTTATTTTATTTTATTATTGTATCAGAAGATACAAGACTTATCATTTTACAAATTATTTGCCTAAAATCTGTGGTCTATTACAATCTAGAACAGGATCCTCATCCTCAAGATTTATATCATTCATTATATGGGCATCAGATTTGTCACCTGTGTTGTGCATCACCTCAACATCACAAGCCAGCCTCCAGGAGATCTGATGCCAACTGTGCCCACTGTGCCCACAGTGCCAATCTTCAACAGAACATGAAACAAAGAAAAACACTATTTATACATAGTTTCTGCATTGTAATAATATCCATTTCACAATATCAAAATGTAGATTTACTGAAATGAACATTTTATTCCACTTATGCAAAGTTGTAAACTATTGCGCAATCATACTTTCCATAATCAAAACGTTTTACATTTATTTTCAAATAATAGTTTATCAGATTGTTTGCTGTGCTTTCACATTTCAAACTAACAATAACTTAATCAAAAAATGTATATAAACATTGTAAATGCTGAAAAACCATAAGGTTATACGTACCCAAAAGCTCTGGAGAGTCTGGAGAATGCGCATTCTCCAACTCCAAATCGTCCATTTAGAAACCAGTTGCACTTCCAAAGATCGCTTTTATCAATGACATTTATGCTTGTATCTTTCTAGATGCAATTTAAAAAATCAAAACAGTTCATAAACTATAATAACACACGCAAACTCGCGGATATCTTACTCAAAACAAGAGAGCTCGCGCGCTCCCGCTCACCCGGAAGTGATCAAGGAAGCGCATCCGACTCTCTTGAACTCGCGTCTTTTGTGAAAGGTCCGTCAACAGATATGCGACGCGAGATTAGTTCCGGTTAGATATATATACTAAATGCTTGCCTTAGCAGTAGCTTTGTGAGTAAGGCTCGCGCCTGTACAGATGGTATGGAGATCCAGTGTCCTGCGCTCAGAGCGCGTCTTCTCTCAGTTCATTCGAAAAGGTTTTTCTTACCAAGGAAAGCTCACAGAAACGTGAAAATGGTCTCATTTGAAAGATAACATCCTAATCTAAAAGGTGATATAGATTATGTGGCTGTTTGCGGCTGACTGAAGCCGCTATCGGAGCAGGAATGTGATACTTTTATCTGTCATCTCTGTTTGATTTTATTTCACTGCGCGATTCTTTTGAAGATATTTCGGTCTATGATTGTCTCACAATATAATAATCTACATCGTCAAATTCCTTAGAATGAGAGCTTTCTTGTGATGTATGACTTGACTGTTTTGTGAAATATATATAAAAAAAATATTTGTAGAAATATTTCTTCGCAATCATAAAGCAGAATTTTTTGCCTGGGACCAATGCATATTTAAGCTAATATTTCATTCAACATGTATCATGAAAACGAAAGTGATGGTATTCTTTGTAAAGCTTAGATTCTAAGCTTTCAAATGATACCATGAATTGTCTAATACCATATAAGGAAGTTTATTAAAAGAACGTACGAACATCATAACAAAGATTTTCGATCCCGGTACCGGGTCGGTGGAGTTTATGTGGTTAAACAATTCCCCATCGTAAGTACACATTGATGGCCTAAGACACAAAACGAGCGGTTTGTGTGAGAAAACGAACAGTATTTATATCGTTGTTACTTCTTGAACACAGCCGCTTCCAAATGATCTGAGGGCGCGGGCGGGTATAGATATATACACTAGACGTCGCCTTGGCTACTGCAGTTCATTGGAACGAAACCGTAGCCAAGCGACATCTAGTGTATATATCTATACCCGCCCGCGGGCGGGTATAGGCATATACACTAGATGTCGCCTTCGCTACTGCAGTTCATTGGAACAAAACCGTAGCCAAGGCGACCTCTAGTGTATATATCTATACCCGCCCGCGCCCTCAGATCATCTTTATTTTACAAAAGCACAATGTTTTATTTCGATTGTAAGTGGATACATAAAAAAGTAGACTTTTAACAGTTTATTTTTTCATATTTCTTCAGTGTGTCCAAAAATTATGGAGTATTTTAAGTCTGTTTTGCTGCTATGTGAAAAAAAAAATCAAGCAAGACGCATTTGCCGACCCCAGAGGGTTAAACCAAATAAAGAACCAATGTAGGAGAATGGTTATTATGCGCAAACAGTAGGAAACTCTGTATATTCGTGCAGTGTGCACATGTCAAAAAATCAATTCCAAGTTACCTCAACGTACCTCTTCTTGCCCGGTTTAATTTCATAGTCACCTATCGTCCTGGTCACAAGAACTGCAAAGCCAATGCCCTCTCCCGCTTACATCAACCCAAACCAGAGTCCTCTCCTCCTGAACCTTTTCTCCCTCCAGCCATGATAGTAAAGTCCCATTCAGTGGTCCTAATCTGATCATCGATTGCTGAGGCCACCCGCTCCAAACCAGAAGCTCTGCCCGGAAGTCCTGAGGGACAGATCTATGTATCATCTGCCTTGCGTCTGTCCCTCATGGACTCAACACACAGCTCTCCAGGCTCTGGACACCCGGGAAGCCAGTGAACCCTCTCGCTCCTTCGCAGTCACTACTCGTGGCCCACGATGACCCAGGGTATCTCCCGATATGTCAAGAGCAGCTTAGTCTGCGCCATTTCCAGCACCCCACAAAGACTCCCTGAAGCAAAACTAGTACCTCTACCAATAACGCAACGCCCCTGGTCCCACATAGGGATCAACTTCACGACGGACCTTTCATCCTTGGAATCCCATACCTGTCTTCGTGGTCGTAGATCGGTTCTCCAAAGCCTGTAAGCCCATACCCTTGAAAGGGTTGCCCACTGCCATGGAAGCCGCAAAGCTGCTATTCCAACACGTGTTCCATCACTTTGGATTCCCCGGGGAGATAGTATTGAATAGAGGTCCACAGAGTCTGGCAATCCTTCTTTAGATTGTTAGAAGTTTCGTTAAGCCTTTAATCTGGGTACCACCCTCAAACTAATGGCCAGACTGAGCGTAAGATTCAGGAGATCAGGAGATACCTGCGGTCCTACTGCCACCAACACCAGAACAGCTGGAACTATTTCCTTCCCTAGGCTGAGTATGCCTAGAACTCCCTCCGTCAAACCACCATAGAGTTAACACCATTCCGATGCATGCTAAGTTACCAGCGTTCTCTGTTTCCCTGGTCCGGAGAACCATCGGAAGTTCCAGCTGTTAAAAGTTGTTAATACATCTCCAACAAATAGTGCATAAACACAAGAGCCAGGCCGACGCATAATGATCTGCGACTCCTCTATATCACCCGGGACAGAAGATCTGGCTCTCGACCAGGGACATCCGTCTTCCCCTGCCTGAGTCCCTGCTACATTGGTCCATTCACGGTGCAGAGGCAGATAAATGAGGTCACCAACATACTTAATCTTCCTTCAGTCCTCCATGGACTGTTGCCTTTGGCTTGCTCAGTTGGGGATACTTAATTTGATTAATCGATTCAACAGTGCTATTGATCAGTAGGGGTGACCCCGAATAGTCGAAGATTCGATGCTTCGATAGGAGGAGCCTGATTCGACTACCGATCTCACGGTCGAATCTTCGCGGAGGTGTTATGAAACGAGGATCATGCCACTTTGGCTGTATGAGGGCGCTCAATGTCTGATTTCACATAGAACAAGCTTTTATGTCAATTCGTTACTATTCAGCCTATTATGATAATGCTGTATATAAAAATGTGCAAAGAAAGAAGCTTTTAATAAATATTTTTTAACGTGCGTGAATAAATCCAAACAGCCCGTGACAGATTTAAGTTTCACTTTCAATCCGTGACCGACAGAGGAGCGTCTTCGCGCTTCGCGGCAAGGATTTAAATCTTTAACAATGTCTGGGATAAGAAAATCTAAAGTGTGGATGTACACCACCAGAAAGGATATTATCCAAGGCTGGATTTAGCATCAGGAAAACCATGATCGCACTTCTGCTGGCCAACGTTAACACGTTTCACGCATAGACTGGGTTTCATGTTAGAATGTATTTTATCCGCGCGCTCGGCGCGCACAATTTGAATAGACTCCAACGGACACAGACAGAGTGAAAGACTGGATTTGTTCTCTCGATCAGGTAGGGTACAAGTGATTTCAAAACTTTTCAGCCGGTTCTAATTTGATTTTTGGATGCTGTGAACATTTTTAGCTAAAAAGACTCTCTAGTTTAGCATTTATTGTTGTTTCTGTAGTTAAAAAGACAAAGTTGAAAATTCTGGCTACTATCGTTATTTTAATAATTTCTTTATTTTTATTTTATTTATTAATCTGTCAGGGTTATCTAATCTAAACTATTTGTGGCTTGTGTTTTGAATATATATTCCTCTGCACTTTAGGCATTTTGCACACATTTACTCATCTTGTGACTTGATTCTGATTTATTTTGTTTTGTATTTTTATTTATTAGAAAGGTATATTCTGTTCTAATTTAATTTAGTAAAGTAATTGTTTATTTTTTCGGTGCATCGTTGTTGTGCTGTAGGCTGGCCTGCTCGCACAGGTAATTTAGCTGATTTAATTTGATTTGCATGGAATGCAAATCCTGTCTGCAGTGTGGCCTTTCTGAAGTTATTTATGTTATTTCTTAGTTTTATTGATCCAAAATGTTTTTATACATTTTCTTCTATAGCTTTGTGTGATTTTCTGTACATTGCTGCTTTGAAACGCTAAAGCCCCGCCCCCATACACATGATTCGACTATTAGTCGACTATAGGCAAGACATGACGATTCTGATTCGACTATGAAAATCCATAGTCGGGGACAGCCCTATTGATCAGCATTACCAAACGTGGATGTTTTACACCAGAAACAAACACTGATGTACTATTTTATTTAATACTGTGAAGCTGCTTTGATACAATCTGTATTGTGAAAAGCGCTATATAAATAAAGTTGACTTGACTTGACTTGACTTCACACTACCGCATCTCACCATCCTTTCACGTATCGCTCCTCAAGCCTTACTCTGTCTGGAATATCTGGTAGACTGGGAGGGGTACGGCCCCGAAGAACGATCCTGGGTCGCCTAGGAGGATAACCTGGATCCATCACTACTCACCCAGTTCCACAACTATGCAGTCATTGGTAGCCGCCCGTGGAGGAGGGGGTACTGTCAAACAGCCACTCCGTCAACACCAGATCACCCAGCTCCACCCATCCGATCACAATCACCTGATTACTGATTCACTGCACCTGCACCCACTCATCACACTGACAATATATCTGCAGTCACCTTCCTCACCTCAGTTGTCTGGTCTCGTCTTTACAAACGGACACTTACTTGACTACTTACCTACTATAATAATTGTTCTGTTCCCGTCTTCTGTCTTCTGTCATCTGCAACATACAAGGACTTTGTTACCATCAAGATAAGTCACTCTCAAACTATCAGACTGCAGTGATACTCACAATTGACTCTCTCATGCTACTGGTTCTGTCTCCTGCAAAAAAAAAAGACCAGTGTTTTGCTACTTACCTCTGTTGTCTCCTTCTGTGTCATGACACTATAGGCATATAGGCATTCATTTGTCTTAGAAAATAGGGAAGCTTAGGGCTAGTTGCAACAGAAGGAAATTATCACATGGACTGTATTTTAGTAACTACAAAGTCGAAAGTTTAATTTCATAAATGCTGGTTTGTCTTTACAGAGATAATAATGCCTTAACAGAAAAATAATGCAATAAAGTTTATTTCCCAGAAGAGTTATCCTCTGGCCAACGAACCAACAGTGTATGATTATGATTCAGGCAGTGTTATAGGTCAGAAGTCAGATTGGATCAGAACATTCAGAATATTGTCCAGTTCCTTCTGGTGAAGATCGGAATCATCACGCGGGTATGGAGAGTTTGTTCAGGATTAGTGCCGATGGCTGTCGTGTCGATGAGGCCTTCACAGGGAAGAGTCTAATTGACACAATCTCTGCTGACACTTCAGGGATGAGAAAAGGAGAAAGGAGAGAGAGAGAATGTGTACCCTCACTACAGTGGCGCAGTGGATTATGTCACTACTCTCCAATTCACCCGTTTGCTGTCATCCGCATAAAAGCAGCACTATGGAGGGCAAAGAAGGAGAACTTTGCAAGAACCAGCCGTGTCTGTGATTGTGCCTCTCCAAGCTAAACTACTGAAACATGTCAAACCTTGCGAGGACAATACAGACATGACCCAAGAAATTAAATCAGTGATGACATGCAGCAGACTTTTCATTTCATTTCTGACTTTTCTATACGAACCTCTGCAATATTCTGCTTAACCCCCTGAGGTCGGCTATCGCGCCGGCGCGATAGGCTCGTTCCCTTTCGTTGTCACTCCGAGTTACGTCGGATGACGACGAATGGGGTTTCGCTTAGAAATCCTATCATCTAGTCGGGGTGCGGATGAGTCCCCTCATCCGCACCCCGATCTACTGGTCCCGAGAGGGCTGGTACTTCGGCTGGCGGCCAGGGTGATCTGAGGGTTACAGTGTGGAACAAAGCGCCGACTATTCCACGCTCCACACTTCCCTCTGTTCCCGTGCAACCCGCGAGTGTCCGCGTGGAAACCGCTGTACAGTCCTCGGACTTGCCGCGAGTTTCATTCGGCGCTCCAGAGGATGACGTGATGTCGATCGCTGCATCACAAGGTGGGCAGGAGTCCTCGGGAAGTGAGGATTCGGCTGTGCTACCACCCTCGGGTGTCCCAGCATTGTCCGAGTCTGATCCCGAGATGACGGCCATGCTTTCCCGGGCAGCCGCGGCGATCGGTCTTGAGTGGTCCCCGCCACCTGGGCCGGTTCGTTCGCGGCTGGACGATTGGTTTTTGGGTGCGGCTGCTGATCCGCGTCGGCGGCCAACCCCAATGCCTTTTTTCCCGGATGTGCATGAGGAGGTCACGAGGTCCTGGAAGGCACCATTGTCTTCCCGTGATCGTTCGGCGACCGCCTCCGCCTTGCCTCCCCTTGATCAGGCGGCCGCCAAAGGGTACACTGGGGTTCCCCAGGTTGAACGCTCTGTTGCGATGCAGCTGTGTCCTCAGAGTGCTTCTTCCCGCGGGGACCCAAAGCACCCCTCCAAGGCCTGTAGGTTTTCTTCCACCCTGGTGGCGAAGGCCTACAGAGCTGCGGGGCTGGCGGCCTCCTCACTGCATGCCATGGCGACTCTGCAGGTCTACCAGGCCCAGATGTTGCGTGATATGCACGAGGGGAGGTCTGACCCAGCACTCTTTGATGAGTTGCGTGCCGCCACCGACCTTGCTCTCCGAGCGACGAAGGTGACCGCACGCTCGCTGGGTTAGGTGATGGCCACTTCGGTGGTCCAGGAGCGACACCTATGGCTAAACCTGGCTGATATGCGGGAGGCCGAGCGGACCCGGTTCCTCGACACCCCCATATCCCAGGCTGGCCTATTCGGCGGTGCAGTCGAGGATTTTGCCTAGCAGTTCTCGACTGCCCAGAAGCAGACTGAGGCTTTAAAACATGTCCTGCCCCGACGGCCCGCTGCTTCGGCGGCGCAGCCGTCGGCACAGGTGCCTCGGCCGCCGAGGGCGCCCTCCTACGGTTCCCGCCCCTCCCGATCGGCCCCAGCAGTCCGCTGCTCCCGGGTCGCGTCGTAGAGGAAGCTGTAGGAAGGTGCCACAGCCCTCTCCCGCCCCGCGCCCCGCTAAACGCCAGGCTAAGCGGCGCTCCTGAGACGGGCTGCTCAGAGATGGCGATGAGTTCTGTACAGGAGCCGGTAGCAGGGCCGCTCCTTCCCCCGGTGGAGGGCCGGGGCTGAATCCTTGGTTTTCCCATTCCCGCTTTCTGTCCCATGACGGGCAGCACCCTAAAATGGTTAAAGAAAGAACTCACTATCCCATCTCTGAGCACACAGAGTGTGCGGATGAGAGCACGCGCCGCCCACGGGCCACGCTCCTCTCATCCCCCTCTGTCGCCAGACCCCTGCCAGAGCACGCCCCCGTGGGACGCTGGTCCTCCCCTGGCCTCCTCTGGCAGGACGCGGCTAATGACCGTACCCCCGCACCGGGCCGCTATGCCACCCACGCCTGGGCCGGTCATTCCGCCTCGCTGCACCCCCGACGGTACGTCTGTGGTTCGTATGACCCAGCTGGTGCACTTTCTGGAAGCCTGGCTAGAGCTTCCCAGACTGTCCCGCTGGGTCGCGAGAACCATCAGGCTCGGCTACGCGATTCAGTTCGCGCGATCTCCTCCCCGCTACAGCGGAGTCCGCTTCACTATGGTCGGTGGCAATGCCCCTGTCATGAGAGCGGAGGTCGCCACCCTACTGGCGAAGGGTGCGATCGAGATTGTCCCTCCAGCCGAAATGAGGTCCGGCTTTTATAGCCCTTACTTCATTGTTCCGAAGAAATCGGGTGGGTTACGACCGATCCTGGACCTGCGCGTCCTGAACCGCTCCCTTCACAGGCTGCCGTTCAAGATGCTCACAGCCAAACGCATTTTCGAGTGTGTGCGGCCACAGGATTGGTTTGCAGCGATCGACCTGAAGGACGCCTACTTCCATGTCTCCATTTTACCTCGACACAGACCGTTTCTACGGTTTGCTTTCGAGGGGCAGGCATACCAGTACGCGGTTCTCCCTTTCGGGCTAGCCCTGTCTCCTCGCGTCTTTACGAAGGTCGTCGAGGCAGCCCTTGTTCCCCTCCGAGAACACGGGGTTCGCATCCTGAACTATCTCGACAACTGGCTAATCCTAGCTCGCCCTCGAGACCAGGTTTGCGAACACAGGGATCTGGTGCTCCAACACTTAGCCCGTCTGGGCCTTCGGGTCAACTGGGAAAAGAGCAAACTTTGCCCCGTGCAGAGGATCTCTTTTCTCGGTATGGAGATCGACTCGGTCGCCATGTGCGTGCAGCTTACGAGCGAGCGCGCGCAGTCACTGCTGACTTGTCTTCGCCAATTCGAGGGCATGAGTGCGGTTCCACTGAAACTATTTCAGAGGCTCCTGGGGCATATGGCATCCGCAGCCGCAGTAACGCCGCTCGGATTGCTTCATATGAGACCGCTTCAGCTTTGGCTTCGCGATCGAGTCCCGAGGTGGGCATGGCAACACGGCAAGCTCCGGGTCCCAGTGACTCCGACCTGCCGTCAGACCTTCACCCCGTGGTCGAACCTCAGCTTTCTACGGGCCGGAGTGCCCCTGGAACGAGTTTCCCGGCATGTTGTTGTCTCAACAGATGCCTCCACCACGGGCTGGGGCGCCATGTGCAATGGACATGCTGCCGCGGGCTCCTGGACAGGACCCCAGCGCCTATGGCATGTCAATTGCCTCGAGTTGCTGGCTGTACGTCTCGCCCTGCACCGCTTCCATGCGCTGCTCAGGGGTCAGCACGTATTAGTCCGATCAGACAATACCGCGACAGTAGCGTACATCAACCATCAAGGTGGTCTGCGCTCCCGCCGTATGTCACAACTCGCCCGCCACCTCCTCATATGGAGTCAGAAGCATCTGAGGTCGCTTCGAGCCATTTATATCCCGGGACACCTGAACCAGGCGGCCGACGAGCTGTCTCGAGTTCGGCCTCTCTCTGGAGAATGGCGACTCCATCCCCAGACGGTCCAGCTGATTTGGGATCAGTTCGGCGACGCACAGGTAGACCTGTTTGCCTCCCACGACTCGTCCCATTGCGACCTGTTTTATTCCCTGACCGAGGGCACGCTCGGCACGGATGCACTGGCGCACAGCTGGCCGCGGGGCCTACGCAAGTATGCGTTTCCCCCAGTGAGCCTTCTTGCGCGGACCCTGCGCAAGATCAGGGTTGGACGAGGAGCAGGTCATATTGGTTGCCCCATACTGGCCCAACCACACCTGGTTCTCAGAACTCATACTCCTTGTGACAGCACCTCCCTGGCCAATTCCTCTGAGGAAGGACCTCCTTTCTCAGGGACGGGGCACCCTTTGGCACCCTCGTCCCGGTCTTTGGAACCTCCACGTGTGGCTCCTGGACGGGACGAGGCAGGTTTGAGTACCCTACCACCAGCGGTGGTGGCTACCATCACTTCCGCTAAAGCATCGTCCACGAGACATGTCTATGCGTTGAAGTGGAACCTCTTCGTCACCTGGTGTTCTTCTAAACATCAAGAACCCACAAAATGCCCCATCAGTGTCGTGCTTTCCTTCCTGCAAGAAGGGTTGGAGCGAAGGCTGTCTCCCTCCACCCTGAAAGTGTATGTTGCCGCCATTGCCGCACATCACGACGCAGTTGATGGTAAGTCCTTGCGGAAAGCACGACCTGATCGTCAGGTTCCTGAGGGGAGCCAGGAGATTAAATCCTCCTCGTCCTCCCCTCGTACCCTCTTGGGACCTCTCAGTGGTTTTAACTGCCCTGCAGAGTGCTCCCTTTGAGCCTCTGCAATCAGTGGAGCTTAAGTTCCTGTCAATGAAGACAGCGCTCCTGGTTGCATTGGCCTCCATCAAGAGGGTAGGGGACCTGCAGGCATTTTCGGTTGACAAAGCGTGCCTGGAATTCGGGCCGGCTAACTCTCACGTGATCCTGAGACCCCGGCTTGGATACGTGCCCAAGGTTCCTACCACACCCTTTCGAGACCAGGTAGTGAACCTGCAAGCGCTGCCCTTGGAGGAGGCAGACCCAGCCTTGGCACTGCTCTGTCCAGTACGCGCCCTTCGTGCTTACGTAGACAGAACGCGGTGTTTCAGGACCTCAGACCAGCTCTTTGTCTGTTATGGTGGGAAGCTGAAGGGAAAGGCTCTCTCCAAGCAAAGGTTGTCTCACTGGATAGTGGACGCCATTGCTTTGGCTTACCAGCAGCAAGGTCGACTGTGCCCTCTTGGTGTGACGGCCCACTCCACTCGGGTTGAGGCATCCTTTTGGGCTCTAGCGCATGGCGCCTCGCTAACAGACATCTGCAGAGCTGCTGGCTGGGCGACACCTAACACATTCGCGAGATTCTACAATCTCTGAGTAGAGCCAGTTTCTTCTCATGTACTCGCTTCAACTAGCCGGTGCTAGATTCTGCTCAGGTGTCTTCGCTTGCTCGCCATTCCCCTCCACGGACGGGATACGTGCGATATTCCTCAGGTGAGCCTCATAAGCCCTGAGTCTCCTCCAGCACTGACGACGTCAACGCCAGAGTTATGCCACTGGCAGCTTTCGCGCTTGGCTAGGTGTCTCCATGTGCATGGTTCCCTTCGGGCGACCCCCACATGTGTATTTCCACTGTAAGCCTCTTTGAGCATGTGTCTTTCCCTTGGCAAGCCACCTTGCCACCCTGGGGTTGAAATATTCCACCTGCTGCTGGACACCCCAGTGTTACTCCGTATGCAGCCCTTCGGGGTCATATGTGTATTCCAAGTCCCCCCCTTTTCGGGTTGGGCATGATTGCATATTTCCACTGGATATGCTTCCCAGTGTACCTTGGTATTCCTGTGTTAAGTAGGACTCCTTCGTCCGTGCTAGTCTCACGACAGGGAGCTCAGACTTACGCAGGGCACTGGAAGACAGTCGAGAGGTGGCGTGATTATACGGGAACCCCATTCGTCGTCATCCGACGTAACTCGGAGTGACAACGAAAGGGAACGTCTCGGTTACGTATGTAACCCTCGTTCCCTGAGTAGGGAACGGAGACGTTACGTCTCCCTGCCACTTCCGCTGTACCGCTGGAACGCCTGAGTTCAGTCTCGGCTCCTCAGCGAAGACATATCTGCATGTTGCCAGCGACTTCCTTATATACCCCCAGGGTGGGGCGGAGTTACACTATGCAAATTCCGCAGACCCATGGCATTTCTTTGCCATTGGCTCGTGTTTTAATACTCGAAGATGATAGGATTTCTAAGCGACACCCCATTCGTCGTCATCCGACGTAACGTCTCCGTTCCCTACTCAGGGAACGAGGGTTACATACGTAACCGAGACGTTTTTTTCCCTATCAGTGAAAAAAAAAAAAAAAAAATATTACTTTTTATCTTATATGCTTGTGTTATACATCAATCGATCCTGTTAAGTGTGTATTATTTTTGTGTATACTCACAATAAAAACAAAGTGTTGTGCTTTTCGCCAAATAAAGAAAAATAAACATGATGCGAGTTCTGCCTCCTCTCTGTCATTCTGACACGCGTCTGAAAATGATCTGTAACTCAGCGAATACTTCTCACACAGACACGTGAGATATGTCTTTATGAAGCTGGCATTCTCTTCTTTTAAGTGAAGTAATTAATATAAAAAACAAATGTTTTTAACTCATGTAATCCGTTTGAAAGCAAGGAGAGGTGCGTTTTTTTCCTTCTCCCTCATTATCTCCTAATGAGCTGAGGCCGCCACGCCCCCGGCGGCTATTCACATGTAAATAGTTTAGGTAATCTCTGCTTCGCACCCGCCCCCCCCCGATCAATGCCTTGAAAACACAAAGTTTCATCAGATCAGATTCACTGATAATTCATCGTGTTTAGAGAGGATGGCTCGTTTCTCCGGCAAAGACGCCCTTCAGATGATTCTGGACAGCGAGGAAGAATTCACCTTTTCCTCAGAGGAAGATTGTAATTCAGACGAAGAACGGCAGCATTTTCAAGAGCGAATTGATCCCGCAGAGGATACAAGTTCAGAGTAAGTTGTTTACTGTTATATAATTCCTTTTCTGATAATATAGAACTTTATATATATTTAATTTCTGAATTTTCAGACTATATTTTCCCTAGTTTTGGCTAGCTTTTGACAACTTACAGGAACGATTGCCTTACAATATCCCTAACATCCGTGGAACTTATATGCTCAAGTGTAAACTTTTTTTTAAATGTGATATTGCTCTTTAAACATATTTGTATATTAAATATATTTCACTCAGTTTTGATTAGCTTATGACACTGATTCATGCTAAAATACTGCATTATGCATAATGTAGATTGTTTGCGAATATCTGCTTATAGGTTATATGTGGTTTAGTGCAACTATAGTATTTCAGCCTCCGGTAAAATATGTGATACTGTCTAAATACATTATATTTTTATATATATGTTCTGGTTTTGGTTGGCCTATGACAGTATTTATCATGCTGCATATGTTTTTGAATACAGACTGTGTAAATGTTTTAGTGATGTGTCGTTCGCGAACGATCCGTTTATTGCGTGCTTCAATAAATGCGTGCGGTCTATATGGCCCATCAATGGTCCATAACCATCAATTGCTCATCAGTTTACTTTGAATAATGTATGCTAACAGTTTTATTTTAATTTTATTTTTTTAGGAACGTGTCTGCTTCAAGCTCTCCTTCTCCAGCACCTCGCAGAGGGGCACGCAGGTGTCGTTCAGTTTTCAGTGCGATCGAGAATCATACTAAGTACATATACGTAATATTTTACAGATGAAATGTAGCCTAATTGTGTTTACATCATAATAATATAAAAGTAGCCTATACCTATTCTTGTGTGAAATGACAAAAACCGTTGTCTTTTTTTATCCATGGCCATTAGTGATTGATAATGATAATACAAGTTCTTTTATTGTGTTATCAGCATGCTCATGTGTTTTGTTTTTTTTTTACAGATGTGACAATGAACATGGGGGGTGTGGACCTGTCTGACCAGCTGATACAGTACTACACAACACAGCACAAAACCATGAAGTGGTACAGAAAGATCTTTCTACACTTCTTGGACATTGCTTCCACCAACTCTTTCATTGTGCACAAAGAGCTACATGGTAACTTGTCCCATAAAGAGTTTATGGAGCAACTTATAACAGAGCTCTGTGGTGTGTCACAGAAAACAGCACCAAAACGGACCAATAGTGACCATGTACCAGTTCCAGGAGCTGAGCTGGCATCAGATGACAGGGATGCTGCCACAGCTGGTCGCCGCAATTGTGTGCATTGCACAGCAGTGCGCGGTAAAAGACAATTAACACCATGGAAATGCCAGGCATGCAATGTTCACTTATGTCTTCAGTTAAACAGGAACTGTTTTCAGGAGTGGCATAAAGATGTGTGACTGTGTTCAGATGTGTGTGCTCTGCTGACCACCTTCCACTAACCATCAGCCTTCAGAAATCATTCTGATATGATGACTATTTTTTTAAATCAATGTTGGAAACTGTTGTGCTGCTTAATATATATTTTTTATAACCTGTGATAGTTTTTTCAGGATTCTTTATTTTGCTCATTTGATTTACTTGTAGCCCACATATAAACGGGGCACAGGAATGTACTGTGAGATATCTGCCTTTACGTTTGTTTATTGCTCACAATTGCTCACATTTGATTTGCTTACAGCAAATTTAGAACATTTAGTTCCTCCACATAGAGGAATTACAATAAAACAGATTGAAAAACAAAACCTTTGAATCTCCTCTTCTTTGTTCAGGCACTTTGAATCTCATTAATATTGATGGGCCATTGGCCCATTAATATTGATGGGCCACCCCTCCCATGCATAAACCTCTTCTGACAAAAAAACTGTTTTAGAAAGTTCAAATCAATGTACTGTTTTATGAGAACGATAAGGCTGAATAATTTTCACATCATTTTGAAGCCAGAACTCAAAGCTACACAATTTATTGGTCAAAAGTCTTATTTACACATATTTAGTATGTGTTTTGTGGTCTTATTTCTGCAACTTTCATTTTTATTTTTTCCAATAACCACGCATAAACATTATTCTCTTAAAAATTCAAACATATACATGCATGTTGATCAGATATTTTGGTAGCCCTGTTTGTGCTATATAGAGTGAATTTACACCTTTGCCATTAATGTTTATAAATAACTGAAAAAAGCACAAATGTCAGAGCATGTCAGAACACCTCCAGGGCCCAGAAAACAGCTCAGACTCCAGAGGGTTAAAGGTAAGATGTCTTTCTAATTATCAATGGCAAAAGTGATAATTATAAAGACTTAATAATTATTATTAAGTCCTCATTGTTGCATATATTAAAACTTTTAATAGCACAACATTGTTGACCATTTTGAATTGGTAACAAATAGTATTTTAATTTCTTTTTGCTAGCATCTGTATTGGACCCCCGATTCAAAGGGCTACCTTTTGTAGAAAATGAAGAAAGTGAATTGGTCTTCCTTAAACTTACTGTTGAGGTCTCAAACAGTTTATGTTTACAACTTCCCTTTTCATTAGCTAAATGATGGCTAATTAACTAGATTGTATTAAGGATTATAGGATTGTAATATGATGGTCCTAAATTGTACTTGGCTTGTTTTAGTGAAATTATAGGCCCTGCTGTGTTTAAACTTATAAGACTTGACTGGTGCTAGTATTTTTATGTCATTTGGACCAGCAGGATGATGCAGTTGAAGAGAAACCACCAGACACAGCTGAAGAAGGTATTTATTTTAATGACTTGGAAATAAAAAGTAATCTGTTTAAATTTAAAGGGTAGGCATGCTGAAGCTCAATCAGTTCCAGAAGAAGTCCTGCTGACAGTCCTTCTATAGGTAGCTATTCTTGACTCGAAGTCTTTAGGGTATGTGTCTTCTGATGTTGCAGATATTGACCCAGTGACACCAAACAGCTTGCTCATGGGGTGGCCAGATGGTTCATTGCCAGTGGTAATCTTCCCTGAGTCTGAATTGTTGAGTCACAGATGCTGGAGCCATTCGCAAGTCATAGCAAATAACTTCTGGCCCAGGTTAATCTGAAACTACCTACCAGGTCTCCAGATCTGGCAAAAGTGTCAGTCCTCTCCCCTTGACTTAACAGAGAAAATGGTTGTCATGGTTGTAGATCCACAGTCGGCTAGGGCCCTCTGGCCTGTTGGACATATCATCAAGACACACCACAGTTCGGATGAACTTGTCAGGTCTGCTAATGTAGAAATAAAAGGACAATTGTACACTCGACCAATAGCATGTCTGGTGATCCGCCCAGCACTGCCAGATAACAGAAACTGTCTTGCAAATTCACAGTAAGTTAAGTCACCTTTTACTAGGAGCAAAATTTATTTATAATCTGGCATTGTTCTTTTATAGTCATATTATCACATTTTGATAGGTATATTTTCATGTTGTATTTTTATTTGTCACCATACATTTTCATAACAGTGTTTTAATTCACCAGTTAACACTTACAATTAGTCAAACTGAGTAAACGTATGAGTATTTAGCGTACTGTCCTAGGGTAGGACTCCTAACTCGTAATTTGGCCTGAACCCAGTGTACTCCCCCCGTATCTCTGGTCAGGATAGTAACTAGTGGTGTCAACAATAATCGATTCGGCGATGCATCGCAATGCGGGGCATGCACGATTCAGCATCGATGCGGCAAAGTGCCATAATCGATTATGTCACTGTTTTAGGGGTGTAACGGTACGCGTATTCGTATTAAACCGTTCGGTACAAGGCACGCATTTTCAAACCGAATGGTTATTTCAAATGTAAGCGCGTCGCGAGCACGCTCATAATGTAGACGCTGGCGCGACCACAACATCAAATGGCAAACGCAATGTAAGCGGAACGAAACTGAGCTACTCGTGACGGACTGTTTATCAGTTTGGACCAACGCAGCGCGAGCCGATCTTATACTACACAGCGCTAAGAGATCCAGTAAAGAAAGCATTTGAACTCGCCACTAAAGTAATAACATCGCTGCGAGATCTAGTGAGAAACATTCACATTTCTCCGTTATTAACGGATCACACAGCGCTGACGTGGAAACCAGGAAAAAACATTGTGACATGAATGAACTATAGTGTCCACAGATCAGCAACATTCACCATGGATTTACTGTAGTAGGCTAACACTTACTGCAACTTTGGAAGTTTGGCAGGAATAGTGGGCTATAATGCCTTCAAGTAACGTTATGTCGGATTTATTTCGACATTATGAATAACATTGCCGCCCTCAAATGTTAAATAAACATTTGTTTATAAGCACAAAATATTACATTTAATTTTTTCCAAGGAGATGTTTTGTTTTATATGCTCATAAGAAGAGTCAATTATAGCTCCATCATTGCTCAAAGAAAAAAAAATGTCATACGTTATGATGTTAGTTTTAAGAATAAAAAAACTTCTCTGGCATTTCTTTCTTTTTGCTGTATTGAAAACATACCGAACCGTGACACAAGTGTATCGTATTGAACCGAACCATGAATTTTGTGAACCGTTACACCCCTACACTGTTTATTTTCTGGCCTTGAGTTGGACAATAAAGTTGAAATTTAATTTCAAATGGTTCTCAAGCAGAGAGAAGAGAAACATTTCTCATTCAAAGCACTGAAAGCAGTGATTTATGCTTTCTTTTTCAGGTTTGAAAATGCCATATCCAATACCCTGTACCATTCAATTTTATTTTATTTAATGACATTTATGTCAAAGATACAGGAGAGTGATAATACACATAGCAGCCAATAAAATCTGTTGTTCAATATCTGACTGCTTGTATTGCCTCATGACTGATGAAAACTTTGCCTTGTTGTGTGCAGTAGAATTTTGATGCATCGCAATGCATCGTAGAATCGAATTGAATCGAATCGTTACCTGGTGAATCGTAATCGAATCGAATCGTGAGGGCAGTGCCAATGCACACCCCTAATAGTAACCAGGCATGTGTGAGGAGACGGGGTGGTGGCGGGATGCAGAAAACTGTCAAGTAACATAGGTGAGTTGGCTATGTATAGTTATATATATATATATATATATATATATATATATATATATATATATATATATATATATATATATACTGTATATAGGCCTCCTCTCGTACTAAATGGATAGGAAATTTGAACGTGTTCCTCCTGAACTTTGTTTATAAAACATAATGTCACAAGTTCACACTTACAAATAGTCAGATAGAGTAAAAGTATGTGTATTTGACGTGCTGTCTGAAGGGAGGGCTCCAAGCTTGGAATTTGGCCCAAACCCAGAGTAGTCCTCCAAAGAATGCAAAAAACAGACAACAGCCGGGTAGTGCTGGAGTAGGAGTGGTGAGATACTGCTGCGGCAGTGGAGAAAATTATCCAGAAAAACTGTGTTCCTGCAGGAGCGTGGAGATAACACTGCAGCAGCAGTGAAGGCAAGGTTAGCCAGAAGATGGAGTTCCTGCGGGAGCAAAGGAAAAACACTGCTGCAGCAGTGAAAGCTAGTTGGCTGGAGAAATAGAGCTCCAGTGGAAGTGGAGAAGATAACACTGCTGCGGCAGTGAAAGTAAGTTGGACTGAGAAATAGAGCTCCTGCGGGAACCGAGGAGATAACACTGCTGCGGCAGTGAAAGAATGGAGTGGGCAACTGTGAGACACTGCTGCGTCAGTGAAGTATTTTACTGGATCTATCGTGTTAGTTGAGTCAGATATGGTGAGCCTGTAGGTTTTTGTGTGCAACAAGCTGGAGCTGAAGAATTTAGCAAATGATGGGTATTTTGAGCTTCTTTGATGTGGAAGCGTTTGGATCGAATATAGCTTTTAAAAGCCTCTGACGACCAGCAACTGAGTGTTTCCCAGACAACAACATAGTGTTAGCCCAGATCCGCCCCACATCTGGTTCTACATCTACCAGATGTGGGCCGTATCCGGGCCAACACTATGTTGCTGTCTGGGTTGAATCTGATGCTATTAGCAAAATAAATAAATAGCCAAAGCTATAACATTCATGTAACATGTGGTTGGCACTGCCAATAAAGCACCTAAAAACTGTCACAAACTATCGGCAAAAGTAAAAGTAATTATAAATATGTAATTGGTTCATGAAACATTGATTACAATTAACATACAATTAATACAAAACGAAATTAACTTTAAATACATGTTAATAAATCATTTATTAACACACTAAGTAACTATTACTATATGTCTGAATAATAAGATGTATGAATGTACATTTAAATAGTTTATGAAAAAATTGGATTCTGCTTAACCCTTGATGGAGCAGGCTTGGATGTTCTTGATGCTGCTGAGGTGGGATATGATTATGAATGAGGTAATAGTGAGCAGAGAAAAATCTGGAAAAGGCAGGTTGTATGTGGAGTGGAAAGACTTAAAACATCTTCATGCAGATGAATAAGATTGGAGGGTTGTAGGGGAGACAGCTTGAAGAATGGGGTTGAGAAAAGGGGTTTTTCAATGGGTGAAATAAAATAAAATAAAATAAAATAAAATAAAATAAAATAAAATAAAATAAATGTTTTACCAAATTTACCAAATTTTGCTTTGGTAAAATCCACCGAATCCGATGGAAGGAGCTGCATAAATAGTTGAATATCCGTGGGGAAGAGAAACCAGATTATTATAGAAAAAAGACTGACAGTTCCCTTGTTTAAGGAAGGTTATGCATAAACTGAGATCATTGCAGCACAAAATAGTTATGAATATTTAGTCATTTTGCGCATGAACTGAAGACGTGAGGGAGAGGAGATGTGAGATGAAAGGGCAGCCTTGCAGGATTATGCGCATCATGAAGTTTAAGTGGCCAAGCAAAGAGAGCAGCTCACATTTGTAACAATTTGGATTGTCTAGGGGGATGGATGCAACCAAAATTTTCCTGTCTAATTTTTCCTTGGGCAGTGAGGTCTGGAAATTAACAGCATTAAGTAAGTCAATGCCCAGAAATTCAATGGATATAGCTGGACCCATGGTTTTATCTTGGGCGATTAGAATCCCAAGCTCAGCGAAAGCCGTTTGGACTGTGAGAAAATGTGCGGCTGGGATGGCGTCGGGAGGCGAGATGATTAGGAAATTGTCAAGCAGGTGAATAACACAAGGAACTGCATAGTTGTTAGAGAGAATCCAGCAAATGGATTCTGATGGCTTTTGATAACATGTTGAAAATATTGAGGCTGCTTTTGGAGCCAAACAATAAGCGAACAGCGAAGTAAAATGTTTTGTGCCAGCGTACGCTGAATAAATGGCATGAATCCAGGTAGATGGGCGTCACTTTAAATGCAGAAGCGATATTGACTTTGGCGAGCCAAGCGCCATGGCCAATGTTTTTGATCAAGGTTATTGCTTTATCAATGTTGTGGTAATGAAGAGAAGATTCTTCAAGAGAAAAAAAGGCTGTTTATGCTTGGGAACTAGGAATTGTGCGGGGCTGAGAGATCCATTATTAAGCGTTTTTTCACCCAAAACTTTTGTGGTAGCCACTCCAATAGGGCTGATACGGAAACATTCGAATGGGGGATTGTTAAAAGGACCGATCATGAAGCCTGATTCAACTTTTAATTAGATTATCCACTGTGTCAGGCTCAGCAAGAGCAGAATGAAGATTATCATAAATAATACTTTGAGAGGGGAGGCTTTCCACTCCGGGTTTAAAAAAAAAACGTGTTTAAGAACAGACAGGTGTAAAGTTAGTGTCAGGGTGGTGAGACAATTCGGCAGACAAAAGAGAAATATTCACACAGCCAACAAGTTATTTTTAAAAACTTTATTTTGAGATCTTTTTACAGGGCATATGGTGCAGGCATGAGTGCCGCCACAATAGCTGCAAATATGCATAAAATGGCAACGCTGTCTTGTGCATCAGTATTTCTCCTTTTAAAATCCATAGCTGAGGAGTTGAAGTTGATGTTTGCTGGCCGTGGAACATAACTGGGTGATTTTTCCTGGGATGAATCTGGGCAAGGGGGGAATTGAAGGGTTAACCAGAGGACAAGCTGTGGTGGAGTGAGCGAATGATCTACAGACCCCACAGGAGATGTTACGATAGCCCAAGAACACTCTGTTGTGGAGATTGTGGTGGTCAGTGTTGCGGTGGACAGAGTGAAAGGAGATCTAGGTTGGGGGAGAGTGTTAGGAGGAAGAAAGGCCGGGGCCGAAGTCCCTTGTAGAGGCAGCATCATGCTTGGGTCAACCCCTGGAGCCTGGGGAGGAACAAGAAGGGTAGAAAAGAGGGAAGCTGGTGAGGAAAACAAGGCACCTGCGCCGCTAGCAGAGGTGTCAAAAGTATTGTGACGAGTCTCTCTGGGCAGATCAGCGTCGCCCTGGCAACCAACGCACAACACCTGCACGTCCTCATCACGGGCTGATCGGTCACAGCTGCAGCCCGTCATTAAGCGGCTGTAAAAGCCGCCACTTCTCTCACTTCGACAGACAACCCGTCTCATGCTGAACGTGCTGATACTAATCCTTTGTTTCTCGTCTAAACAGAAGGCAGCGAGTGACCGACAGCCCGACCGAGCACGCCTGGACACCCACCTTCACGAGCACGAGGACTTCACAAGAGCACCAGCCACGAAGACAGCGTTCACCTCATCTCACCGTTTTCACTCACTGTTGAAGTATTTTTCAATAAATCCACCCTCCGGGGCTACTTTTCACCGAGCAACCTTGTTGTGTGATTTCTCACCCGTGACATCTGGTGGAGAATGCGGGCAACTGCATGAGAAATCACACACAAGTGTTTGCAGTTCACCGCAGTAATATATATTTTTTTCTCTCTTTCTGTTCATCACCCCAGCACCGATCGGCGCTCTCTCTCTTCTGATGGAGATGGACGAACTACTGCACCGCCTCACCGAAGTTAGCATCCGTCAGCAGCAGATAATGGAACATCTGGCCACTCGGCAGGGCAGAGCTGAAGAAGACATCGCTGCCCTCCATGCCCAGGCTGCCCAGCCGGTTCCACTACCTGACCCCCGAATGCGAGCGACCCGGCTTTTGCCCAAAATGACGGCTCACGACGATGTTGAGGCATTCCTACAAGTATTTGAAACCACTGCTAACCGTGAAGGATGGCCCATAGAAGACTGGGCTTCCGCGCTGGCACCCCTCCTCACTGGTGAAGCTCAACGAGCTTATTTTTCCCTTCCTCCCGCGATCACTGACGACTACAGAGAAGTGAAACGCAAGATCCTCGCCCAGCTGGGACTTTCCCCCATCTGTGCAGCGCAACAGTTTCACGAGTGGGATTTCAAAGTCCGGGTGCCAGCGCGAGCCCAGGCCGCTGATCTCGTCCGGCACCTCGCGCGCAGTTGGCAGACCGACAGTTCTGTCTCCGATGGACGAGCCAATGCCGACCGCTGAACCCACGACACCCCCGCGGACCTGGCTGGCGGGCTGCATCGTCCATCAGCGCGTTCCACCTGCGGCTCCAGAGGCGGACGTCAAGTTGAATGTCAAGCCTGTCCGGGCGCTTCTGGATTCGGGCAGCGCGGTCACCCTCGTCCAGGCTCATCTGTGCCCTCCTCACCCTGGCCAGAAAAGTTACCTACCGATCACGTGTGTGCATGGAGACACCCAACAAGTTCCAGCTCGCCGCGTGAACATCGCTACAGCCCATGGCGCCTGGCCCGTTGAACAGGGACCCCGCCGCCGGCCGGCGCTGCTAGCTTCGGACAGCGGGAGAGAGGGTGAGTCCCCCTCGTTAAATACTAACCTTTTCTATGATGTGTTCCAACAGGCCAGCGAGGGGGGCTCTTTTGCCAAAGACCAACGGGAGGACGATTGTCTGAAGCACTGTTGGAGTCAAGTTAGAGCCATCGATGGCGAAGACGTCCTCCCACGGCCCCATCCTCTCCCGCATTTTGTAGTCCGAAGCGGTCTGCTGTACTGCGTCGCCCAGCGAAGGGGGGAGGAGAAGGAACTTCTAGTCGTCCCTCGGACGAAGACAGAAACCATCCTCGAGTTAGCCCATTCACATCCGATGGCAGGCCACCTAGGAGCGGCTAACACCATCCAGAGGGTCCGGGATCGTTTCCACTGGCCAGGCCTGGAGGCCGACGTGAAAGGTTTCTGCAAAGCCTGCCCGACCTGCCAGCGCACGGCTCCCAGGACTCCTCCCCCCAGCCCGCTGATTCCCTTACCCATCATTGAGGTGCCCTTCGAGCGGATCGGAATGGATCTGGTGGGGCCGTTGCCTAAGTCTGCCCGAGGACACGAACACATCCTCGTCATCGTGGATTACGCCACCCGGTATCCAGAAGCAGTCCCCCTGCGGAAAGCCACAGCGAAAGCCATCGCCCAGGAGCTGTTTCTGTTGGCCAGCCGGGTCGGCATCCCGACTGAAATCCTGTCTGACCAGGGAACACCGTTCATGTCCCGGCTAATGGCTGACCTCTGCAGGCTGCTGGGGGTGAAACAGTTGAGGACAACTGTCTATCACCCGCAGACCGACGGACTTGTGGAACGTTTTAACCAAACCCTGAAACAGATGCTCCGAAGAGTAGCAGCGGAGGACAAGCGGGACTGGGACCTGATGATTCCTTACGTCCTCTTTGGCATCCGCGAGGTTCCTCAAGCCTCAACTGGTTTCATCCCCTTCGAGCTCCTGTTCGGCCGCCAGCCTCGGGGCCTGCTGGATGTTGCTCGGGAGGCCTGGGAGCAGCAGCCTGCCCCCCACCGCACGATCATTGAGCACGTAAAACAGATGAGGGAAAGGATAGACCGCGTCATGCCATTAGTCCGGGAGCTCCTCAGCAAAGCACAGCAGGCCCAACAACGCCACTATAATCGGGCAGCCCAACCACGGGAATTCCAGCCGGGAGACAGGGTCATGGTCTTGGTCCCTACCTCCTCTTGTAAGTTCCTGGCATCGTGGCAAGGGCCGTACACCGTTCTGGGGAAGGTTGGACCAGTGACATACCGCGTACGCCAACCTGGAAGAAGACAAGCAGAACAGTTATATCACATCAACTTACTGAAGAAGTGGCAAGGGACCCGAGACCAGCTCGCCGCCCTCAGTCTCACCGATCCCGTGGTTGTCGACATGGATCCCCACCTGTCGGCTGCCCAGAAGACCGAGCTGCAGCACCTGGTCAGACAGTTTTCGGATGTGTTCTCCTCTTAGCCCGGGCAGACTAACGTCATCCACCACGACATCAGGACACCCCCTGGAGTAATCGTCAGGCAACGGCCCTACCGAGTCCCAGAAGCTCGTCGGCAGGCTATTGAGGAAGAAATACAGGAAATGCTGAAGTTGAGGGTAGTCAAACCATCTCGCAGCCCATGGTCCAGCCCCATCGTGATGGTACCCAAGCCGGATGGCACCCTCCGCTTCTGCAATGACTTCCGCCGGCTAAACGAAGTCTCCGAATTCGACGGCTATCCCATGCCTCGGGTCGACGAGCTGCTAGACCGCCTGGGAAGGGCCCGGTACATCACAACCCTAGACCTCACCAAGGGATACTGGCAGGTACCACTTACCTCTTCTGCTAAACCAAAGACTGCTTTTTCTACCCCTAGTGGCCATTGGCAGTACCTGACCCTTCCCTTTGGCCTTCATGGGGCACCAGCAACCTTCCAGCGCATGATGGACATCATCCTGAGGCCCCACCAAGCGTATGCAGCCGCGTATTTGGATGACGTCGTGGTGCATTCCGAGGCATGGGATGAACATCTGGAACGTCTGCGGAGGGTGCTCTCGGAGCTCCGGCGGGCTGGACTAACCGCCCACCTGCAAATGCCACCTAGCACTATCCGAGGCGAAGTACCTGGGATTCCAGGTCGGCCGAGGCCTCATCCGCCCCCAAGAGAAAAAAGTGGAGGCCATACGCACCGCTCCAAAACCACAAACAAAGTCCCAGGTACGAGCCTTTTTGGGGTTGGCGGGGTTGGCGGGGCTATCGCTGTTTTATCCCCAACTTCTCCTCTTTAGCCGCCCCCCTGACAGACCTGACCAGGAAGGGGCAGCCCATAAGATCTGTTGGACGACAGCCGCAGAGGAAGCCTTCGCCCAACTCAAGACGGCACTTACAGCGTCTCCGGTACTCCGCGCCCCCGACTTCGGCTGCCCCTTCCTGCTGCAAACGGATGCTTCCGACACCGGACTGGGAGCCGTCCTGTCACAAGTCCAGGAAGGTGAGGAACATCCCATTCTCTACATCAGCAGAAAGTTGTCCCAGGCAGAGAAGAACTACACCGCCGTCGAGAAGGAGGCCCTGGCCGTCAAGTGGGCAGTCCTGGAGCTGCGTTATTACCTCCTCGGCTGTAAGTTCACTCTGCTGACCGACCATGCCCCTCTACAGTGGATGGCCCGGGCTAAAGATACCAATGCCAGGGTGACCCGCTGGTTCCTCACGCTCCAGGACTTCCACTTCGAAGTGCGACATCGGGCCGGGGCCGCCAACGCCAACGCCGATGGGCTCTCACGGATGTGGACAGCTTTTTCAGGTCTGTCAGGGGTCATTCCCCACCCACCCCTTATTTCACCCCTACTATCTCCTCTCGTTCCCAGGGCCAGAACGACGCTTAGGGGGGGGGAATGTGACGAGTCTCTCTGGGCAGATCAGCGTCGCCCTGGCAACCAACGCACAACACCTGCACGTCCTCATCACGGGCTGATCGGTCACAGCTGCAGCCCGTCATTAAGCGGCTGTAAAAGCCGCCACTTCTTTCACTTCGACAGACAACCCGTCTCATGCTGAACGTGCTGATACTAATCCTTTGTTTCTCGTCTAAACAGAAGGCAGCGAGTGACCGACAGCCTGACCGAGCACGCCTGGACACCCACCTTCACGAGCACGAGGACTTCACAAGAGCACCAGCCACGAAGACAGCGTTCACCTCATCTCACCGTTTTCACCCACTGTTGAAGTATTTTTCAATAAATCCACCCTCCGGGGCTACTTTTCACCGAGCGACCTTGTTGTGTGATTTCTCACCCGTGACAGAATTCACATTCATTACTCAGGTAGAAGTATAGATACTAGGGTTTAAAAAGACTTCTGTAACAGCTGAAGTATCAACTCAAGCTTTTTACTCAAGTAAAAGTGTAAAAGAAATGGTTTCAAAACTACTTAAAGTATAAAAGTAAAAGTAATGTAAGGAAAAAAATGGCATTAAGGACAAAAGCTTAAGGCCGCTCCACAGGGGCCTATAGTGCACTACCCCACCTCCTCAAAAAAAAAAATTCTAAAGGCCATAATGACTATAATGTTATATTAAAACGTTAATGTTGAAAAATTTGGGATGCACTAGGCTACCTGTTTCAGCCGCATATATGCCCATTGAAAATGAACGCATTTTAGTACTATGCAAATACATTAAAGAACTATATATGTGTACTGCTGAGCATGGTATATGGAGCACGGACTGGTATATGTTTATACTTCTCAACTAACCACAATCAAATTCACTCTATCCGGATGGCGCAAATTATCTGGACAGTTTTTTATTTTATTTTTATTTTTTTTACGATGACAAGCTGGATTGAAAACAAGCCGAAATGAAATAGGAGTAACGAGGCTATTTTTAAAATGTAAGGAGTAGAAAGTACAGATAATTGTGTGAAAATGTTAGGAGTACAAGTAAAAAGTAGGCTGGGAAATAATTACTCCAGTAAAGTATAGATACCCAAAATGTCTACTTAAGTAAGGTAACAAAGTATTTGTACTTCGTTACTTGACACATTTGGCCGCTAGTGGAGGCAGCCTCATGCTAGGGTCTGATGGTGGAGCTACAGGCCACGAACAGGGAAGAGGGTTAGAGACAGCATAAAGAAAAGGCTTCGATGGTTGAGCCTGCTCCTCTAGTGGAGTCATACTCACCCTAAAGGGACAGTATGCATCAAGGAAGACTGGTAAAGTGGAATGTGGCGCAGCGCTGGGGATAGCTGTGGTGTGTAGCCTGGTGGAGCGACAAAGAGAGTGAGGCCTGGCAGCGGTGGAATCTGGGGTGCGGCCCAGACTTGCTGACCAGCCTGATGCTTGAGGAGGGCCCAGACTTGTGAGGGAGGGAGACTGTGTTCTTTGAGAAAGCGAAGTCGGAACCCTACCCTCTTGCTCACTTCGTTAGCGGCCTTGGGGGGAAACACTGATTGTAGGGAAACATATAGGTAATTTAATTGAGCTTTATTCATTCTCCTAGAGAAATATGGATATCAGTGCTGATTAGCACTTGTCTTAAAGGGTTAGTTCACCCAAAAATAAAATTTCTGTCATTAATTACTCACCCTCATGTCGTTCCAAACCTGTAAGACCTTTGTTCATCTTCGGAACACAAATTAAGATATTTTTGATGAAAGCCAACAGGTTTCTGACCCCACGTAGGCAGCAATGTTATTGCAACTTTCAAGGCCCAAAAAGGAAGTAAAGACATCGTTAAAATAGTCCATGTGACTATAGTGGTTCAACCTTAATGTTATGAAATGACAAGAATACTTTTACTGTTGTAAAATATTTTGCTTAATATAGCAATATATAGTGTAAATGATAAATCACGTTTGAGATTTGTGCTGGTTACTGTATACAGGGCACCATACAGACTTTCTCAAAGAATTGGCTGATTTTCTATCAGAGTTAGTACGGGCTGCAGATAAAGTCCTAATTGTTGGTGATTTTAACCCTCTGAGGTCTGAGCTGTTTTCTGGGCCCTGGAGGTGTTCTGACATGCTCTGACATTTGTGGTTATTTCTGTTACTTGTGACATTTTCATGGCTAAAGTCTAATTACACTGTATTCAGCACAAACTCTGCTACAATAATATATCAGCAGCATGTATGTAAAAGTTTGTAGTTTTGAGATAATGACATTTATGCGTGGTTTGTGAAAATACAAAAATAAATTCTCACTGAAATAAGGTCATGAAACCCATACTGATTATTTCTTCACAAGACTTTTGAAAATTGTATCACGTAGCCTAGAATATTTGCTCTAAAACTATGTGAGAATCACCCTGACTGCTCATTCAGAGAAGACAATATATTGATTTAAAAATTTTACGACGTGTTTTGTGTTAGAAAGCAATATGCGAAGGGGCGGATCACCTCATTAATATGAAAGCTTTCCACACCTGAGAAAGACAAAGAACCTCCCTAATGGCCCTATTAGGAGCTTATCAGGGCCCATCATTCTGACCAACCTTGCACAAAGAATGAGGAGATTTAAAAAAGAATGGCTTTTAAAATTGTTTGGATTTATTTACAACACAACATAATCCAAAGATACACAACAAAAAAGCACTTATTGAAGAAAGAGACCTTTGTGCCATTCCTAAAAACATTGTACATACCTTTCATTTTCTAAGGTGTTTGATTTTCACTTTACCATGTTCATGTACAGAGACATGTACTGTGAATGTTGAAGTCAGCAGGACTCAGTGGCATCTGGGCCCTGAAAAAAAAAAAAAAAAAGTGAACATACTGATATCAAGAGAAAGGCCTGCACGATTTTGGGAATACATTTTAGATTTTTCTTGTTAAAATTGCTTTTTAAAATTCACAGAATACACACACACACTCACACAAATGTTTCCAACAATATATAATGAACACCAGGTTTGTTGTACCTTGTAGGTATAGGCTATGCGCAGTGCTGCATAAAATAATAACAATATAGCAGCCTATATATATTTTCAAAAAGATTTCAGTAACAACTAAGCTAGAGAAAAATATATTGATTATCATGTTACTTCAAATGTTTCCATTCGTTATGATGATATGAAATGAGATAATAGTAAAAACATGAAGCCGTTCGGAGCGTTTTGCTTTTCCAAAATATGATACATTCAAACGCGATCGCGATCAAAAATATGATACATTAAAACGCGATTGCGATCAAATATAAAACATTATGGTTAGGCCTACCATATACATAGCCTATCTACGTTTGAGCAGATATCCACAAACACAGTAACAGTAAACACGGGTCTAAATATTATAATATTCACCATATATCTAGCAACAGTTCAACTGCAATGTGAAATTTATGCAACAATAGCAAACTAATATGTAAGAATTACTTACCTTATCTTTCTTGTCTTCAAATATCGTTCTTCTTCTTCTGATGTAAATCCAATGTAAGCTCAGGCACGTCTTTCAAACTCGACGAAAAGTGAAGTGAAGTGTTTTGTTGTTGAGGTAATGAGGGCGATCGCGTTCCATGTGGAGATTTGCATGTGAATATCTTTTGCGCGAGTGGGCGTGGCCGAATTAAAAATAATTAGGAAGCGTTTGAGAAGCTGGAAATCTTGTTGGTTTTATACAAATTGCTTAAACAGAGAATATTTGTTTTCGTTTTGAATCCGATCATTTAAAAGTACACACTTAAATGTTTATAAAGGTGTATGGCTCATAAATGTGTGACAAGTATTCGCTGAGTTTTGTTTCAGTTTATAGACGTGCTCAAGAAAAAAAAGTTCACCGCGACGGAGAGGCAGAACGCACACACTGTTTATTTTCTTTATTTTACAAAAGCACAATGTTTTGATTTGATTGGAAGTGGACACATACAAAAGTAGAAATACCACAGATTCTTTTTTTTATATTTCTTTTTTCTGTATGACCATAAATGACGGAGAAATTTAAGTTTATAGTGCTACAATGTGGAGAAAATCCAGCAAAACGCGCCGGCGCGTTTGTCGACCTCAGAGGGTTAATATACATGTAGATAATGAAAAAGATGCATTGGGATTGGCATTTAAAGACATTCTTAACTCTATTGGAGTTAGACAACACGTGTCAGGACCTACTCATTGTCGTAATCATACTCTAGACCTAATATTATTACACAGAATCAATGTTGATGCCGTTGAAATTCTGCAACAGAGCGATGACATCTCAGATCATTATCTAGTCTCGCGTAAACTTCATTTAGCCAAGGCTGCAAAGCTGACTCCGTGTTACAAATATGTTAGACCTATCACTTCTGCCACTAAAGATTACTTTATTAATAAATTTCCTGATCAGTTTCATCATCTCAGCATCCCAGATAGCTTAGAAGAACTCGATATTGCGACAGAAACTTTTACCTCTCTCTTTTCTAGCACTTTAGACACAGTTGCTCCGTTGCACTTAAATAAGATTAAAGAAAATAGTCCAACACCATGGTACAACGAGCACACTCAGGCCCTTAAGAGAGCAGCCAGAAAGATTCGAACGCCATCTTCTGTTCCACTTTTAGAGAAAAAGTCTAAATCTTTCATTGTAGCGGCCAAAGCCGTTTCAAACAAATGGTGTTCATCCATAGCCATCTTGCAATGTTTACCAATGACTTCGACGTCGCAGCGCTGTCTTCATCTCCTCCGCCTATATCAGATAACCCGATGTGATTGGTGCAGCTCAGATAGAGGGGCATATTTAATGAGCATCATTACCCGACACCAGAGTAACTCGCTGAGCAATTTCAACTTGTGCTCTCGCGAGAACTCTGGATTACCAGGGTACCGATTGATCGCCTGGTGACCGGAATTGGACGATTTTCACGTGATCGGCCATGACCGGTGACCGGCAGCGTGTATTTTTTTTTGCCGTGCATGTTAATCACTGATGCATTCACACCGCGAGCAGGAGCAGCACGTGAGCGTCAAGCAGGAGCGTCGCATGAGCAGCAGTGAAGTGGGGGTTTCGGCTCCGAGTCTATTTTTTCTACGCTGCTCACGCTCAATTAAAGTGAAAGCACACTTTTGATGGACAAAATAAATATGATTTCACACAAAAAGTGCCTAAAATGCACATCATTTGCATGTCTATTGTGTTTTAACAAGAACTGGAGTAGGCTATGTCAGAAAAGAAAACAACTCAAAAATATTTATAGAAAATGTACCCATTTAAACTTGTTTTTGTTATTCAGTTTGGGTAAAGGTATATGGTGTTTTATAAACAAAAATATATAGAAAATAAATATTTGTGTGTGCTGTAAAGTGGTTAGACAAAATGAAATTGGAATCAGCTAAAATCTGTATCAGCAGGTCAAACTCAATGAAAAATCGGAATCGGCCTAGAAAATGGATCAGCCTAGAAAATGTAATCGGTGCGTCTCTATAATCTTTCTGATTGGCTGGTATCAAACACCATCACATAATCTGATGTTCACCTAGATGTTTTATTTATTTATTTCTACATTTGCCGTAGTATTGTCGATGGGTTCAATAACACATCCTGCACATCCTGCCTTGGCCAGAACCTAGTGGTATTTGGGGGGCCTTGTCATGGTCATGGTCAGGATCCGTGAAGAGTGCAGTGAAGGTGACGGTGAGACGACGGGTGAATCCACAACGAAGACTTGGAACAGGAACACAAGGCAGGAACTGGACACCGGAACACCAACACGAACGACATCAAACAACGATCTGACAAGGATGATAGAACAACGGTAAGTATTTAAGGAGTCGTGATATTGCTTGCAGCTGGTGATGTGATGATGATCAGCTGGAGCAGATCAAGTGATGTCATACACTCACACCCACAATACATGCGCTCACACAACAACATAAACACAAGACTAGAAGGAACAGAGAATACATCTACCGTGACAGTGCCCCTCCTCCTAAGAACGCCTCCTGGCGTTCCCAGGCTCCCCTACCTGTCGATTGTAATCATCGATAAGGGAGTGATCCAGGATGTCTCTAGCAGGTACCCAACTTCTCTCCTCCGGACCGTAACCTTCCCAGTCCACCAAGTACTGAAATCCGCGTCCCCTCCGCCTAGAGTCCAGAATACGATTAACCGAATACGTGGTCTCCCCATCTACGAGTCGCGGTGGGGGAGAAACCGGGACAGGCGGATTAATGTGAGAACGAAACACTGGCTTAATTTTGGACACATGAAAGGCAGGATGGATCCTCCTGTACGCGTGAGGTAGTTTGAGGCGGACTGCCACCGGACTAATGATCTTGGTGACAGTAAACGGGCCGATAAATTTGGGTGCAAGTTTATTAGAGACGGTGCGCAAAGGAATGTTCTTGGTTGAAAGCCACACTTTTTGACCCACGACGTATAGGGGAGGCTTTGACCTGTGGCGATCGGCCTTGGCCTTGGTGCGCGCCCCCACTTGGAGTAGAGTCTCACGGGCTCTATTCCAAGTACGGTGACACCTCTGAACAAAGGCGTGATCGGAGGGAACCGCAACCTCGGATTCCAGACTGGGAAAAATAGGTGGCTGGTAACCTACACTACACTCAAATGGAGAAAGGCCCGTGGCCGACACTGTCAACGTATTGTGAGCGTACTCCACCATAGAAAGTTGTTGGCTCCATGAGGAAGGATTCTTGGATACCAAACATTGCAACACTCTCTCCAAATCCTGGTTGGCTCTCTCGGTTTGACCATTGCTCTGGGGATGAAACCCTGAGGACAGACTAACCGTCGCCCCCAGTAATCTACAAAACTCTCGTCAAAATTTGGACACGAACTGGGGCCCCCTGTCGGAAACCACGTCAATCGGGAGGCCATGTAAACGAAAGACGTGGTCTACGACCGCTACCGCTGTCTCCTTAGCTGAGGGTAATTTGGGTAAGGACCGAGAACCGGTCCACCACAGTCAAAACGACTGTGTTCCCCTGAGAGGGTGGGAGGGCGGTAATGAAATCTAGAGCGATATGGGACCAGGGTCTCGAAGGAACCGACAGCGGTTGAAGTAACCCATCTGGAGGTCGATTGGAAGTCTTACCAGTGGCACAAACCGAGCAAGCCAAAACAAAATCGTGAATGTCGCAAGCCATGCGTGGCCACCAGAATCGTTGTCTGACTAAAAAACTAGTGCGATTAACTCCTGGATGGCAAGCCACGTTGGAGCCATGACCCCACTGGATAACGTCGGACCGTAATCCCTCCGGCCCGAACAAACGACTCGGTGGACCACCGGGCGGAGGCGTTACCCCTTCTAAGGCCTTCTCGACCCTCGATTCGATCTCCCATGAGAGTGTGGAAACGACTAGAGTTTCGGGTAAAATGCACTCGGGAGTAGTCGGGCGTTCGGAAAAATCAAATATGCGAGATAAGGAGTCGGTTTGATGTTCTTGGAACCCGGACGATAAGAAATAGAAAAGTCAAAACGACCGAAAAAAAGTGCCCACCGAGCCTGCCTGAAGTTCAGTCTTTTAGCAGTTCGGATATACTCTAGATTCTTGTGATCAGTCCAGACGATAAAAGGTACCCCCGACCCTTCTAACCAGTGGCGCCATTCCTCCAACGCTAACTTAACTGCCAACAACTCTCTGTTACCAATGTCGTAATTGCGTTCTGCCGGGGACAACCGGTGAGAAAAAAATGCGCAGGGATGCATCTTGCCGTCTATAGGGGAGCGTTGGGACAACACTGCACCTACTCCCACCTCTGACGCATCGACCTCCACCACGAACTGACGTGAAGAATCAGGGGCGACAAGAATGGGGGCTGAAACAAAGCGGCCCTTCAGTTTGGTAAACACCGCCTCGGCAGTGTTAGACCACCTGAACGTCGTTCTGGGGGAGGTCAAGGCAGTCAGAGGTGCGACTAGTTGGCTGAAATTGCAAATAAAACGCCGATAGAAGTTGGCGAGCCCCAGGAACCTCTGCAGGGCCTTGCGAGAATCCGGGCTTGGCCAATCTACCACAGCCTTGATTTTCTCAGGGTCCATCCGCATACCTTCAGACGACACGATGTACCCAAGAAAAGGAACTGACTGTGCATGAAAATCGCATTTCTCCGCCTTGACAAAAAGACCATTCTCTAGCAACCTCTGAAGCACTCGTCGGACGTGTTGCACATGTTCCTGGAGAGAAGAAGAAAAAATCAATATGTCGTCCAGGTAGACATATATGAACTGATCGATCATATCTCACAACACGTCATTGACCAGTGCCTGGAAAACTGCCGGGGAGTTGGACAGCCCAAAAGGCATGACCAAGTATTCAAAATGCCCCCTAGGGGTGTTAAAGGCAGTTTTCCACTCATCCCCCTCCCTAAATCGAACCAAATGATAAGCGTTACGCAAATCCAATTTTGTGAAGATAGACGCTCCCTGCAACCTCTCGAAAGCTGAAGACATCAACGGCAAAGGATAAGTATTCTTTACCGTGATGTTATTCAACCCTCGGTAATCAATACAAGGTCGCAGAGAACCGTCCTTCTTCCCCACAAAAAAGAACCCCGCCCCCGCTGGAGAAGAGGAAGGGCGAATGAACTTGGTTGCTAGAGAATCAGAAATATATTTCTCCATAGCCTCCCTCTCAGGAATAGAGAGTGAATATAATTTGCCCTTAGGCGGAGACTTACCTTACCTTACCTCATAGGGACGATGCGGAGGAAGAGAAGCAGCACGAGACTTACTGAACACTTCCTTCAGGTCCAGATACTCCGCGGGCACGTTAGACAAATCCCCTGCTTCCTCCTGAAAAACAGAAACAGGCACAGACGAACAGGCAGACACGAGACAGGACTTATGACACTCCTTGCTCCACTCCAGTACAGCTTTATGATGCCAGTCCACTCGGGGGTTATGTTGGATGAGCCAGGGATGTCCGAGGACGACGGGTGCCAGAGGTGAATCCATGATGAAAAACGAGATAGTCTCAGAATGGTTGCCAGAAGTGATGAGAGTTAACTCCTCAGTGGAGAGGGAAATAGTAGGGAGTTCCTGTCCATTGAGTGCGTGAACCGCGATACTGTGTGTGAGGGGTTTGAGGGGAATCTGAAACTGCCGTGCGAAAGTGTGGTCCATAAAATTACCTTCAGCCCCAGAATCCAGAAGTGCTCGACAGTCGTGCTGGTGGACTGACCATCTTAGTCTTACCGGGAGGAGCGTGGAGGTAGATGAAATTGAGGATGAGGTCTTCCTGGCGGAGATCCTACCCGATAGTAGCCTCAAGTTTACTATCGGGCTTGACCTTTTACTGGGCAGTTGTATGCAAAATGTCCTGCTCCTCCACAATACAGGCAAAGGCCCTGGGACCTCTGCCTCTCCCTCTCCTCCCTGGAAAGCCGAGCTCGACCCACCTGCATGGGCTCGGGATCGTAGACGGGGCTGACCACGTCCCTGCCATTGGATCTGGAACCGTCGACTCCTCCGAAGGTACGGGTGGACGGGGCTCGGCGCTTGCTCCTAGATAACCGAGCGTCCACCCGCAGAGCAAGATCAATCAGACCGGTCAGTGTGGTCGGTAGATCCAAGGCGTAGATCTCCTTCTGGACGTGGTCAGCCAGCCCATGCAGGAACATGTCCCACTGCGCCTCCTCGTTCAATCCGCACTCCGCCGCCAAGGTCCGGAACTCGATTGAATAATCGGAAACTGATCTCTCTCCTTGCCGAAGATCCGCCAATGTTCTAGCGGCCTCTCTCCCCGAGACCGCTCGGTCGAAGACCTTCTTCATCTCAGCGGCGAGGGTCTGGAACGAGGCGCAGCATGGGTTCTGGTTCTCCCACACCGCCGTTCCCCAAAGAGCTGCCCTCCCAGTCAATAATGTTAGCACAAACGCCACTTTGGCCTGTTCAGTGTTGAAAGTCTGTGGTTGAAGAGCGAAGTGCATCGAACAACGCGTCAAGAATGCTCTACAAAAAGCTGGTTCACCTGAATATGGCTCTGGTACAGGTAGGCGGGGCTCTGACTGAGAGGCTCTCGCTGGAGGTGTGGGAGGAACGGCCGGTGTGGGCGGCGCAGCAGGAGTCTGAATGTGTTGGATCTGCTGAGTGAGCTCGGACACCTGCGTCACTAAGGCTTGTACTGCGCGACCCTTGTCGCCGATCTCTTGCTGCTGCGAATCCATTCTTCGGATACTGTGATGAATGAATTCTTCCAAAGATCCTGAAGACGCGCTCGCTGCTTCCAGTCCGCGGTCAGATCGTTCTGTCATAAAGACTGGATACGAGACAGGAAGCAATTGCAAGTGGTTTATTAGATAGTGCAAAATAACAGTCCAACAGTACAGCAGTACAAGCCGGTGGTGAAGAGTGACGCAGGGACTTCGATGGTCAGGATCCGTGAAGAGTGCAGTGAAGGTGACGGTGAGACGATGGGTGAATCCACAACGAAGACTTGGAACAGGAACACAAGGCAGGAACTGGACACCGGAACACCAACATGAACGACATCAAACAACGATCTGACAAGGATGATAGAACAACGGTAAGTATTTAAGGAGTCGTGATATTGCTTGCAGCTGGTGATGTGATGATGATCAGCTGGAGCGGATCAAGTGATGTCATACACTCACACCCACAATACACGCGCTCACACAACAACATAAACACAAGACTAGAAGGAACAGAGAATACATCTACCGTGACAGGTAGAGAAATTAACATTAAATTCACAGGCAACAGCTCTGGTGGACATTCCTGCAGTCAGCATGCCAATTGACCGTTCGCAAAGACCCGCCCCCCTTAGTTACTGTCGCTATGTCCAACAAGCTACGCCGTTCTCACGCCACACCATGTTCTCACGCAGTGAAAAATACATCGCGGAGCAGAGAGGAGACTGACAACACGTTGACAGACAGGACAGACCAGGTTACTTTTCGGTTACGTTTGATATTAAACATACTAAACAAAGTCTCACCTTTCAAATTTGGTCATTTTTTTAAAAGAAATTTAAACAATAAATACACTTTTGTGGCTCTTTAATGTGTTGTAACAGATCACTGTAGAGCATAAGTTAAAGCTGCTCGTGAACCGATCATCTCTTCCTTCTAGTTAATTTATAGCCTCAAATAAACATGAACAAACATAAGAAGGAATGTTGTTTTAACCACGGAAAGGCGTCATAACACTTCGTTTTTCAAGTTCAAATCCTCCCATGTTAATCTACTAACTCTCCTGACTGCTTTGTCGGACAAAATGGCGGATGGCGAAGTATGATTGGTCAGATCACCTGTCAATCAAGCTCCCTGCGAAGGGTTAATTGCACGCTCCCTCAAAACTTGCGACATCTGTGGCATTGTGCTGTGTGATAAAATTGCACATTTTAGAGTGGCCTTTTATTGTGGCCAGCCTAAGGCTCACCTGTGCAATAATCATGATGTCTAATGGGGGCAAAAACAAAAGTGTTGTGTTTATAATTTTGTTCAGTGTATAAAGAACACCACTTTCTCACATAATGCAGTGAAGCAGCCACTGCACGAGAGAATAATTGATTCTCGAGCCATCGATATCAACCAATTCAGCACCATCGCCACGGACAGCACCTGGTAACGTCAGTACTAAAGGTATACCATTTCTAGGCGTGTCCCCCGAACCATACCTTAGGAAGTTGCTTAAGATATACTTTCTTACATGCGACGTTACCAGGTTTTGTCCGTGGCGATGGTGCTGAATTTATTGATATCGATGGCTCGAGAATTGCTTCTCTGTATGAGAAAGCGGTGTTCTTTATAAAATAATCACTTCCGAAATAGTGGAAATTGCATTTATTAGGATTAATGGGATATTATAAAAAATAATCCAAACTATAGCCTAGCCTACATATTTTCAAATTGTATCATATATTGCTGCCACAATAACAGCCCATTACAAATGTTTACGTGCCTTCTTCTTTCTCCTTTTTGTTCGCTGAGGTGGAGCTGTGATGAAATATTGTTCTTGTAAATACTTTCCAGCACTTCAGTAGCCTAATAAAAGTGTACTTCATACGTACGGTGCTCGGCAGTGATTTAAAAAGGATTTAAACAGTGAAGTTTGAAGTTATCTCTTCTTGTAAACTTAGAGATGTGGATTCGGACAGCAGTTAATCACCACACGACCTTGGTGTTCATCAAAAAACAGTATTTTTACACGGGTGGTGGGAGAAAAACACTGACATTTTGGATTTGGATGGCAATAAAACCACTGACTAAACCCTGTAAATGTTTAAAATACCGTACGACCCCATGAGAAACAATTAGCATCCGAATAGGGCTAAACTGACAGTATGCTTTCACTGGCCTTTGAAAGGGCTCCGCGGACAGCGCCATCTTTCACTTAGCACAACTATTCACTGTATCGCTGCCATAGTTTAAGCAATCATTCACAATCATTCCCATTAAATAGGATTGCCAGCTGATGTAGCTTTGGTTAATTTAATTAAAAAGCTAACAACAATCAGTGTAATTACAATTTTATTCTGTGCATGAAAACACTTGAATTAGCCTAATTGCACACTGTGCGTATTAACTTCAGAATTATATTTTTATACTGAGATGTAAAGACTTTTTTTTTTTCTGCATTGGTGGGCACCTGTTAACAGTGATAAGGCAAAGCTAAGAGTGGTCCACACCAACCTTCCGAACGTATGACTTACAGAAGGTATACTTAACTAAGAACGTTTCGGGAAACACATATTAACGATAAGGTACAGCTTAAGGTATAACTTAAAGGGGACCTATTATGCCCCTTTTCACAAGATGTAAAATAAGTCTCTGATGTCCCCAGAGTGTGTATGTGAAGTTTAAGCTCAAAATACCCAACAGATAATTTTTTACAGCATGTTTAAATCGTCACTTTTTGGGCCTGAGAAAACGGACCGTTTTAGTTTGTCCCCTTTAAATGCAAATAAGCTGCTGCTGCATGGCACAGGGGACGGAGCCTCACAAGCGCCTACAGAACAATCTCATCACACGAAAAGATGATAATATCAAAACAGAAACTCACAGTAATGGTGTTCATTTCGACCTGGAGCCGGACAATAATGCCTACAGAGTCAGATAATGTATGCTGTCTGGAGATGGAACAGGTATAGTTTAGTTTAATTACGGTTATAACCTATTTGTCATTGCTTGTATCCACTATTAATACAAGCCTGCTGTAGGACTCCATCCGAATGATGGCCAAAAATATACTGATGAGTTTAATAACATTTATTGTACATCACACAAAAGATGAAGCGTCAGTTTTACTCCAGAAAATCACCGTAAGAGCTGAGTAAACGTCTCTGGTTACTTACGTAACTGTAGTTCCCTGAGAGGAGGGAATGAGTCATTATGTATGGGGAAATCAATTTTCCTCGAAATGCTGAAGCCTGATTTGAATAACTCTTTTGCTTGCAAATAGCCAATGGCGCCCCCGCCCTCACCTGATTGGCTGACAGCCTCCAATATAAGTGACATTGGGTGCCAAAAACCTCAGAATCTTTCGACTGAATGAGAGCTATTGAGGCTGAAGGCTTTTCACACGGCAGTCTACGTAATGTCTTGTTCCCTCCTCTCAGGGAACTACGGTTACGTGAGTAACCAGAGACGTTCCCTTATCGAGTTGGTCCCTCAACATTACGTATGGGGAACATATAAAACCCCCGCTGTGTGGAAGTTGGCCCAGCTCGATCGAGCCCCTGTAGAGCACAAGCACTAAGCACTCAGACTGATACCGCGCTAGCTCTAGGCAGGGTACCGGACCTGGTTGAAACACCCAAATTGTATTCTGGCACAGAGCCAACTCGGCATCAACGTCATCAGTATCTCCTCGAAACCAGTTAAGCAACACTGAACTGGTGTGATGTGGGGAAAAATGCCGCAAACATGTTGGTGCTTTGAGAACATTGCCGGCTTATGAACACGGGCATAAAAAAGGGGCCACATAACAGTTAATGTGAATATTATCGACCGCAGCTATTACTGCAGTAACTTGTCGATGTCTATACGACCTGGTTGAAACCATGGTAGT
Organism: Scardinius erythrophthalmus; assembly: GCF_964197995.2. Classification (NCBI taxonomy): domain Eukaryota; kingdom Metazoa; phylum Chordata; class Actinopteri; order Cypriniformes; family Leuciscidae; genus Scardinius; species Scardinius erythrophthalmus. Next base: position 33,746,337 of record NC_138228.1, read on the forward strand.
ATCACGCGCCAACCGGGGCATGTCCTCAGGAAACTTAGTCACCCAATGGCTGCTCAGCTTTCTCCTCCTGCACTGACAGAACATGTGGTGCAAACGAGGGAATGTCCAGGTTATAAAATCTCGCAAACATGTTTTGAGATGGCCAGCCCGCTGCGAGACAAATGTCCTGAATAGACATGTCTTTTGCCCAAGCCCATGATGACGCCAAACTCCAAGTGGAGTGGGCGCGCACCCCTATCGGACAATCTGTTCTTCGGGAAGCATAAGCTAGTTGCACAGCTTCCACAATCCAGTGTGATAGCCTCTGCTTCGACAGCGCGCTGCCTTTCTTGGCGCCCGCATAGCAGACGAAAAGCTGCTCTGAATCTCGAAACTGGCTAGTCCTGCTCACAAAAGTGCGTAGCGCGCGCATAGGGCACAAAGCGCGCTTCTGTGACACTGAATTGGTGTCTAGTTCAGTGGGACAAAACGGTAATGTGGGACTTGAATTGTAATCACCTGAGCTCTGAACGGTGTTGAGAGTACCTTCGGTGTGTAGCCGCGTCTGGGTATGAGTCTGACCATGCAATCATCTGGTCTGAACTGCATACATTCACTGTTCACTGACAGGGCATGCAACTCTCCCACTTGTTTCCCGCAGGCTAGCGCGAGCAGTAGTGCCGTCTTAACCGAGAGCACTTTAAGGTCGCTAGATTCGGCTGGCTCGAAGGGTGGGTCGAAGAGCGCACTAACGATAGGTCCCAAACTGGCATCTGGCCAAGGCGGGGAGGATTTAGCCGCCTGGCCCCTCGGAGAAAGCTCGTTATCAGCTCGTATATAAAGCTTCCCCACCGAATGGCCATCTAGCGTGTCACGAAATGCAGCGATAGCGGCTACGTAGACGTTTGCTGTAGACTGAGAGCTGCCAGCGTCCAGACGTTCCTGCAGGAAGGTCAGAATAATGGAAATATCACAACCCTTCGGGTCTTCCCGTCTGCCAATACACCAGTTAGCAAACACCTTCCATTTCAGAGCGTATAAGCGCCTCGTCGAAGGGGCTCTAGCTTCTGCTATCGTCTGCAGCATTCGCTGTGATACTCCCCATTGATCTGCCACACATGTAGGTCCCACAGCTCTGGGCTGGGGTGCCATATGGTGCCCCTCGCCTGGGATAAAAGGTCCCTTCTTGGCGGGACTCGCCATGGGGGGAGCTGCGACATATTCACTAATTCCGGGAACCATGGCTGGTTGGGCCACTTGGGCGCTACCAGAATCAACGCACATCTCTCTTCCCTGACCTTTTGCAGCACTAGCGGCATTAATTTGACCGGGGGAAAAGCATACTTCAGCCCCTTGGGCCAGCGGTTCGACAGCGCGTCCCCTCCCAGGGGAGCTGTTGTCAGCGAGAAGTACAGCGGGCAGTGGGCGTTCTCCTCTGAAGCAAAGAGGTCGATCTCCGCTTTGCCAAAGAGATTCCAGATCATATTTATAGTTTGCGGGTGTAGCCTCCACTCTCCGTGTACAATGCCGTCCCTGGACAGCATGTCCGCACCGCGATTCAAACTGCTCGGTACGTGCATTGCTCGGATCGAAAAAAGTACCCGATCCGTCCACAAGAGCAGCTGCCTCGCTAAGCCCTGCAGGGACCGCGAGCGCAACCCTCCCTGGTGATTGATGCCATGTTGTCCATTCTGATGAGAACATGACGGTCCTTCACGAACGGGAGGAAGCTCTGCAGAGCTAGACGAACCGCTTCCATCTCCAAGCAGTTTATATGCCAGCGCTTCTGGTCCCCCGCCCACTTACCGAACGCTGGTCTGCCATCGCAGAGGGCTCCCCAGCCTGATAGTGATGCATCCGTAGTGACCACCACCCATCTGACCACTCTGCCCATAGCAGCACCCTGTTCGTACATGGTCGTGCCAGACCAAGGTGCCAGAGCCTCGAGACATGAACGCGTTATGATAAGGCGGTCTGTCCCCGCTCTCCACGCCTGCGGCTGCACTCGGCTTTGCAACCAGTGCTGCAGTGGTCTCATGTGCAGAAAGCCCAGTCTGCAGACGGAGGCTGCAGCTGCCATCAGACAGTTTTTAAGGGGACAGCTCTGCCTTGAATGAAGAGGGCTAGAGTATTGTGAATGGACTGGACCCTCGGCTCTGATAAGCGCACGATCATCGTGCGCGAGTCCAGAACCATACCCAGGAATGTGATCGACTGGCTCGGCTGAAGCATGCTCTTCTGTATGTTCACAGACAGTCCCAGGTATGTCAGATGGGCGAGGAGTCTGCGTCTGTGTTCCTCGAGAGCGCCTCTCGATTGAGCGATGACTAGCCAGTCATCGAGATAGTTCAGTATGCGCATCCCACTGAGCTTCAGGGGTGCGAGCGCTGCATTCATGCACATTTTAAATACGCGTGGGGCCAGAGCCAGCCCGAGCGGCAACACTTTAAATTGGTATGCGACACCTTCGAATGCAAAACGCAGAAAGCGCCTGTGATGCGGGGCTATCTAAATGTGAAAGTACGCATCCTTCAGATCTACTGAGATAAAGTAATCCTCAGGCTGAATATGCGCAAGGATTTGCTTCACCGTAATCATCTTGAATGCGCGTTTCGCGAGCGCTTTGTTCAGTAATCTCAGGTCTAAGATGGGGTGCATACCTCCATCCTTTTTCGGGACTAGAAAATAGCAGGATTTCCCTGCGATTTCTCTGTTCCCCGGGCACTATCTCTACTGCTTGTTTGGCCAGGAGAGAGGAGATTTCTGCCCATAGCAGCGGGGCGCTCTGTTCTGATACTTCTGACATAATCACGCCACCGAAGCGGGGTGGTCTGCAAGTGAACTGAAGCGTATAGCTGCGTTTTACAGTGTTGATTACCCAATCTGACGCCGCTGGGAGCGTCGACCACGTGCTCAGGTGGCTCGATAGAGGGGGCATTTACGCATGCTGTGGCGGGGGCTGCACGCCAGCCGCTGGCGAAGCATTGACAGCTATATAAGTGGCCGGTGGCTCGTCCGTGGCTTTTTGCACGGGGACACACAAAATCACATCCTCGGGTTGCCCCGGGCTTCCGCTCTGCGAAGCGTCTCCCTGAGGAGAGGCTTCGCTTATGTTGCGGGTAATTGTCAAGGGAGGAAAATAACTCTTTTGCTGAGACATGTAATGTTTTATGTTTATTGAAACAGAACACAGCAGAACACGCCCTTTTCGCCGCAGGTCCGTTGTCGTGCACAGCCCGCGCTCTCTTCTTCCTGGCACGAACATCAGGAACGCTGCCCCTTCTTGTCCGCCGGCCGCCCTTGGCTGCTAGAGGGCGGTTTCGTGCCGAAACGGGGCTTCCTGAATTGCCTCTGGCGAAGCGGCAGTTCAGGCTTGCGTGACTCTCTCGCGCTCTGGGATGCGCGACTAGCGTATCCAGCCGGACGCTGAGCCGAGAACGATGTAGACCTTGCAGTTGGGGAGGCTTGAGACCGTTTAGGTAGGAGATGTGGCATCTTCTTCGACTGTTTCAAAGTATCAGCGTACTTCTCAGAGAAAGCCTCGACTGCAACGCCGAAAAGACCCAACGGGCTTACCGGTGCATCCAGGAGCTGTTTCTTCTCAGCATCGTGCATCTCCGTCAACGTCAGCTACAGGTGACGGTGCAAATTCACTAGGCTGCCCATATTACGGCCGATACCCTGCGCAACCTTTTTAGAGGTGGCCAGAGCCAGATCCGCGGCCGTGCGCAGCTTCCTGAGGGACTCGGGGTCCGGGCCTTCCTCGACCAGGGACCCCAAGAGTCAAGTTTGGAAGACCTGCAGGATTGCCATCGTGTGGAGGGCAGATGCTGCATGTCCAGTTGAGATATATGTCTTCTTGGCGATGTTGGCAGTGGCTCTACATGGTCTGGAAGGCAATGAGGCGGTTTTCCGTCCGGGAGAAGGACACAGGTGGGCCGCAACAGTGTCCTCGACGGGACAGAACACAGTTCTGACCAATTTCTCTGCCCCTTCCACTGTTGTCAGCAGCTGGGTACCCTGTGCATGGGCTCGGGCTGAGTGAGGGGAGCGCCATGACCGGGTGAGTTCCTCATCGAGCTCAGGGAAAAAGGGCGCGGGTCTCTGAGGGGAGTCCGCCTGACGGCCCGCGCCGAGGAAGGACCTGTCCATCCACTTCCTAGACGGCTGTTCTTTGGGGGCTGCCCAGTACAGCTCCAAGTCCGCTACAACCTCCGTAAGGATACCCATGAGCTCCGCGTCCAGCGAGGTCGGGGTGGATACTGAAGGAGCCTCAGACCATGCTCCCGGGTCGGAGGCGCTCGTGGACATGGCGTCGTCCTCACAATACTCGAAAGAGACCATTTCCCGCGCTTCCTTCGGAGGGTGGTAACTGGCCTCAGCGTAGGTGAGAGGTTCTGACACGTGAGGGCGGCGTGGGCGTTGGGCCGACGCCAACTCCTCGACAGAGTCCATTGACGGAACTTTCTGCAGTCTCCCGGCCCGCGGCTTGACGGCGGCGGGCGGGGGAGTATGGGATGATTATAGTCTCATTATGATTAATAAATACACACACAATTATCCATGTACTAGATACATTTTGTGAATGTATTTTACTAACCACAAACAAATGCCATTTAATTTGAATCTGTGGAATTCGGGATTGAATGAGTGTGCAGCAATTTGTACAAATACAGCCACGTTTGCGAATAAACATGTTCTGTTATCCATTAATAAATCAAAAATCGCTCATTCAAAAATGAATCCGTGCATTTGTGGATCAGAAGACACGCGTGCATTAATTGACATCTTGTTCGAATCGATCGTGTTCGGTTCATTTGGATTTTGAGACTTCCTTTTCGCAGTTTACAGCATTCCACCCACTTACACACACACACACACAACTAACGAACATGCAGTGATATTCATTAACGTGAACACGATTCGTAAATGCGTGTCACTATACAATGAAACAAATGCTTTTCAACCGGTGTATGTAGAATTAAGAGTTACATACATGGGCATCAATTTGTACAAATAAAGTCATGTTTGTGAGTATAAATGTTCTACTTTGTATTAACGTGTGACCATTTCCGCGTGCAAAAAGGAATCCGTGCATTTCTGGACCAGGCGACACGCCTGCATTTATTGATTCCTTGTTCGAGTCGATCCTGTTCGGTTCATTTGGATTTTGAGACTTGCATTCCGCAGTTTTCAGCACTGACGATCCACACGCAACCGAAAGGCAAGGCAAGCAGCTACCACTAGATGGCAGTCGCAGAATTACCGAGCTGGGCTGCCCTAGTTTGACAACCGGTGGGTGACAATGGACATTGTTCGCATTCTCCCGAAAAAACTTTAAAACATGGATAATACCATTTTAAACCAACAAGCTGGTTGGGTAAGTAACACATTTTAACTACATAACTGGATGACAAATCTAACCAGAACATGACTAGAATGCTGGGTTTCCCGTTAGTCAAGTAACGTTAGTAGCCTACGCATATTCCGTCATCACCAGCATCGTAGTTTAATCTTAATGAAGTTAATGTTTACTCCGTTCTATAAATTTTTACATGTACCGTATGTAAAACATGTTTATTTTAATCATTCATAATTTTTCCATGTTTCTTTACTCCATTTCTCTTTATTCCATGTCACTTTAGGAATTACTACATGACCACATTCTGGAGAGATTACTTGCACGGGTTACACATGCACTTCAGCAACCTCAGATTGACATTGATTATTTGGATTTTGTATGTAGGCAGGAAGTAGTATTTCTTGATGCTGTGGCACAGCATGTTCATCTGTCTCAGGATGTGACAGAAAGATTAACTGAACTCCATAATGCAATCCAGATTCACAGACGCACTCAAATTTCACAATCAGTTGTTCAGGTGGAGAGACAAAGTTCAAGTGGGCGTCCAAGGATTGTAGTGCCTACAGATCACATTGCCTATCTTTTGGAGATTGGACTCCCTGTTAAAACTATTTCAAATTTGCTGGGTGTTTCCCGGGCTACACTCTTTAGGCGGATGGCCGAAAACAATCTATCAGTTAGGGGATTGTACAGTACCTGCACTGATGCAGAACTTGATGGACTTGTTTCCCAAGTCAAAGAAAGAATGCCACATGCAGGCTACAGATTGATTAAAGGGACACTTAAGGCGCAAGGTCATCATCTGCAGTGGAGCAGAGTAAAAGCATCAATGCACCGGGTGGATAGTCTTGGGATTCTCTCAAGAATGAATCAGTTGGGATGTGTAATCAGAAGAACATACTCAGTGCCATGCCCAAAGTACTTAGTACATATAGACACAAACCATAAACTCATCAGGTAACTTGAGAATGTACTAAACAATAAATGTACTATGCTCTACAATAGACTGTTTTAATAATTCCAACATTATTCAAGAGTTTACAGTTCAAAAGCATTGCATTTTTCTACAGGTACAATTTAGTGATCTTTGCTGGGATCGATGGTTTTTCACGCAAGGTGAGCACACATTTTTATCTAAAAGTACAGTATATACTGGATATGTGTGCTTAAAATGCTTGTCTTTTGTATAGATAATGTACCTGGGAGCTGCAGACAACAACCGATCTGACACAACCCTAGCTTTCTTCAGTCAGGCTGTTGAGGAATTTGGATACCCACTGAAGTAAAACTATAATTTTTTTATAATTTTTTATTGCATACTGTAAAAAAAAAAAAAAAAAAAAAAAAAACTTCCTATAGACTAGCAAGTTAAAAACAATGTACATTTAATACATTTGACATATTAATTACATTTTATAAATATTAATTTGATGATATATTAAAAATATGTATGTATGTATGTATGTATGTATGTTATATTCTTGTTTAGAGTGCGAGCTGATCAGGGAGGAGAGAATGTTGGCGTGGCTCGTCTGATGTTTTCTGTACGTGGGACAGACAGTAACTGCTTTATAGCAGGCAAAAGTGTCCACAATCAGAGGCAAGATAGATTAATCTAAGATTGTTTAAATGTCTTTTACTACTTAAAATACTTGTAATTAATTATTTTTTGAAATTTGTCTTTTTTAAAATTAAGAGTAGAGAGACTCTGGCGTGATCTCTGGATGGGAGTCACCAGCGTGTTCTACCAAATCTTGCACACACTAGAGGAGCAGGACATGCTGGATTTGAGCAGCACTCTTCACCTGTTTTGCTGCCATTATGTATTTTTGCCCCGACTGCAAGCAAACCTCAATGTGTTCCGTGAGGGTTGGGACAACCACCCATTGAGAACGGAGCAAAACCTCTCACCAAACCAACTGTGGGTGGTTGGTCAGATGGAAAATCCCATTGACAACCCAGAGGTACTGAAGCAGTTATACAAAGAAAATATCATTTTACAGGGATAGGTTAAACAGAAATTTAAATGTAGTCATTTAATCACCCTCAAGTTGTTCCAAACCTGTACGAGTTTTTCTTTTGTTGAACAAAAAAGAAGATATTTTAAAGAATTTTTGTTACCACACAGTTGATGGCACCCTTTGACTTTCATAATAGGAAGAAAATACTATACTAAGAAACTCATACAGGTTTGGAACAACTTGAGGGTAAGTAAATGACAATTGTCATTTTTGGTTGAACTATGCCTTTAATCCAAATATTACAGACCAAGTTGATTTTCAAGATGATTGTAACACTGTAATTGAATTAACCAATATTAGTCTTTAGTAATAAAACAGTGAATCTTTTCCTGTTGTTTTATTTCAGGAGATGAACATTCCTTACATTGACTGGGAGGAAAGTGGGTATGTTGTGGATCAGCACACTGTGGTGAATGTTCCACGGTTCGACAGCCCTCTAACTCCTGAGCAAGTGGAGATGCTGAGAGAACATATTAATCCTCTACAACCCTCTGAGTCCAATGGCATGGACATTTATTTGAATACAGTTCAATATGTTGAGAATTTGCTAGCTGAAAATTAGATAGTGTTGCATGTTTTTAAAATAAATGCTTTTAAGGTGATTTTTCTAAACATTATATTTTTTTAACCATAAGATGTAATTTAATCAATTCAAATAAACAACATTGAGTTTTTGGATAAGATTTTTATTGACCTTATCACATTGAACATTAAGTCTATCTCATTAAACTACAAAATGTAAAACAAAAAAATGGGGGAACGGCCCAAATTAAAGGTTATTATATTATTTTAACATTGCCATATTTAATAGACAAGCAACAGTAACAAAGACAAATTTTAGAAATTCATAAACATCTACACAAGGCCAAAACCACTGTCCACAGACTGCAGACATACCATCATGTCAGCTGTGAGAGCTGAGAGGGAGGTATAGTGATCTGGCAGGCGAATGCGCTCTTGACAAGTGTATGCCTTTGGTAATTGGTTTGGTCCACTGGACTGAACAACTTCCAGCGTGAGGGTGCGTGGCACTACTTCCCATCCAACCCAGAATTTGAGAAGTTTCCTCAGGTTGCTGGGTGATGCTAAGACAAAAAAGATATAGAAATTGTTTAATGGTCACATATAACAGGAAAAAATTATATTTTATTTATCAGACAAAAATTTACCATGTTCAACAAAGGTTCTCAAAAAGCCTGTAACGAGATTAAGTTTCTCAGGCTGTATGTCGTCAGCATCGCTGTCGTCGCTGTCTTCTGTATGATGTGGTTGGGGCCACTGGATGGCTTGCAGGATCATCTGTAATTCCAAAAAATATGAATTCAGTGTTCAAGTCATGCTACCAAAGTCCAAAACAAATATTATTTTCAAATGAATTTATAATTCTGCACATTTTGACAATTTACCTCAGGTGTGATTTCAGCTTCACTTTCTCTTGGGAACAGCAGGGGTAACACATCTGGTCTACAGCTGATAAGTGGCCAGACACCAGTGTCCTTCAATCCCTTTTTTAATTGTTTTAGCTGAGCTCCGACTCGGCCAAGGACCTGTAAATTAAGGTAATTTTCAGTATTATAAAAATAATAATATAATATAAAAAATAATCATAACTATGTATTATACATAAATATTTATAATAAACTATAAGATTCTTTGATGAAGTTTGTTAACTGTAGTTTTGTTGAGGACAACAAAGGAGGACACATAGAATATATTACAGCATGAGTGAGAAGCTGTTGGAAGAGCAGCATCTTGTTGCTCCTCTTGTTTGGTACTGCAAAGTAAAACTCCAAACAAAGGCTGGATACTTGTGAAGTCTCATCCTCAGTCCATTCATCTTTCAGCAGCTATAAAATACAAGCATTATTTAGTGCACAGAATTAGCAGCTATTTTTTAGATGTCTGCATTTTATCAGAAACCACAAAACACTGTTCAAAGACCTGGTTAATTTTCTTTACTCACTAGACGAATCGTCTCCCTTTGTTCAATGTCTGGGCAGTCCTCTAAACAGAGATTTGTGGTGGCTGTGTCCTTTGTGCCCCCTGTCAAAGAATGAACTATTGCCAGGCTTAGGCCTGACAAAGCAGGACCTTGATTGATTAACGAGTGGCCAATCATTCTTCCAGCCATCACAAAAAGTTCACTCTCAACAAGTACAGCTGATGCAGAGGGCAAAAGGTGGTCTATTTCCCCCTCAAACAGAGTGGTCTCTGCTGCATTTCCTGATAAGAATACATTGCAATTAGAAAATTACACTCCATAACAAGCTTGAAAATATATATACTTTTTTTTTCAAAACTTAAATTTTGAGATTTTTTATGGCAACCCTTTAAAATAAGGTTTCATTTGTAAACATTAGTTGATGTATTAACTAAAATGAAATACCCATGAGCTATACATTTCTTATAGATCAATATTTATTAATCTTTTTAATGTTAGTTAGTACAACTTTTGATTTTAATAATGTATTAGTAAATGTTGGAATTAACTTAACTAATGTTAACTAAAACGTTATTGTAAGGTGTTACCAGTTTTAAAGCTGGATTGAGAAACATAGATTGCTAGATAATGTTGTGTCTGATTCATATAGCAATGCTAGATACATCTTGATTCATATTAAAGGTAAATTAGATTTTCTGTTTACTAGACATTGTTCAGGCCCTTAGATAGTTAAGGCCATCAACAACAACAAAAAATACTGCCTGCCAAAAAACCTAACTCTCTATGAGGACCCTAAAATGGCTGTTAAATAAATGTACTTCTTCACTTAACTTGATGCATAGTCCTGTAAATTTGCTAAATTATGTTAAAACTGCATTAGCAATATTTCATACCATAGTTCAGTTTAAATCCATGCTTTAATTTAGCAATTGCTGTTGACAGGATATGTCTAGTCACTCCAATGCCAATTGCAGCGTCTCCTACAAAACACCAAATATTCAAAGAAAAATTAGTGTTCCATTAATAAATAATAATCATAGATTAAGTTTTACTGGTTTATGCAGACTTATTCCCTACAGTACAGGTTCAGCATCATGTATCAATGCTATTGCTATCAATTATTATAAAATTAAATCTTATATTTTTATCATATATGTGTTAGAGATGTAAATTGTTTATTTGACTAATATGTTTTAGAAACATCATCTGTTGTTAACTTGATACCTTGAATGTGACAGTTAAATGGAGCAGCCCACTGGTTCTTTTCACGTTGTTGTTTGTAAAATGAAATGAGGGACCTGTCCCGTTCCTCATCAGTATCCCTGGAATCCAGTGTCAGAAAAAGGGTTGGCTGCCTTTTACCTCCTTCACGCAAATGCTCAAAGAAGAGCTGTACAGCCTCCTGAGGGTTCTCCACTGTTTTCCATTCTAAAAAAATAAAAAAATAAATAAATAAATAGAACCATTAAAATGAATTTATCAAACTAAATAGACAATGACTTATAGTTGGATAAGTAGTTGGATAATCATAGTTGGAGCCCATGAGATATTGCATATCATATGTAGTCAAGCCATGCATTCATCCTATTTTTGAGTATGTGCCCCTATAAAGAACAAGAGTCATAAAATGTATACAGGTTTTAGTCAAAATAAAGTTAAAGTTTTATGTAAGATCAAGTTTTATTTGATTCGAATTGTATGAGCGTAGTATCATTGAGATGACCTAAATCTGTAAAAGTCTCAGAACTTTTCATTTTATGCAGTTTAAACATTTTTCCACTTAATTTACAACAGTGTCTCAAATGCATACAACAATTTTCACTTATGTACATCATAAAATACCATTCAATAAAATGTAATTATTAATTTCTTCACAAATGTATGACCATAACTGTAGACATTCACAATTGTAAAATTCACCTTCTGTTGCTGGCCCTGAAATACGGGATGAATGACCTCCAGACGATGGCCCTGGCTGCTCCATGTCATCTTCAAAAACACTTGTACTGAATGATCTTAGACCAAAAGAAAATACAAAACATTTAACTTACAAATAACACTGATGCAGTTGTAAAGAATTTAATGTTTATGTTGTTGTGCTATGCACAATCCTACTCCATCCATCTCACAAGCATTTAGAACTACGGGTCATAGCAGCCTTCGTAACAACTGAATTCATGCCTTCTTTTATTGTTTGTAATGTCAAGTATAGCCTAACATAGTATACATATTGACCTGGGGCCTATACCATGATGCTAGTTGAACAAACTACCGAACAGCCAATCGCATGCTGAGAAAGACTGAAACTGCGATTCATTTCTCGCAAGAGAAGCAGCGCGATTCACATATTAAATAAAATAATTAAAATTTTAAGAATTTAAACACATTTACACAGCAAGAAGAAAGCAGCTGTCTATAAGAGGATGACTAAAAGTAAAAGTCTCGCTACTGTATATCAGTGCAAGTAAAATTTGTGAAGTTAGTTTATAAAGTTGATAAAGTTATAGAGAGAACTGAACATGTAGTCAATTTTATAGCTTCATCTATTGATTCTGAATCGTATTTATAAGACCTTTATATATGTATTCATTTAAACTCTGCATAATAATAATAGATGAACAAAAATTGTACCTGTGATTGATTAACGGTATAATAATTACTTAAATAATATTTAAATCATACAAATGTATTATTCTAAATTAGCATTACTATAAGCCACAAGATTTTGTCTTTAAAAATCAATTGCTGTGTAGTGACCTTTAGTTTGGAGCAGAAACAGGTGGAGTGACTTTATCGCATCAGATGTGTCACTTTGCCCACAGCTGATTGGTCAAACTTCAGTCTGAGATCTCGAATCCAGAACATAGCCTGCCCCGGAGCAGGTTAGCCATGCAGCGTAAGATACCATGGCGACAAACTCCGATTAAAGCCAAGCTACTTTCATAGTACCTAAAACCCAGGGTTGGTGGAAACTAAACTGAAACACAGCTGGCTAGCCACCTAATCCAGTTTCATGGTATAAGCCCCTGGTTTCACAGACAGAACTTAGATTAAGCCAGGATTAGGCCTTAGGTCAATTAGGACATTTAAGTAGCTTTTACTTAAACATTACTTGACATATTTAAAGTATGGCACTGACATATTTTAAATGGATAGTTCACTTTAAAATTAAAATTCTGTCATCATTTACTCACCTTCAAGTTTTTTCTTACTATGGAAGTCAATGGCTCCAGTTAACTGTTTGCTTACTGAGATTCTTCAAAATATCTTCCTTTGTGTTCAGCAGAAGAAAGAAATTCATAAAGGTTTGAAACAACTTGAGGATGAGTATATGATGACAGAATTTTCATTTTAAAGTGAACTATCCCTTTAAGATATGCTTTTAGTTAAAACAGTTGTCTTTAAGTCTGGGACCACCTTAAGCCTTGTCTGTGAATAAGATAAAGATTTTAGTGCCGAGCAAATATCAAAGTTAATTTTAAAAACACAACTTATACCTCTCAGCACATAAACTGCCATGATAAGGTAATACAGACAATGGCAACTCCTTTTGGCATATAGGGCACATCTGTAATGACAAGAAAATGTATACAAAAAGTAAAAGTTAGCAGGAAAGTAAGTCTTGTTTTAAATGCAATCAAATTTGAGAAATAAGCATTACCGCAAGGCTGTCTTCGGAAACATCTCTGGCACCTGCAGCAAAATTTGTGACCTCCTCCTCTAAGTTGTCATTACCATCCTCCACAATGACAAGATCAATCTTCTCCTGTCATTTTAAAATTATATTAACCTCTGTTACATTAGGTACATTTAGTTAAAGTTATTAGTTAAAGTTATTGTCATTGGTGTGAACATGTTTCACAATATGTACACATACAGTCATTGTGGATCAAATATATTTATTTAAATAAAAACTAAATTGTGTGTAACGTAAATAAAAAACGTATTTTGCTGCTGTGACAATATGGCTATACAAAACTCATAATTGGTGCAGATGTGTAAAAAACTCACATTGGAATTTAGTTTGCACTCCTCGGCATGCAAAGCCAACATTTGCAGTGGCATGGTGGTGTTGCAGGTGACACAGGGCACCTTTGGCATCTTTGCAAATTCTGCTGAATTGTAGGGAAGAGGCTGAGTGTCCATCTCCTCCTGAAGGGGCACCAAAAAAAGGACATTTTTTCCACAGTTCGAGACAGACCGAATTTGCCGACCAGAGTAACCCTCTGTGTCCATGGAGATGAGAGTCATTCTTCTCTGGCCACTTCCTCCTGCAACAGAATTTGTATGTAATGAATGGATCCAAATTGATAGATGATCATTAGTTAACTGAGCTTTTCAAACCAGCTCGAAATCCCCATATTTACCAGTTGCTTTATAAAACATCCACCGTCCCTGTAGTGGTTGAAGTTTGGGGAACTCTTCCTCCATAATTGTTACTATCTATAAATAGATAATTCATGAAAAGTCAAACATAAGATTTCAAATTTACACCAGGTAATAGAACAAATGTCAACATTGCATATAGCTTTTTGAATACTAAAAGCATTCAAATATACCAAATAATCAGACATATAATCACTTACATCCATATGTTTGCAGTCCTCTGCAATTGTCACTACCCTTTTCCCCAACCCTGCCTGTGCCAGTTCCAGCTCTACTGTAGGCTTCGGGGTTAGGGTTGTTGGCGATGGTAGAACACAGACTGTGAGGTCTGTGCACTTGATAGGCACTGTCTTTGGAATGCGACCTTTGCCTCTCTTTGCGTCGGTTTTTGCACTAAACATATTTGGAAACTGTCTAAGAAAATGCAAGTTAATAACAGCATTCAAAAGTATGAAGTTGCATTCAGTTCAGAGAATGAGTATTACATTATAATTAAAATATGATATAAAACTTTTTTGTCAAAAATGTACAAAACAAACCATTAAATAATGTGTTAATATAATAATTCTACCTCTTTAAAGCCTGGTTGACTCTGGCAGATGCATCAGTGCTGGTAGAGAGAGAAATAGAAGAAGTAATAGAGGGAATAATAGAGGGAGTAATAGAGGGAGTAATAGAGGGAGTAAAGGTGTTGCTAGAAGCACGGTGAGGAGGCCTGACAGGTGCAGAAACATTGTTTTGAGTGTGGCCCGCGGACAACTCCCTGGAGATGGCTGTGACAAGGGCCTGAGCCATACTCTCTACAGTGTTCTAAAAAATATAATTAACAAGTTAACACAAAAATATGCCACGATGCACTTCGGTAAACAATTAACCTGAGTCAAGTTTAAAAACATGTTAAGGTCCAAAATTGTTATGTTAGTTATTGTCAAATCACTTTTCTTCTCCTGCTCTTACTACACACAGGCCTATTTTCTTTCATCGAATGTGCCGAAAAATTTGCCTTATAAAATTCTTCATAAATTTAAATTAGGCTGCAGTTCTCTACTATGTTAGTAGCTACTGCTACCATCAATGAAAAAAAGAAAAGAAAAAACACTGAACGTTATTAAAATATTACTTACAGAAGTTGAAGTCGCTGGCACAGGTTGTCCCGCCATGATGTAGTGTGTCCTACAATCTATAATCGATTTAAAAAATGGCTCTGTCAAAAACTAGATTCGACCCCGATCGGGGGTGGGGGGTTGGTGATTGCGTAAGCCACGTGACTACTTAACGTGTAAATAAAGCAATCGAAAAAGACAAACGATAATTCAGTACACAATTAGCTTGATACAAATTAAAACTTATTTTAATATAAACGTCATTATTATCATTATTTTTTAACTAAATAAATTTGAAGACTACCAGCTCGGTAATTCTGCGACTGCCATCTAGTGGTAGCTGCTTGCCTTGCCTTTCGGTTGCGTGTGGATCGTCAGTGCTGAAAACTGCGGAATGCAAGTCTCAAAATCCAAATGAACCGAACAGGATCGACTCGAACAAGGAATCAATAAATGCAGGCGTGTCGCCTGGTCCAGAAATGCACAGATTCCTTTTTGCACGCGGAAATGGTCACACGTTAATACAAAGTAGAACATTTATACTCACAAACATGACTTTATTTGTACAAATTGATGCCCATGTATGTAACTCTTAATTCTACATACACCGGTTGAAAAGCATTTGTTTCATTGTATAGTGACACGCATTTACGAATCGTGTTCACGTTAATGAATATCACTGCATGTTCATTAGTTGTGTGTGTGTGTGTAAGTGGGTGGAATGCTGTAAACTGCGAAAAGGAAGTCTCAAAATCCAAATGAACCGAACACGATCGATTCGAACAAGATGTCAATTAATGCACGCGTGTCTTCTGATCCACAAATGCACGGATTCATTTTTGAATGAGCGATTTTTGATTTATTAATGGATAACAGAACATGTTTATTCGCAAACGTGGCTGTATTTGTACAAATTGCTGCACACTCATTCAATCCCGAATTCCACAGATTCAAATTAAATGGCATTTGTTTGTGGTTAGTAAAATACATTCACAAAATGTATCTAGTACATGGATAATTGTGTGTGTATTTATTAATCATAATGAGACTATAATCATCCCATAGGGGAGAGGCAGGAGTCGGAAGGCCGCCGTTACGGGTAACGGCCAGCCTTGAACAAAGGATCTTGATAGGGAGTTCCTCACAGGCTCGACAACCTGATCCTTCGAGTGCCGCCTCCGCGTGGGCTCGACCCAGACACAGCACGCACTGCTCGTGTGCGTCCGTGAAGTCGATATGACCACCACACATGCAGCAAAGAGACATTTTTTTCTTCGTTTTAAGCAAAAAATCCGCCGGAACGCGAGAGGGGATAATCCCCTTTGTCCACTCTGTTTGTGTGAATCCACGGTGAAACCAGGCTACAGGTGAAGAAGAAAGATTCTGAGGTTTTTGGCGCCCGATGTCACCTATATTGGAGGCTGTCAGCCAATCAGGTGAGGGCGCGGGCGACATTGGCTATTTGCAAGCAAAAGAGTTATTCAAATCAGGCTTCAGCATTTCGAGGAAAATGGATTTCCCCATACGTAATGTCGAGGGACCGACTCGATAAGGGAACACAGTATAAGAAGTGCGTAAGTACGTAAACAAAATTCGGTAGAGTTGAGGGAGCATTTTCTTTGAATACAAAATTAATCCACCTCGTCGTCAGCGGCTGGCTCAGATTTCGGGAGTAAATAGAGAGAGAGCTATGTGAATTAATACATCCAGCCACACAACATCTTAAACGCTTAGGAGACATTCTCGTCAGTGCAGAAATGGCGGATGTTACAACTCGCTATTAGTGGAAAAACACTACTCATTCACGTCTGTCAGCAGCCGTGCGCTCAACAGATGAACGTGCTGCTGCTCCTCTCTGCCATTCACTGAACAAGGTAGACGCAGCTTGAGAGAGTGACGGCGGGGAGAAAGCAAGACCTCACGCTTGCAGGACAGTATTGGCAACATTTGAAGGTTACTGAGGTTTGTCCAAAAAGTCGCTACATTTGTTGCTAGTCGCTTTTTTGACAAAATGGGTCTGAAAAGTCACTAAAAATAGCAACAAAGTCACTAAGTTGGCAACACTGCTCGCTGTGAACTCGATCAGGGCAGTTCTATGTTAAAACGGCAGTGTCTGTCAACACTCGTGGGCGGGGCCTGTGGCTGTTGTGATCACACCAGCCCCATGGCTGAAACAGGTTGTTGGGAGATTCTGCTTATGATTTATGGGGATTAAAAAAAAAAAGTGAGTGGATTTTTATCACTATAGGGTGGTTGTGTACACACTGCCAACACACATTTATGTCCAAACACCATGCAAAAGTGAATTTTGCATAATAGGTCCCCTTTAAGAACGACGTAGCGTTAAGAAGATTCCAGGAAAAGCAGACCTGATCAGTATAACAACTTTTTAAATAAAAATGCATTGTTTTATTTTGTGACATTTCACAAAAATGTGACACTTTTGTGACATTTTGTTTGAATTATTAATATTACAATGTTCACATGCCTATGAATTTATCAAACATGTATTTTATTTCCAATTTGCAAAGCTGGGAATGAGGGAAATTAAGAAATGTCAGAAATTAAGTGGGTCTCATATGGGACCTACGAGCTCAATATGACCTAATCACTGACTGACGACACATTACGCTTGACAAAGTAGTCCTGCTTCGAATGTTTTTATTACGATTGTTTCCACATAATATCATATCATAATATCATATGTCATATAATCTCTGCCAAAAATAAGCGGACATTTAAAATTGCAACGCCTTTTTGAGGTCATATAGTGTTTTATTGTTGCAGTCCTATGCATAAGTCAAGTGAACTTAATTTGTGTAATACTTTTAACAATATGCATTCTAGTGCTGCATGATTAATCATATTTTAATCATGATCATAATTTGGAATTAATATTAGGAATTTTACTGTTTTAGCTTTTGTCTTAAAGTGACAGCAGCTTTATTCCTGCTGTATGTGTTTTTAATGTTAATTAAACAACATAAGAAATTACGAAATCACTCACTGCTCTTGACTGAATAGCTTTTGTAACTTCAAAAATGTTAAATCTTTATTTAATTTATACAGAGTAGAGTATATGCAATGTTTTTTTTATATATATTTGATTACTTTATTAAGTTTCTGTACCTGAAAACTACAGTTAGTCACCAGAAACAAGTAATAAAAACTCGGTGAGTGTTTTAGCGCACTTTTCTCACCTCATGGGATCACAACACTAAGAGATAGTAAATCTTTTCCTGGATTTTTTTGTGCGTTCCCGAGATTAGACCTTCCTTAACATAATGCCGAAAACCCGAAGTCTCTAGGTGGTCTGGTTGAGATAGAAGTGCAAGATTGGTGCGCACAGAAGCACAGAACAGACATCATGAGTTAACTTTTCCTGGATTTTTTTTTGTGCGTTCCCGAGATTAGACCTTCCTTAACATAATGCCGAAAACCCGAAGTCTCTAGGTGGTCTGGTTGAGGAGTAGATAGAAGTGCAAGATTGGTGCGCACAGACGCACAGAACAGACATCATGAGTTAACAAGCGCAATTTTGTCCGGTGGAAAATTGCGCTAAAAACCTAAAAAGCACTATTTTATTTGTATTTTTGCTATATTGTAGTTTGATTTTTTTTTCGAATTTTCTTTTTTTTCTAGTTATCATATTTTTTACTGAACATAGCACATACCGAACCGTACCAAAGCCGTGACCCTAAAATCATCATAAAAACCCGAACCATGAGTAATCTGAACCGTTACACCCCAAAACCATACATATAATGACATGCAGTGAAATGCTTTTTGCGACCACTCCATTGCTAAAAATAAGGGTATACTTTAAAAAAGAAAAAAGGTATAAGCTAGTATGAACAATTAGAAGAATTTACAATTACAATATACAAAATAAACTGTTACAATTATGTTTAATTGCCTTTAATTGGCTATACATATAATACATAGCCTAATCAGTGCTCAAATGCACACATAAAGCTCGCCACAGTGCACCGGCAAACATAATGATTATGAATTAATGATTATGAATGTGTCATGAAAAAACTTGGTAATCATTTATTGATAATATTTCTGTGTTTTCGTCTGCAGAAATTAAGTCGATGATGCTGACTCGTCTTTTCCGCAGTTCATAGGGATTACATAATCTGAGAATTATTTTTTTTTCCACTTGAATTGGTTCATTTAAAAGTATACATTTCAAGCTTTCTATAGATATTTCTCATCTCTGTGAGGCAAGTATACACTGAATTTCGGTCCATTTTTGTGCCATGCTTAAGTTGACCGAGACGCCAGAAAGCGCATCCTGATTGTTTTCATTATTTTACAAAAGCACAACGTTTTGTTGTTATTGTGAGTTTACAGAAATAAAAGTAGACCCTTTACAGTTTGCATTACTCTTATCTGTATAACCAAAAATTACTGAGTATTTTAAGCTGATTCAAAGCGGGCAGAATTCTAGATCTAATTAGCCGAAACTGACAAAATAACCATAATTTTCCAAAGATTGCACTGCAAACATCAATAACTGCTTTTAAGTGCTGGCAAATGACCATGGTATAAGTGGGACAATCCACAGCTAGCTGTGCATAAAATTATTTTAATGCACTTTGCTTCGTGCCGGGTGGTTATTGGCCTCCACGTTGTGCATTAAAATCATTTAATGCACAGCTAGTTGTGGATTATCCCTTGTGTAGTAAATTGTAAATAATGTGTTAAGATAGGATTTTTAATTATGAAGCCAATCTGATTATTATTAACGAGTAGTGGAGAAGGGGTAGGATTAAATACATTTATGGTTCTTCCTACTCCTTTTCGGACGTGTACAAATTAATATTGTTTTGTCTATGTTTTTGTATATTAGCTTTTATTGTATTATTTTTACGTTCGAAATAAGTTCATTCATTCATTCATTCATTCATTCATTCATTCTGTTTTGCCATATTGCCCACCCCAAATACGCAGCTGGCCATTTCAGATGATTGTGTTTGTAAACTTTTACTTTTATGCTGGTGGATTGAAGAAGAATTCATTGACCAAAGATGTCAACCAGAAACAGGCAGAAAAGGCTCTCATCAAATGGTTTACTGGTGCTAGAGACAGGGGTGGAAACAGAGCTATTAGAGGACAGCAGGTGAAAAGACCATGTCCAGGACAGTAAGCAATTTTTGTGTTGTTTTATGAGCCCAAGTATTTTAAATGGTTAGTTCACCTAAAAATTACTCACCCTCATGTCATTGCACACACGTTCATCTTCAGAACACAAATTAAGATATTTTAATGCAAACTAAGAGCCTTCTGTCCCTCCAAAGACATTCAACACAATTTACACATTCAAGGCCCAGAAATGTAGGAAAGACTTCATTCAAGTAATTCATAAAGTGGAAATTTTATATATTTTTTTGCAAACAAAACACTTGCATCACTTCATAAAACTGAGGTTAAACCACTGGAGTCACATGGATTACCGAAGATGAACGAAAGTCTTGCGTGCGTTTAACGACATGAGGGTGAGTAATTCATGACAGATTCAAATTTTTTGAGCGAACTAACCCTTTAAAATACTAACTGTTAAGTTTAAAATACTGAGTACCTTCATTACCTTTGGTGTTTTTTTTTTGTTTTGTTTTTTTGCAGTTTTTACATTGTGTCAGGGTGTTTTTTTTAAAAGAGCACTGATGTTTCTGATCACCAACTATTAAAGTTTTTTTTTTTTTTTTTTTACTTCTTTCATTATTTGTTTTACATGTGATCATTTTATCAAACATGTGAAGTTTTTACGTGAAAGTGTTAGAAAATGATAATAAAATATTTGGACATACTGAACCTTTACAGTTTTTTTATTAGATTTTTCAAATTGCACCTCTTTCATGTTTTGTGATGTTATAGATGAATGAACAGTGGAATATTCACGCTGAAAACTGACATTTCCCAAACTGAAATAATAACTTTTATCGGTTTATTTTATTCATTTTAAACAAATATATTAATCAAATAAATACATAAAGTAAATTACAATCAAACATAAAAAGTATAATTAATACATAATTACACTTTCCAGGTCATCCATCCATCTTCTTCAGCTTTATCCGGGGCCGGGTCGTGGGGGCAGCAGTCTAAGCAGAGATGCCCAGACTTCCCTCTCCCTAGACACTTCCTCCAGCTCTTCCGGGGGGACACCGAGGCGTTCCCAGGCCAGCCGGGAGACATAGTCTCTCCAGCGTGTCCTAGGTCTTCCTCGGGGTCTCCTCCCAGTGGGACACACCTGGAACACCTTCCCGGGAAGGCGCCCAGGAGGCATCCAGAACAGATGCCCGAGCCACCTCAACTGACCCCTCTCGATGTGGAGGAGCAGTGGCTCTACTCTGAGCTCCTCCCGAGTGACCGAGCTTCTCACCCAATCTCTAAGGTAGCACCCAGCCACCCTGCGGAGAAAGCTCATTTCGGCCGCCTGTATCCGGGATCTTGTCCTTTCGGTCATGACCCTAAGCTCATGACCATAGGTGAGAGTAGGAACGTAAATTGACCGGTAAATCGAGAGCTTCGCCTTGCGGCTCAGCTCTTTCTTCACCACGACAGACCGGTACATCGACCGCATTACTGCAGAAGCTGCATCGATCCGTCTGTCAATCTCCCGTTCCATCCTTCCCTCACTCGTGAACAAAACCCCAAGATACTCCTCCACTTGAGGCAGGAACTCTCCACCAACCTGAAGTGGGCAAGCCACCCTTTTCCGACTGAGGACCATGGCCTCGGATTTGGAGGTGCTGATTCTCATCCCAGCCGCTTCACACTCGGCTGCAAACCATCCCAGTGCATGCTGAAGGTCCTGACTTGATGAGGCCAACACGACAACATCATCCGCAAAGAGCAGAGACGAAATCGTGTTGTCACCAAACCTGACACCCTCCGGCCCCTGGCTGCACCTAGAAATTCTGTCCATAAAAATTATGAACAGAACCGGCGACAAAGGGCAGCTCTGCCGGAGTCCAACATGCACCGGGAACAAGTCTGATTTACTGCCGGCAATGCGAACCAAGCTCCTGCTTCGGTCATACAGGGACCGGACAGCCCTTAGCAAAGGACCCCGGACCCCATACTCCCGGAGCACCCTCCACAGGCCGCCGCGAGGGACACAGTCGAATGCCTTCTCCAAATCCACAAAGGACATGTGGACTGGTTGGGCAAACTCCCATGAACCCTCCAGCACCCTGTAGAGGGTATAGAGCTGGTCCAGTGTTCCACGGCCTGGACGAAAACCACACTGTTCCTCCTGAATCCGAGGTTCTACTATCGGCCGTATTCTCCTCTCCAGTACCCTGGCATAGACTTTCCCAGGGAGGCTGAGAAGTGTGATCCCCCTGTAGTTGGAACACACCCTCCGGTTCCCCTTCTTAAAAAGAGGGACCACCACCCCGGTCTGCCATCCCAGAGGCACTGTCCCCGACTGCCACGCGATGCTGCAGTGGCGTGTCAACCAAGACAGCCCCACAAAATCCAGAGACTTGAGGTACTCAGGGCGGATCTCATCCACCCCCGGTGGCTTGCCACTGAGGAGTTTCTTGACTACCTCTGTGACTTCAGCCCGGGTGATGGGCGAGTCCGCCTCTGATCCCTCAGCCTCTGCTTCCTCAATGGAAGACGTGACGGTGGGATTGAGAAGATCCTCGAAGTATTCCTTCCACCGTCCAACGACATCCCCAGTTGAGGTCAACAGCTCCCCACCTCTACTGTAGACAGTGTTGGTAGGGCACTGCTTCCCTCTCCTGAGGCACCAGACGGTTTGCCAGAATCTCTTCAAGGCCAGCCGATAGTCCTTCTCCATGGCCTCACCGAACTTCTCCCAGGCCCGAGTTTTTGCCTCCACAACCACCCGGGCTTCAGTTCGCTTGGCCTGCCGGTACCCGTCAGCTGCCTCAGGAGTCCCACAAGCCAACTAGGCCCGATAGGACTCCTTATTCAGCTTGATGGCATCCCTTACTTCCGGTGTCCACCACCGGGTTCGGGGATTGCCGCCTAAACAGGCACCGGAGACCTTACGGCCACAGCTCCGAGCGGCCGCTTCAACAATGGAGGTGGAAAACATGGTCCACTCAGACTCAATATCTCCAGCCTCCCTCGGGATCTGGTCGAAGCTCCGCCGGAGGTGGGAGTTGAAGATCTCTCTGACAGGAGACTCGGCCAAACGTTCCCAGCAGACCCTTACAGTACGCTTGTGTCTGCCGAGTCTGTCTAGCTTCCTCCCCCGCCATCGGATCCAACTCACCACCAGGTGGTGATCAGTTGACAGCTCCGCCCCTCTCTTTACCCGAGTGTCCAAGACATACGGCCGCAGGTCAGATGAAACGACCACAAAGTCGATCATCAGCCTACGGCCTAGGGTGTCCTGGTGCCACGTGCACTGATGGACACCCTTATGCTTGAACATGGTGTTCGTTATGGACAAACTGTAACTAGCACAGAAGTCCAATAACTGAACACCGCTCGGGTTCAGATCAGGGGGGCCGTTCCTTCCAATCACGCCCCTCCAGGTGTCACTGTCGTTGCCCACGTGGGCATTGAAGTCCCCCAGTAGAACGACGGAGTCCCCAGTCGGAGCACTTTCCAGCACCCCTCCCAGAGACTCCTAGAAGGCCGGGTACTCTGCACTGCCGTTTGGCCCGTAGGCACACACGACAGTGAGAGACCTATCCCCGACCCGTAGGCGCAGGGAAACGACCCTCTAGTTCACCGGGGTAAACTCCAACACATGGTGGCTGAGCTGGGGGGCTATAAGCAAACCCACACCAGCCCGCCGCCTCTCACCATGGGCAACTCCAGAGTGGTGAAGAGTCCATCCTCTCTCAAGGAGTGTGGTTCCAGAGCCCAAGCCGTGCGTAGAGGTGATCCCGACTATCTCTAGTCGGAACCTCTCAACCTCACGCACAATCTCAGGCTCCTTCTCCGCCAGCGATGTGACGTTCCACGTCCCTAGAGCTAGTTTCCGTGTCCAGGGATCGGGTTGTCGAGGCCTCCGCCTTCGACTGCCGCCCGATCCTCTCAGCACCAGCCCCTTACGGTCCCTCCTGTAGGTGGTGAGCCCACAGGAAGGTAGCCCCACGTCGCTCCTTCGGGCTGAGCCCGGCCGGACCCGGTGAGGGGAGGCGCTCGCATACAAGCCCCAACCCCGGGCCTGGCTCCAGGGCTCCGGCTGCGCCATACCGGCTGCGCCATACCGGACAACGTCACGGTCCTCGATTTAGTGTTACTCATAAAGGGTTTTTTGAACTTTCCAGGCCAGATGCATCAAAAAAACTCAAAAGGTCCAAAAGGGCCAGTCCAGTACCCAATGAAAAAACAATACTGGGCCCTGGTATATCACACTGGGTTTTTTAAAGTGGGGGCAGTATGGGTCTTATGTATGTTGCCCAGCTGGGCCCCACATAAGCCCCATACTGGGCCCTGGTATATCACACGTGGGCTTCATAAAGTGGGGGCAGTATGGGACTGTGTGTTGCCCAGCTGGGCCCCACATAAGCCCCATTCATATTCGCTATGAGATTCATATGGGCTAATCAAGGTGGGAGCATTGTGGAACCCATCGACAAACCCATATAGGGCCCATATTTAAATCCCATATTGGGCCCACATTGGCCCCACCCTGCAATGCACCACGTAAATATTTTTTTCTCTTTTAAAACAAGCGATTCGTCTCAAACGTATTTCTAGCCTAGGCCTATATGTTTGGTTTCCAAACATATAGCCTTTCATCAGAACGTTCTAAATTCCCTGAATGTTTTGTTGAAAGTTTATTATTTTCATTATTTTATATGTTTTATTTTTGTTTTTTGTGGACACGAGATCTACCGCCATATTCACACTACTGCGTGAGCACGTGTGTTTAATTTCAATGCCCATATTACGCTACTGTGTCCACTGGCACGGAGCAGAGCGAATGTTCTCAATTAATTCCAGTGGAAGTTGAGCTTTAAGCTCACACGTGAGCATGAAGCTAAACTTCTATATGAACTGAAAGCACTCGCTCTGCTCCACTCTAGGCTTGTGGAAACGCACCATTTTTCACGTTTGCGTGTTTTGCATGTATGTGTGAATCCACTACAGAGCATTAGCCTTGCACTTTCACGTTGTACTTTGCAAAAAAGTTGCAGAAAGAGGCAGAGTGTAAACATGTTATTGCAAGACCAGTCTAAAACCTTGGCATGTTTGATTTCATTTTTCAATTGTCTAGATTTAGGTGTCAGTGCCCAGGGGCAACAAAGAGTCTTAATCCGCCACTGCATATGCGCCTATGTGAGTAGCAATTAAAGAGACTACCCACCATTTCTCCAGTGTAACAATTCCACGCTGAGTCCAGAGCACAACTGCACAGCACAAACGGTTTGCTAACAAATCCTGCAGTATCCATGTTTTTCAAGTGTTGAGAAACAGAAAGTATAATGTCTCCCCCAAAATTTTGAATTCACAATGAGCTCACATATAAATCCCACTGTATCACAGTATGAGAATGGTGTGATATCACTCCTCAACATTTTGAATTCACAATGAGCTCACATATAAATCCCACTGTATCACAGTATGAGAATGGTGTGATGTCACTCCTCAACATTTGAATTCACAATGAGCTCATATATTACTCACACTATGAGTATCACAGGAAGATAATGGTGTGATGTCACTGTTATCATCGTATGATCTTACGTGTTGGCTAGCCCCAAAAAAACCCCAAAAAAAAACAAAACATTGAGAACCACTGATACGAACCACTGTTCCCTGAACTAGTAAATACAAATATATATATATATATATATATATATATATATATATATAATACAGTAATAATACAATATACAATAATACAATATATAATACAGATAAACAAATGATAAATCTGTCACGACTGGGTTCAAAAACAAAACTGAGGACTCAATTGCAGAAAACCAAAATGGGATTTTAATAAAATAGAAGCAAAATACAATGATAAACAAAACTCCCACGCGGGGGAAAACACTAGAATAATATAAACAAACCAAAACACTGGGAAACAAACACAAGAACATAGACAACGTAACAGCACAGTACAACAGATACAAGGAGACTAAATAGGGAAGCAAACAAAAGAGGGTAACGATGACAACAGGTGGAAAGAATTAAACCAATAACAAGATAACAAGAAGGGCGGGGCTAACAATGAACACGAGCACGTGGCTCAACAAAACAAACACCCAAGTGCAAAACAAGACAGGACAAACTTGTGACATAACCCCCTCCTTAAGGAGCGGCTACCAGACGCTCCACTAGGAAAGGAGGGACAGACCAGGGCGGAACTGGAGGGACAGACCAGGGCGGGACTGGAGGGACAGACCAGGGCGGGACTGGAGGAACAGACCAGGGCGGGACTGGAGGAACAGACCAGGGCGGGACTGGAGGAACAGACCAGGGCGGGACGGGAGGGACAGACCAGGGCGGGACGGGAGGGACAGACCAGGGCGGGACGGGAGGGACAGACCAGGGCGGGGCGGGACGGGAGGGACAGACCAGGGCGGGGCGGGACGGGAGGGACAGACCAGGGCGGGACGGGAGGGACAGACCAGGGCGGGACGGGAGGGACAGACCAGGGCGGGACGGGAGAAACAAACTGTCCATCGGGCGGCCAGGGTGGAGCAGATTGTCCATCGGGCGGCCACGGCAGAGACGACCCCTCGGGCGGCCACGGCAGAGACGACCCCTCGGGCGGCCACGGCAGAGACGACACCGGCTCAGGAACTGGAACAGACTCCACCGGCTCAGGAACTGGAACAGACTCCACCGGCTCAGGAACTGGAACAGACTCCACCGGCTCAGGAACTGGAACAGACTCCACCGGCTCAGGAACTGGAACAGACTCCACCGGCTCAGGAACTGGAACAGACTCCACCGGCTCAGGAACTGGAACAGACTCCACCGGCTCAGGAACTGGAACAGACTCCACCGGCTCAGGAACTGGAACAGACTCCACCGGCTCAGGAACTGGAACAGACTCCACCGGCTCAGGAACTGGAACAGACTCCACCGGCTCAGGAACTGGAACAGACTCCACCGGCTCAGGAACTGGAACAGACTCCACCGGCTCAGGAACTGGAACAGACTCCACCGGCTCAGGAACTGGAACAGACTCCACCGGCTCAGGAACTGGAACAGACTCCACCGGCTCAGGAACTGGAACAGACTCCACCGGCTCAGGAACTGGAACAGACTCCACCGGCTCAGGAACTGGAACAGACTCCACCGGCTCAGGAACTGGAACAGACTCCACCGGCTCAGGAACTGGAACAGACTCCACCGGCTCAGGAACTGGAACAGACTCCACCGGCTCAGGAACAGGAACAGACTCCACCGGCTCAGGAACAGGAACAGACTCCACCGGCTCAGGAACAGACTCCACCGGCTCAGGAACTGGAACAGACTCCACCGGCTCAGGAACTGGAACAGACTCCACCGGCTCAGGAACTGGAACAGACTCCACCGGCTCAGGAACTGGAACAGACTCCACCGGCTCAGGCACTGGAACAGACTCCACCGGCTCAGGCACTGGAACAGACTCCACCGGCTCAGGCACTGGAACAGACTCCACCGGCTCAGGCACTGGAACAGACTCCACCGGCTCAGGCACTGGAACTGGCACCACCGGCTCAGGCACTGGAACTGGCACCACCGGCTCAGGCACTGGAACTGGCACCACCGGCTCAGGCACTGGAACTGGCACCACCGGCTCAGGCACTGGAACTGGCACCACCGGCTCAGGCACTGGAACTGGCACCACTGGAACTGGCACTGGAACTGGCACCACCGGAACTGGCACTGGAACTGGCACCACCGGCTCAGGCACTGGAACTGTCACCACCGGCTCAGGCACTGGAACAGACTCCACCGGCTCAGGCACTGGAACAGACTCCACCGGCTCAGGCACTGGAACAGACTCCACCGGCTCAGGCACTGGAACAGACTCCACCGGCTCAGGCACTGGAACAGACTCCACCGGCTCAGGCACTGGAACTGGCACCACCGGCTCAGGCACTGGAACTGGCACCACCGGCTCAGGCACTGGAACTGGCACCACCGGCTCAGGCACTGGAACTGGCACCACCGGCTCAGGCACTGGAACTGGCACCACCGGCTCAGGCACTGGAACTGGCACCACTGGAACTGGCACTGGAACTGGCACCACCGGAACTGGCACTGGAACTGGCACCACCGGCTCAGGCACTGGAACTGTCACCACCGGCTCAGGCACTGGAACTGGAGCTGGCACTGGAACTGGCACCACCGGCTCAGGCACTGGAACTGGCACCACCGGCTCAGGCACTGGAACTGGCACCACCGGCTCAGGCACTGGAACTGGCACCACCGGCTCAGGCACTGGAACTGGCACCACCGGCTCAGGCACTGGAACTGGCACCACCGGCTCAGGCACTGGAACTGGCACCACCGGCTCAGGCACTGGAACTGGCACCACCGGCTCAGGCACTGGAACTGGCACCACCGGCTCAGGCACTGGAACTGGCACCACCGGCTCAGGCACTGGAACTGGCACCACCGGCTCAGGCACTGGAACTGGCACCACCGGCTCAGGCACTGGAACTGGCACCACCGGCTCAGGCACTGGAACTGGCACCACCGGCTCAGGCACTGGAACTGGCACCACCGGCTCAGGAACAGACACTGGCTCCGGCTCAGGAACAGACACTGGCTCCGGCTCAGGAACAGACACTGGCTCCGGCTCAGGAACAGACACTGGCTCCGGCTCAGGAACAGACACTGGCTCCGGCTCAGGAACAGACACTGGCTCCGGCTCAGGAACAGACACTGGCTCCGGCTCAGGAACAGACACTGGCTCCGGCTCAGGAACAGACACTGGCTCCGGCTCAGGAACAGACACTGGCTCCGGCTCAGGAACAGACACTGGCTCCGGCTCAGGAACAGACACGGGCTCCGCAGACGTGATGTGAACCGTCTCTGGCTGGACAGACGTTACGTGAACAGTCTCTGCAGGCTCTGGAGTGACAAAAACTGGCTCGATGGAGACAAAGACTGATGCAGCAGTCTTAGCTGCTCTCCTCCTTCTCAACCTTCGTTTTTTAGTTAAATTTGGAAAAACTTGACTCGGCAAAGAAGGATAGGTAAGTTGGTCAATACCGTCAGTCTCTAATGGTGGCAGGATCCTCCAATCCTTGCGATGCCGCAGGTAATTGGTGAATTTCCAAAAGTCCAGGATCCTTAAACCATCCATCTCCCACTGAGGAAGGGGATCATCCAAACAGTGGTTGAATGCCTCTTTAAGAGCTTCATCATGGTAATTCAATCCCCTAGCCATTGTCCAGAAGAACTGGGCGAAGCATCCTATCTCCCAGCCCTGCTGGCGTTGCGATGCCAACGCCTGCTGGAGTTCTGTCACGATACGGTCAAGAAACATAAACGAGGACTCAAATGCAGCAAAACAAGATAAGACTTTAATTAACAAAACAAGCAAAAAGGTACAAACAAAACTCCCACGTGGGGGAAAACACTAGAACAAAACTTAATCAGATCAAAACACTGGGAACAAAACACAAGAACATTAGACAACGTAACAGCCCAGTACAACAGACACAAGGGGACTAAATAGGGAGGCAAACAAAAGAAGGTAACGATGACAACAGGTGGAATTAATTAAACCAATAACAAGATAAGAAGGGCGGGGCTAACAATGAACACGAGCACAAGGCCCAACACAACAAACACCCAAGTGCAAAACAAGACAGGACAAACTTGTGACATAACCCCCTCCTTAAGGAGCGGCTACCAGACGCTCCACTAGGACAGGAGGGACAGACCAGGGCGGGACAGGAGGGACAGACCAGGGCGGGACTGGAGGGACAGACCAGGGCGGGACTGGAGGGACAGACCAGGGCGGGACTGGAGGGACAGACCAGGGCGGGACTGGAGGGACAGACCAGGGCGGGACTGGAGGGACAGACCAGGGCGGGACTGGAGGGACAGACCAGGGCGGGACTGGAGGGACAGACCAGGGCGGGACGGGAGGGACAGACCAGGGCGGGACGGGAGGGACACACCAGGGCGGGACGGGAGGGACACACCAGGGCGGGACGGGAGGGACAAACTGTCCATCG
The DNA here is from genome assembly GCF_964197995.2 of Scardinius erythrophthalmus. Lineage (NCBI taxonomy): Eukaryota > Metazoa > Chordata > Actinopteri > Cypriniformes > Leuciscidae > Scardinius > Scardinius erythrophthalmus. The sequence goes on from NC_138228.1 coordinate 33,776,270, forward strand.
GGCGGCCAGGGTGGAGCAGATTGTCCATCGGGCGGCCAGGGCGGAGACATTCTCTCGGGCGGCCAGGGCGGAGACTTTCCCTCGGGCGGCCAGGGCGGAGACTTTCCCTCGGGCGGCCAGGGCGGAGACTTTCCCTCGGGCGGCCAGGGCGGAGACTTTCCCTCGGGCGGCCAGGGCGGAGACTTTCCCTCGGGCGGCCAGGGCGGAGACTTTCCCTCGGGCGGCCAGGGCGGAGACTTTCCCTCGGGCGGCCAGGGCGAAGACGACCCCTCGGGCGGCCACGGCGGAGACGACCCCTCGGGCGGCCACGGCGGTGAAGATCCCTCGGGCGGCCACGGCGGTGAAGACCCCTCGGGCGGCCACGGCGCAGGAACTGGAACAAACACCAGCGGCTCAGGCACTGGAACTGGCACCAACGGCTCAGGCACTGGAACTGGCACCACCGGGACTGGCACTGGAACTGGCACCACCGGCTCAGGCACTGGAACTGGCACCACCGGCTCGGGCACTGGAACTGGCACCACCGGCTCGGGCACTGGAACTGGCACCACCGGCTCGGGCACTGGAACTGGCACCACCGGCTCGGGAACAGACACCATCGGCCCAGGAACAGACACCACCGGTTCAAGTGTGTGCGTAGCCCACACACACCACATGGCTGTGGTCATAATGGCCAGTGTCGCGGTCACTGAGGGCTCAGGAACAGACGTCTCCGGCTCCGGCTCAGGAACAGACACCACCGGCTCAGAAACAGACACAGAAACAGGCTCCGGCTCAGGAACTGGAACAGACACAGAAACAGGCTCCGGCTCAGGAACTGGAACAGACACAGAAACAGGCTCCGGCTCAGGAACTGGAACAGACACAGACACTGGCTCCGGCTCAGGAACAGACACTGGCTCCGGCTCAGGAACAGACACAGGCTCAGGAACAGACACAGGCTCAGGAACAGACACTGGCTCAGGAACAGACACTGGCTCAGGAACAGACACTGGCTCAGGAACAGACACTGGCTCCGGCTCAGGAACAGACACTGGCTCCGGCTCAGGAACAGACACTGGCTCCGGCTCAGGAACAGACACTGGCTCCGGCTCAGGAACAGACACTGGCTCCGGCTCAGGAACAGACACTGGCTCCGGCTCAGGAACAGACACTGGCTCCGGCTCAGGAACAGACACTGGCTCCGGCTCAGGAACAGACACTGGCTCCGGCTCAGGAACAGACACTGGCTCCGGCTCAGGAACAGACACTGGCTCCGGCTCAGGAACAGACACTGGCTCCGGCTCAGGAACAGACACTGGCTCCGGCTCAGGAACAGACACTGGCTCCGGCTCAGGAACAGACACTGGCTCCGGCTCAGGAACAGACACTGGCTCCGGCTCAGGAACAGACACTGGCTCCGGCTCAGGAACAGACACTGGCTCCGGCTCAGGAACAGACACTGGCTCCGGCTCAGGAACAGACACTGGCTCCGGCTCAGGAACAGACACTGGCTCCGGCTCAGGAACAGACACTGGCTCCGGCTCAGGAACAGACACTGGCTCCGGCTCAGGAACAGACACTGGCTCCGGCTCAGGAACAGACACTGGCTCCGGCTCAGGAACAGACACTGGCTCCGGCTCAGGAACAGACACTGGCTCCGGCTCAGGAACAGACACTGGCTCCGGCTCAGGAACAGACACTGGCTCCGGCTCAGGAACAGACACTGGCTCCGGCTCAGGAACAGACACTGGCTCCGGCTCAGGAACAGACACTGGCTCCGGCTCAGGAACAGACACTGGCTCCGGCTCAGGAACAGACACTGGCTCCGGCTCAGGAACAGACACTGGCTCCGGCTCAGGAACAGACACTGGCTCCGGCTCAGGAACAGACACTGGCTCCGGCTCAGGAACAGACACTGGCTCCGGCTCAGGAACAGACACTGGCTCCGGCTCAGGAACAGACACTGGCTCCGGCTCAGGAACAGACACTGGCTCCGGCTCAGGAACAGACACTGGCTCCGGCTCAGGAACAGACACTGGCTCCGGCTCAGGAACAGACACTGGCTCCGGCTCAGGAACAGACACTGGCTCCGGCTCAGGAACAGACACTGGCTCCGGCTCAGGAACAGACACTGGCTCCGGCTCAGGAACAGACACTGGCTCCGGCTCAGGAACAGACACTGGCTCCGGCTCAGGAACAGACACTGGCTCCGGCTCAGGAACAGACACTGGCTCCGGCTCAGGAACAGACACTGGCTCCGGCTCAGGAACAGACACTGGCTCCGGCTCAGGAACAGACACTGGCTCCGGCTCAGGAACAGACACTGGCTCCGGCTCAGGAACAGACACTGGCTCCGGCTCAGGAACAGACACTGGCTCCGGCTCAGGAACAGACACTGGCTCCGGCTCAGGAACAGACACTGGCTCCGGCTCAGGAACAGACACTGGCTCCGGCTCAGGAACAGACACTGGCTCCGGCTCAGGAACAGACACTGGCTCCGGCTCAGGAACAGACACTGGCTCCGGCTCAGGAACAGACACTGGCTCCGGCTCAGGAACAGACACTGGCTCCGGCTCAGGAACAGACACTGGCTCCGGCTCAGGAACAGACACTGGCTCCGGCTCAGGAACAGACACTGGCTCCGGCTCAGGAACAGACACTGGCTCCGGCTCAGGAACAGACACTGGCTCCGGCTCAGGAACAGACACTGGCTCCGGCTCAGGAACAGACACTGGCTCCGGCTCAGGAACAGACACTGGCTCCGGCTCAGGAACAGACACTGGCTCCGGCTCAGGAACAGACACTGGCTCCGGCTCAGGAACAGACACTGGCTCCGGCTCAGGAACAGACACTGGCTCCGGCTCAGGAACAGACACTGGCTCCGGCTCAGGAACAGACACTGGCTCCGGCTCAGGAACAGACACTGGCTCCGGCTCAGGAACAGACACTGGCTCCGGCTCAGGAACAGACACTGGCTCCGGCTCAGGAACAGACACTGGCTCCGGCTCAGGAACAGACACTGGCTCCGGCTCAGGAACAGACACTGGCTCCGGCTCAGGAACAGACACTGGCTCCGGCTCAGGAACAGACACTGGCTCCGGCTCAGGAACAGACACTGGCTCCGGCTCAGGAACAGACACTGGCTCCGGCTCAGGAACAGACACTGGCTCCGGCTCAGGAACAGACACTGGCTCCGGCTCAGGAACAGACACTGGCTCCGGCTCAGGAACAGACACTGGCTCCGGCTCAGGAACAGACACTGGCTCCGGCTCAGGAACAGACACTGGCTCCGGCTCAGGAACAGACACTGGCTCCGGCTCAGGAACAGACACTGGCTCCGGCTCAGGAACAGACACTGGCTCCGGCTCAGGAACAGACACTGGCTCCGGCTCAGGAACAGACACTGGCTCCGGCTCAGGAACAGACACTGGCTCCGGCTCAGGAACAGACACTGGCTCCGGCTCAGGAACAGACACTGGCTCCGGCTCAGGAACAGACACTGGCTCCGGCTCAGGAACAGACACTGGCTCCGGCTCAGGAACAGACACTGGCTCCGGCTCAGGAACAGACACTGGCTCCGGCTCAGGAACAGACACTGGCTCCGGCTCAGGAACAGACACTGGCTCCGGCTCAGGAACAGACACTGGCTCCGGCTCAGGAACAGACCCTGGCTCCGGCTCAGGAACAGACACTGGCTCCGGCTCAGGAACAGACACTGGCTCCGGCTCAAGTGTGTGCGTAGCCCACACACACCACATGGCTGTGGCCATAATGGCCAGTGTCGCGGTCACTGAGGGCTCAGGAACAGATGCCACCGCCTCAGGAACAGACACCACCGGCCCAGAAACATACACCACCGGCTCAGGAACAGACACCACCGGCTCAGGGACTGGAACAGACACCACCGACTCTGGAACAGACACCACCGGCTCAGAAACAGACACCACCGGCTCAGAAACAGACACCACCGGCTCAGACACAGGCACCGGCTGTACGGCCATCTTGTCCAGGGACACCGGCTCAGCAGGCATGACGTGAACAGTTTCTGACTGGGCAGACGTGACGTGAACCGTCTCTGACTGGGCAGACGTGACGTGAACCGTCTCTGACTGGGCAAACGCGGTGTAAACAGTCTCTGGCTGGCCGTGAACAGTTGCAGAGGAAGTCCTTCCTCTCCTCCTGCGTCTTGAAGCCCCCGAACTCTGGACCACCGGCACTGAGATCACTGGAACCATCGGCGTTGGAACCACGGGAACAGGCGATGAAGGACGCTCGGGGCTGAACCTCGCCGGTCCGTGGTCAAAGAATGACCAAACTGGAGAATACTGTCGGTGCTCACCTCTCGTATCTCCTCCCCTACGTCCTCCACGAGTTCCCCTGAATTTAGCCAGCCTGGTTCCTCTAAACTCCTCTCTGTCCCATGTGGTAGAAGAAAGCCCGCGAGAATCCATGCTGCTGAGTCCTCAAATGGCTGTTACGTTCTGTCACGATACGGTCAAGAAACATAAACGAGGACTCAAATGCAGCAAAACAAGATAAGACTTTAATTAACAAAACAAGCAAAAAGGTACAAACAAAACTCCCACGTGGGGGAAAACACTAGAACAAAACTTAATCAGATCAAAACACTGGGAACAAAACACAAGAACATTAGACAACGTAACAGCCCAGTACAACAGACACAAGGGGACTAAATAGGGAGGCAAACAAAAGAAGGTAACGATGACAACAGGTGGAATTAATTAAACCAATAACAAGATAAGAAGGGCGGGGCTAACAATGAACACGAGCACAAGGCCCAACACAACAAACACCCAAGTGCAAAACAAGACAGGACAAACTTGTGACAGTTCTAGTCTCTCCTGAGCTGTAGCGGGGGGAACCACACGAATGCTCATTCTGCTGAGTCCTCAAAATGGCTGTTACGTTCTGTCACGACTGGGTTCAAAAACAAAACTGAGGACTCAATTGCAGAAAACCAAAATGGGATTTTAATAAAATAGAAGCAAAATACAATGATAAACAAAACTCCCACGCGGGGGAAAACACTAGAATAATATAAACAAACCAAAACACTGGGAAACAAACACAAGAACATAGACAACGTAACAGCACAGTACAACAGATACAAGGAGACTAAATAGGGAAGCAAACAAAAGAGGGTAACGATGACAACAGGTGGAAAGAATTAAACCAATAACAAGATAACAAGAAGGGCGGGGCTAACAATGAACACGAGCACGTGGCTCAACAAAACAAACACCCAAGTGCAAAACAAGACAGGACAAACTTGTGACAAAAGCTTGGCTTGCTGAAAATTAGATCTGCGTCTACAAAACCACTTTTTGTAAATTATATATAAAAACCTAATAACCTAAATGTGCTCTGAACTGATCACTTCTACATTAAAGATTGCTTTGTAAATAATCTTCCTGATTTGTATCTTCTCCTCTGCATACCCGATATCTCACAAAAACTTGAAGTTGCAACAGAAATTATGGACTATCTCTTTTCTAGTACTTAAGACACAGTTGCTTCTTTGTGCTTTAAGAAGATTAAGGAGAACAGTCTGACGCCATGGTCTGACGCCCTTAAGAGAGCAGCTCAGAAAATGGAGCGCAGCTGGAAGAAATCAAAACTAGAGGTATTTCACTTTGCATGGAAGGATAGTATTTCCTCCTACAGAAAGGCCTTAAAAAACACTAGATCTGCTTACTTTTTACCTCTTTTAGAAAAAAACAAACATAAGCCAAGGTATTTATTTGATACAGTGGCTAAATTAGCGAGAAATATAGAATTAACAGGTTCAGAAATTTTTCAACAGCAAAGAAGTAATGATTTTGAATTTCCTCGGCTTTATAGCTTAATCATTTGTTGTTGTTGTTTTTTTTGTCTTTTTTTTCAAAACTGATGAAGTTTGCAACATTGACACTGTAATTGAACTGAATTGAATCAGCATTGAACTGACTCAAGCTGAATAATGACACTATTGTCTTTACACAGCTATTTTACAACAGATTTTGAACTTTTCTTATATTTGATGGTTTACATCATTAATTCTGTTACTTTTCTGTTTATTATTGTGAAGCTATTTTGAAGAAAATACGATTGTATAAAGCGTTATAAAAATAAAAGTGACTTGACTGAACTGAATTGAGTTGAGTTGAATAATGACACTTTTATCTTGTTACAGCTGCTTTACAGCAGCATTTGAATGTCTTATATTGGATGAAGTTTGCATCATTAATTTTGTTACTTTCCTGAGACAATTTCTATTGTATAAAACAGTAGATCAGGTAGTCAGACTTTTCCCCCTCCTCACCCACTGTGAAAGGGGATCCACACTGTAGAAGCACCCATATAGACACAGAATCAGGTATTGAGGTAAAGAATATATAGTAAATTGATAGTTGGTGTCTCTGGTCAGCATGGAGGTGGGTTGAGGAATCAGATGTGTTTCAAGTGAACTGAAACTGATTTGAGGAAACATGTTTGGCTGCTGGTCAGTGAGAACAGCTGTGGTCATGTGACTGTGGTGAGCCCTCCATTCACACACCTGCAGTACCTCCATCAGAGCTTCTAAAAACACACAAACAGTCCAATTACTCTCCACCACACTCCCAGTTCCCCTCACACTGTTTCATCTCTATCAGACACACACACACACACTCACACACACACACACACACACACACACACACACACACACACACACACACACACAATGTATTTTCATGTTTTATGGGGACTTTCCATAGACATAATGATTTTTATTCTGTGCAAACTGTATACTATATCCCCTTACAGTAACCCTACCACTAAACCTGCTCATCATCAGAAAACATGCAGAAAGTTTACATCACTTTTATGTATGATTTATAAGCTGTTTTCCATGGGGACCCAAAAATTTCCCCACAAGGACAAGGATTTTGGATATTGCCACCTGTGTAATGTATGGTTTACCAGCCCCTAACACACACACACACACACACAAAACTCCCCAGTGACTCAGATGTGCCCAGCACACACTCAACATTGCATAATGTCACACCAAGTGTCTCTCTCTGGGGAACACACAGGCTGCTTTCTAAAAGAGTTATAGAGGAATTTAAGAAAATATTCGGTAACACTTTATTTTGATGGTCCCTTTTGAACATTCTGTTGACTATAAGTAACTTTGCTACTACATGTCAACTAACTCGCCTTAGTGTGCCAGTACACTGTCTGCTTAATATCTGCTAACTTTTTATTGTGATGGTCCTCCAACAGACATTCTATTGACTATAAGTATCTTTGCAACTGCATGTCAATAACCTTAACCCCATCAGTCTACTAGTACTCTACTAACACATGTAGGTGCAACATTACTTATAGTTAACAGAATGTGTTAAAGGGACAATCAAAATAAAGTGGAACCAAATATTCACATCAGTTGTCAAAATAAATTCCTTTAAAGTCATAACATTTTTTAAAGTTTAAACCATAGGTTTTAGAGAGTCTTTGAGTCACTGTGACTGTGAACTTCAGAACATGTGTGAGGGCTTTTCAAATAATGTGACCTCTTATTTCTATTACATCTAAAAGGCTCATGATTCTAAAAATATAATATAGAAAGTTAGGGCCATTGTTCTTGTCAAGCTAATTCAGATTGTTTTAATATGTGCTCTATTCTAAATGACAGTCAGAAACAGAAACTTATTATATACATATTAAATAAGTGAAAATAAATACCTTTAAAAAATATAGTGAAAATTAGACTTTTTTATTATTATTATTCTGTACAACACTGAGAAGCAAACAGTAAGCATGCTGCAGAAGCTCTTTTCTTGGACAATCTTCCATTTCAAAGAAAAGAATAAATAGCTGGCAGACAGACAGATTTCTTCCAGACTTATGTGGCAGTTCTGATGCAACATTCGTTGGGGATTTACATTCTTCAGCTCAATGTCGGCAAATAAAAGCTGACACAGCAGCCACACTCACAATCGTTCAGTTTGAAACACACGTGTCAGCGCAACCAACTGATGCAAAACAATGCATAACGCAGCAACTAGCAACAGATATCCTTACAATTAACTAATGAGTGATTCCTCTTTCAATATGTTTTATTAGCTGCACTGAGTCTGAGGCTAAACATGTATGAGGCCATTAAGAAACAAATACAGCTCTTGAAGAAAGAGCAGAACATCTGCAGGTGCACTGAAGATGTTAATGTTTCTCTTTCTTCTAAACATTTGTACTTTGGTCATTTTTTTTTTTTTTTTTGTGGAAAGTGGTTGTCACCACAGAGCTGTGTCGCAATCTCAGTCAGAACAGACGACAGACACTGCAACTGTTAGCAGAAATCACAATCCCACAATCCTCAGCTCTTGCCTTCCCCTGACACGTGCATAAAACATATTTGATAATGCACAGATGTCTCAGGTAGAGCGCTGATAACAAGCTGTCTCTGATAAAGTTCAGTTAAAAAATGTTCAGACATAAGATTTATGACATTGATTAATGCAAACTGCAGTATGTATATACACTTTACAAGCTTTTAGCAGCAATTGATAGGGGACACCGGGCAGTGTTGCAACAGATTTTGGCAGTGTTTTTGCAAAATGTTTTTACAAAGAGTGTTGTTATTGCAATATCTACTGGGGTGAGTTGTAATTTAAACCATGGGACATTTTACATTTTGTGGGTGGGTGGAGACCTTTTTTGGTCAACATGAGGAAAACAGCTTGTAAATCACACTAAAATGTAAAAATGCATGAAGTTTTTCTGTTATGGGTAGGTTTAGGATTAGGGGATAGAATATAAAATTTGTACAGTATAAGAATCATAATGTCTATGAAATGTCCCCAAAAAATTGAAAACCCAACGAGAGAGAGATAGTACCTTCAAAGCCATGTACTGTAGATCACTTCTTTTGCAGCATAAAATTGCTGCAGAAAAAAGTTAGGTACAACACAAAATGTAACGAGTAACAGCATTGCTCATTACAAATTTATATACTCAAATACCTTACCTTATGGTCATAACCATTACATATCATCTCCACAAAAAAATTCTGCCAAGAAATGAAAGCTCTAGTGTAAAGCTCTGCCAGGAAGACTCAAATGTTATGTCACTCATTACTTTCTATTCAATCACTATCTAATTCTTGGAGTATAAAAGACTGTTGCTTACACGTATTTGACTTTGCAGATGATGATGCAAACATTCACCTCCATCCTCCCCACCACCACCAGAATGGTCCCTGTCCATACCTCCTCGGGGTTCGGCTGCGCCCCTGCCTTCATCTTCAGGCAGGATATGCAGAGTCCACTACCCTCCGAATGTGAACTACGGACGGGGCCTGCGCCAAAGAACTTTACTGTCCAATATTTTTTTTTTTTTTTTTCATTTTCTGGTCTATTAATTAATACATGTCATTGTGATATCATCTTGCCTTCTGAGTCTTTCTGGTAGAACTTGGGATTATCATCATTTTAGACTTTTACATAAGTAGTTCCCGTCACTAGCTATTAACACCAAAAAACTAACAAACAAACAAAAACCAACAAAATAGTTTTTTTATAGTTCAACCAAAAAACAAGCACCTAAAAACCTCTTTAACCAAAATGTAAATAAATGCCTCTAAAAATACTTCAGATGATAATCAGATGAATAAAAATACATTTTTGCACTTCTGTTTTTCCCCATGTCACATGAATAAGTAAGTTGTTTTATAGATCATTGCATAGTTGATTGTTTGGTTGTTTATAGGTTATTTATGAGGTGGACAAATTGGCTCAATATGTACAGTATTATCTTTGACTCTGTATATAAACTATTGAACTACACAACCAAACCCAGTCTTCCATATGTATATAGGTCTATTAGGTATTTTAGGGGGAAAAAAATAGGTGGATGTATGGGTAAAAATCCCCTTCGATCATCTTACTTTTGTTCCAGTGAATTTGTTTCAATCACACAAATAACCATCAGCTATTCCCCAGAGTAAAATCAGCATGAGGAAGTGGAAATGAGAAAGTATAAGTGTGTGTGGTCGCTCATGCACGGATACTGAATTATATCACTGCAGATAATACACCATCTTGAGTTTACATGCAAAAGCAGCATCAGAATCAGAATTTGTGCAAAAAGGAGCCTGTCAATTCTGATAAATTTAAACTGCATTTCTCTAAAATGTACTGCAGTTATTATGAAGTTGAAATTAAGAGTTCCTTGTGATTGATGACATTTTCAATTTGAGTAAAAAAAGTGGAAGCAGATCAGCTTCATCGGATCTCATTCCAGATTTTTGAAATAGTGTGTCATTGCAGTAGAGAACAATGGGGGATCTTTATCATGTGTCATTAGCAGAGAATGGATCCTCTATCCAAGGGTCTCCCTGCTTCTCTGCTTTCACTCTCAGTCATCTTACTCACCATGTACATCTCAGGCAAGATGTCCAGGCATGAAAAGGCTGTCATTATCATTTACTTCCTCATTCTGCATTAAACACATGATCAGCCGGGACTACATAGCAGGGACATTAACTTCTTTCTTTTTTTCATCACTTTAGAATAAAATTTACATGTAAAGGAAAATGTGCATTCTGATTTGAGCTTGATGATTACACTATTGTCCTCTGTAGAGCTGCTTAGCTGCTTATAGCTGAATCAAATTTGTTTCATAATTGCAACTAAATCAACAATGAACTGACTTGAACTGAATAACAACACTATTTTGTCTCCTGTGGAGCTACTAGCTGAATCAATCTCTTTTCAACTGACACACTATGAACCAACACTGAACTGAGTTAATGACGCAATTATATCTTTTTAGAGCTGTTTTAAAGCAGAAATTGAATTTAAATTTGTCTCATATTTGATGAAATTTGCATTGATTCTGTTATTTTCCTCTATATTACTGTGAAGCTGCTTTGAAACAATCTGTATTGTATAACGCACCATATAAAGAAAGGTGACTTGACTCACAGTATGATGAAGATGTGACAGACCATTCAATACGAGACAGACTGTATTGAAGATGATAATGTTTGGAATCAAAGGAGGCATTGCTGTGACTTTTCAACTGAATTTTACAAAGACATTACTTACTCAGGCTACACATTAAAATCATTATTACTTATTACATTACGTTTTTTAATATTACATTTGAAAACAGCCATGGTTTTCTTAAATTAATTGGAAATTTAAAAATAAAATCTCCACAGATTCATTTTGTTGTGCAAAGGGTTATGGATAATATTAGCCAAAAACAATGTCCTAAGAAGATTGTAGAACCATTGGCACCAATGATCTCTACGATCAACTTAGCTTACTTTTGAGAAACGCAGCCCAGAACCTTCATTCCATCCTTTCTGAACAGGGCATCACATGAAATGGTGGTAACATCATATTAACAAACTACTACTGTACCTCAGGATTCAATGTTTTGAATCCCCTCTTTTACTTGATATGCACAACTTCAGATCAATAGTTCAAATTTCGATAATGAAAACTTGGACAAAATCTTTTTTTTCCATGGCTAACTAAATGAAACGATGATGAGATGACATTGATATTATTTAACAGTAATTGCGACTATTTCAACATGCAATATTGTTGACGAAAAAAGGTGAGACTAAACTTATTTAAAAAAAATAAGATTTTTTTTTTTTAAAGGCTTAAGCCTAGTCCCAGACTAAAATGTATGTTTGAGCTATTTTAACTGAAAGCAACTTTTACTAACATATCTAAAAAAATATGTAAGTGCCATTGTTTTGTCTCAAGTTGCACACAAGTAATGCATTTTTCTAAGGCATATTTGTAAAAGCTACTTAAATGTCCTAATTGAACTAGGTCTAATCCTGGCTTAATCTAAGCCCTGTCCATGAAACCAGGCCTATATCTTTTTAAGAAGCCTTTATGAACCTTAATGCTTAGGGTTGCCAGTTGGCAAGAGTTTAGATCCCCCAATCAATGTTTTTCTCTTAAAAAGGATGAGTAGCATGAGCTTGCAGTTTCAAGACTGCAGTCCTACCTAGGACCACATTTCTAAGACCCTAGTATTTTTAAAATGTATATCTATATCAGTTTATATTATTTTATAGCACTTTCTATTCAATTCTGTATTAGTATTACTAATTTCAGGAATTATTTGCTGTTTTAATTACTTAAATGAAATTTATATAGTCTCCTAACCAACCCCTAACTCTAAACATCACTGTAATCCTCTTGAAATATTTAACCTAATTTGTGTCAATGTATAAGTCCCTATATTCTGGTTTAAAATAGTTTTCTTGGAAAGAAAGGCTTTATTATTCAATGTGGAAGTAAGCTATTTTCTGTGTATGTATGACACTTCCTTTTCATTAGCAGCAGCACGTGGTGTTTCTCATCTGATGTGCGACTGGTGTAATGGATTAACTGGGGATCGTGTTAACTGGGGACATGCGCATACATGCAAATCATTTTACCTGACTTTCCAGCAGATGTTAGACGGCGACAGATTCGTTGCATTCGATATTCCACAGAGTATAGATTAAAAAAAAAAATCATTATTTATAAACATTGATATGAGTATAAGACCTCTTTTTTATTTCGTTCTTTCTGTTCCTGCTTATGTGATGGACTTTAAAGAAAGTTTACTATGTGTTGTGATACATAATATGCTGTGTCCATATGCTCTCCTGTCACGCTCACAAACCACGCCCACGTTAACATGAGACATTCTTTTCAATGGATGATTAAAATGTTTCCAGTTTCCGCCATTGAAGTAAAATTTTAAGTATTTTCTTTGCAACACTTGTGTATCATAGGCAGATATGTTTGTAGTGTACTGTCATATATTCTAATGACAAACGACAACATATCTCGCTTTAGTTAAAATTAGCCAGTAGATAAAGCAAACAGATTACAACTGTAGTGGCTGGACCAATCAGACATGCAATTATTCATTATATTTAATTATAATCCAATGGATCCCGCAAAACCATAACACACAAAGGTCCAAGCAAGCGCGAACTGGTTCCTAGGAGTCTGTTTCCCTTTCGAAAGGGAGCTTGCACTGCATCCCCTAGAGGGCACTATGGGGAATGCCTCCGGCATGACCGGTGTCTTAAGCATGAATCTAAACTTGACAATGAACTTGACATTGGTGGGCAGCAGCCTATGACGTCATCACCGGTATGACCGTGAGTATAAAAGGGCACCTGTGAAATACGTCATCCTTTTATTGTCTTCAGGAGACTTTTGTTTGAAACAAGTGTCTAAACAAGGCAAAAACTATGGCCAGCACTAGCACCATGAGTTTTAAGAAGTGTGTTCATCCATGTCAGCGTTTCTTGACACCTGATGACACATACGACATGTGCGTTATGTGCATGGGCGAGGAGCATGCACGGTCAGTCCTAGAGGGGGCTGTTTGCATGCATTGCGAGCGCTTTACCATCAGGAAGCTTTTGAGAAGTTAATGAATAGATCTCTTTCATCAGTGGCCAGCAAAAGTGAGCTGCTGTATATCCTGTTAACTCTGACGTCATCTGATCTCTCCTACGCTCATCGCCTAGAGCCAAGATGAGCAGGACGAGGCTGTTGAGGTTGAGGATGTCTCTAAACAGTAGCGTTTTTTGGCAAGGGGCGAACCGGGCAGCCGCCCGGGGCGGCATTTTTTCCTGACACATGGGGGGCGGCACGAGCAGTTAAAAAAATAAAAAAATAATCCTCTGCGCTGCGAAGGGGTTTTCTATTATCTATCATTTCACTGTGTGGGGAATTGGCAAATTGGCACCCCTGCATGCTGAGAAGGTGCCGTGCACATAAGCTTTGTGAGATGGTGAAAGGGGAGCCCGGGGGACAGTTCACCTCTGGGTCTCTCCCAAATGGAATGGACATGGGGGGGAACAATGGGGGATCCACTGTATCCATCCAATTAGTGGGCTAAAGTCAGTCACACCTCGACTTTCTTCCAAATAACGCACATTTCATTCATAGTATTATAAATATAACAGGGCAATCTGTTGATCGTCGAGTGCCAAATAAACACAGAGATGGACAGGAAAAGGTCAAAGCCATCAGGTGCCCAATTTAGAAAAAGAAAAAAAGAAGAAGAAGAGGAAGAAATGAGCAAAAGATGAAGGTATGCAACTATGTTCTCTCTGTATGATTACGGTATCCATGTCATGAATAAAGGGCTAATGTTAATTGCTGGGTATAACTCTTTTACTCTTTAACTCGTTTGTTAGCATTTTTGCTATGATACTTGCTATGCTTATACAACAATAATTTGGTTTTAACTCAACAAACACAAGATCTAATTTCACCACAATATTGTGCTTTGCAACAAAACTGTTACAAGTTCAGTTCAGTTATTATTAATTTCCATCAGTTGGGTTAATGTTAGGCCTGACGTCACACTGAGGTGCGGAGATCTTGGGGAAAGCCATATTATGCGTGCATCAATTGTTCGCAGGCAAAATGCTGATGTGGAGGGGATGCAGGAATATGGTTATGCATCGATGCGGCAGCAGGTCAGGCTGGTAGCGGCCTTGCGCACGATGGCCATGCAGCAGGCCTACCAGGCTGATCTGCTGAAGGACCTGGACCAGGGGCACCACCCTGAGGTGGTGGAGGAGCTGCGCCATTCCACCGATTTGGCTCTCTGTGCCACAAAACAGACAGCCACCGCAATCGGTCAATCCATGGTGGCCATGGTGGCTACAGAGAGGCACCTCTGAGTAAACCTGGCCGACATCGGGGAGAAAGAGAGAAATGAGACATGGTCGGGAAGTTTCGGGAGGTTGGTCTGAAGTAGCTACGTTACTCATAATGTAGCTACTTCAGACCAACCCATTTTAGATTTGCGTCGAGCGCAAGTGTGGTTTGGTCGTAACGTGAAATAAACCAATCAGAGCATCATCTCACATTCCCGAGAAACGCCCACAAAATTACTTGTGTTTCGCGTTTGATACTTGCATTTCAGATTGTTAAAATAGGGACCTGTGTCTGTTCCACGAATTAGGAAATACTAAAAACTCCCAAACCCATTTAAGGGTAAAAAATTAATTGATGCTTAACAAATAAAAAATAGATATAATACAGATTGATAGTTGATAAAGCTTGAGTTGCTGAATATTTGATCCCTTACTTCAAAAGCACTTATTGTTAATGATATGATTACAGATTATAACCTAGACATGTTGTGTTTGACAGAAACCTGGCGATTATATTATTCATAAAAACGAGTCTCGTCTGAAAGGAAAAGGGGGTGGTGTTGCTGTAATCTATAGTAATATCTTCAGAATTACTGAGAAGTCTACTTTCAAATATAATTATTTTGAAGTGTTGGTGCTTAATGTAACACTATCTAGTGTAAATTATAAATTGTGCTTGACATTTGTGCTAGCTAATGTATACAGGGCACCATACAGACTTTATAAAAGAATTTGCTGATTTTTTATCAGAGTTAGTACTGGCAGCAGATAAAGCTCTAATTGTCGGTGATTTTAATATACATGTAGATAACGAAAAAGACACATTGGGATTGGCATTTAGAGACATTCTGTGTCAGACAACATGTGTCAACACAGCACACATGCACAGCACAGCTCACAGTAATGATTTTATTAACTTCTTCACTTATAAGATTGATAATATCAGGAAAACAATTATAACTATGCAACCGTCTAATACATTATCGCATCAGGGAGTGCATTGTAGTCTCCCTAAGGAAAAATTCTTTTCATTCCTTACTATAGGAGAGGAAGAATTTTCTAAACTCGTTAAATCATCTAAATCGACATGTATGTATGTTAGATCCTATACTGACTAAGCTACTGAAAAAGATGCTTCCAGATGTCAGATCCTCTTCTTAATATCATTAATTCATCTTTGTCATTAGGATACGTACAAAAAAACTTTTAAGCTGGCTATGATTAAACCGCTTGTTAAAAAACACAACTTGATCCCACAGAATTAGTCAATTACCGGCCGATCTCGAATCTACTTTTTCTGCCAAAGATACTAGAAAAGGCAGTATCTTCACAACTATGTTCCTTTTTGGAAAGAAATGATATCTGCGAGGATTTTCAATCAGGATTTAGACCGTACCATAGTACTGAGACAGCTCTCATTAAAGTCACAAATGATTTGCTCTTATCATCCGATCGTGGTTGTATATCTCTATTAGTGTTACTCGATCTTAGTGCTGCATTTGACACTATCGACCACAACATTCTTTTAAATAGATTCGAAAATTATGTTGGCATTAGTGGAACTGCATTAACATGGTTTAAGTCATACTTATATGACCATTATCAGTTTGTAGCAGTAAATGAAGAGATGTCTTATCGATCACAAGTTCAGTATGGAGTACCACAAGGCTCAGTACTAGGACCGTTGCTGTTCACCCTGTACATGCTACCCTTGGGAGATATCATTAGGAAGCATGGCATTAGTTTTCACTGTTATGCCGATGATACTCAGCTCTATATCTTGCCAATTCAAGAAATAAACGGAATGCATAGCTGATATATACATTTGGATGACTAGTAATTTCCTATTACTTAATTCTGAAAAAAAAATGAGTTTCTAATGACTGGACCAAAAACCTAGAATACTGTCTAACAATCAGGGGTGTGAAGTAACGAATTACAAATAGTCACGTTACTGTAATTAAGTTTTTTTTTTTTAGAAATTGTACTTTTATGAGTAGTTTGAAATTGTGTAATTTTACTTTTACTTGAGTACATTTTAAGTATCGGTACTTTTACTCTGCTATTTTCCTTCCGTTTGTGGTCATTACTCGTTACATGCTAGTTTTAAAAATTTATTTTTATACATTAACATGATTGGATTGAGTAATCGGTCTCGTGACTGTCGTCAAATCAAATTCTGCATAGAATGATCTATTTCGATCTCGCTCAGACCGTCACCACGGTCTTACCTTTAATGATGCCATTCTGCTAGCTCTCCTCGAGATCTATTGTAAACAATGTCAGATGACTGAACCCAAGTGGTTGGTTCCCTATAAAACATCCAGATGAACCGAACACTTCCTCTTTGCCTTTCTCGCCTCTTCTGAGACCGGTTTGGAGAAAATCCACGTGTATATGCTGATATTTGGAATATTACTTGAATTACTTGAATATTACTTGCTGATTTTACCCATTCAATCCGTCACTATAGTGCAGGCGCCTGGTGCCCCTGAGGATTGCGGTAATTTTTTTTCCTTTTTCTTCTATATTTTAGTGGTTGGTATTATTTACATTACAAATTAACGAATTTGATTCATGTTAATATTTGTTTTGTAGGGATTGTATTCCGACGCTTAAGAAGCGTACAGATGTGGTGAGTAATTTTTTGCTCTATTTTTCATGTCAGTTGAAAGGAGGTTTATTTATTTACCCGCTGATCTGCTGTTCGCAGCTGAGGGGACTCTGTCACCTGTTTTGATCTGTGCGTTTGCGCATAGATAGGTGTTTGCACAATAAAAAATTAATTATCACACTGACTCCACTGTTCGCAGCGGCTCAGTGAAATTAAGTATATATATATATATATATATATATATATATATATATATATATATATATATTTTTTTTTTTTTTTTTGGTTTATTACTATATGTTTTTGATTGTGTATACACACTTTTGTATACAAACTCATGTGCACAGGAGTAAAGTATTAATATTTTTGTGTGTTATCCAAGCTACAACTGTATGCAGCTGTCTTACAATCATGAGTCAACCTCTGTGCCGTTATTGTCATGCTACCATGCATCCTCGGGATGGACACCGGGAGTGTCCATCATGTCCGGATATGGCCCATTTGCTGGAGGACATTGAAAAACCATGTCTGGCCGCAGCTGAGTTCTCCCTACAAGATAGGGTGCAAAGAGCTAGCCATTTGAACGAGCAACTCATGATAGAGGAGCACCAGGATCAATGGCTGATGCACGCTCCCTTAAATGGAGAGTTGAAGTCCATGATGGACCTAGCAGTTCTGATGGAAGAAGGTCAAGGGCTTCAGACCCTCAAGCTGATACCCAGATGCAAATTCTAGCAACTTTACGGGATTTGGCTGGCAAGATGGATCATTTTAGGCCCCAGAATATGGGGTTAAGCACACAACAGCATGCAGTTCCATCTGTTGTCTCTGAAGACGATATAACTCCAAATCAGGGGGGATAACATTCCTGACACTATTTCTCTCCATGCTTATGACTCTCTTTTTGGCAGTAATGATTAGGATGCGAGTGAGGAAGATCAAAGAGATGAGTCCAGGTATTCTGCTAATGATAGAGACAGTACACAACCTGACATTCTTACGAGAATTCTTAGTGCTGCAAGAATTTTAGGTCTGGAAACACAGACTGAGGCGTCAACGGCATCAGTGGTGCAAGGAGTGTGGGCTGGGGTCTCCCAGTCCCAACCATCTGTTTTGATCCCTGTTACTCAGGACTATTCACAAATGCTAAGCAAAGCTTGGAATAACCCCAAAGCTGCACCCTAGTTCAATGCTGGTTGCAGACGTTTTGCTAATATACAATATGCTGCAGAAACGGGCATGGGAGGTGTTTTCTGGCCCTGGAGGTGTTCTGACATGCTCTGACATTTGTGCTTATTTCTGTTACTTGTGACATTTTCATGGCTAAAGTCTGATTACACTGTATTTAGCACAAACTCTGCTACAATAATATGTCAGCAGCATGTAAAAGTTTGTAGTTTTGAGATAATGACATTTATGCGTGGTTTGTGGAAAAAACTAAAAAAAATTGTCACTGAAATAAGGTCATGAAACCTATACTGATTATTTCTTCACACATTTTTTTTAATTGTATCACGTAGCCTAAAATATTTGCTTCAAAACTATGTGAAAATCATCCTGACTGCTCATTCAGATAAGACAATATATTGATTTAAAATTTGTAAGACGTGTTTTGTGTAAGGAAGCTTTATGCGAGTAGGCGTAAATCCTGAATATTAATGTCTTTCACACCTGAGAAAGACAAAGACCCTCCCCTAACGGCCCTATTAGGAGCTGTCAGGCCCTATCATTCTGAGCAACCTAGCCTGGTCACTCTGTGTAAAGCAACTAGAAGAGAGAGAGAGAGAGAGAGAGAGAGAGAGAGAGAGAGAGAGAGAGAGAGAGAGAGAGAGAGAGAGAGAGAGAGAGAGAGAGAGAGAGAGAGAGAGAGAGAGAGAGAGAGAGAGAGAGAGAGAGAGAAAAATAAAAAAATAAAATTCTCTCTCTCTCTCTCTCTCTCTCTCTCTCTCTCTCTCTCTCTCTTCTAGTTGCTTTACACAGAGTGACCAGGTGTCTCTAATTTGATTAATTAGCTGTTGTTAAAAGAACTGAGACGTTGTTTGTTATACACACCCTGATGAAGGCATGTAGCCGCAACGTGTAGGTGTACTTCTCACCAATTTTTAAAGTAAGCCAAGAATGAAATAAAGGCTTTTTAACTTTTTTCACTGACATTCGAGTGCCTTGGAATTCTTGTCTTCAGAGATATACTATCCCACAACCAAAGAGCACCGAGATTTTATACCCCATGCAGCACTTTTGTTTTTGCCTTAAACTTTGAAGAACATTGTACATACCTTTCATTTCCAAGGTGTTTGATTTTTCACTTTACCATGTTCATGTACAGAGACTCATGTGCATGTTGAAGTCTACAGGACTCATCAGTGGGGCATCTGGTCCCTGTAAAAAAAAAAAAAAAAAAACTGTGAACATGCTGATATCAAGAGAAACTATAGGGCTGCACGATTTTGGGAATACATTTTAGATTTTTCTGGTTAAAATTGCTTTTTAAAATTCACAGAATACACACACACACACACACGCAAATGTTTCCAACAATATATAATGAACACCAGGTTTGTTGTGCCTTGTAGGCATAGGCTACGCACAGTGCTGCATAAAATAATATTAACAATAACCTATAGCAGGCAGCCTATAGCCCTAAATCTTTAAAAAGGAACACTTCAGTAACAACTACGCTAGAGAAAAATATATTGATTATCATATGTAACTTCAAATGTTTCCAATCGTTATGATGTTATGAAATGAGATTGGAGTAAAAACATGAAGCCTAATGTTTGGTGTGTTTTGCTTTTCAAACGCACAGCACGTTTTGAATATGAAACATTCAAACGCACAGCGCGCTCCAAAATATGAAACATTATGGTTACCATACTATACATATCTACGTTTTAGCAGATATCCACAAACACAGTATTTAACAGTAAACACAGGTCTAAATATTATAATATTCACCATATATCTAGCAACAGTTCAACTGCAATGTGAAGTTTATGCAACAATAACATTAACTAATATAATTCAGAATACATTTCTTACCTTACATCTTTCTTGTCTTCAAATCATGTTCTTCTTCTTCTGAGGTAAATCCAAAGTAAGCTCACGAGAGCTGTGTCCCAATGTGAAGGCTGCATCCTTCGAAGGACTGAAGACTTAAAGGATGCAGCCTATGCGTCTTTCGAAGGACGCACAATGTAGCCTTCGTAGGATTTCCTAATTGCGCAACCAGGTGTTTCTGATCACCGCTCCAGGCACCAAGCAACGGTGCGAGAGGACAGCTGCCATCCTGATAATTCATTTGATATAGCCTAATTTAGTAAACAGCTATGGAGCCAGAATTGGCTATTGTCATTTTTATGTTTTATATTTTACTGTAGGACATGTTGAGGATGTTTCAGCCCCAGCGCTGCCAGGCCATGTATTTTCGGTTTAGCCCGGTTTGAATATTAAACCCAACTGAATATTAAAAAGTCCAGTATTTCTCGCGCTCGTCATCGGCAGCTGTCACATTTGCCAGGAGACAAGAACAATCCTCCGTAGGCTAGACTGGTCCGAGCGCTTCAGATGCGCCCTTTGATATGGGACGCAGCTGTAGTTAGAAACAATTTGTTAATATTGTGACAATAGACCTACATTTTGTTTCTTTAATTTTCGGAACTGCATATTTCTTTACGTATTCATGTTCAAATGTGAAGTAACCTACTGAAGTACTTTTTTCCCCTCACATATTATTTTACATTAAACTACACAAAAGTATATAATGTAACAACCTTAAAAATATACAGAAGTAAAATGCAGTAGTAGCATAATATAAATACAAAACTATCATAAAATTCCCAACAAGGAGTTTTTTCCCCTGCCGAATACATACCTCTAGTTTTACTCTTGATACTTTAAGTACATTAGAGTATGCAAGATAATTTTGCTTAACTAAGGTTTTAGTAGTTTTTCCCCAATGCAGTATTAGTAGTTATTAAAAGTACTTTTCTCAGAAATATACTCTTTTTGAAAAAAAAAAAAAAAAAAACCTCAGTGACATGGGAGCTGCGATTGAATCAGCCCTGCAAACCTGTTGGTAGACAGTGGACAGTGTAAATATGCACTCAAACACTCTGGACACCATCCCAGATGATGTCCCACCAGCAGAGAGGCCTTACCAGGGGCAGCCCATCCCGGTCCAGCGGCTCCACCAGGGTCTCCCTGCTCAGCTCAATAAAAGTCTACATCATTTTTTTCTTATTTTATGTATTGTAAATGTAAATGTTTATGTTGATTTTGATATGTTTAACGTATGTTGTTCATAGTTGGAAAAAGTACTTTAATGTAGCCCTTGGAACAAATGATTTTCATAATTTTTAAAAAAAAAAAAAAGTATAGAAGAATTTGTTTCATGTAGAAATTATTACTGTCATTACAAAAATAAACAATGACCAGAACAATTCATTCTCTTTTATTTACACATTTAAAGTTGCATAAAAACAATGTACATATTTTTTCTTTCCTTTTAAAAAATAAAAGTGAAAAAAGTTAAACAAGAATATGTAGAACAAATATATATTTTTCAATCATTCTCTCAAGAAGAGAAAACAGCCTGTCCATCCTCTCCCTACTCTCCTGTGCTCTCCTCGCCTCTGCCTCCCTCTCTAGTTGCCCTTTGTCTCGCCGCCTTCGTCCTGGTGGTGCTGGTGCTGGTTTTTCTGGTGGTGCGGGTGCTGATGCTGCTGCCCCTGGCTCCTCTTCACCGTGGGCACCCACTGCTGAATTCGGCCCTGGTGTGTCCTCAGGGATTGAGGCAATGACGACAGGGGGGTTGGTGCAATGCCTCTGTCCCAACACCTCATCCATGAGGACAAACCAGGGCCAAGTTTCAGCAGTGGGTTTCCCACTCACACCCTCACCTGTCCCAGACCACTTGAAATCCTAAGGGCAGAGCAAATGAACCATGGCGTGTTAACAACAACCACACAATACATTTCAGCAAAGACGTGTATTAACTTTCTTACTTTGTATTTTTTTTCTCCTGAATTGCTCTAAAAAAGCTTAACACAGGGGTGCAATCTTAAGTGCATTGTTAACACTGCAAAATATGACACATCAAGACATGCATACAAAATACTTCAGAAATCATAATTTCTGGAAACTCAAATTTGGTTAAAACCACATAGCTTTCATGACAGCACAACAAAAACACATATTCACGAGTTCACACTTACATATAATTGAATGGGTAAGTTTAATGCGTATATGGCGTGCTGTCCGGAGGGAGGGCTCCGAGGTCGGAGTTCAGCCCGAACCCAGAGTACTCCCCCCGTATGTAAGTGTTTAGTACTAGAAGTGTGGAGAAGGGGTGGTGGAGGGATGCTGCAAAAAACTGTCAATGGAATGAGGTGAGACTGCTGAGTATTTATACCTCTCACCATTGATTGCTGAGTGCTTTCCACTTGTGTTAATTATCTGAACGTGCTCCTCCCGAACCTTGTTAATAAAACATCATAAAGTGAAACCCCATTCCCTTATCCCACAAGTTTTGCCTCAAACTACCTGACAAATGAAGGCATTTGGATTCTGTTCCCAGCTATGCCTGGACAGCTGGGAGAAGAAAATCTCAGATCGTTGGGTACTCACTTCGATAAAAAACGGATACAGAATCCAGTTCCGGCAATGACCAGGTATCCTTCGTTTTCAGGTATCCACTTAACTGTGGTCAAGGACTCAGTCCAGGCAAAAATTTTATCCAAAGAAATAGCAACCCTTCTGAGAAAGAAGGCAATTACTCAGCTACAACCCAACGAACAGCACACTGGGTTTTATTCAAACTATTTCCTCATGCCCAAAATAGATGGTGGTCTCCGGCCCTTCTTAGACCTAAGATGTTTGAATGCCAAACAAGTGGTTTACAACACTAGACCTCAAAGATGCATACTTTCATGTGCCTATTCATCCAGATCACAGGAAGTTGCTTCGCTTTGCTTTTCAAGGCCAAGCATATCAATTCAAGGTCCTGCCCTCTGGCCTTTCCCTCTCTCCCCGTGTATTTACCAGAGTGGTGTCAGCCGCCCTTTACCCTCTTCATGCTGTGGGTATAAAGATCCTTCCATACCTGGACGACTGGTTGATCTGTGCACCAAGCCAGAGAGGCCGTTATCAACCATATACAAGAACTCGGGTTCCGTATGAATCACAAAAAGATCAATCTCGAACCACGGCAAAAAACAGTATTTGTCGGGTTAGTTTTGAACACCCTAATAATGACAGCATCTCTATCCCCACAGAAGGTAACAAAGTTATTTACCCTGGCTCAATATTTTCGCTTAGGCAAGCGAATGGAGTTGGCACAGTTCCAAAAATGAATGGGGATGATATCGGCAGCAATAAAGGTAGTGCCTCTGGGACTGCTCAAAGTATGACCATTGCAATGGTGGGTCAACAAATTTCAACTCCGCCCCAAATTACGCAGGCGAGTGAAGTTGAAGGTCATACAGAAGTGTGTTCAGGCTCTGCATCCATGGATAAGAAGCAGGTTGGATCAAGGGGTTCCTCTGGGGAATGTACCAGCAAGGAGAATGGTGGTGACAACCAATGCTTCTCTGACAGGTTGGGGGGCTGTCTGGCTAGGCAGAACAGTCAGAGGCTCATGGGTGTTTCCCTGGACCATGGAACACATCAATGTGCTTGAGCTGAGAGCAATCTATCTGTCTTTGAGACACTTGATTCTGTTCCTACAGGACAAGCATGCCCTTGTAAGGACAGACAATATGTCAGCAGTTTATCACATCAATCATCAAGGAGGCACCAGGTCATTGCGCTGCCTCCAGGAAACCAGGAGACTTCTGTTTTGGGTCTACCCGAGACTTGCCTCTCTCAGGGCAGTCAATCTCTGATTGCCAAAACTGGACCTCTCCCTGGGGAATGACGATGAACGGCCAAGGTGGGCCTTTGGGACTGGATGCACTGTCTCACGAGTGGACGGGGGGGTTATTATACGCTTTTCCTCCCCTACCATTGATTTCTCATGTGCTCAAACGGGTGGATCTGGGACATTGCAGGATCTAACTGATTGCCCCGAAATGGCCAAAGAGACATTGGTTCTCACTTTTCCTACGTCTGGTACAGGCCATCTGGCCATCTGTGGCCACTACCAATCAGAGCAGACCTGTATTGCATACAGTGTAAACTCCCTCAAGTGCTACATTCATAGTATACGCGTAAATGCGCTGAATTCCCACTCCCATTTACTTCATTTAGAGCGGGCGTCGCGATCTGTGCACTGCTGTGTCTCTAGTATGAGCACACAATGCGCGCTGTGAAGGTGTGTTGGGGACAGTCTAAAACTGTGGAAAAACACCTGTACTGAAATTGGAGGACCAGATTCAGTATGCAGTGCACCTTATGACCCATTGGTGTGTTTTTTTTTTACTTTTCTTTTCAATTAATATGATTTAAATGGTGATGAGTGTACTGTTTTGATGCATTTTAAAAATATGGATGATAGATATTCTTCAATATTTCTGACAAAGAACAAAAGATAATATGAATTACAGTATGTACAATGTTTTTTATTTATTTATTAATTGTAGTGCACAGTGTTTATTATAATGGGGGTTTAATGCACAGCTCAGTACTCACTACTCATTCCTCATGACTACTTTTAAATAAGCTACTTTTTTGGACAAGTACTTTTTACTCTACTCACACTACATTTTTTGGAATGTCAAGTCAAGTCACATTTATTTGTATAGAGCTTTTTACAATATAGATTGTATAAGAAAATAATGTCACAGTCCAGCTCAAGTAAGTTCAGTGATGTTTAATTTTTGTTTTAAAAAAAAGTTATTAAATTAGTTCATTTATATATATATATATATATATATATATATATATATATATATATATATATATATATATATATAGCCGCTCTGGAATAAACCGCGATGTCATCGTCCAGCTCAGTTCAGTTCTTGTATAATAGTGTCACTTCAGACAGATCAATTTCTGCCCACGTACAAACGCAGAGCGCAGACAGGACAGAGCAAAGCCAGGGCTGGGTCTGCCTCCTTCAGGGGCAATGCTTGCAGGTTGACCACCTGGTCTATGAAGGGAGTGGTAGGAACCTTGGGCACATAGCCAGGCCGGGGTCTCAGTACAACATGATTGTCACCCGGCCCGAATTTTGGTCGCTCCTCGTGACTATCGCACAGTTGAAGCAGAGCTACGAACTGATTGCCCTAAACTCAGTGTTTTTTCCCTCACTGCGCATGCACGAAAACAGTTTCATCTGCAGCAAAAAAAAAAAAAAAAAAGTTCTGTAGTTCAAAGCTATTACTGCTGCTTACCTCCAGTTCGTGTTGCAAAATTGATTAACCATTACCCACTTCTTCCAAGCCACCTGCGATGTACACTTTGCCTCTATCTTTGCCTTTTTTTTAAATAAAGCTGTTTTTAATTTTCATTGATGAATTATTGCAGTGTTCGGACATATTATAGACTGTTATTAATCAATTATATGTATATAATTCATTGTAATCGACCTAAATGTTTTAGACAATTTTTAATGAGGATAAGTAAAGCTTATATGTAGGCTAATATTTTATTATCCTCACAGCGCGTTGGTTATGCGGTGATGCGCTATGAAATTGTTGCGTTGCTATTTAATTATAATAGCCTATCAGTTTAATAATAAAAGTAGCCTTCCCTAATAATAATAATAATACAATAATACTAGCCTACTAATAATTTAATATATAAATTGGAAATGCTAAATCTTCTTGATAGCTGATGCTTGTTTTGACAATATCTCTGGATAGGCTACATGATATCGTCCATAGGCGCAACCCGGCATGAGGATTTATCGCACTTATTCGCGCATATTTCACACGTATAGTGTGAGCATTTAAGTCGCAGCTCGACGTTCGGACCGTACAGTGTGAGCACATAAATCCTGAGCTTTGGCTTTACATCGCATGCGATCTACTCGTTCAGTGTGAGAAGGTTCCTTGCTGAAATCGCTCAGACATCGCACAGTGTATGCTCGCCTTAAGTTTGAAGCTCCCCTTGAGCCTCCTTGGTTGCTGCCTCTTTCTTCGGAGCATGGTTAGGCCTCCTCTCGTTAAGTAACTCTCTGGATACTATGCCTCTTGAGCCTCTGGTCCCCAGACCTCTGCTCTGATAGCATCTTCAAGTAATTAGACTCGTAACGAGCCTCTTTGAGAGTTGTCTTTATGATTGAGTTTACGGACCTCCTCTCGCACTAGAGAGTCGTTATGTTTGAGGCCTCTGATTCTGGAGTTGATCTGCTCATTGGAGCTCCACTCAGATAAGCATAATCAGGTAGATAGGTTCTTGTGAGCCTCCCTGACTGCTTTCTTTGGGATAGTGTTGACTCTCTATAGAGTCATACTACTGAGGCCTCCTGCTCTCCGGAGCCTCCTTGAC
The DNA here is from genome assembly GCF_964197995.2 of Scardinius erythrophthalmus. Taxonomy (NCBI): domain Eukaryota; kingdom Metazoa; phylum Chordata; class Actinopteri; order Cypriniformes; family Leuciscidae; genus Scardinius; species Scardinius erythrophthalmus. The sequence continues at coordinate 33,802,987 of NC_138228.1, forward strand.
TGCTATTTTTTGAAGCAAGTATTGGATGCCATCTTACTGAGATCTACGTTCCCTGGGGCTCTGCCCGGTTAGCATGTTCAAGTAGCTCTCTGTGAAGCCTCCCTGAAATCTCTTGAATTTAGCATTTTTGGCCTCCTCTCGCTATAGAGAGTTGCTCTGCTGAGGCCTCCACTCCCCAGATCACCGCTCGGAGCCCTGCTTCAAAACAAAGTTGATAGGCGCATGGTGTGCCTCCTTGAATATCTGTTCTTAGCATCAGACATAGTGAGCCTCGTCTCACTACAGAGACGCGACATGTTGAGGCTTGTGTCCTTGAAGCTTAGACAGCGGGGATGTTCTACCGCCTTTAAACTCGAGCATTGCCTTGCAAGCTTCCTAGCATGGGATAAGCATGGGACAAATAAGCATGGGACAGTTTGAAAGCAGCAGCCTGTCAGTGGGTACTAAAATGAGTTGAAATAGTCTTGGCACTTGAACCCGCAGTCCGCCTATGCCTATTGTTTCCCGACCCGCACCGCAAATGACCCCGTAAATATTATTCAGGTACCCTCCCGCATGCAGGATTCTGAGTTGGGGAAAGGTGGCCACATGCAACAGTACAGGCCATAGGAAAGACACATAAGGTCCATAGAAAAGGACTTCCTTCTTCTTCTGGTTGCTGTTCGTGTGAAAACATCCAGTCAGACTGCGGGACCTTTACCCCAGTGCACAGCCATGCAGCCGGAGGAGCCTCAAGTTAGAACCAGCCCTGTCGTAACTTCCCTGTGCATAACCGAGTCAGAATAACATCGCAAGCTTATTTCTTCATTCAACCCAGAAGAACTTTATTGCAACTTCACCACCATTAAACTGCACCTGGACGCTGGTTCAACGGATAAGACATTGCCAGTATATCGTATATAATCACATTCTGCCAGTGTTTGCTAATGGACACTTAGGCCCTGTCCTAAATGTCACCCTAAGCCCTCCTGGTCAAGTCAAGTCAAGTCATCTTCATTTATATAGCGCTTTTAACAATGTAGATTGTTTCAAAGCAGCTTTACAGAGATAAACGTATAATTTATGGTAACAGAGATTGTTTTGGCTTTATAGCGGTTCTTTAGTAAAGTTATTTTCCAGCTAAGGTTAGTTATGATTGATTCGCTTCCGTCGCAACAATCATTTGTTATTAAATTAGGGGCCGCTAAGACGACACCATTCTCTCTACATAGACTTTAAACGCAAACCTGTGAGAAACGCTGATGGGTTCACATGCGCATTAAGAATTGGTTCTATAGTTATGTGCGTTTGAATATATGTACGCAGGTTTGTAATTCCCTACAAACCAAGCCTAAACAAAGTACTGGTGTTTCCTTATAATTTTTGATACAGAATTTTATTTTATTTTATCAATTCGGGGTAGATACGCGAATTGAGTTTCCCGACAACGCTTTTATCTGTAGAGTGGTAAAGGGATCCTCCATAGGGAGAGACTAGTTGGCACTTCAGCACTGCGTTGTCATCGGGTCCAGGCGCAGGTCCTTCATCAGATCTGGATACGGCCTGGATCCGGCAGGCTGCGGGAAAACCTTGGGATAAACAAAGACACTAAAATTAGCGTAGATGCCATTCTTCTTATGATGTAACGAGTACATCAGGATTTATGGGAAGTGTTCCCGGTTCCAGCTGACCTAATCTATGCAGCCTAACATTGAATTATAGAAGTCTATAATGTATTATGTGAAAGCTAGGTCAAAGAGATGTGTTTTTAGTCTAGCTTTGAACTGACAGAGTGTGTCTGCTTCCCGGACAATGGTAGGAAGTCTGTTCCAAAGTTTTGGTGCTAAATAGGAGAAAGATCTACCGCCAGCAGTCGATTTTGATATTCTAGGTATTATCAACTGGCCGGAATTTTGAGATCGCAATAGACGTGAAGGACTATAATGCGTTAAGAGCTCGCTCAAGTACTGCGGAGCTAAACCATTTAGTGCTTTGTAAGTGATCAGCAATATTTTAAAATTGATGCGATGTTTAATAGGGAGCCAGTGCAGTTTTGACAGAACCGGGCTAATATGGTCATACTTCCTGGTTCTGGTAAGAACTCGAGCTGCTGCGTTTTGAACTAGCTGTAGTTTGTTTATTAAGCGTGCAGGGCAACCACCCAGTAGAGCATTACAATAATCTAGCCTTGGGGTCATGAACGCATGAACTAATTGTTCCGCATTTGTCAATGAGAGCATATGACGTAATTTAGATTTTTAAGATGGAATAATGCAGTTTTACAGATACTGGACACGTGACTTTCAAATGAAAGATTGGTATCAAAGAGCACACCCAGGTTCCTAACCAACGACGAAGACTTAACAGAGCAGCCATCAAGTGTTAGACAGTATTCTAGGTTATTACGTGAGGAAGTTTTTTGTCCAATAATTAGAAACTCCAATTAGAAATTGGAGTCATCCAATTTTTTATATCCGCTATGCATTCCGTTAATTTTGTGAATTGGTAAGTTTCGTTAGGTTTTGAAGAAATATAGAGCTGAGTATCGTCGGCATAACAGTGAAAGCTAATGCCATGTTTCCTAATGATATCTCCTAATGGTAGCATGTACAGAGTGAACAGCAGCGGTCCTAGTACTGAGCCTTGTGGTACGCCATACTGAACTTGTGATCAATGAGACATCTCTTCATTTACTGCTACAAACTGATAACGGTCAGATAAGTATGATTTAAACCATGCTAGTGCAATTCCACTAATGCCAACATAATTTTCGAGTCTATTTAAATGAATTTTGTGGTCGATAGTGTCAAATGCAGCACTAAGATCGAGTAACACTAATAGAGAGACACAACCATGATCGGATGATAAGAGCAAATCATTTGTGACTCTAACGAGAGCAGTCTCAGTACTATGGTACGGTCTAAATCCTGACTGGAAATCCTCGCAGATATCATTTCTTTCAAGAAAGGAACACAGTTGTGAAGATACTGCTTTTTCTAATATCTTTGACAGAAAAGGTAGATTCGAGATCGGCCTGTAATTGACTAATTCTGTAGGATCAAGTTGCGTTTTTTTAACAAGCGGTTTAATCATAGCCAGCTTAAAGGTTTTTGGTACGTATCCTAGAGACAAAGATGAATTAATGATATTAAGAAGAGGATCTATGACCTCTGGAAGTATTTCTTTCAGTAGCTTAGTCGGTATAGGGTCTAACATACATGTTGTAGATTTAGATGATTTAACGAGTCTAGTAAATTCTTCCTCTTCTATAGCAACGAACGAATCAAATTTTTCCTCCGGGAGACTACAATGCACTGCCTGATGCGATACTGTAGTAGACGGTTGCATAGTTATAATTTTCTCCTTGATATTATCAATCTTATAAGTGAAGAAGTTCATAAAGTCATTACTGCTGTGTTGCTTGGAAACTTCGGTGCTTGAAGCTTTCTTTTTCGTTAGTTTAGCCACCGTTTCAAATAAATACCTAATATTATGTTTATTTTCTTCTAATAGGTTTGAAAAATAAGCAGATCTAGCAGCTTTTAAGGCCTCTCTGTAAGCAATCGAGCTCTCTTTCCATGAAATGCGAAATACCTCTAGTTTTGTTTTCTTCCAGTTGCGCTCCATTTTTCTGGCTGCTCTCTTAAGGGCCTGAGTGTGCTTGTTGTACCACGGCGTTGGACTATTTTCTTTAATCTTCTTTAAGCGCAACGGAGCAACTGTGTCTAAAGTGCTGGAAAAGAGAGAGTTAAAAGTTTCTGTTGCAATATCGAGTTCTTCTAAGCTATCTGGGATGATGTGATGGTGAAACTGATTAGGAAGATTATTAATAAAGCAATCTTTAATGGCAGAAGTGATAGGTCTAACATATTTGAAACACGGAGTCGACTTTGCAGCCTTGGCTAAATGAAGTTTACACGAGACTAGATAATGATCTGAGGTGTCATCGCTCTGCTGCAGAATTTCAACGGCATCAACATCTATTCCGTGTGATAATATTAGATCTAGAGTATGATTACGACGATGAGTAGGTCCTGACACGTGTTGTCTAACTCCAATTGAGTTTACAATGTCTTTAAATGCCAATCCCAATGCATCTTTTTCATTATCGACGTGTATATTAAAATCACCAACAATTAGTACTTTATCTGCAGTCAATATTAATTCTGATAGAAAGTCCGCAAATTCTTTGATAAAATCTTTATGGTGCCCTGGTGGCCTGTATACAGTAGCCAGCACAAATCTCAAACGTGATTTATCATTTATACTATATATTTTTACATTAAGTACTAACACTTCAAAAGAATTATATTTAAAACTTGATTTCTTAGTGGTTTTGAAAATATTACTATAGATTACAGCAACTCCTCCCCCTTTGCGTTTCAGACGAGGCTCATGTTTATAACAGTAATCTTGCGGGGTGGACTCATTTAAAGTAATGTAATCGTTTGGTTTTAGCCAGGTTTCTGTCAAACACAGCACATCTAGGTTATTATCTGAAATCATATCATTAACAATGAGTGCTTTTGAAGTAAGCAATCGAATATTCAGCAACCCAAGCTTTAGCATTTGCTCATCTGTATTATAGCTGTTTTTTATTTGTTCAACATCAATTAAATTTTTAACCTTAGATGGGTTTAAACGTTTTTTGGATTTCCAAATTCGGGGAACAGACACAGTCTCTATATGATGATAGCTAGGTGAAAGAGGCTCTATGTGATGGGATTTAACTGACCTTGGTGACGCGAGGCCGCTAGCAGACAGTCGGTTTAGCCAGTCTGTCTGCTTCCTGACCTGAGCCCCAGATTGTCATGTTTGAGCTCTAAGACTATGTGCCATATTACTAGAGAGAAGAGCAGCACCATCCCAGGAGGGATGAATACCATCTCTTTTCAACAGGTCAGGTTTGCCCCAAAAACTTTTCCAATTGTCTATAAATTCTATATTATGTTGCGGACACCACTTAGACAGCCAACCATTAAGCGAACACAATCTACTAACTATCTCATCACTCCTGCGAACAGGAAGGGGGCCAGAGCAAATTACAGTGCTTGACATCGTACTTGCGAGTTCACACACCTCTTTAATATTAATTTTGGTGATCTCCGACTGGCGGAGTCGAACATCATTTACGATTAGCATTAGCCAGCACTTTTAAATTTGCTTTGATGTCAGGCGCTCTGGCTCCCGGCAAACATGTGACTATGGTGGTTGGTGTCTCTATCTTCACGTTCCGTGTAATAGAATCGCCAATAACTAGGGCACAATCATTCTCAGTGGGTGTTTCACTGAGCGTGGCAAATCGATTTGTTATGGTAATCGGAACGGAAGAGTGTTTTTTTGATCTGCGACTAGCGATCCCTCACTGTCACCCATTTGCCCGGCTGCGCAGGCACTAATTCAGCTGGAACCGCATCATGTAAAGAGTTCACTATGCTAGGCGCATCCAAAATAGTATCTGAAGCTCAGAAAGTTTGGATGCGTGTTTCTAGTTCTGAAATCTTCTCTGTCAGCCTAACTGTCTCCTTGCATTTATCACATATAAACCCTATATTGCCAACAGAGAAGGCTATGCTAAACATGTGACATGAATTGCAGGTGACAATAACAGGACAAGACATTACTCACTGTGTTTGTTGACTGATTCTTACTCACCTGAGCTTTTATGAACTCAAAGACGCGAGCGTGCGAGAGAAAAATAAATAAATAAAAATAGCTGAGCGCACGGGTGGCGCGTTAACAGGCTAGCGAATTACTAGCGTGTTGTGCTAGTAGTAACGAAAGCTAGCGATGTCAGGTTAATCTGAGATGTTGGGTAAGCTGTATTTAGTAGTAGTATAAACAACTAGAAATTGTAGTAAATGATGGTTCAAAACAAGGAAATACGAGGCTAAGACGGAGCTTACAGCACCGAAGCAAACACACTCACAGCAGGCAGCGAGGCAGACAGGAGCAATCAAGCGAGGCAGACAGGAGCAATCAACCAACAAAAAAAAACAATCCTGGTCTTCAAGTCCACACTTTTGAGACATTATGCCCTTGTGGCCAAGTTTGTAAGACTGCAAGTGCACATAAAGTGTGCATTTGGGCCTTAGTTCCAGAAATAATTAATTAACACTGATTGGCAGATGGAATCAAAGGGTCATCCTGGTTAGCATGGCCTCATTAGTCCCTGATGGTAGTTAGATGTCCTAATTATACTATCTGCAAAAGCATCCTTCTCCATCGGAAGACATACAGAGTTTGTATGTTTGCCAAGCAACATTAAAATTGTAAATGTTTCAGTAATTTTTTGGAGGGATCTTATACTTCCGGGGGTCCTGTTAAAGCTGAGCAAGTGCCATTGAGATGAATGGGAATGCTAACAGTAGCTTTCTTTAGGTATTATAGACCTCTCTGGATGGCACCACAAGATGGTGCACAGGCCCTGGTGGTGCACTAGCAACTACCACTGTTGACTGTCCATTTCATGCTTTAAAGTGTCAACAACATGTCAACAACAACACCTTCATGTACACATGCAAGCCAAATATCATAATTTACTTTAAATTGTACATAGACCTTTTGGAACAAACTAAAAACAAAAAAGCACTGAAAATATTTTAAATGCAATGAAATGTATGCAACTTTTTTCCTGGCAGCTGATGTTCTTAATAATATGACTATGCAACACCCATTGTACTTGTGGCATTAAAAAAATTGTCCCAATTTAAATGATGTGTCTTTATCTACTATTTCCTAACATTTAAATTACTCATTTAATACAATGCACTTTATTTACATTGTACTTATATTTAAAAAAATACCTGCATGTAATTACAGCTGTAATACATTTCTGTAATTACATCTATCTAAACCTTAACTTACCCTTAAACCTACCCATACCCCCAAACCTGTCCTTAACTTTACCCGTATCCACCTTAATAGCAGCAAAAGCATGAACATGAACACAAGTACATTGTACTTATTTTTGATGCAAGTACATATTAGTTAAGGACACCTAAACATGTGACAGTACACACACTTTATAGATCAGTTAGACAACTAGCTTATCAAAATAATTTCTTTAATTATACATAGATTTCTCATTTAACATTTATTGTGCATTCAACTCATTTCTAAAAAATAATAGAAAAAATCAATATAAAAATGAAAGATAGTAAAACCTATCAACTTTACAGTGCATAGTAAAAAGAAATTAACAGAGAAATTTAAATGTTTAGGGCAAAATCAATATAAAAAAAAGTAATATATACAGAGTTAAAAAAAAAGAAATTCACTTTCCTCTAACAAATGAGTATGTAATCCCTGAGAACATTGCAAACCTTCTGTCAGATGCTGTTTTCAGCCTTGAGAGAACAGGATGCTATGCACAGATAGCACACCTAAAGGTCAATCGTTTTCTTTATGTAATGACAATGTAAAAGCATAATTTTGGGTTGTGTACATGAACTGACTCATTATTTGAGACAAGACTGGCTCAGAGTTCTGCCTCAGACTGGAATCGGCAGGTTGTCCCTGAAACAGGAAGCTTGTTGGGGAACCGGGTAGCTGCACAGATCCTGATATATGCGAGCCATCTGATCACTGGCCATGTCATCTGAGATCTCCAAATTCCCACTGCTATACTGGGATCGCCGGGCGGTCACTGTATCCACCAGTTGCTGACAGTTCAATGCTGTGATCTGTTTGGATAAAGAATTAGGTTATTCCTGTGTTTCATAATGTTTTCAATTCAGGTAATTAAGAAAATGAACAGAAAATTTTGAAAAGAAGATAATTGTATACAAGTAACCTAACAAATGTAATTCATATTAAGAAATTAGTCTTTAAGGTTCAGTTTAACACTTTACAATAAGTTCAATAAGTTAATGCACTAGGTATCATACACTAAAAATGATCAACAACTTTTTAAAGCTTTAATTAATCTAGGTTAATGATAATGATAACACTTTACAATAAGGTCTCGTTTGTTAACATTAGTTGATGTATTAACTAACATGAACTAACAATGAGCAATACATTAGTTACAGTATTTATTAATCTTTGTTAATGTTAGTTAATAACAATACAGCTATTTATTGCTTGTTCATGTTAGTTCACAGTGCATTAAATACAACATTTGATTTTAATAATGTATTAGTAAATGTTGAAATTAATATTAACTAAGATTAATAAATGCTGTAGAAGTACTGTTCATTCTTAATCCATATTAGCCAAATTAGTTAACTAATGTTAACTAATGAAACCTTATTGTAACCATGTTAATTTATAAATCTACTATTTTTTAATAATACATTAATATAAATAGCTATTTCATACTAAAAATGTACATTTACTTAGATTAATAAATGCTGTAAAATAATTATCCATTGTTAGTTCAGGATACCTACATTAACAAATTGAACTTCACTCTAAAGTGTTAGTTTTATTTATTTATTTTATTTATACAAATTATTTTAACATAATAGAAAGAAAGCTCGTTTTAATATCATGAATTGGAGAATACACTAAATTAGATCATTCATGTTTGTAAATATAATATATTTTATATTAATTACCTGCACAATGATTAATTTGCTCTTGACAGTGCTGAAATCATTAAACTCTTCCCCAAAGCAAAGCATGATGGTGGGCTCTGGAGGGTGACAATGACCCTCTTGATATAACTGCAGTGCTGCAAGAAAATAAAACAAAACAAATGTAAATATTTCTTATTTTTATGTGTGATCTAAATCTTATCAGTTGTTGATTAGTACATAATTAATAAATCAGGTCAATTGTATTTCAATAATAAGGACAATAAATAAATTGGGTTACACTTTAAGTTGTCATTGTTACAGTGTAATTATATATTTAAGTACTGAGTAATATTAAGCAACTACATGTACTTACTATAGGGTTAGGGTAGGATTATGATTTGGTTGAGGGTTAGTTGCATGTAATTATGCATAATTTACTGTTATTACTATGGTAAGTACATGTAACATATGTAACAAGGACACTGTAAAATAAAGTGTTACCATGAATTGATAAACTAAACTCATTCATTAAAAATTATTTATTTATTTAAGAGTTCTTTACTTTGACGATAACTTTATTAATGATCTTTCAGTACCTTATATATACTACATATACTGTCATGCAATTGTGAATGTATTTCAACAGTCTAGTACTGAAATAGACTTGAAATAGAGTTATAACATGTCTAGAAGGATCTTTGTTTACCTTGCAGGAACCTGGCAGTGTCAAAGATCTTCACCACAGCATCTCGCTCTAGTTTGCCAGGGTTGGGGTTGTACTGAGTATCCTGGCCACTCCAGAATACTCTGCTCTGACACAGACGCTTGATAAAGATGCCCTCTCGGTTTGCACGCAGCAGTACGCCACGCTCCAAGTGACTGAAGAGCTTACGGGTGACATGACGCTGGCGTTCGTTCTCAATGAGGTCAACAGATGGGAAGCGGATGTTCTGGAGGCTGTCCGGTCCATACAAGAAGCCATTAGCCAAAGGGGGCTGACAGGGGGAGATACGGCATCCCTCTGGATGAGTGGTAACCATGCTGCCTACCAGCCGACCTCCATAGTAGAAACCAATCATCATCTGAGAGAACGCTGGAGGCATGGAGAAATTTGCGGTCAATCATCCCACTCAAATATATATATATATTTGTATATATATATATATATATATATATATATACTGTATATACACCATGATATTTCCAGGTTTTCCATAGAAGTAGGAACCCTAAAATTATGAATTAATTAATCAAATGCTAAATTAATTCTACCATGGTCACTCTGGGTATGGAGGCTATAAAAGATGATGACAATTAAAAAAGGAAAAATTGTCTTTTTTGGGGACAGTCATGGCCTAATGGTTAGAGAGTTAGTTGCGGGTTTGCAAAGCACCTAGCTCCCAATCGTTCCCCGGGCGCCACAGCAAAATGGCTGCCCATTGCTCCGGGTGTGTGTGTTTTTTCACTACTCACTACTCCTAATGTGTGTGCACTAACTTGGATAGGTTAAATGCAGGGGAAAATTTTGAGTATGAGTTACCATACTTGGTCTTCACGTCGCTTTCACTTTTTCACTTTACATACAACAGAAAACACAACACATACACAACAGAAATTACATACCAGCACTGAATGTCCCTGCAGGATCCTGATGAACAACAGCAGCTGTGAATGTACATAAAACACATCAATATGAACACAAACGAGAAATTAGTCAATCTTACACCGTGTGTAGCATTTAAATGTGCAGCAGTGTTATTTTTAGAATTTCTATTTATTATTTTTGAAATCAGTTCTCAAGAAAGTACTTATGTTAAATTTACTTTTATCTTCTTTCTTAAAAAATATTAAAATGTAAGAAACAAGTCATAATTAGTGTTACCATTGTGAGATCCTTGCTGCCACCATTCCTGCACTGAAATCATGTTACTGCCTTCATCCAGGGGAGAATGACTACGCTTCAGGATGCCAATGTATTCCTCATTTGAAGACTGCACACAAACATTTTGTATAATTTTGTCATCAGAAAAATTTCACCACAGTCCACAATAAATCTTTAATCCCCTCTATTCCTTCGTCCATCATCATTCTAAAGGAAAACAGAGCAGTTAACAGGTGGAGAAATGACAATACCTCTTTAGTAGGTCCATCCAGGTCTGGTGAGCAGCCCATGACATTGGGGTCAATGTCAGTGATTGTGCCTTTACCCACTACAAAATAAAATATATGCCATTAATTCACTTCAATTGTAAAGACAATGGGATATTTAGATAAATAGTAAAGGCTCACTCCGTAGAGTCACTGAACTTCTTTTAATGTATGCCTGTAAGAATTTGCCTCTGTGCTATTTCTAATGTTTCTTGGAAAAGAAAAACAAAGCACACACACACACACACACACACACACACACACACACACATACACTTCTGTTCCTCCTCTGGCACAATCCGGTACACTTTGTAAGGCTCAGAGATGTCAAGCTGGGATCGGTCAGTAACTTCCTCAAAATCTGGGCTCTTGTTGAGTGCACAGCGCAATCTGGTCTTCCATGTCGCTGGTTCAGCTTTATCCCCCTCCTTAAACTTCCCTTTAAATATCGCCCACGCCTGTGAAAACACATGCTTAGTCAGACATCACCACAACATCAGAATTACTCTAAAGAAATAGACTTGTAAGGTAACTGAGAAGCTGAATATGGTGCACATTAGTGACCCTGGATCACAAAAACAGTCTTATGTTGCATGGGTATATTTGTGGCAATAGCCAACAAAACATTGTATGGGTCAAAATTATAGACTTTTCTTTTATGCCAAAAATCATTAGGATATTAAGTAAAGATCATGTTCCATGAAGATATTTTGTAAATTTCCCACCTTAAATATATAAAACATTTATTTTTGTGAATGGATACAGCACTATCACCAATAGAAATGAACAACTTTAAAGGCGATTTTCTCAATATTTCGATTTTTCTGTACCCTCAGATTCCAGATTTTCAAATAGTTGTATCTCGGCCAAATATTGTCCTATCCTAACAAACCATACATCAATGGAAAGATTATGTATCCAGATGATGTATAAATCTCAATTTAAAAAAAAAAAATTACACATAAGACTGATTTTGTGGTCCAGGGTGATATTTGATGATTCTTGATGAGAGAATGAATATTTTTTAGAATGATATACAAACAGGCAAATTATTTAATTAATATAATAACTATAAAAAATATAATTTAGACCCCCACCAACCAATATTTAGGCTACTGTAAAAAAAAAAAAAAAAAAAATAGTAGGACCTATTCTTCCGTCGGTTTTAACATTATTAGCTCATTTAAACATAAGATGCACATTCAGATGTAACGCTTGTGGAACCTTTTGTGTACCCTATGACATCATCTAAATACATAGAATCTTATGATCTACATATTACAAAATAATGGTGTACTTTTATCAAACAAACATACACCATTATTATTATTATTATTATTATTATTATTAAATTAACGCTTACTTTGAAAATGGACGCATCCACCTCTTGATTGTAGTCTTGTTTTCCTGCATGTTTCCAAGGGATTCGAAACATGGTGTGGTTCTCATCCTCCCATAGCAGCCCATTATATATGTTACTGTTTATCTGTTCTATAAGCCACTGTTTCAGTCTGCGACCACCCGGATTCATCCTTTACACTCTTACTTAACTCTTATGCCGTTACAGCGGGCTGCTGAGGAATATACATTTCACATTCACAACTATCCACGCAGCTTTATTTATAATGAAAAGGACACCCGCTCAAGTGAAAAAAGAATGTCGTGACAGCGGATTGGTCTGCGCAACGCCCAGGCGTCCAATCACTACGCGTTATGGTGAGCGATATATGAATATGTAAATTACATTCTGTGAAGCGGACGCATTTACGAGAAATCTCAGTCTAGTTCTGGAGGTGTGAAGTGACCTGAGGGGTAAGAGGGGAATGAGTCTTTACAGGCTCAACCTCTTGATACCTAAACCCAGAAACTGAAGTTTCCTAAATATCCCACAGGTTGGATCTGAAGATAAATATCCTAAAAATAAAACACTTGTTAATATGCCAGTATAAAGCCTATAAATCTTTGATGCAGGTTTGATTTAAGGGATATCAGGAATTTGGTTTGTTCAAACCACCATTGGTTATGGCATTCTTGATGAGTTTAAGGTTTATGTACACATACTGTACATAAACCTTAAACTATTCAGATTATGAATCATTATACAGCATACAGCATACAGCAACAGTTGTCTATTTCATGCTACAAACATGTTATGTGAATTAACATTTGTTTGTCCTATCGTAGTTATCTAAAAAAGTATATCTTAATTGGAAAGCAAACAAATGTTTCACATGACTCAAATGGCTGTGGTTCATCATCAGAGCATCCACATATTTAATAATGAACAGTTAAATAAAGCCTGATTGTGGTGGCATGTTCTGAAATGGTTGACATCTCATGTCAAAGCCACGTCTAACCTGCAGTCAGGAAGTTTAAAGATCATGTGGAAACCATAAAAAGCGGATCTTGGAAAGGTGAGGTCGTATGCTGGTGGTGTGTTTGAGGATATGAGCACAGGTAGTGGTCGACGTGAAGGAGTTTTCTCTTTAAGACAGTTTGAGAGGAAGCTGAACATGACAGGATTAATAAAAAAAAGTAATTCTTACTGGTTCAACACAGTGTGAAGTAGGGCTAGGCAATAATATTGCTAAATTTGTAATGTAATCTATATAAAGAAATAAACTTTTTTCCCTTTTGGGGGGGAGGGGGGGTCTTAGCAGGCAAGTATAAAGTGCATTCAAATCATTGTGATTTATACCATGTTGCTTAATGTATAGTAAAGTATACACAAAGGAAAATACATAATTTATGTGTTTTTCATAAAGAAGTTACTTTGTTGTTATTTTTAACTAAACCCAATTTATCACTTTATATAAGGTTCTCACGTTAACATAATAATATAACATAATAATAATGGGCTAAATATAAGCTCTTGTTTAATAACATTGTTGAATGTTTGCAATAATATATCTTGCAAACAGTATATATATATATATATATATATATATATATATATATATATATATACTATATATGAAGAGTTCAGATGCAAAAGCCTCTAAATGCCATCTGAAATTTTCTTCTAGAATGATCATTTTTCTCAAGCCTGTATATTTAAATTCAGTAATTTCACTTAAATTGAAATGAATAGGTAATTTTCATTTCAATTTAAGTGAAATTACTGAATTCAAATATACAGGCTTGAGAAAAATGATCATTCTAGAAGAAAATTTCAGATGGCATTTAGAGGCTTTTGCATCTGAACTCTTCATATATATCCAAATACTACATTTATTAAGGCTACTTTAATGTTTTAGTGTAGTTTATCACTTAAATATTATTTATACCATAATTTCAAAGCTGAAAAATCTAAATGCATCCTTCTTTTCATGTTTCTTTTTTTATATATATATATATATATATATATATATATATATATAATGCAACAATTATGGTGACTCAAGCTAACAGACTCAAGCAACTTATTAAGGGATTTAATGAAAAAAGAAAAAGAAATTCCCTTTGAATCATAGTGCTTTATGATCTCAAGATGAATCTGAACATTTCAGAGTGCTCACATTAGCATGGCTAGAAAATAAAGGCGAGTGCTCTGCAATCTCTCTTTTGAAATGAACTGCACATGTGGAACTGCCTCACATGCCATTACTGTCCAGCTAGGGTTAAAGCATGTGGTAAAGCAGAGACTGGTGGCATGTCTGCTTTCATCTGTTGCTGCCTGATGCACTGTATTGGTTGCAGGATAGAGGGTAAATGCGAGAGCTCTGGCTCATCCACTCTGGATCATTTTGTTGCCCCTGTTCTGCATATAGACTCAGTAAAGCTTTGACTTGTTCCTGGTCTTCAAAGGGGCTGGGTGTATAGCTGGCCCGCAACCATGCCCGGTACTGAAAGAGGGAGAGAGAGAGAAAGCAATTGTGTTAACCTGCTCTGTCATCAAAACCAGAACAGACTGAAGGTTGTGGTATTACTCAGAGACGACAGCTTATTTTCAGTTGCTGTGCATGGTTTGGGGTAGAGACAAAAAAGGGAAATTATAACATTGTTCTGTATGCCATTTTAATATGTCAAATGTTTTCCTGATGTCTAACTGAAAGTAGATTTGTGTTGTCAGGAGCCGTTCTCTGTTGTACTGGGGCAACCTCAGTACAATGTTTATGTCTTTACATAAACAAAAACTCAAAAGTTAAGTGACAATCTTTCATTTGCTCATTAAAAGGACGGCCCCATGCAAACGCCTACTGGAAACAGGCTTTTCTGGAAAATCTTAAACACACAAGAAATTAATTGGTTAGAAATCAGTTTCACTTTTGGTCACAATGCCCTGATTAAATGTTGAACAAAAATTAATTGATCAAACCAGAATCACTCCATCAATAAGTGTTGGTATGGCAGTGGCTGAATGGTATGACAGATTTTTTCCTAGGAATCCCATGCAAGGTTTTCATCTGGGAATGGCATCACAATGTTTTAATAAAAGCTCTGTTTAAATAACCTTATCCTCACATCACCCCCTATCATCAGTAGGTTATTTTCCACAGAAATCTGTATCATCCATTAGAAACACACCATCTCAGCATGCATTCATGTATTTAACAGTCTAGTGCAGTGCAGCTATGTCGTGTCTTGAGAAGGGAGTTGGGAATTCCCTGGCACATAGCCCTGCTCAGGGTCTGTGCTGGAATAGAGTGGGAGGACAGACATCCGGTTAGTTTCCAGGCAGACTGTCCTAACTAGTTTAGGCATGCCGCACAACATGTTTTCACATGTTGTACACTAATACATCCTCATACTTAGAGCCATTTTTTAATCACTAATATCCTAAATAACTTAAACAACTGACTGCAAAAATATATTTGTTACAAATGTACACTGTTAAAACACACACTTGACTATTTTTCTCATCTTAAAAATCATCTGATCTAAAGGCTTATGCTAAAAACTGCTTGACATTGGTTTAGACAAATATAAATTGAATGAATTTGCTAAAAAACTAAAGTAAAATTCAGCCAACTAGTGTCCAGTGTAGATGGGCAAAGCAACTTCTTCAGTACTGCTTAAAAAGCATGCCAGGATACCAAAAAAATAAATAAATAAATAAATATATATATATATATATATATATATATATATATATATATATATATATATATATATATATATATATATATATATATATATATATATATATATATATTATTAGTGATAATTAGTAGGTGTGTGTGTGTGTGTGGTTCTGGTATATGTTGTAGGGACATTGGTCCCCATGAGGAAAACAGCTTATAAATCATACTAAATGATGTTTTTTGAAAATGTAAAAATTCAGAAAGTTTTCTGTTATTAGGTTGACCCCAAGGAAAAAAGCAAATACTATGGAAGTCAACCAACGTCAACTGTTTGGTTACTGACATTCTTCAGAATATCTCCTTTTGTGTTCAGCAGAAGAAAGAAATTCATACAGGTTTGAAACAACTTGAGGGTGAGTAAATGATGACAGAATTTTCATTTTTAAGTGAGCTTTTCCTTTAAGGGGATAGAATATATAATTTGTACAGTATATAAATCATTATGTCTATGGAATGTCCTCATAAAACATGGAAACCCAAAGTGTATGTGTGTGTGTGTGTGTGTGTGTGTGTGTGTGTGTGTGTGTTCAGGTAAACCCAGGTTTGTCCCTACAAAATGTCCACACAAAGACAGCAATATCCGAAATCCTTGTCCTTGTGGGGATATTTTTGGTCCCCATGAGGAAAACAGCTTATAAATCACACTAAGTGATGTTTTTTGAACATGTAAAAATGCACAAAGTTTTCTGTGATGGGTAGGTTTAGGGGATATAATATTCAGTCTGTACAGTATAAAAGTGATTGCCACCTATGGAAAGTCCCCATAAAACATGGAAACGCAACCTGTGTGTGTACAGTGGATATAGAAATTCTATACACCCCTGATAAAAAGGGCTTTTTTTTTTTTTTTTTTTTTTAAATAAAACTTTAAAATAAACCCTTTTATAACTAGGGTGTGGCTGTCTTCAGAATTAACTATTCATTAAGCTCATGTGAAATAATGCACTTGTCTTAATGTGTATGTTCTGTTTAGTAAGTTCCTGTCATGTCTGTATTAGTTTTTGTTAGTCTCCATGGTAACTCATTAGTTCAGTATTCTGTTCACTTATTTCCTAATAAGCTCCCTTTTTTGATTCATGCACTTAAACCCTGAGTTCCCCTGTATTCTCTGTCTGTCTCGTTTGTGCTAATGTGGTTTTCTCCTGAGTAATTCTGTTTGGATTAAAACACTGTTTTGTTGAGACTCATTCGTCTATGTGCGATTTTTACAACAACCCATTGTCACACTTGTGTTCAGGCAGGAAGACGAAGACAGACGGAACAAGATCAAAACACTCAAAGTTTAATAATTACTTAAGCAGGCAGACAGGTTATAACAAACACAACAGTGATCAGACAGAGAACGAATGTGAGGAACCAACTTATATAGCAAACACAAATGAGGATGATTAATAGAACACATCTGAACATCTCGGTTACGAATGTAACCCTCGTTCCATGAAGGAGGGAACGGAGACGTTACGTCAGAGACTGACGAATGGGGGTTTCGCTAGAGAGCCCTATCACCTTCGAGTTATTAGAAAACGAGCCAATGGTATGAAAATACAATGGGTCTGCGGAATTTGCATCGCAAACTCCGCCCCACTGTGTGGGTATAAAAGGAGCTGCGAGTGCAATCTTGCATTATGTTATCTGCTTAGGAGCCGAGACTGTGCGCCCTGGCCATTTCAGCGGTACAGCAGCAGTAGCATGCGGACGTAACGTCTCCATTCCCTCCTTCAGGGAACGAGGGTTATTTACGTAACCAAGACATTCCCTTTCAGTCAGTCAATACGAGTTACGTCAGAGACTGACGAATGTGGGTCCCAATCTAATCTCGCTAATGCGGCTGTCTTCCAGTGTCCTGCGCAAGCCACAGCTCCTTATCGTGAGGCTAGCACGAGTGAAGGGCCAGGCTAACGCAAGAATACCAAGGTGCACTGGGTAGCATATCCCAGATGGAATATGTGACACAGCAGAGAAGGAATTAGAATACACACATGACCCGAGTACGGGATGCATATTGAGAACTCAGAGGTATCCAGCCTGCAGGGTGGAAAGTTTCAACCTCGAGATGGCAAGAGGGGTCTTGCCGAGTGTTACGACCCTGGCTCAAGGGAGGCAACCTAGAGGAGTCTCAAACGTCTATTACGACCAAAACAAGGTTTATTGCAAACAAAGTTAAACAGACAAATAATAATGGTGGCTGCTGCTATCCATGCTACTGCTCCAGGCTGCAGTGTGAGAGAGAGAGTGGGTGGAGCTAGACAGGGGCTTTTAAAGGCTGGCCAGCTGACCCACGTAATTAGGGAAATGATGGGAGGAGCTTCCAGGATACCTGCAAAACAGGGCATAGAATAACTTTGGACATAACACCGAGGGAAAACACGTGCTCGGAGGAGACTTACCGTGGAATATACACATGTGGGGGTTGCCCGACCAGAGAACCATGCACATGGAGGGACCTAACCGATCAAGAGGGCTGGCCAACCGGGCATGCACTCTGGTGATGGCATCAACAGTGCAGGAGGAACTCAGGGTCTATGGAGAAATCATCTCAGTAAAATAACGCACGTATCCAATCAGTGGAGTGGAATGGTGCAGCAAGAGATGACACAGAGCAGGTCCTACTTACTGGCTACTGGGAGCAAGAACACGTGAGGACACTGTCTCTACACAGAGACTGTAGAATCTCGCTAAAGTGTCAGGTGTCGACTAGCCTGCAGCTCTGCAGATGTATTTTAGCGAGGCGCCATGCGCTAGAGTGCAGGAGGAAGCCATACTACTGGTGGAGTGTGCCTTCACCCCTAGGGGGCATGGGAGGCCCTGCGCCTGGTAAGCCAAGACAATGGCGTCCACCATCCAGTGAGATAGCCTCTGCTTGGAGAGAGCCTTTCCCTTCAGCTTCCCACCGAAACACAAAGAGCTGGTCTGAGGTCCTGAAACACAGCGTTCTGTCTACGTAAGCACAAAGACAGACAGAGCACTGTCTACTGGACAGAGCAGTGCCAAGGCTGGGTCTGCCTCTTCCGAGGGCAGCGCTTGCAGGTTCACCACCTGATCCCTGAAAGGAGTGGTGGGAACCTTGGGCACATATCCAGGCCGGGATCTCAAGATGACGTGAGAGTTAGCTGGTCCGAATTCCAGGCACGCTTCGTCAACCGAAAATGCCTGCAGGTCCACTACCCTCTTGATGGAGGCCAAAGCAACCAGGAGCGCCATCTTCATAGAGAGGTACTTAAGCTCAACTGAGTGCAATGGCTCAAATGGAGCTCTCTGCAGTGCAGATAGACCCACTGCGAGGTCCCAAGAGGGCATATGAGGGGGGCGGGGAGGACCCCTCCTGGCCCCCCTAAGGAACCTGATGACCTGGTCATGCTCTCCTACCGTCTTGGACTCCACAAGGTCGTGGTGCACAGAGATCGCAGCCACATAAACCTTCAGGGTGGAAGGAGAACGCCTTTGTTCCAACCCTTCTTGGAGGAAGGAGAGCACAGACCTGATCAGGCATTTTCTGGGATCTTCTCGGCGAGAAGAACACCAGGTGACGAAGAGGTTCCACTTCAGAGCATAGATGTGTCTCGTGGACAAGGCTCTAGCTGAAGTTATGGTAGCCACCACTTGAGGTGGTAGGCTACTAAAACCTTCCACGTCCCGTCCAGGACCCACACGTGCAGGTTCCAGAGATCGGGACGCGGGTGCCAAAGGGTGCCCGGTCTCTGAGAAAGGAGGTCCTTCCCCAGAGGAATTGGCCAGGGAAGGGCTGTCGCGAGGAGCACCAGTTCGGAGAACCAAGTCCGGGTGGGCCAATGAGGCGCAACCAAAAGAACCTGCTCCTCCTGCAGCTGTGCGCTAGTGCATCCGAGCCGAGGGTCCCCTCGGTTAGGGAGTAAAACCAACAGCAGTTGGAAGTCTCTGGGGAGGCAAACAGATCTACCTGTGCATCGCCGAACTGTTCCCAAATCAGCTGAACCATCTGGGGATGGAGTCTCCATGAGATGGAGCAGGAGCATTCAGCAGGAACGCAGACCACCCTGATGGTTGATGTACGCTACTGTCGCCATGTTGTCTGAACAGACCAGTGTGTGCTTGCCCTCCAGCAACGTCCGCAAACGGTGCAGAGCTAGACGTACGGCCAGTAACTCGAGGCAATTGACATGGACCCCCATAGGAGCTGGGGTCCTGTCCAAGAGCCCACGGCAGCATGCCCATTACACATGGCACCCCAACCCGTGGTGGAGGCATCTGTTGACACAAGGGAACTCTGGCCCGTAGAAAAGAAAGGTTCGACCACGGGGTGAAGGTTTGACGGCAGGCCCGACTGACTAGCACCCAGAACGTGCGCTGTTGCCATGCCCATCTCGGGACTCGATCACGAAGCCAGTGCTGAAGCAGTCTCATATGAAGCAGTCCGAGCGGCGACTGCCGCTGCGGATGCCATGTGTCCCAGGAGCCTCTGAAATAACTTCAGAAGAACCACTTTTGCCCTCAAATTGACTCAGGCAATTCAGCAGTGACTGCGCGCGCTCGCTCGTAAGCTGCTCATACATGACGACCGAGTCGATTTCCATACGGAGAAAAGAGGTCCTTTGCACGGGGGAGAGTTTGCTCTTTTCCCGGTTGACATGAAGGCCCAGATGGGCAAGGTGCTGGAGCAGTCCCTGTTTTTGCAAACCTGCTATCGAGAGTGTGCTAGAATCAGCCAGTTCAGGATGCGAACCCCGTGTTGCCTGAGTCAACATCTTGATTGGAAGCCTATGAAGGGTTTGGTTCAAGAAGCGCATGTCCAGGATTGGTTGTAACCCACTGCTCTTCTTGGGTACAATGAAGTAGGGGCCCAAAAACTGAACCAGCGGGGTCATGTGACCTACAGGCGTACCCACGTTGGGGCAGTGAAGTGGAATGACCAGCCCAGATGTGGGAGGTGGAGCGTCCGAAGTGGGGGCGCAGTCATGTTCAACACCCTGACAGAGAAGGCCAGGGGAGGACGAGCATTCCACGGCGGCCTGCTCTGACAGGGGTCTGGCGACAGAGGGGGACGAGAGTGAGAGTTCACACTGCAATCCGCGACCTCTTGGGGCTCGGAGGAAGGGGAGTCAGTTCTTTCAAGAGAACAAAAGATTTTCCCCCGGCCCTCTGGGGGAAGGAGTGGTCCTGCAACCATCTCCTGAAAAGAACTAATGCCTAACTCCAAGCTGCCCGTCTCATTAGCGGAGACAGATTGTGGTGCCTTCCTGCGACTTGGACTTGAAGGATGTCCATGGCATGCAAGGCGAAGGCGGCCTGCCCCGCAGATCTGTAGGCTTTTGCCTCGAGAGTGGCAGAAAATCTACAGGCCTTGAAGGGGTTCTTAGGGTTGCCACGCCAGGTGGAGGCACTCTGGGGACACAGTGGCATCGCCACAGCATTCTCCACTGGGGGGACCCCAGTGTACCCGTTGGCCGCCGCGCCGTCGAGGGCAGAGAAGGCAGAGGATGCCGCCGGGCCGCGGGAAGTCAACGAGGACTTCCACGACCTGGTGACCTCCTGATGCAGCGGGCGCCATTCCAACCCGATGCTCTCAGCTGCCCGGGCAAGCATGGCCGTCAGCTCCGGATCCCACTCGGACAACGCTGGCACTCCCGAGGGAGGCAATGCAGACGAATCATCATCTCCAGAGGAATCAAGCCCACCCTGTGATGCTGTAAGCGACATGGCGTCATCAACCGGAGCCCCGAATGAAACACTGGGTCCCCGAGAAGAACCAGACTCATCCGGAAGCTCCACGGCTTGCGATGAGGAGGGGGGTGTGGCCTGAGGAAGACTCGTCGGGTTATTCCACACCGAAACCCTCAGATCACCCTGGCCACCAGCCAAAGTAGATAGATAGATTGGGGAGAAACACTAGCCGCGTGCAAGCCACTGCACAGACTAGCAGCAGGATCGTGAATCCGCTGAAACGCACCGTTTTTCATGATTCAAATTCCACAGACCCATGGTATTTTCATACCATTGGCTCGTTTTCTAATAACTCAAAGGTGATAGGGCTCTCTAGCAAAACCCCCATTCATCAGTCTCTGACATAACTCGTAGTGACTGACTGAAAGGGTATGGCGGCAAATCAATGCCTAAAAGAACCGAGAACCGAGCGCACAACTGATGCTGGCGCGAGTGGTAAATGATTTCCGCTAGAGGATAACAGATCTACACGCGATGAAACTGGAACTCGCGAGCTCATTCAAAATCTGCTTATGCGCATAACATCTCCTCTGCACGCAATACAAGCCCTTGCGCACACGCATGATCATTCTCTACGCTCTCGCGTTTGATCTTCTCTCGCCTGCTGCTTTTGCTTGCTCGAACACCTTTATTTTTGGCAGTCGAGGGGCGAGACTTGTTAATATAGAATACATTCTTACCAGATACTTTATTAACAGGAAGTCTTACTAGTGATTGCATTGTGTTGTTAAGAGATATTTACAGACTCTAATGACGCATTTCCATGGTTAGTAGCATTGCAAATTTACCAAAATTCTTATACATTTTTACAATTTATATTTATAACACTATGATTTGTGTTATTGGCATTAAAATATCTAAAAGAAATTAGAGAGAAATGGGAAAGCAAAGTCATATTTGCTGTAGTTCACCACTACATTACCACTATACTCCCATTCACCACTATTTACGTTTACCCAACCAAAATTATTTTGGTTCTGAGAACCTCAGAAATATAAAAAGTGTCCATTAAATAGTTGTAAATATAACAAGGGCTTTGGATTAAAGATAAATTACTTGTTTACAGCAAGAGTTGTGTTAGCTTTTTGTTATCATCCTGTGTATTACCATTAGGCATGTGCCGGTATTCGGTAATGCGATAAATCGCGGTAATGAATATGCACGATATTGTTATCGCGGGCACTTCAAAATACCGCGAAAAATAATAATCCGAATTTAGATTTTTAGAACGCGCATTATAGCTTATTTTCCATCAACCGCTTAAACAAACACTGCGTATATGCTGCGCGAAACACGTGCGCACTCTGATGTAAACAATCGCCACTTGTATAAGCATACGGCCGGTGCGCACTTCTAGTCTAATGTAAACAGTCCTCACATGGAGAAGCAGCATGGTGGAAGGAGGAACGCCGCCGCAAACAGTCTATGGCCGCCGCCGAACTATCCGGATCCATCCCGCTTCTAAAAGCAGAGCTGCCAACTCGACGCATTCAGCGCGAGACTCTTCACACGCTCACGCCACACATCCGTTTTCTCACGCAGAGAAAAATCGCGGAGCAAAGAGGACACGAAGACCGTCAAACAAGACAGAGCAGGTTACTTTTGATATGAAACAGGAGAACAATTGTGTCACAGAACGTTACATTTAAACCATTTAATGACCAGCAGCATGTTAGATGACTAAAACAAATAGATAAAGAGGAGTATTTTGCTGAATATGTGCACTGCACTTTTTTACATATTTATTATATTTTTACTTGTGTCATTACATAATTGTTATAATGAAAACCACATTATATTTGATTTAATTAGTTATTTGTAACCTTTAATAATACCAGCTGATAGGGCTCTATATGGTTACATAGCATTTTGTGAGATTTTTTTTTCATGAGAAAAAAAAAAACATGTGGCCTATCTACTGTAGCCTTCCTAATATTTATCCAAAATTAGTCAATAGTGAATCAAGATTTAAATCAAATCCCAAGTATTGAATTGAAATCGTTAAATTTGTGTAAAGCAATAGAAACAGTAGCCTACCAGTTATTGTACCATGTAATCATTGTAACATGTTGTCACTAAACTTAATAAAATTCAGTTTAGTTACCAAATGTTTTGACAATCACAATTACACCTTGTGATGCAAGTTTTATTTATTTTTTACACCACCCCCCAATCCATCTGTTTCTCATGTGCAATTAAAATATCGTGATAATACCGCATACCGTGATAAAAGCTCACTCAATTAATCGCAGCATGAAAATGTGATACCGGCACATGCCTAATTACCATTATGTAAATTTTGAGTGGTTCATTATATTTTCTATTAAATGTAAAAGAGGTTATGCTGTGTACAGTACTTGCCTCATGCTTTCTCTTATTAGGTTATTAGCTTACAAAAAGTTAGATGATTAAGATCACTATAAAATATTTTAATATCTAATTTGCTGGGTTTAAGCTGGGTTTAATAATTTGCTGGGTTTAATTTTGTTCCTCTGTATTCTGTAGCAAATTCTGAAAAGGCATTTGTAAGCTATAATTCATGCTGTGTTCTGTATCTTAACTTGAGAAGCCAGAACCCCTTTTACATTTAATAGAAAATATAATGAAACACTTATATTACGTAAAAATTTAGATTTTAGACTTACAATGCTAATAACCATGGAAATGTAACATAAAAGTCTGTAAATATATCTTAACAACACAATGCAATCACTGGTAAGACTTCCTGTTAATAAAGTATCTGGTAATAATCTATTCTACATTAACAATGCATTAAATCACATTACACATTAATAAACCACAATAAATAAAACAAATTAAGTGATGTCTCATGTCTCAAGTCAAGTGAATTGCAGGCCATTGGACAGGCGTCCAATCACAACCGACTTCCGGAAAAGGGGAAGTAACCAATGACATTTGAGGTTATTAAAACAGTAAGTCCCACCCCTCGACTGCCAAAAATAAAAGTGTTTGAGCGAGCAAAAGCAGTAGGCGTGAGAACAAGGGGGTAAGCCAGCACCTGGAAAGCGTAAGTGCATGGGGGCAGCCATTGGCTAGCCAGCCATCACCTGCTGTTAGCATTACATTGACTCCCATTCATTTTGGCGTCACTTTGACAGCGAATAACTTCACATCTGAGGCGTTTAAAGACTCCATTTGTCCATTATTTATTTCTAAAGAAACACGACAATGTATAAAAGGCTCCATTACCTTGTATCTTACATTATTGCCCCGTAGAAGCCGTTTTTGTAAAAATAGGCTAACAATTGCATCATAACCACGCGACTCCCTGTCGCACAGTAGAGACATTACCGTATAGACAGGAGGAGAAGCTCACAGGCAATTGGGGGGACGTGGAGGTAAAATGACAAAATAATTTATCAGAATACTTACCAAAAGTTGCTCCTGCTCCTAGCTCATTTACAGCTCCTACTCACGCTCTCCGTCTCTGCAAGATTCGGAAGGGAATGATTCAGATTTATCTTGGCACAGCTACTAGAAGACTTACAACTGTCAGGCAGGTTGCTCACGTCACATCTACGTCGTCAAGCTCAGCTTGAGTCTGCGCAGTATGCTCAGCCATCAGGAAGTGAGAGCTTCTAATTGACTTCACTTTTCTCCGTTGAAGTCTATGGGGTCTCTGTGTCGATTTCTTTTACTGTCTATGCGAGAGAAGATCAAGCGCGAGAGCGCGGGGAATGATCATGCGCGTGAGGGCTTGTATTGCGTGCAGAGGAGATGTCATGCGCACGTGCAGGGTTTGACTGAGCTTGCAGTTCCCATTTCCTCGCGTGTAGATCTGTTATCCTCTCGCGGAAGTCATTTTCTGCGCACGCCAGCATCAGTTGTGCGCTCGGTTCTTTTAGGCATTGATTTACCGCCATAAAAGGGAACCAAACTAGATGTATCGCATGGCGGTACAAAATATGACCGCCGCTCAGGCCTGCACTGGCTTTCCACAAAAATAAATGACGTGGAGCAATTTGGCTGTATTGCGTGTTTATGTATATACCTAAAAAAAGTAGTAGTATGTGCATGTCTGTCTGTGTGTGTGTGTGTATGTGTGTGTGTTTGTGTATGTGTGTGTCTGTGTGTGTGTGTGTGTGTGTGTGTGTGTGTGTGTGTGTGTGTGTGTCTGTGCGTGTGGATTTGTATGTGTGTGTATGGGTTTGTGTCTGTGCGTGTGGATGTCAGTGTGTGTGCATGCTTGCGTTTGTTTGTATTCCTGCATGTGTATGTGTGACAGTTAGGGTTGCCAACTTCAGAAAAGGAAAATGCGGGACAATCGTGGTTATTTATAGGAAAATGAGGGACACTCAAAATATTTGTACTGTATCACACAGTGTACGTCATTTCAGTGTCTGCAGTTAAGTTTGTGTTTAAAAGGTTATCAGACATAAACACATTTGTATTGCTTAACCTATTTATGTATTTAATTCTAAAAATAATTTTAATGTCATACATGAAAAAAGTCACATTACAAACAAACCATAGTTCAAAATAACAGCATTTATCTAAAATAGAAAGCTTTTTTAACATTATACACTAGGCTTACAGTTCAAAAGTTTGGGGTTAGTAAGATTATTTTTTGGGAAAAAAAAATAAAGAAAGTAATTGCCTACTTTTATTCAGCAAGGATGCATTACATTAATCAAAAGTGACAGTTAAGATAATGTTACAAAAGCTTTCTATGTACTTTCTAAAAGCTTTAAAACATTAATAATAATCAGAAATGTTTTTTGAGCATATTATTCCCTCAGGTAGATTACATGTTTTCTTGCGTGGCTGGATGTTAGACTCATGAACAATAATCACGTTGTTTGCATTCGCCAAAATTGATTAGCCGAAATCAAAACGTGGACAGTGAAAGGAAATTACCGTTAGCGCGAGACGAGTCCGGCTTGAAGCGGAAGCGACCAGACGGCAGAGGATGTTCGCAAATCAAACAATGATTTGTCTCAAAACAGAGATTAAAAAAAGCTGTGATTGGATGATGACAGGTGTCGGTGATCATTCTCAAGTGTCGTGGTCAGCACTGCTGCTGTTGCTGTTGTATCAGTCAGTGGTTTATCAGCTTGTCAAAAAACGGGACACGGGAGGTCACGCACGGGACAAATAAATTAGGCCCAAAATACGGGACGTCCCGCCTAATTCGGGACAGTTGGCAACCTTAGTGACAGTATCATCCTAAACCAGCAACCCTTCGCTCAACACCACCATCTACAGGACGATGAGTGTACAGTCACTAAATGTGCACATAAATGAATTTATTTTATACCCCCCCATGGATGAAATTCTACGAAACTTAGCATACCCCCAGAGGATGTCAAGTTAATCATACACATGAAATATGGTGCAGTTCTGAACATCTCAACTGAAGATAGGGGCGATTAAAGCAGAATAATATTGCATTTTCATTTTTTATGGGAGGGGCGCAAATCACAAATGAGTGATTATGGGCTAGGTTGATGTGGGCCATTAAGACCAACATACCATAAAAATTTCTTCATCCTCGGTGCCACGGTTCAGGTAGTTATTTAGGAAAAACTGCATTTTTTGGGTTTGGGGGGGCCCAGCGCGGGGGGGGGGAGTGGCCCCCGGGGACCAAACGAAATTTTTCCGTAAAAGTCTAGTGGGGCTACATGCCCACCAAATTTCATGTTCCCCGGTGTTTCGGTGTCCCTGGTATCGTTGACGAAAAATTCAGTACATGACAAAAAAAAAAAAAAAAAAACTTTGACAATCGATTATGGGCTAGGTTGATGTGGGCCCTTAAGACCAACATACCATAAAAATGTCTTCATCCTCGGTGCCACGGTTCAGGTAGTTATTTAGGAAAAACTGCATTTTTTGGGTTTGGGGGGGCCCAGCGCGGGGGGGGGAGTGGCCCCCGGGGACCAAACGAAATTTTTCCGTAAAAGTCTAGTGGGGCTACATGCCCACCAAATGTCATGTTCCCCGGTGTTTCGGTGTCCCTGGTATCGTTGACGAAAAATTCAGTAGATGACGAAAAAAATAAAATAAAAAAAAATAATTGATAATCCCTATATGACCGCTTTCGCTAGCTATGCTAGCGGCGGTCATAATTAACTCATCATGACGGTGACCATGGTAACAAAGGAGTGGTGGGAAAACTGAACAAAGGAAAACATGTGACTAATGATCTCAACTGTTCTTGTAATATTTTCTGGCATCTTGGTGGCATGCTACTAAAAGAGCCATGGACCACAAAGAGCTTACGAGGCATCAACAGGATCTCATTGTTGAAAACAATGTTTTGCGAACATTTGCGAAAACAAAAATTGCGTTCAGATGAGAGCTACAAAAAAAATTGCAAGGCATTAAATATATCATGAAACACATTGAAGACAGTCATCAACAAGTGGAGACAATTGTATAAGTGATATTATCCAAAATTGATGAGAAGACAAGGGAAAACTGGTCAGGGTTGGCTGTTAAGAGGCCTAGAGCAACACTAAAATAGTTGCAGCTCTTTCTGGTTGCTCTCTAAATGTGACCACTATCTCCGATATATCTGTATGGATTATGGGGCAGGCTGGCACACCTTTTCTAACTAAAAAAAAACAACAATAAAAACAACAACATCCAAGCCTGGCTAAACTTTGCAAAAATATATATCCAGTCTTCCCAAACCTTGGTGGAAAAATGTGTTATGGTGTGATGAGACCAAGAATTAACTTTTTGGCCAGATATGGAACGTTTTTGAAAAGAAGAGTTGGAAAATATTGATGAAAAGTCATGATGTGCCAAGCTGATAGACTCCTATCCGAACAAACTGAGTGCTGTAATGAAATCAAAGGGTGCTTCGACTAAGTATTAGTTCAGGGGTGTCAAGTCACCTTTATTTATATAGCGCTTTTTACAATACAGATTGTTTCAAAGCAGCTTTACAGAGATAACAGGAAAATAATGCAACTTTTGTTTCTGCTGTATAGCAGATTTAGAAGAAAATAGTGTCATAGTCCAGTTTAAATAAATTCAGTGATGGTTTATTTTGGTTGTAAAAAAGTTATTAATTTAGTTCATTTATGATGTTTTATTAACAAAGTTCAGGAGGAGCACGTTCAGATAATTACACTTAATTAAACACATGTGGAGCACATTCAGATAATCAAACCTAATTAGACATGAGTGGAGCACACTCTGTTAATCAACCCAATCAACGAGTCAAAGAGGTGTATATATACAGCAAACTTACCTCCGTTCGTTGACAGTTTAACAGCATCCCTCCACCACCCCATCTCCTCACTTCTAGTCCTAAATACTCTTACAACAACAGGGGGAGTACTCCGGGTTCGGGCAAAAAATTCCGAGTTATGGAGATGAGTTTGTTGAGGATCAGTGCCTATGGCTGTCATGTCGATGAGGCCTTCACAGAGGAGAGTCTAGTTGACCCAATCTATGCTGATACTTCAGGGATGCATGGTCGTGTCTAGGCGCAGGTCTTCCATCTGATCTGGATTCGGCCTGGATCCGGATGACTGCATCATGCGTTGTGGTCGTGTCTAGGCGCAGGTCCACCATCGGATCTGAATACGTCCCGGATCTGGCTGACTACAGTAAACCACGGAATAAATAGAAAGACTAACAGTAGTGTAGATGCCATTCTTCTTATGATGTAAAGAGTACATCAGGTGTTATAGGAAGTGTTCCGTCTTCTGACCTAGTTTATGCAGCCTAACAATCATTTAACTGATTTGAATAATAGAAATGTATAATGTTCTATGTGTAGAGATGTGTTTATAGTCTAGATTTAAACTGACAGAGTGTGTCTGATTCTTGAACAATGCTAGGAAGACTGTTCCAAAGTTTAGGTGCTAAATAGGAAAAGGAACTACCGCCTGCAGTTAATTCTGATATTCTATACTCTAAAAAAATATGGTTCTTTACACGTAGTAACAGTTCTATTTAGTACAGTATCGTCCTGAAGAACCCTTTATATGCTGAAATGGTTCTTTGTGTTAGAGTTTAGGGTTCTGACCGGGATACGGCAAAAGTTTAATCTATCAACTAGCTCCGCTGGTGGTTGGTTGTAGCGCTATCCTTTTGTGTGCAGAGGGAATTTGAAAGACAACCATTTATCCCGCCCCTCAGATTGAGCCCTGCCAATGATGTGTTCCCAGACCCAACATCTTGATATGGGTCTGGCTTGTCAGGCTACTTGCAGATACTATTTCTTTCTAAAATGGAACATAGTTGTGAGGATACTGCCTTTTATAGTATTTTTGACAGGGTAGGTTTGAGATCAGCCTGTAATTGACAAATTCTCTAGGATCAAGTTGCATTTTTTTAATAAGAGGTTTAATAATAGCCAGCTTAAAAGTTTTTGGTACATATCCTAATGACAAAGATGAATTAATGATACTAAGAAGAGGATCTATGAGCTCCGGAAGCATCTCTTTCAGTAGCTTTGTCGGTATAGGATCTAACATACATGTTATTGATTTAAATGATTCAAAGAGTTTAGACAATTCTTCCTCTCCTATAGCAATGAATTAATATAATTTTTCCTCAGGGACACTACAATGCACTGTCTGATGCGATACTGTAGTAGACGGTTGCATAGTTATAATTTTCTCCTTAATATTATCAATCTAGCAAGTAAAGAAGTTCATAAAGTCATTACTACTAGGCTGTTTGGAAACTTCAGAAGTTGAAGTTTATTTCTTGTTATTTTAGCCACTGTATCAAATAAATACCTAGGTTTGTGTTTGTTTTCTTCTAAGAGAGACAAAAAAATTAGCAGATCTAAACGGTTTTAAGGTATTTCTATACGCAATCGTGCTCTCTTTCCACAAAATGTGATATACGTCTAATTTTGTTTTCTTCCAGCTACGCTCCATTTTTCTGGCTGCTCTTTTGAGGGCCTGTGTGTGCTCATCCCACAGCATTGGACTATTTTCTTTAAGCGCAAAGGAGCAACTGTGTCTAAAGTGCTGGAAAAGATAGAGTCGGCGGTTTCTGTCGCAATATCAAATTCTTCTAAGCTATCTGGGATACTGAGGAGATGAAACTGACTGGAGGATTATTTATAAAGCAATCTTTAGTGGCAGAAGTGATGGTTCTACCATATTTGTAACAGGGAGTCGGCTTTACAGCCTTGGCTAAATGAAGTATACATGAGACTAGATAATGATCTGAGATGTCATCACTCTGCTACAGAATTTTAACTGCATCAGCAATGATTCAGTGTGATAAAATTAGATCTAAAGTATGATTGCAACAATGAGTGGCCAGAGCATATTACAGTGTCTGACATCGTACTTGCGAGTTCACACACCTCTTTAATGTTTATTTTAGTTGACTTATCCAACTCACCACAGTTGTTTGATGGACTTGTAAAAGGCGCGATGAGCGAAATGCTAGCGCGTTGTGCGAGCAATAGTGATTTAGATTAAAGCTAGCGATGTCAGATCAATGTGACAGACAAAATCAGATAATATCAGATATATTGCGATGATTAAATTATATTAAGCAATATAAACGGCAGGGAAGATAGAGTTTAACAACAAAGCTATATGGAGCTACAACATAATTCACTCAGGCAAACAGGAAACCGCCATGCAAAAGTGAAAACGGGCCGCCCGAGAAGAAGAGGAAGAGTGAATTCTACAGGCTCCTCTACAAAGTGTGCACACTTATGCAGTTAGTTATTCCAAGTTTTATGTACTTTGGTTTTCAGTGGCATTGGATAGGTTGTAATTTGACATTAAACATGCAAGAACTGATATAATTTCTCTCTTTTTAAAAAAAAAAGCTGTTTTAAAAGGTGTGTAGACTTTTTATATCCACTGTAGTATCAGAAATCAGAAGATTATATATATATTAGGGCTGTCAAACGATTAATCGCATCCAAAATAAAAGTTTGTGTTTACATAATATATGTGTGTGTATGGAGTATAATTATTTTCTATATATAAATACATACACATGCATATATATTTAAGAAGAAAGTGTTATTTATATATAAAATATTTATATATAATATAAATTATATATAATATAAATATATATACACAGTATATACATGCAAATATTTCTTAAATATATACATGCATGTGTGTGTATTTATATATAGAAAATAATTATACACCGTACACACACATATATTATGTAAAAACAAACTTTTATTTTTGGATGCGATTAATCGCGATTAATCGTTTGACAGCCCTAATATATATATATATGTATATATATATATATATATAATTATTATTATTATTATTATTTCCTCTCTTCTCCTTTTCCCCCTTGTATTAGTTTCGTCCCATATCCTCCTTACCCAACCCATTTACACAGACCAGAAAAGCAGACCTGTTGTAAGGTTCTTATTGGTTTATATTTAGAAATTAAGTTGTAAAAATAGTATTGGCAAGTATATAGTATGTACAATATCTTAAACACATATTAAGTAAAGTAAGTTTATCAGACTATTTATTTGCTATATAAAGGGACAGAGACACACTTTCCCCTTCTCTTCTAGTTACCTATACAAAGCGGTTTCACTATGAGAATGACTGTATAGTCAGTCTGCATAAAAACTGATATTTAAATCTGAATCACCCCACTCCACATGGAAGTGTCTGTTAAAAGTGTACCTTCACTGCTGCATGTTTACTGTTAGTGGAACAGAAAAAAGAAAAATAATAATGGCCAGAATATCTATATTACACCCACTGCATCTGCTCCCTACACGGACAGCCACCAAAGGGCACCATCTCCTGAGTTTTAGTTCCTTCTCTCTAACTAAAAACTGAAAACTTTTGCATGAAAAGTTTGGCCATGAAAGCATTTTGGCCATTCATTTACCATAACAACAGTGTTTTGGGGGCCTGAAAACACAAACTTTTGAAAACAGGTTTCAGAGTGCCAGTTTTTGAAAATTACACTGTTATTGTCTCTGTGTAAACTAAAAAAATGCAAATTTGTGAAAGTCTAATTTTTGAGTCTACAGGAACATAGTTTTTCTTTACAAAGTGACCTTGCCAACTATTGGCCTGGCATGCATAACAGCGTTTTTAATCATTTTCGCAGATCCGTGTGAACAGGGATCATTTTGACAACATTGTCTGCTGTACGCAAAAAACACAAAGGACAAACGTTTCTACTTTTAGTACAACGTTGTCTACAAACGTACCCTCAACCTGCATTTTCCATATTCCTCTGCCCAGACTAATTTCCTGTTTCCTATTAGTCCTGGACTATTCAAGCTCTTTGCGTTCAATCAGTCTTTACTCTTTGTTAACCTAGCCTGCAAATTCTGAGCATTTGTATTACTCTCGCTTTTCCTGTGTTTGCATTTACATTAAGGGTCAGATTTACGAACAGCTTGCGCCAGCGCAAACCCTCTTTTGGAGTTAAAAAGCTACTGTCAGGATTTACTAAAGACACACAGTGAAAAATTAGCGCTGAAAAGGCGTCTTATCTTATTGCATGTATTTGTATGAGTTTCCCTTTCAGGTGCAAAATTTATGGGAGGAGAGGATTTAAATGAATCACGCAAAGTGATTTACTAAGGTTTGCGCTCGTCAATGTACTGGTGTTTGCATCATTATTTACTGCCCAAAAAAAGGACGTCTTTTACCAGACACTACCTGGTACATTGCGTTGGTCATTATGAAAATTACTTGCTTGATCTGAGAATTTCAACAATAGTACTTTTTTCAAGATTGTGCAAAAAGGTGAAAAGTTATGTGCATTAAGAGACATGTCTGCAATGTAGACTAGTGCCAATGGCATTGTTTATGTGGCTTGGTTGTTGGTTTTGAAATAATTGGTTATGAATATACAGCAGAGAGTGGGAGTGTTTTGGTGATGAAATAGTAGTCTATTGAAAAGAAGTTGACAGTCTTCATTTACTGTATCCAATAAGCCAATACAAAACTCTGTGGTTGAGTGTTCCCTTTTATTAGGAACAAATTTACTATCTCAAATTAAGGTCTACCGTAATTAGCGATGCTTTGATTGCTGCTGTCAAGATGGTTGTCATCACCTACACAGAAACGCTGATTTTTATAGCCTCATATTGTAATTAAATGAAAAACGCTATCAGTTTCACTATTAGCTTACTCTAGCGATGCAATCCCAACAACATGGATAACGCTGTTTGGCCTTGCCTAACTTTATATGACATATGCGCCATATGCTAAAGTTACACATCCCACTGCCATTTCAGGGCTTGAATTTCGATGCGGGAATGTGGGGATTGTGCATAATTTAACCCCCTGGGGTCGACGGTATCGCCGGCGATACCAGCTCGCTTTTTTTCAGTTCAGTTCAAAAGAAATTAATTTTGCTCTGTGGACTTTGATATTACAAGCAAGTTTCATACATCAATCGATTCTGTTAAATGTGTATTATTTTTGTGTATACTCACAATAAAAACAAAGTGTTGTGCTTTTTGCCAAATAAAGAAAAATAAACGTGATGCGAGTTCTGCCTTCTCTCTGTCAGTGAAGACCATTCTGAAACGCGTCCGAAAATGAACTGTAACTCAGCGAATACTCAGTCAAACAGGCATACAGACACACAGGCATGAAGCTTGAATTATCTTCTTTTAAATGAGGTAATATATATAAAAAACAAATATTCTCATCTTGTGAAATCTGTATTAAAAGAGAGCGATTCCAGTCGAGCTAATTAGAGCTCATTCAAATGTAATGTGACACGCCCACGGAGAGCGCGTGCTATTCAAACGCAAATTACTGAGGCAATCCAAGCAAACCTGTGAACGCCCCCATATCAGCTCGAGAAAACACAAGTTTTCCTACGTGTTTACACCATCTGGCAGCGCTGTGAGAAATAATAATAATGGAAAATCTACCTCAGAGTGCGGGTATTACAGGAGAGATGATCCGAATATGTAGTAAGTTTTTTTTCCTTCTCAAGTTAATCGCGTTTCTGTGAATGAATGAACGGCAGCCGCAGAGATGCGCGCTGTTTATCACAGCTCGCAAAAAGACAGTTTAAATTTAAATTGCGTCTCTGTGTGAATGAATGATGATGTTGTAGCAAACTGTATTGCTATACTGAGTTGAGTAAAAATCGACAGAAATATGTTGAAATAAAATGTAGGTTATTTGTATAAGCAACGTATTAAACTGAAAATTAACATTTATATGCCCTAATATTTCATAAAAACAACGTTACAGTCAGGCGTTTCTGTTTGTGAATGAATGTTTCGGTTTTAGCAAACTGTATTGCTATACTGAGTAAAAATCGACTGAAATATGTTGAAATAAAATGTATTTGTATAAGCAACGTATTAAACTGCAAATTAACATTTATATTTCTTATAATAAAAATGAAAGACCTATGTTACAGACATATGAAAGACAACATTTTGTTGATTAATTTTGGATAGATTACACATTTTTACTGTAAAATATCTGCCACCTCAAATAAGCTTTTGTTTGCCAATATTTGCTCATGTTAAATTTAGTATGTTTTGGCAAAAATAAAGTTATCAAATAATCAATCAAATCCTTAACTTTTAAATATGTATGATAAAATGTATACTTTAGTTTTTACAAAGAAAGATTACACTTGAATTGTTGTTGTAATTGTAACCTTTTTAATAAAAAAATATATTTACAAGGTAGATGTAAACAAACTATTAAAAGGTAAATATAAGCCTTTTCTTTAAATAATTTTTATTGTGTTTTATTAGTGACAAATTTGGGGAGAGGATAAATATTCCAAAACTGAAAATACAGTATGAGAATTAACTGCACAATTACTAGACATGTTTTCCTTGGATATTATAGGCCAAATTGCAAGCACAATATGTGGAAAAATAAAAAAGAATTGAGATGCTTCCAACTGTTGCTCTTGTATTCTTGTGGCTCAGTGACTCACCTGAATGAATGGCTAATTAAGTATGCAGGCCCCATTGTCTCCTCAGGTATGAACCACTAAATATGCATGATCGTTGACGCCCACTCCGCATATTGCCTTTCCAAACAGAAAGTGCTTTGCAAAATTCAAATCAATGTATTGTGTTATGTGAATGATAAGGCAGGGTGATTTTCACATCATTTTGAAGAAAAAACACTAGGTGATGACATCCATTAGACAAAAGTCTTATTGGCACATATTTAGAATGTGTTTTATGGCCTTATTTCAGAAACTTTAGTTTTTAGTTTTTTCAATAACCATGCATAAACATTATTCTCTCAAAAATGCAGACATGTACAACTTGTTGCTCACATATTATGGTAGCCCTGTTTGTGCTAAATAGTGTGTAATTTTTTTTTGCCATTAATATGTTTATAAGCAACTGAAAAAAGCACAAATGTCAGGGCATGTCAGAACATCTCAAGGACCCCAAAAACAGCCCAGACCCCAGAGGGTTAAACCATTCCCGCAAGGTTAGCTTTTATAGTGCGAGAAATTCCCGCACAAATATATTCGCTTCATCTCAGAACAAATGATTAAAAAATAAATTCACAGATGCGAGAAAAAAGATGTCAAACTGTCTTTTATTTTCGAATTTAATTCCTCAATCAGCGCTGGACCGGCATTTTCTGTCTTCCGCTGAGCCCTGGCCGTAGACAGATCATATGTTTCACGCTGTCAATGCAGTGGTCTGCGTTGCGCTGATCTTATTCACACTATCGAGTGTAGGTGCAGCATTCTAACATTGAGTCATAATGAGCTGTTTGTGAAGAAATTATCCGCTTCCAAATTATGTCATTTTAATCACGAAATTGAAAAACATTAAAAAACTATTTGCTCTTTATGGTGTGCGAGTGATAGAGTACCCCTACTTGCTGAGCACGGTATATCAGTTGAAGTGGACTTCACTGACAATAACCGCTCATTTGAAACGCCCTGCGAACGTCATCAAAGAAAGTCAACGACGGGGTATAGAGCTGGTAAGTCCAGCCCATCCGCAAAACCCCAAGTGGACCTCTAGGTTGAAAAATCGTCAATGCAAGTGAATGTGAGAAAATAATTATTTTCTGGTCCCGTTTGAATTGTGCCATGAATGTGAACATATGTTGTCTGTGAATTTTAGACAACATATTTCCCGGGGGGTTTGCCAAATGAGGTAAAATTTTGGAATGTCTTTTTTTTTTTTTTTATCTTGTACATCCTCACATTGGAGTCTCGAGTTAATGTACAAAGTTTGGTTTCGATACGTGACAGCGTTCCTGAAATATGAACTACTTCCTGTTTTGGCGACTACGCCGCCGATTTCGTTTGGCTGTGACGGGCAAATGCTTCCGAAAATCAAAAATCCTTCTAGTAACTTTTGTGAGGCTTGGTCCAAGGATCATGTACGTCCAGTTTCGTGAAGTTCTGACCAAATTTGTGACCTGTGAAAATTTAGTTTCGCTTTCTGTTCAATCCAATATGGTGGACGAACGACATGGACTTGTGATGTCATCTTTGCGAGCAACTTACACCGGTACTGACCGGACGTTTTAAAGTTGGAACGGTGTCTCTGTCTCAAAGGGCCTAGGCGCAGGAGCTGGCCAAAATTTATCTCCCAGGAATAATAATAACTAGAAAAATGCATTTCCGGGGGAACTGCAAAGTGTGCTTGCTCGGGTGCGGTTCACTAACGTTAGCAGGTAGTGGATAAGGGTGCGTTGAAGTTTGCTTGATCTGAGAATTTCAACAATGATTTTTTTTTTTTTTAGTTATTAACTGTTTTGAGAACTGGAAATGCACAATTCATGCTTACAAATCTGTATATATTAATAAATGAAGATGATTAAATTAGACCGTTGCAAAAAACGAAATTCAGGCCCTGCATTTATTAAGACAAACCTAGTAAAAACGAATGCAGTCTATACACTGACTTGGCAGCTCTGTGAAATGTAATACAACAGTGCCACCTACTGTGTAAATGCATTAACATTAAAAGTGTGAGGTGAAACTTTTGCATAGACATAGGTAAATGGGTTTGTCAATTAGCCTGAAAAAAAAAAATACAAATATCAGATCTTGTGCTTCCTCACATTGGAGTCCCGAGTTCATGTTTAAAGTTTGGTTTCGATACGTGACAGAGTTCCTGAGATATGGACGACTTCCTGTTTGGCGACTACGCCGCTGATTTCGTTTGGCTGTGACGGGCAAACGCTTCCGAAAATCAAAAATCCTTCTAGTAACTTTTGTGAGGCTTGGTCATGATCATGTACGTCTAGTTTCGTGAAGTTCAGACCAAATTTGTGACCTGTGAAACTTTAGTTTCGCTTTCTGTTCAATCCACTATGGTGGACAAACGACATGGACTCGTGATGTCATCTTCGCGAGCAACTTACACCGGTACTGACCGTACGTTTTAAAGTTGGAACGGTGTCTCTGTCTCAAAGGGCCTAGGCGCAGGAGCTGGCCAAATAGCTGGGGGGGGGGGGGTTGCCAAATAATGTAAAATTTTGTAATTTTTTTTATTTATTTTTTTATCTTGTACATCCTCACATTGGAGTCTCGAGTTAATGTACAAAGTTTGGTTTCGATACGTGACAGCGTTCCTGAAATATGAACTACTTCCTGTTTTAGCGACTACGCCGCTGATTTCGTTTGGCTGTGACGGGCAAACGCTTCAGAAAATCAAAAATCCTTCTAGTAACTTTTGTGAGGCTTGGTCCAAGGATCATGTACGTCTAGTTTCGTGAAGTTCGGACCAAATTTATGACCTGTGAAACTTTAGTTTCGCTTTCTGTTCAATCCACTATGGCGGAAAAACGACATGGACTCGTGATGTCATCTTCGCGAGCAACTTACACCGGTACTGACCGAACGTTTTAAAGTTGGAACGGTGTCTCTGTCTCAAAGGGCCTAGGCGCAGGAGCTGGCCAAAATTTTTCTCCCGGGAATAATAATAATAATAACTAGAAAAGTGCATTTCCGGAGGAACTGCAAAGTGTGCTTGCTCTGGTGCGGTTCACTAACGTTAGCAGGTAGTGGATAAGGGTGCGTTGAAGTTTGCTTGATGTGAGAATTTCAACAATAGTACTTTTTTCAAGATTGTGCATATAAAGGCCAAACAGCGTTATCCATGTTGTTGCGATTGCATCGCTAAGCTAATAGTGAAACTGATAGCGTTCTTCATTTAATTACAATATGAGGACTGACGGTAGGCTATAAAAAACAGCGTTTCTGTGTAGGTGATGACAGTCTTCATTTACTTTATCCAATAAGCCAATACAAAACTTACCCAGCTGTTCTGTGGTTGAGTGTTCCCTTTGATTAGGAACAAATTTACTATCTCAAATTAAGGTCAACCGTAATTAGCGATGCTTTGATTGCTGCTGTCAAGATGGTTGTCATCACCTACACAGAAACGCTGATTTTTATAGCCTACCGTCAGTCCTCATATTGTAATTAAATGAAGAACGCTATCAGTTTCACTATTAGCTTACTCTAGCGATGCAATCGCAAAACATGGATAACGCTGTTTGGCCTTGCCTAACTTTATATAACATATGCGCCATATGCTAGAGTTACACATCCCGCTGCCATTTCAGGGCTTGAATTTCGGTGCGGGAATGTGGGGATTGCGCATTTACATTTACATGAACAAGCAAAATCCATTTAATGACTTTTAATGCTTTTTAATGCCCCGCGGAAACCCTGGCTGATCATAGCTGTACAGGGCGCCTTATTATTTTTCATCTCCATAAATATATCTAGTAGTAAAGCCAAGGCCGTGACCAGGGTTTGAAAATTAGTGAGGTCCGGGGTGAGGTGCAGGGCCGGATTAAGAATTCAGAGGCCCCTGGGCACAATGTCTTGTAGGCCCCCCCTAAGGCAGGCCAAATGTATAGTTTGTCCAAGTACATTTTAGGACATTAAAATGAACTTTGTTGTACTATGCTGGAGTAAAGTTAATAAATTATCGTTCTTTACCATAGGATTTTTAAAACTATGTTGGGTAAACCTCTGTCCCTCTAGGGGGGTTCGAGGACATGCTCCCCCGCAAGAAAATTTTGTACATTTTAAAGTTAAATGCATCAGTCTGGTGCACTTTGAGAGCTCAAAATTAAGAGCTTTAACGGGCTTCAACCATAGACTGTAAAAAAAAATGGCTTCAACCCATGAACTGTGCACAAAGAAAAAGCATTGACTTGTACCTGGACATTAAAGAGGGCTAAAACATATTTTTTAGTTATGATATAGAGTCTCAGTCTACATTAAATTATCACTGGTGTTTTAGGACGCCAAACAATTAGTATAATAATATAATAATGATTTATATAATTATTCCTATGACATAAAATAGCCTATAAACGTACTGTATTAAATGAAAATGAATATTTCAAAAGTATATTTTACATTACACTACAGGAAAATTACAATACTTTTGTCCTAATGTCTTCTCCACTAGCAAGAAATAAACTCTTTGATCGCGTGAGCAAAGTGCGCACTTTTCTTTAAATCACGCAGCACAAACATAATGACTATATAGGATACTTAAAGTCTTGTGCTGTTTTATAAAGCACAAAACCATATCACGGTTTCGATTTTAGTTCGTTGGCAAAATATAACGCTAGAGACCTTTATGTTAGCTATACATTTTACATCTCATGTGTATTGGGAAAAGGGAGAAGAGCGAGTTCGGCAAAAGGCGAATTCGAACTTGAGTCGAACGCGTCAAAAACTACTTTGTTTTAAGCACCTCACGCACGCTCTCAAGCCCCGTTCACTGTTCTACCTTCTCGCAGCAACATGAATTGCAAACACACATGTGACGTGGTTTAAACCGCTAATTAATCATTCAGAGAGCTTGAAATTTTATTTTTGAATACAAAAAAATTACCGAGGTCCAGACCTCGGTGACCTCATAGCTGGCTACGGCCATGAGTAAAGCTAATGCAAGGGCTAGAAATCTATTAATCTTTTGCTGATACTTCCTTGTCATCATGGCGATCGGAGTTCACGGTTGCATAGCAACGACAGACGCCACAGGACAGCAAGCGAATGTGGAAAGGAGAGAGCGGCGCGCTCGCGCTTTCCACTTGTTTTTACATATCTAGAGAGACGTTGTTGATTGTTTGAGCATGTGACTGCACGTTTCACCTTGTTTTCTGTTGTTATGCGTAGCATATTTCCCGCGCGCACAAACACAGCCACAGACAATTGTTCGGTTAGCGAAGAAGACCGAATGTATGATGCATAGGCTAATAATCTTTAGATCCCCCCCATGTGACCCATATAAGCGGTGGAATTCCCTCCCAGTTTAAAAAACGAAATTCATGCCCTGCATTTATTAAGGCAAACCTAGTAAAAACTAATGCAGTCTATTCACTGACTTGGCAGCTCTGTGAAATGTAATACAACAGTGCCACCTACTGTCTAAATGCATTAACATTAAAAGTCTGAGTTGAAACCTAGACATAGGTAAATGGGTTTGTCAATTAGCCTGAAAAAAAAAAAAAAAAAATTCAGATCTTGTACATCCTCACCTTGGAGTCTCGAGTTAATGTACAAAGTTTGGTTTCGATACGTGACAGCGTTCCTGAAATATGAACTACTTCCTGTTTTGGCGACTACGCCGCCGATTTCGTTTGTCTGTGACTGGCAAATGCTTCCGAAAATCAAAAATCCTTCTAGTAACTTTTGTGAGGCTTGGTCCAAGGATCATGTACGTCCAGTTTCGTGAAGTCCGGACCAAATTTGTGACCTGTGAAACTTTAGTTTCGCTTTCTGTTCAATCCACTATGGCGGACGAACGACATGGACTTGTGATGTCATCTTCGCGAGCAACTTACACCGGTACTGACCGAACGTTTTAAAGTTGGAACGGTGTCTCTGTCTCAAAGGGCCTAGGCGCAGGAGCTGGACAAAATTTTTCTCCCGGGAATAATAATAATAACTAGAAAAATGCATTTCCGGAGGAACTGCAAAGTGTGCTTGATCGGGTGCAGTGCACTAACGTTAGCAGGTAGTGGATAGATGCGAGAAAAAATGCGAGAATGTGAGAAAAAAGATGTCAAACTGTCTTTTATTTTCGAATTTAATTCCTCAATCAGCGCTGGACCGGCATTTTCTATCTTCCGCTGAGCCCTGGCCGTAGACAGATCATGTGTTTTACCCTGTCAATGCAGTGGTCTGCGTTGCGCTGATCTTATTCACACTATCGAGTGTAGGTGCAGCATTCTAACATTGAGTCATAATGAGCTGTTTATGAAGAAATTATCCGCTTCCTAATTATGTCATTTTAATCACGAAATTGAAACATTAAAAAACAATTTGCTCTTTATGGTGTGCGAGTGATAGAGCGCGGCAGCAACGAACCATCAGCTTGCAGCGTAACAACATTGAATGCTCGGCCGAAAAGCTGATCATAGCTGTACAGGGCGCCTTATTATTTTTCATCTCCATAAATATATCTAGTAGTAAAGCTAATGCAAGGGCTAGAAATCTAGTAATCTTTTGCTGATACTTCCTTAGCTGTGTCTGAAACCGCTCACTCGTTCACTAATCCCTACATAGTGAATGGCAGTTGAGAACACTACATCAGCAAAGAATTTGGACGCTGACATAATTATCACGCGCCAGAGAGCTCAGACAAATTTGTCATAAACATTACCTACCCATCTTTAATATTTCCTTTTTTTGGCTGTGTGAATTGTATGTAACCATTGTATGTATGTATTTTTCACGTTTATTGCGTTATTTGATGAAAAAAAAAGATAATAAAAACACTTGCTTGTCATATTTATTTACTTTTTTAATTTATATGTGCAAATAAAAGAGAACAACACACTACACAACACATTTGATTTTTCAAATATAGACATAACGGTATGTAAATAAATAACCAGGCGTCTGGTCTTATAAATGATTGTTTTCTAACTCGGGTACACCGTTGCCATGGTGGCATTTTTGTTTATTTTTTATTCGCGCTCAATCGCCTTATCGTGATGGATTGTGGGAAATAGTGTCTCAGCAAGTGTACATCGTATGTACACTCGAATTCAGAGAGGATTGTGGATAAAAGTAGTGAAGAATGTAGGGAATGACGTCGTTCACTCAGAATTCGGACACCACTACAAAATGGCCGACACCCTAAATAGTGCACTATATAGTGGATAGGGAGCGATTTCAGACACAGATCTTGTCATCATGGAGAGCGCAGTTCACGGTTGCATAGCAACGACAGACGCCACAGGAGAACAAGCGAAAGGAGACAGCGGCGCGCTCGCGCTTTCCACTTGTTTTTACACATCTAATGTGCGTTCCATTCGACAGGGTCCATATGCAATGTTCACTGCTCCCCTACTCCCTGAGCACGGTATATCAGTTGAAGTGGACTTCACTGACAATAACCGCTCATTAGAAACACCCAGCAAATGTCATCAAAGAAAGTCAACGACGGAGTCGCGCAGATTATGATATAACAAATATATATAGGACTACATTCATATTTTAATTTTTATTATTATATTATATATTTACAATTATATTGCACTATTTTACAACTACCTAAAATAAAATCACTTTACTTCACAAACTAGCTAAGCTGGCTGCATTCACTGAGGTAAATTATAATCATCAAAAATAGTATATGTAATATTCACAACAATAACCGTTAAAAATACTGTCATTTGTATAACAATGGCGAAATGTATTACTTACACACATACGTAAACTCCTCCATCGTTAGATATCACCGTTCTGACTGGTGATGACCTGATGCGCGAAATGACAGTTGGGTGTGTGATCATCGCTCTCCACTTCCTGTGAAGTGATGTATCGATGTTCCCTTATTCCCTATGCCGTGCGCAGTGCCCTTCGAACTGAACATGTTCGCTCCCTTCGGGTTAGACTCTAATTTAAGATGGCGGAATACCCTGTGAAGTCCACTTCGCAGTCCACAACGCACCTCTAGAGCGACGTTGTTGATTGTTTGAGCATTGTTTCTCCTTGTTTTCTATTGTTATGCACAGCATATTTCCCGCGCGCACAAACACAGCCACAGACAATTAATTGTTTGTTCGGTTATCGAAGAAGAGCATGATGTATTTTGTATAAAGTTTTTTTTATTATTATTAACTGCTTTGAGGATTGGAAATGCACAATTCATGCATACAAATCTGTATATATTAATAAATGAAGATGATTAAAATAGACCAATGCAAAAAACGAAATTCATGCCTGCATTTATTAAGACAAACCTGGTAAAAACGAATGCAGTCTATACACTGACTTGGCTGCTCTGTGAAATGTAATACAACAGTGCCACCTACTGTCTAAATGCATTACCTAACATTAAAAAGGTGAAACTCTTGCATAGACATAGGTAAATGGGTTTGTCTATTAGCCTGAAATAAAAAAAAAAAATTCAGATCTTGTACATCCTCACATTGGAGTCCCGAGTTCATGTATAAAGTTTGGTTTCGATATGTGACAGAGTTCCTGAGATATGGACGACT
This sequence comes from Scardinius erythrophthalmus, assembly GCF_964197995.2. Taxonomy (NCBI): domain Eukaryota; kingdom Metazoa; phylum Chordata; class Actinopteri; order Cypriniformes; family Leuciscidae; genus Scardinius; species Scardinius erythrophthalmus. Next base: position 33,846,826 of record NC_138228.1, read on the forward strand.
TCCTGTTTGGCGACTACGCCGCTGATTTCGTTTGGCTGTGACGGGCAAACGCTTCCAAAAATCAAAAATCCTTATAGTAACTTTGATGAGGCTTGCTCCAATGATCATGTACGTCTAGTTTCGTGAAGTTCGGACCAAATTTGTGACCTGTGAAACTTTAGTTTCGCTTTCTGTTCAATCCAATATGGCGGACAAACGACATGGACTTGTGATGTCATCTTCGCGAGCAACTTACACCGGTGCTGACCGGACGTTTTAAAGTTGGAATGGTGTCTCTGTCTCAAAGGGCCTAGGCGCAGGAGCTGGCCAAATAGCTGGGGGGGGGGGTTGCCAAATAATGTAATTTATTTTTATTTTTTATCTTGTACATCCTCACATTGGAGTCTCGAGTTAATTTACAAAGTTTGGTTTCGATACGTGACAGCGTTCCTGAGATATGAACTACTTCCTGTTTTGGCGACTACGCCGCCGATTTCGTTTGGCTGTGACGGGCAAACGCTTCCGAAAATCAAAAATCCTTCTAGTAACTTTGGTGAGGCTTGCTCCAAGGATCATGTACGTCCAGTTTCGTGAAGTTCGGACCAAATTTGTGACCTGTGAAACTTTAGTTTCGTTTTCTGTTCAATCCACTATGGCGGACGAACGACATTGACTCGTGATGTCATCTTCGCGAGCAACTTACACCGGTACTGACCGAACGTTTTAAAGTTGGAACGGTGTCTCTGTCTCAAATGGTCTAGGCGCAGGAGCTGGCCAAAATTTTTCTCCCGGGAATAATAATAACTAGAAAAGTGCATTTCCGGAGGAACTGCAAAGTGTGCTTGCTCTGGTGCGGTTCACTAACGTTAGCAGGTAGTGGATAAGGGTGCGTTGAAGTTTGCTTGATGTGAGAATTTCAACAATAGTACTTTTTTCAAGATTGTGCATATAAAGGCCAAACAGCGTTATCCATGTTGTTGCAATTGCATCGCTAAGCTAATAGTGAAACTGATAGCGTTCTTCATTTAATTACAATATGAGGACTGACGGTAGGCTATAAAAAACAGCGTTTCTGTGTAGGTGATGACAGTCTTCATTTACTTTATCCAATAAGCCAATACAAAACTTACCCAGCTGTTCTGTGGTTGAGTGTTCCCTTTGATTAGGAACAAATTTACTATCTCAAATTAAGGTCAACCGTAATTAGCGATGCTTTGATTGCTGCTGTCAAGATGGTTGTCATCACCTACACAGAAACGCTGATTTTTATAGCCTACCGTCAGTCCTCATATTGTAATTAAATGAAGAACGCTATCAGTTTCACTATTAGCTTACTCTAGCGATGCAATCGCAAAACATGGATAACGCTGTTTGGCCTTGCCTAACTTTATATAACATATGCGCCATATGCTAGAGTTACACATCCCGCTGCCATTTCAGGGCTTGAATTTCGGTGCGGGAATGTGGGGATTGCGCATTTACATTTACATGAACAAGCAAAATCCATTTAATGACTTTTAATGCTTTTTAATGCCCCGCGGAAACCCTGGCTGATCATAGCTGTACAGGGCGCCTTATTATTTTTCATCTCCATAAATATATCTAGTAGTAAAGCCAAGGCCGTGACCAGGGTTTGAAAATTAGTGAGGTCCGGGGTGAGGTGCAGGGCCGGATTAAGAATTCAGAGGCCCCTGGGCACAATGTCTTGTAGGCCCCCCCTAAGGCAGGCCAAATGTATAGTTTGTCCAAGTACATTTTAGGACATTAAAAGGAACTTTGTTGTACTATGCTGGAGTAAAGTTAATAAATTATTGTTCTTTACCATAGGATTTTTAAAACTATGTTGGGTAAACCTCTGTCCCTCTAGGGGGGTTCGAGGACATGCTCCCCCGCAAGAAAATTTTGTACATTTTAAAGTTAAATGCATCAGTCTGGTGCACTTTGAGAGCTCAAAATTAAGAGCTTTAACGGGCTTCAACCATAGACTGTAAAAAAAAATGGCTTCAACCCATGAACTGTGCACAAAGAAAAAGCATTGACTTGTACCTGGACATTAAAGAGGGCTAAAACATATTTTTTAGTTATGATATAGAGTCTCAGTCTACATTAAATTATCACTGGTGTTTTAGGACGCCAAACAATTAGTATAATAATATAATAATGATTTATATAATTATTCCTATGACATAAAATAGCCTATAAACGTACTGTATTAAATGAAAATGAATATTTCAAAAGTATATTTTACATTACACTACAGGAAAATTACAATACTTTTGTCCTAATGTCTTCTCCACTAGCAAGAAATAAACTCTTTGATCGCGTGAGCAAAGTGCGCACTTTTCTTTAAATCACGCAGCACAAACATAATGACTATATAGGATACTTAAAGTCTTGTGCTGTTTTATAAAGCACAAAACCATATCACGGTTTCGATTTTAGTTCGTTGGCAAAATATAACGCTAGAGACCTTTATGTTAGCTATACATTTTACATCTCATGTGTATTGGGAAAAGGGAGAAGAGCGAGTTCGGCAAAAGGCGAATTCGAACTTGAGTCGAACGCGTCAAAAACTACTTTGTTTTAAGCACCTCACGCACGCTCTCAAGCCCCGTTCACTGTTCTACCTTCTCGCAGCAACATGAATTGCAAACACACATGTGACGTGGTTTAAACCGCTAATTAATCATTCAGAGAGCTTGAAATTTTATTTTTGAATACAAAAAAATTACCGAGGTCCAGACCTCGGTGACCTCATAGCTGGCTACGGCCATGAGTAAAGCTAATGCAAGGGCTAGAAATCTATTAATCTTTTGCTGATACTTCCTTGTCATCATGGCGATCGGAGTTCACGGTTGCATAGCAACGACAGACGCCACGGGACAGCAAGCGAATGTGGAAAGGAGAGAGCGGCGCGCTCGCGCTTTCCACTTGTTTTTACATATCTAGAGAGACGTTGTTGATTGTTTGAGCATGTGACTGCACGTTTCACCTTGTTTTCTGTTGTTATGCGTAGCATATTTCCCGCGCGCACAAACACAGCCACAGACAATTGTTCGGTTAGCGAAGAAGACCGAATGTATGATGCATAGGCTAATAATCTTTAGATCCCCCCCATGTGACCCATATAAGCGGTGGAATTCCCTCCCAGTTTAAAAAACGAAATTCATGCCCTGCATTTATTAAGGCAAACCTAGTAAAAACTAATGCAGTCTATTCACTGACTTGGCAGCTCTGTGAAATGTAATACAACAGTGCCACCTACTGTCTAAATGCATTAACATTAAAAGTCTGAGTTGAAACCTAGACATAGGTAAATGGGTTTGTCAATTAGCCTGAAAAAAAAAAAAAAAAATTCAGATCTTGTACATCCTCACCTTGGAGTCTCGAGTTAATGTACAAAGTTTGGTTTCGATACGTGACAGCGTTCCTGAAATATGAACTACTTCCTGTTTTGGCGACTACGCCGCCGATTTCGTTTGTCTGTGACTGGCAAATGCTTCCGAAAATCAAAAATCCTTCTAGTAACTTTTGTGAGGCTTGGTCCAAGGATCATGTACGTCCAGTTTCGTGAAGTCCGGACCAAATTTGTGACCTGTGAAACTTTAGTTTCGCTTTCTGTTCAATCCACTATGGCGGACGAACGACATGGACTTGTGATGTCATCTTCGCGAGCAACTTACACCGGTACTGACCGAACGTTTTAAAGTTGGAACGGTGTCTCTGTCTCAAAGGGCCTAGGCGCAGGAGCTGGCCAAAATTTTTCTCCCGGGAATAATAATAACTAGAAAAGTGCATTTTACGGAGGAACTGCAAAGTGTGCTTGCTCTGGTGCGGTTCACTAACGTTAGCAGGTAGTGGATAAGGGTGCGTTGAAGTTTGCTTGATGTGAGAATTTCAACAATAGTACTTTTTTCAAGATTGTGCATATAACGGCCAAACAGCGTTATCCATGTTGTTGCAATTGCATCGCTAAGCTAATAGTGAAACTGATAGCGTTCTTCATTTAATTACAATATGAGGACTGACGGTAGGCTATAAAAAACAGCGTTTCTGTGTAGGTGATGACAGTCTTCATTTACTTTATCCAATAAGCCAATACAAAACTTACCCAGCTGTTCTGTGGTTGAGTGTTCCCTTTGATTAGGAACAAATTTACTATCTCAAATTAAGGTCAACCGTAATTAGCGATGCTTTGATTGCTGCTGTCAAGATGGTTGTCATCACCTACACAGAAACGCTGATTTTTATAGCCTACCGTCAGTCCTCATATTGTAATTAAATGAAGAACGCTATCAGTTTCACTATTAGCTTACTCTAGCGATGCAATCGCAAAACATGGATAACGCTGTTTGGCCTTGCCTAACTTTATATAACATATGCGCCATATGCTAGAGTTACACATCCCGCTGCCATTTCAGGGCTTGAATTTCGGTGCGGGAATGTGGGGATTGCGCATTTACATTTACATGAACAAGCAAAATCCATTTAATGACTTTTAATGCTTTTTAATGCCCCGCGGAAACCCTGGCTGATCATAGCTGTACAGGGCGCCTTATTATTTTTCATCTCCATAAATATATCTAGTAGTAAAGCCAAGGACGTGACCAGGGTTTGAAAATTAGTGAGGTCCGGGGTGAGGTGCAGGGCCGGATTAAGAATTCAGAGGCCCCTGGGCACAATGTCTTGTAGGCCCCCCCTAAGGCAGGCCAAATGTATAGTTTGTCCAAGTACATTTTAGGACATTAAAAGGAACTTTGTTGTACTATGCTGGAGTAAAGTTAATAAATTATCGTTCTTTACCATAGGATTTTTAAAACTATGTTGGGTAAACCTCTGTACCTCTAGGGGGGTTCGAGGACATGCTCCCCCGCAAGAAAATTTTGTACATTTTAAAGTTAAATGCATCAGTCTGGTGCACTTTGAGAGCTCAAAATTAAGAGCTTTAACGGGCTTCAACCATAGACTGTAAAAAAAAATGGCTTCAACCCATGAACTGTGCACAAAGAAAAAGCATTGACTTGTACCTGGACATTAAAGAGGGCTAAAACATATTTTTTAGTTATGATATAGAGTCTCAGTCTACATTAAATTATCACTGGTGTTTTAGGACGCCAAACAATTAGTATAATAATATAATAATGATTTATATAATTATTCCTATGACATAAAATAGCCTATAAACGAACTGTATTAAATGAAAATGAATATTTCAAAAGTATATTTTACATTACACTACAGGAAAATTACAATACTTTTGTCCTAATGTCTTCTCCACTAGCAAGAAATAAACTCTTTGATCGCGTGAGCAAAGTGCGCACTTTTCTTTAAATCACGCAGCACAAACATAATGACTATATAGGATACTTAAAGTCTTGTGCTGTTTTATAAAGCACAAAACCATATCATGGTTTCGATTTTTGTTCGTTGGCAAAATATAACGCTAGAGACCTTTATGTTAGCTATACATTTTACATCTCATGTGTATTGGGAAAAGGGAGAAGAGCGAGTTCGGCAAAAGGCGAATTCAAACTTGAGTCGAACGCGTCAAAAACTACTTTGTTTTAAGCACCTCACGCACGCTCTCAAGCCCCGTTCACTGTTCTACCTTCTCGCAGCAACATGAATTGCAAACACACATGTGACGTGGTTTAAACGGCTAATTAATCATTCAGAGAGCTTGAAATTTTATTTTTGAATACAAAAAAATTACCGAGGTCCAGACCTCGGTGACCTCATAGCTGGCTACGGCCATGAGTAAAGCTAATGCAAGGGCTAGAAATCTATTAATCTTTTGCTGATACTTCCTTGTCATCATGGCGATCGGAGTTCACGGTTGCATAGCAACGACAGACGCCACGGGACAGCAAGCGAATGTGGAAAGGAGAGAGCGGCGCGCTCGCGCTTTCCACTTGTTTTTACATATCTAGAGAGACGTTGTTGATTGTTTGAGCATGTGACTGCACGTTTCACCTTGTTTTCTGTTGTTATGCGCAGCATATTTCCCGCGCGCACAAACACAGCCACAGACAATTGTTCGGTTAGCGAAGAAGACCGAATGTATGATGCATAGGCTAATAATCTTTAGATCCCCCCCATGTGACCCATATAAGCGGTGGAATTACCTCCCAGTTTAAAAAACGAAATTCATGCCCTGCATTTATTAAGGCAAACCTAGTAAAAACTAATGCAGTCTATTCACTGACTTGGCAGCTCTGTGAAATGTAATACAACAGTGCCACCTACTGTCTAAATACATTAACATTAAAAGTCTGAGTTGAAACCTAGACATAGGTAAATGGGTTTGTCAATTAGCCTGAAATAAAAAAATAAATTAAACAATTCAGATCTTGTACATCCTCACCTTGGAGTCTCGAGTTAATGTACAAAGTTTGGTTTCGATACGTGACAGCGTTCCTGAAATATGAACTACTTCCTGTTTTGGCGACTACGCGGCCGATTTCGTTTGGCTGTGACGGGCAAACGCTTCCAAAAATAAAAAATCCTTCTAGTAACTTTTGTAAGGCTTGCTCCAAGGATCATGTACGTCTAGTTTCGTGAAGTTCGGACCAAATTTGTGACCTGTGAAACTTTAGTTTCGCTTTCTGTTCAATCCACTATGGCGGACGAACAACATGGACTCGTGATGTCATCTTCGCGAGCAACTTACACCGGTACTGACCGAACGTTTTAAAGTTGGAACGGTGTCTCTGTCTCAAAGGGCCTAGGCGCAGGAGCTGGCCAAAATTTTTCTCCCGGGAATAATAATAATAATAATAATAATAAGAAAACTTAAGAAGAACAATAAGTGTGCGCTTTCAGCAAGCACACTTAATAATAATAATAATAATAATAATAAGAAAACTTAAGAAGAACAATAAGTGTGCGCTTTCAGCAAGCACACTTAATAATAACTAGAAAAATGCATTTCCGGAGGAACTGCAAAGTGTGCTTGCTCGGGTGCAGTGCACTAACGTTAGCAGGTAGTGGATAGATGCGAGATGCGAGAAAAAATGCGAGAAAAAAGATGTCAAACTGTCTTTTATTTTCGAATTTAATTCCTCAATCAGCGCTGGACCGGCATTTTCTATCTTCCTCTGAGCCCTGGCCGTAGACAGATCATGTGTTTTACCCTGTCAATGCAGTGGTCTGCGTTGCGCTGATCTTATTCACACTATCGAGTGTAGGTGCAGCATTCTAACATTGAGTCATAATGAGCTGTTTATGAAGAAATTATCCGCTTCCTAATTATGTCATTTTAATCACGAAATTGAAACATTAAAAAACAATTTGCTCTTTATGGTGTGCGAGTGATAGAGCGCGGCAGCAACGAACCATCAGCTTGCAGCGTAACAACATTGAATGCTCGGCCGAAAAGCTGATCATAGCTGTACAGGGCGCCTTATTATTTTTCATCTCCATAAATATATCTAGTAGTAAAGCTAATGCAAGGGCTAGAAATCTAGTAATCTTTTGCTGATACTTCCTTAGCTGTGTCTAAAAACCGCTCACTCGTTCACTAATCCCTACATAGTGAATGGCAGTTGAGTGCACTACATCAGCAAAGAATTTGGACGCTGACATAATTATCACGCGCCAGAGAGCTCGGACAATTTGTCATAAACATTACCTACCCATCTTTAATATTTCCTTTTTTTGGCTGTGTGAATTGTATGTAACCATTGTATGTATGTATTTTTCACGTTTATTGCGTTATTTGATAAAAAAAGATAATAAAAACACTTGCTTGTCATATTTATTTACTTTTTTAATTTATATGTGAAAATAAAAGAGAACAAAACACTACACAACACATTTGATTTTTCAAATATAGACATAACGGTATGTATAAATAAATAACCAGGCATCTGGTCTTATAAATGATTGTTTTCTAACTCGGGTGCACCGTTGCCATGGTGACATTTTTGTTTATTTTTCATTCGCGCTCAATCGCCTTATCGTGATGGATTGTGGGAAATAGTGTCTCAGCAAGTGTACATCGTATGTACACTCGAATTCAGAGAGGATTGTGGATAAAAGTAGTGAAGAATGTAGGGAATGATGTCGTTCACTCAAAATTCGGACACCACTACAAAATGGCCGACACCCTAAATAGTGCACTATATAGTGGATAGGGAGCGATTTCAGACACAGCTCTTGTCATCATGGAGAGCGCAGTTCATGGTTGCATAGCAACGACAGACGCCACAGGAGAACAAGCGAAAGGAGACAGCGGCGCGCTCGCGCTTTCCACTTGTTTTTACACATCTAATGTGCGTTCCATTCGACAGGGTCCATATGCAGTGTTCACTGCTCCCCTACTCCCTGAGCACGGTATATCAGTTGAAGTGGACTTCACTGACAATAACCGCTCATTAGAAACGCCCAGCAAATGTCATCAAAGAAAGTCAACGACGGAGTCGCGCAGATTATGATATAACAAATATATATAGGACTACATTCATATTTTAATTTTTATTATTATATTATATATTTACAATTATATTGCACTATTTTACAACTACCTAAAATAAAATCACTTTACTTCACAAACTAGCTAAGCTGGCTGCATTCACTGAGGTAAATTATAATCATCAAAAATAGTATATGTAATATTCACAACAATAACCGTTAAAAATACTGTCATTTGTATAACAATGGCGAAATGTATTACTTACACACATACGTAAACTCCTCCATCGTTAGTTATTATGACCGTTCTGACTGGTGATGACCTGATGCGCGAAATGACAGTTGGGTGTGTGATCATCGCTCTCCACTTCCTGTGAAGTGATGTATCGATGTTCCCTTATTCCCTATGCCATGCGCAGTGCCCTTCGAACTGAACATGTTCGCTCCCTTCGGATTAGACTCTAACTTAAGATGGCGGAATACCCTGTGAAGTCCACTTCGCAGTCCACAACGCACCTCTAGAGCGACGTTGTTGATTGTTTGAGCATTGTTTCTCCTTGTTTTCTATTGTTATGCACAGCATATTTCCCGCGCGCACAAACACAGCCACAGACAATTAATTGTTTGTTCGGTTATCGAAGAAGAGCATGATGTATTTTGTATAAAGTTTTTTTTTTATTATTATTAACTGCTTTGAGGATTGGAAATGCACAATTCATGCATACAAATCTGTATATATTAATAAATGAAGATGATTAAAATAGACCAATGCAAAAAACGAAATTCATGCCTGCATTTATTAAGACAAACCTGGTAAAAACGAATGCAGTCTATACACTGACTTGGCTGCTCTGTGAAATGTAATACAACAGTGCCACCTACTGTCTAAATGCATTACCTAACATCAAAAGGTGAAACTCTTGCATAGACATAGGTAAATGGGTTTGTCTATTAGCCTGAAATGAAAAAAACATAAAAAAAATCAGATCTTGTACATCCTCACATTGGAGTCCCGAGTTCATTTATAAAGTTTGGTTTCGATACGTGACAGAGTTCCTGAGATATGGACGACTTCCTGTTTGGCGACTACGCCGCTGATTTCGTTTGGCTGTGACGGGCAAACGCTTCCAAAAATCAAAAATCCTTCTAGTAACTTTGGTGAGGCTTGCTCCAATGATCATGTACGTCTAGTTTCGTGAAGTTCGGACCAAATTTGTGACCTGTGAAACTTTAGTTTCGCTTTCTGTTCAATCCAATATGGCGGACAAACGACATGGACTTGTGATGTCATCTTCGCGAGCAACTTACGCCGGTGCTGACCGGACGTTTTAAAGTTGGAATGGTGTCTCTGTCTCAAAGGGCCTAGGCGCAGGAGCTGGCCAAATAGCTGGGGGGGGGGGGGTTGCCAAATAATGTAAAAAAAATTTTTTTTTTTTTTTTTTTTATCTTGTACATCCTCACATTGGAGTCTCGAGTTAATGTACAAAGTTTGGTTTCGATACGTGACAACGTTCCTGAGATATGAACTACTTCCTGTTTTGGCGACTACGCCGCCGATTTCGTTTGGCTGTGACGGGCAAACGCTTCCGAAAATCAAAAATCCTTCTAGTAACTTTGGTGAGGCTTGCTCCAAGGATCATGTACGTCCAGTTTCGTGAAGTTCGGACCAAATTTGTGACCTGTGAAACTTTAGTTTCGTTTTCTGTTCAATCCACTATGGCGGACGAACGACATGGACTCGTGATGTCATCTTCGCGAGCAACTTACACCGGTACTGACCGAACGTTTTAAAGTTGGAACGGTGTCTCTGTCTCAAAGGGTCTAGGCGCAGGAGCTGGCCAAAATTTTTCTCCCAGGAATAATAATAATAATAATAATAATAAGAAAACTTAAGAAGAACAATAAGTGTGCGCTTTCAGCAAGCACACTTAATAATAATAATAAGAAAACTTAAGAAGAACAATAAGTGTGCTGCTTTCAGCAAGCACACTTAATAATAAGAAGAAGAAAACTTAAGAAGAACAATAAGTGTGCTGCTTTCAGCAAGCACACTTAATAATAATAAGAAAACTTAAGAAGAACAATAAGTGTGCTGCTTTCAGCAAGCACACTTAATAAGAATAAGTCGAAAGAGGAAGAAGAAGAAGAAGAAGAAGAAAACTTAAGAAGAACAATAAGTATGCTGCTTTCAGCAAGCACACTTAATAATAAGAATAAGAAAACTTAAGAAGAACAATAAGTGTGCTGCTTTCAGCAAGCACACTTAATTATTGGTGTGGGTGGGTGGCTGGTGGATGTGTTTTTGGCTGTGGATTCGGATGACGTTGGAACTGATCAGCGCATCTCTACTAAGCGCCTATAGACTGAACATGTAATAAACATCTGCAGAACATCACCGCTTTCAAAAATTTGCATTTTCAGGCCCCCAAAATGATGTTTTTGTCATGTAAATGAACGGCCAAAACAATGGGAGGAAAAAATATAAATAATGTAAATAATGCTTTTGTGTTCCCCTAAGAAACTTTGAGTTTGCTCGCAAAACCTTTGCATTCCCTCGCAAAACTTTTGTGTACCCTCGAGGAAATTTGTGTTTTCTCGCAAAGAACTCAAGAGTTTTTACACATAATTTTTCCTTCCACCTCTCTTATTTTTAGTTTAAATAGAACACTTGAATAAACTTATTTAAAGTAAAGTCCTCATTTGTAAGCTGCCAGTAAGACAAAGACTGCTGATATGTTTTAGTAGAATGTTGTATTCTACTCAAGCAATTTTGTTGGTCAACCTTCAGCTAAAATTTTGTCACACCATAAGAAAAATGCCCAGTAATAGAAAATCCCCTTTAATAAGCTCTTGTTCTCTAAAATCAGAGCCTGACAAATAAACTACCATTACAGAGACATTAATAATATTTTCTGAGTTCAGATGCTCATGTTGCAAGCTTCTTGCACTAATGACATTCACGTGATAAGCTGTGCTGAACTAATGCAATATCAGCAAGTCCCCCTCAAACCCGAGTTCCCCTTATTCACTTGTAACGACTGAGACAAATCAGACACAAGTATTAACAAATAATCTTTAAAACTCCACAACCAATAAGCAAACTGTGTCAAGCAAAGAGTGGTCTGTGACAAACCACCAAATGGTTTTATGACCCCATAAGAATACAAGGAGGGGTACTCTCACTGCATTCCTTATAAACACACACCTTATGTCCATGAGAACCGGCTTCATCTCCACATTATTTCATGGATAAACCTTGCCGGGTTTTTTTTTTTTTTTTCGGCCCAAAATCATGACCTATATGAATCATGCAGATCAGTAATAAAAAAAAATTGGTGGTGGTGGTGGGGGGTCATGATGACCGTTCGTAAAGACCAGCCCCCTTGATGATATGTCCGAAAAGCCAAACACTGAAAAGGTGTAACACTCTTACACCACACATCATGTTCTCACGCAGTGAAAAATACATCGCCGAGCAAAGAGGACTCTGACAACGCACTGAAAGACAGGAAAAAGCAGGTTACTTTCCATATGAAACAAAGTTTTAAATTTTGTAATGTAAGAAATTTTAAGAATAAATACCATTTTGTGGCTCTTTAATGTGTTGTGACAGATCGCTGTAGCGCCTCAATTCAAGCGGCTCGTGAACCAATCCTCTCATTAATTTATAGATTGACTTGAATGAACATCAGAAGGATTGTTTTAACCGCAGAAAGACATCAGTACACACCATTTTTCAAGTTCAAGTCCACTGACATTAATCTACTAACTCTTCTGACTGCTTTGTCAAACAAAACGGCGGATTCTGCATTATGATTGGCTAGATAGCCTGTAAATCAAACTCCCAGCAAAGTGTGAAATTGCGCCTTTTACATTTCCTACATGCCACGGTGAAAAGCCAAGCGGACACTGGTGGCAAGACGCTCATCAAGACTGTGACAAGACAAGTGTCTGGTGAGTAATATTATGGTTTCTCTTTTCTGTGTTTGTGTACTCTGTGTTAATAATAGCTAGCTAGTTCAGACCTGACGTTAGTAACTTACAATGAATTTAAGATAGCTGGTACAGTCAATCACCTGAACTGTCTGAGCTAGCTAGACGGTAGGGCTGTGCGATTAATCGTATTTTTATTTAAATTTTGGTTTCCATCGATTATGAAAACAAGATAATCAAGGTAAAACGATTATTGTGCCGCTGCCGCATTCTGTCCCGCGCACCTCCCTTTCCTTCACAGCAGTGCACTTCCATTCCACCCTAAGCCAAACTTCACATCCAAATCAGCCGAATGAGTGATGTAAAATTCAGTCTACTGTTGCTAAACTGCGGGACGTGCTTAATATTAAACAGTGTTATTAAAAGCATATTAAGCTGCGAAAGAGACGCTGTTCCCTAGGCGGCCTCCTGTGCGCACGCTCCGAGACTGGGCAGAATGCACATAAGCAAAGTATACTGTAGGCTTCAGATACATGCCTAAACAGTCAAATATCCTACACACACATGTACCGAAACGCCGTTTTGATAAATATCCTCATAAACACAGTTGGTTATACAGTATCTTAAGTAAATGTAAACATTTAAGAACATGTTTGAAACGTGTGTGCAACTGTATATATTGGGTCCGTGCGTTAGCTCTTAAAGTGACAGCAGCCAAAATGACTGCTGCAGCCATTAATGTTAATCAAACAAGAAAAGACAAAGATAAAAATCACCCACTGCTCTTGAATGAATAACTTTTGTAGTTTTAAATAAGTATTAGTCTATATTTAATGTATACTGCAGTGTTATTTTACATTTGATTACTTTATTCAATATCTGTTGTAGGCTATTACTTATCTGAATACCACTGTTAGTACATCTTCCTGAAAAACCTAAAGCACTGTATATTTAATTTGTATTTTTGTTCTGTTGTATTTTTTGTTGGTTTTGTTTGTAATTAGTTTCTTTGTTCTTATATCAAAGCTGACTGTTTACTTGTCTTCTGTAACTGTTTTGAGAACATTTAACAGTCCCAGAAAAGAAGTAATCGACTAAAGGAAGTGAAGAATAGATTCAAATGGAGCTGGTTGCAAGAGACTGTCCATGTAGAAGTGAACGTCATATCTCTTGATTGCTTCTGTAAAATGTATACACCAGAAAAGGTTATCTGCAACAATACAATTAACTATGGCACAAGTGGAAAGAGAGCACTACAAAAACATGTGGAGCATCCAAAACACATGAAAGCATGGAAGATCCAAAAACAGAACATGTGCATTGAGATAACACCAGCTACTAATACCATCATGACAGCCCCACCAAGAGAGCTAAGCAGATCAGTACCTCCTCTATGTGACCATGTTGCACAAGATCAAGTAAGTGTTTTTAGATCAGATCAGAACCTATTAAACATAAATACTTTTTAAATAGACAGAAATCCCATGTTTTAATGTTTTAAAAGCAAACAGTAGCCTACTTGGTTTTTAACAGCATTGAAAAGTAGAAGTTAGTAGATGTAGATGTTAATTTAGCGAATTTCATGCTTTTGTTGTGTTTCACTATGCCTTCTTGAATAAAGAAGACTAAGATACATACAAGGACGTTGTTGATGCTGCTCTACAAAAGCAGGGAGTGCAGGATGCAGGCAGGAACTGGGTGATGGAGCTGTGGCAGGAGCTGGGGTCCGAGTCCAAGAACTTTACAGATGAAGGGAGGAGGAAGAAAGTAAGAATTTGCAAGTTGAGAGAAAACCCCATTGAATCCTAGTATAGGAGGGGAGGGGATCCCATCCTAAAGCAGTAGTCTAGTAGAGTCACCTTCATTTATATGGCGCTTCTAACAATGTGGATTGTTTCAATAAGAGATAAAAGGAAATTACCGTAACAGATTATTTAGGCTTTACAACAGCTCTAGGATAAAGTTATTGTCCAGCTAAAGTTAGTTTTGATTGATTGATTCACTTCCGTTGTGAAGATCATTAGATATTAATGTAGGGGCCGCTAACACAACACCGTTCTAACAGCAAAATCCTTAACGCACTCCGGCCACCCATCTGCACAAAACAGTGCCTGGTGTCTTGAGAATGCACTCCCTGAAATAGGTTCGAAGGTGCAAACAATTATCCGTTATCTCTGCGCAAACCTCAAAAACGCAAACCCGCGAAAATGTATACGTTGCGCACATGCGCATTACGTGTTCAGTCCAAGGGTAAGCGTGTTTGAATATATATGTGCGCAGGCGTGTAGTCCTTCTTTACAAATCAACCCTTCATAAACTACTTGTCTGGCCTTAAAAATGTATAATACAGAATTTTTTTGTCGTGTCTGCGCAGCCACGTGAACTGGAATTATTCCAACAACATTTTATCTGTACTGAGGTGAAGGGAAGAAGCCTTCACACGGGAGGGACTAGTTGACACTTCAGGACTGTGTTGTCATCGTGTCCAGGCGTAGGTCCTTTATCAGATCTGGATACAGCCTGGAGCCGGCGGACTGCGGTAAACCTCGGATAAACAGAGAGACTAATATTAGCGTAGACGCTATCCTTCTTATGATGTAACAAGTACATCAGGATTTATGGGGAGTGTTCCCGGTTCCGGCTGACCTAATCTATGCAGCCTAACATTGTATTATAGAAGTCTATAATGTGTTATGTGTATGCTAGGCCAAGGAGATGTGTTTTTAGTCTATATTTGAACTGACAGAGTGTGTCTGCTTCCTGGACAATGTTAGGAAGTTTGTTACAGAGTTTTGGTGCCAAAAAGGAAAAGGATCTACCGCCAGCAGTCGATTTTGATATTATCAACTGGCCGGAATTTTGAGATCGCAATAGATGTGAAGGACTATCATGCGTTAAGAGCTCGCTCAAGTACTGGGGAGCTAAACCATTTAGTGCTTTGTAAGTAATCAGCGATATTTTACATTTTATATGATGTTTAATAGAGAGCCAATGCAGTGTTGACAGAACCGGGCTAATATGGTCATACTTCCTGGTTCTGGTAAGAACTCTAGCTGCTGCATTTTTGGACCAGCTGTAGTTTGTTTATGAAGCGTGCAGGGCAACCACCCATAATAGCATTACAATAATCTAGCCTTGATGTCATGAACGCATGAACTATTTGTTCTGCATTTTTCATTGAGAGCATATGACGTAATTTAGATATATTTTTAAGATGAAAAAAATGGGTTTTACAGATACTAGACACGTGACTTTCAAATGAAAGATTGGTGTCAAAGAGCACACCCAGGTTCCTAACCGACAACGAGGACTTGACAGAGCAACCATCAAGTGTTAGACAGTATTCTAGGTTATTACAGTATGTCGTCCTGTTTTAGTCCAAGGATCCCAAAGTTCACAAGCTCCATGATGAACAGGAAACACTGTTTAGGGAGTTTCTTGCCTGCTTCATCAAGCCAGACCTTCTGGTTGACAGTAAGGGGCGGAATCTCTCTGGATTGAAGATGAAGGTGGTCAATGTAAGGTCTCCAGAATCCCATCTTGCAGTACCCTTTGTTGGCTCAGAGATCATGTATATTGTGGATCAACTAGGGAGGAAGCACCTAGTGGTTAAAGAGCTCAAGAGTAAGATCATTGAGGCCCACACCAACTGCGCCATGAGTCTACAAGAAAAACTGCCTCTTGACAGTCAGACGCTGAAGACCCTGTCATGCCTAGACCCAGCTGCAAGGGGAAGTCATCTCATTCTGCCCTATCTCAAGAGGTTGCCATGCATGCTTCCAGCTGTGAAGCTTAATGTTGAGGAAACAGCTGGCTTTCAACTTGAAATACACAAGTGTGTCTGGGTTGTCTTCATGTTTTCAGTGAACAATTAACAATAACCTCAACCTCCTGTTTCTCATCTTTGATATGCAAGTAACATGGGTCAGCCCTGGCCAGGCTTGCACTCTTTGTTTTCTGTCCATTTCATGGTCCACAGGTAGAGTCAGCATTTAGTGAGATAGGCAACATCTTGCATGCTAAAGCTGCCAACATCATTGTGGAGACGTATGAGTCCTATCAGGCAATTAAGTACCACCTGAAGGCAGTGGAGCAGTCTGCCACTCAGCTCTACTCTCGGAAGAGCAAACATGATCCTGTAAATTTTACGTTCAGCAGAAATGTGAAACTGTCAAGCCAGAGATACAGAACGCAGCTCAGGCTTAAACAACAAGCGGAGACGGACAGGCTGCACCATTTTCACACGGGCAACCCACCTGAGGGTAAGAAAAAGGAAAAAGATGCCATTGTTGCTGCAACCCTTCACAGCAGACGTGAATTCAAGCGCTTACAGGTGATGAAGAGCCTGGTTAGTAAGGCTAAAAAGAAATGAGGTATTCTGTTGGACTGTTTAAATCTTTACATAGAGAGATGTTGATGTTCTAAGAGAACTTACACTGTTTCAGGCGTTTTATGATTTCAGGTTCGAGTTTATGGACCATAACTTTTCTCTGTAATGATTTGTAGTTTGAGTGGAATTTTATTTACTGAATTTATTTACTGATTGATCTGTATTGGTTTTACTGTATTGGATCAATCACAGTTGTTTTATTTACAGAACTACAGAATAGCACTTATTGCCCTCACAAGATGTTAAGATGTCCTGATTTGTATTACTAAAAAAAAATTCTAGCTGTTAAAATTTTTTCCATGTGTCACTCTTCACAGTTCCTGGTAGTTCATGCAGTAAATGGCTGATTCAGGTGATTAAAAAAACAAAAAGTGCTTCACGCTGGGTCTTAAAAGAAAATTCCTGCTTTTTTTTCACTCTAACAATCACATCACTAATGATTATTACTGTCTGGTATGTTGTCTCTTGTATTGTATTTTTAGCGCAATTTTCCAACGGACAAAATTGCAATTGTTAACTCATGATTTCTGTTCTGTCTGTGCGCACCAATCTTGCACTTCTATCTCCTCCTCAACCAGACCACCTAGAGACTTCGGGTTTTCGGCATTATGTTAAGGAAGGTCTAATCTCGGGAACGCACGCAAAAAAAAAAAAAAAAAAAAAAAACATAAAAAGATTTACTATCTCTTAGTGTTGTGATCCCATGACGTCAGAAAATTGCGCTAAAACACTCACTGAGTTTTTATTACTTGTTTTCTATGCATGCCTCATGATAGAATTATTAGATAATGTACCCTATTACTACTTAGTCGAATAATCACTCGAGACGTACAATCATGCATCCCATTTCCCTATGTGGTCACACATTCTTTTATAGTGCTTTTGCCTATGTATCAAACCTGTAATGAATGTGTTATTATTTGATTAATTAAGATCGCGTATAAATCATTCTGGGTATTTACGAATTTGTATTTTGATGACCGTTGTATTGTGTATATTATATGTTGATACCTATGCAACATATTAGTATTACAAGAATCTTTAATAATTTTTTTACCAGCACCCAATCCAGTTACATTTGCAAAATGCCCTGCTAGAACACAAAGAGCCGTAAAATTTACCCTCCGTAAGCTTAAGTACGATTGCCTTACTGACCCCTAGGAGGAGGCCATCCTCAGAGGTTAAAGGTCTCCACACAAGTTCCTCCTCTCTTCCTTCCTGCTTCTGCTGGTTGCTGTGCATGTGTAGGACCGGAAACCCGGTCCGCCAACACGGTCACGGGCCGGCAGGCCCAAGACATCAAGCCATGTGCAACTTGCAACAGTCAAACTAACCGTGCAAGTTCATCATATCTTCTTCATTCAACGCAGAAAAAAAAATTGATTGCAATGCCATCGGAACCATCAAATCAGGAACTTTACGAAACTGCTTCAACTGCAACGGCAATACAAGTATCGTACAGTTGACGATGACATAGGTTTAATAATAAGCTGTGAATCCTTCTACAAGGCTTTGAAAATAATAAGCTCATGGTTATTTTCATAGTTAAATGAATCTTTTCCATAACAAGTTATGATTAATTATTATTATTTCCTCTTTGAGCTAATTTGTTACACACTCATTTACCCCTTCATCCTCCAATGTGAAGTTGAACTAATTGTTCAAGTCAATTTTACAGTCACTTTAAGATCACACATCAGCTCATCAACACACACTGAAGCCAACTGCAACAGGAAAACCCCATTCACACCTTCACAGAACAACTGTAAAAATACTCAGAAAACCAATGCAGACAGACCTACCTCCAAAACCACGAATGGTTTTGGCATTTGTGTGACAAAAAGAACACAAATCAGAAAAGATTAACAATGCAGTTATCTGCTGGCAGAACTTTTAGCAAAAAGCTAACTTTTAGTATTAGATCAATGCAGTATTTTTCAGCTAACTGGAAGTGATGCGTCTAGTCCTGGAAAACTAGAACTGAAGATAAAACTTAAAACGTTGATATCTACGACGGTAGCAGTGTTTTGCTTTTAACATAATGTTCCCCAGCAAGAAATATGACATGCACACCCTACCTAATCTATACTGTCCTTGTTATTCATAGTAACTTACAACACTGTAAAAAATTATTTTGAGTTTTAGTCAGGTAGACAAGTAAAATGATGTCCTGTCAACTTGCAGTGTCTCACTACACAATAGGATGTGTTATAACAATCTCAACTTGAAGGTAAATTGACAACTTTAAATTTCTATGTCATGATGACGTACTATTTTAACGAATTTGAGGCAGACGTGCCATTCGCCATTTTCTGCATGAGAAGTTGCTGATGCAAGAAAAGATGAAGGAGCCCGTGTAACGATTACAGATGGACTTTACTTTATGGACTGCAAATAATGAAAAGAGTAAGTATACCCTGATTTCTGCTTTCTTTTTCGTTAGCGCTCATCATCCGCGTTTTGATTTCAGGCAATCACATTTTGCAAACTAAGACAACTTGATTAGTAATCAGGAGCCACACGCAATGCCAGGCAAATTTTTGCTAGCTTTGACAGTAACGTTAGACACCAAGCTGCTGTCGAGACGTGAGCAGCAGAAAGAGAAGTCGTCTTTGACTATTGTAAGTTAATATTGATAAATAGATAAAACAGTGAACATATAAGTGACTTTTTTTAGCGTGCTCTAAATCGGATTTCATTATCGTTAGTTTTTATCATAGAAACACTGAATGAACAGTAGACTAATATCTGAAGCAATGCCACCAGTCCATATTTGTGTTTAATATGACAAAAAAGCATTTTTATTTATACATGGTTGCAACAACATTTAGTTCTAATTTGTTGTTATATTATAAAAATGCTTGATTGACTTATGTTTCTTAAACGCTCAGTTGTTATTCTTTGAATGTTTTTCAGCACGTGCAAACAGCAAATTCTGTATAGCGAACTTGGGCGCTGATCTTGTACTAATGTAATGTCACAACTTTTTGTAGTTTAATAATCACATGATTAAACTTTCATGTCATTTGTGTTGACTGTGAAGCCCTGAAGAATCATGAAATTCAGAATTACACTACCGTTCAAAAGTTTGGGGTCAGTATGATTTTTAATGTTTTTAAAAGAAGTATTTTCTGCTCACCAAAGCTGCATTTATTTGATTAAAAATACAAACAAAAACAGTAATATTGTAAAATATTATTCCAATTTAAAACAGCTGTTTTCTATGTGAATATACAATAAAGTGTAATTTATTCCTGTGATCAAAGCTGAATTTTCAGCATCATTACTCCCGTCTTCAGTGTCACATGATCCTTCAGAAATCATTCTAATATGATGATTTGATGCTCAAGAAACATTAATGATTATTATCAATGTTGAATACAGTTATTTACATTTTTATTTCATGATGCTATGATGAATAGAAAGTTCAAAAGAACAGCATTTATCTGAAATGTAAAGCTTTTGTAACATTAAACACTACCGTTCCAAAGTTTGGGGTCAGTAAGAATTTTTATTTTATTTTTGGGGGAAAGAAATAAAATAAATCAATACTTTTATTCATCAAGAATGAGTTAAACTGATCAAAAGTTACAGTAAAGACAATTATAATGTTAGAAAATATTCTATTTTAAATAAATGCTGTTCTTTTGAACTTTCTATTCATCAAAGAATTTTGAAAAAAATTGTACACAACTGTTTTCAACATTGATAATAATAATTAATGTTTCTTGAGCATCAAATCATCATATTAGAATAATTTCTGAAGGATCATGTGACACTGAAGACTGGAGTTATTTTTTTATTGTTTTTTAGCAAATAAATGCAGCCTTGGTGAGCAGAAGATACTTCTTTTAAAAACATAAAAAAAATCTTACTGACCCCAAACTTTTGAACGGTAGTGTACGTTATTTGTAGAAAACATTTTCACATAATAAAAGCTATATTTACAGCATTGCACAATTTTATATTGCCAGCAACATCATCAGTATAATATCCAATGCATCACCCAGCCATAGAAGTAAAAAGTGTTGGTATTTTTTTCCTCATTGAATTTGGGAAGTAAGATGTTCAGTGAATATTTCTGTATGTAACGTGTATGTTTACTCAGCTGGATTTGGATTTTTTTTTTTTTTTTTTATTTGCAGGATCAGTACAGTGCAAACAGAGAGGAAGGACAACTCCATATTGATGAGGTGGTTTTGCAAGATTTGTAGATTTTCCTCGCCCAACCAGCGTGCCCTAATCACACACTACAAGCTGAAACACTGCCATCAGGCAAGTCACTAGGCGCGTTTCCATTAAAGATTTGTGCAAAACGATTTCGCGTTTTTTTTTCTCTAAATGTCAACAAAAAACTATTGCGAAATGACTACGTTTCCATTACCCGTTGTTATGCGGC
The DNA here is from genome assembly GCF_964197995.2 of Scardinius erythrophthalmus. Lineage (NCBI taxonomy): Eukaryota > Metazoa > Chordata > Actinopteri > Cypriniformes > Leuciscidae > Scardinius > Scardinius erythrophthalmus. The sequence continues at coordinate 33,867,939 of NC_138228.1, forward strand.
TAAAACTTAATTTTTTCCTCTCGCGTTAAGTCATTCCAAAAATCATAGCAATGGACATTGGTAGGTTTATGTATCTCAGCCACCGCACTGGCCATTATTATTAATCAAAGGAGATGTATGTATGTTATCCAATCATTAATGGCAAGGAAAAACCATAGCCTTATACTTGAGAGCGTATACTTGAGGGCATTTCTTAGAAATGCATATTATACATATTCTTAGGTTTAGAATCCAGTATTCCTGTAATTCTTCTGTCTTTTATGAATTTAATAAAGAACTCTGTCTTGTATTCTGTCCAAACATACCGCATCATCTACGTTAGGTGACCTGTAAATGTGCAAAAACTGTTTCTATTGCAGTTTTGCAAAATATTTCTTTTTCGAATTGCCTGAAAAACCACCCCATGCAAGCGTAAAAACTTTTTTTGTGATAAATGGGAGTTTTTGCGAAATTGACATGTTTCCATTGGCCATATTTTCAATTCGCAATTTCAATTTGCGCAATTTGAAGGGTAATGAAAACACGGCTATTGTCCACGACCATGCATCTATAAAGATTGTGTATGCACATTTAGAAGTGAACTGTCTCTAAAGAAGAATTTAACTTGCGACCATAGTCATTGTGTTTAAGCCTCCTCAAAATTGCTTAAAGCAACATCAAATGTGAACTGTGTAATTTTTCAGAGGCTTGCAGTGTTTCACAGTAGTTTGCACATCTTACCACACACATTAAAAAGAAAGAGCCAGTGAGGTGCCCCTTTCAAGACTGTAGTTTTCAGACCAGTGAGTACAGCACTTTCCATGCTCATAAAAGTAGGAATCATCGCCACAGCACTTTTAAAGATTTTCTAACAGACTTGTATCAAACTTGCATTCCTGGTGATTCAAACCCTGAAAGTGCAGACTCTGAAACTCATTTATTCCGCCCAGATTGCTCAACAGTAGATAGTGACATAGATGTTGAAGACCTATATGATTTGATTAAAAACAAAGTAGCATCACTGTTACTTAGCATGCAAACAACTCTACATATATCAAAGGCCACCACACAGGAAATTGTAAATGAGCTTTGCAGTTATTCAATTTTGCAAGAGTTCACTCCAAGAATAATTGAAAATGTATTGGTTAAGAACAATTGTGTATTAACTAATGAAGTGACTGCTGCCTTAGCTGAGATAGCCGAAAAAACAAATCTCCTAACTTCCCTTTCAAAGAGTATCCCTTTTGCAACCGAATACAAAAGAACCACTTATTACAAGGACAACTTCAAAGTAATTGAGCCAGTTGAATATTGTTTTAGAATAGTCCTCCCAAAGAAAGTTTGTTTATATTCCAATTTTGAAAGTTTTGACAGAGTTGTTGAACCGTGATCCTGCCGGAAACTGCTGACAGGTCCGGTCAGATTAAAACGTACAGAGATGGACTGTACTGCAAAGGGAATCCTTTGCTCTCCTCAGAGAGTTTAAGCATTGCACTTGGGATATATATATAGATGACTATGAGGTATGTAACCCACTGGGAACATTAAAAAAAAAGCATAAGGTCTGTGCAGTGTATTGGTTAATATCAAACTTGCCAGCATAGTATAGGTCTTCGGTACAATCAATTTATCTGGCTTGTCTGTGTAATAGCAGTGATGTAAAGAATTATGGCTATGATGCCATTTTTCGACTACTGATTAGGGACATTCAAGTCCTTGAAGAGGAAGGATTATATGTTAAAAAATTGGGAACACGTGTCAAGGGTTCCGTGTTGTATGTGTCAGCGGACAACTTGGGGGCCCACTCGCTAGCTGGCTTCCAAGAAAGTTTTAATGTTAATAAATTCTGCAGATTTTGACTAGCTAGTCACAAGGATTTTGACTTGCATGAAGTCAGAGAGGGGGTGTTTCCACTCAGGACGACTTAAACTCACAAACAGACCCTTGAGGAATTGAAGAGGAATTCACTGGTTTCCCTGAATGGAGTAAAGAGAGACTGTATTCTTGAGAAACTTAATTATTTCCAGACAGTTCAAGGGTTTCCTCCAGATTTTATGCATGACCTGATTGAAGGTATAGTACCAACAGAGTTAAGTCCCTTATTTCAAAAAGGTACCTCACATTAGATGACCTTAATGCTGTCATCAAATCTTTTCCTTTCAAGTTTACTGATAAAACTGACAAACCACAACAAATTTCAAAGATATTTGTGTCAAAACATTCAATTGGTGGACACTGCCATGAAAACTGGACTCTGTTAAGGCTACTGCCATTGATGATGGGTCCCAGAGTACCATAATGAGACAAAACTTGGCAAGTCTTATTAGATCATAAAGATATTATTGAGCTCCTAGCTACTGGACAATTTGACAAGCTGATGAGACATTGTGCTACTTGGAGTCCAAAATCTCAGAACACAGGTGCTTGCTGAAACAGTGAAACCACTCAAACTCAAACCACGCAAACAGAAACATGTTGAAATATGTTCTCACACGCTGTAAGTTTGAGTCACTCGCGCTGTACGTTTTAAAAGCAAAACACGCCAAACATTAGGCTTCATCTTTTTACTCCAATTTCATTTCATAATGTCATAATGAATGGAAACTATAGGCTATATGAATTTTTAAATCGCAGTTTTAACCAGAAAAATCTAAAATGTATTCCCAAAATCGTGCAGCCTTATAGTTTCTCTTGATATCAGCATGTGCACAAGGTTTTTTTTTTTTTTATTTTTTTTTTTTTATACAAATGCCACTGAAGAGTCCTGCTGACTTCAACATTTGAAGTCTCTGTACATGACCATGGTAAAATTAAAAATCAAATCACCTTGGAAATGACAGGTATTTACTATGTTTCAGGAATGTATGTGACTGTTCAAGTCTTTGAATCAGTGTGTTCAATAATGTGCTTTTTTGTCCTTTGTTGTGTATCTTTGGATTATGTTGTGTTGTAAATAAATCCAAACAATCAAAAAGCCATTCTTTTTTAAATCTCTACTCATTCTTTGTTTATAGTTCTCTCACAGCCCCACCTGATAGGGCCATTATGGGAGGGTCTTTGTCATTCTCAGGTGTGAAACACATCAATATTCATGATGATTCACACCTCCTCGCATGTAGCTTTCTTACACAAAACATGTCTTACAAATTTTAAATCAATATATTCACTGTAACCCTTTACTGTAAATTTACAGCGAATTTCTAACAGAATTGTACTGTATTTCGATAATACAGTATTAGGCTGTATCTTTTACAGAACAGCTGTAAATATACAGCACATTTCTGTTTTCATCCCGATAAATTCGTAATACAGTATCATACTGTAAAGGCATTGCATTGTGGGATTGATTTCTTTCGCACTCAATTCAGTTCAAATGTGACGCGAGCAGACAGTAGATGTAGGCAAACTTGATTTGTCAGCGGGATTCAACTGAACAGAATAGGCTAATCATTCCTGTTATCAAGATAAACAGTCTCTGCGAATCTATGAGCAATTTTTAAGCTTTTGTGAGCTTCGGTTCGTGTGTTTCAAACATTAGTTTCCTGTGACGCAGCAGAAAATGCACGACGTTAACGTTACATGAAGACGGATGGAAGAATTTGTCATCTAAATAATCTAACCTGCGCCTGTGACAATAAGTGGGATTTGTTTGAGAAGATGGAAAATTGTTCAACTGAGTGATACTGTAAGTCAATATATATATATTTGTTTCGTTCGCATTTCTACATTGTTTCCACGTATTTGGTTTGATTGATTCACTCTGTTCCACCTGTTTACCAAGTAACTTCGATATTTCACATAATAGGCAACATTTACCATGTTATTTGCATGACCTGCTTTTGATATATATATATTTTTTCCGTTTCAGGCTTTGTAATCTGATGACGGTCCAGTACTAATGAGTGATTTTAAGTAGTGTTACAGTTATAGTCTATGTGGTAAAAAAATGCTATCAAATGCTGTCAGTTCTGTGATCGTGCTTTTGAATCGTTGTCAGAATTTTGCTAGCACGTGAAAATCCATGTTCCTTATGTTGTTTTCAAATGTAGTATTCCTGATTGCCATGCCATGGTCCTACAACTACAACCATGCTTCAAAGAGAAGTTAGACGGTGTTATCCTTCAAGCAGATAAGTAAGTAGAGATTATTAAACAAATCTCAATCTGTAATGTTTTGGTTCTGTTGATCATGATTGTGCTTCTTAAAAATTGTTTCAGGAATTTGCAACTCTGATGTCCAGCAATCTACATTTGCCAGAGAGTCCACGCCTTATATTTCTTGGTATGTAAACATTAAATTAAAAGCCATAATTTACTCACCTCACTGCAAAATATTTACTCACCCCACTGCACTTTAATTGAGACCCGGGAAGATGGCGGCTGCCTGCTGAGACTCGGCGCAACACTCTCCCAAAACGCTCAAATAAACCTTGGTACGTGTGACAAGACTGTTATGTAAAGAAGGACAATTTCAGCTTAAACTTATATCTTGTCAATGCGAGAAACAAGACAGTCGTTTGCAGTCAAACAACACATTATGACTGAAGTAAACAAGCAGCTGGGTGAAAACAATGAGGCCTTGAGTGGGAAGGGAATGTTTAATGTTCAATCACCAATATTTTGTTTTCTACCTGTCTTTTGAATACATCTTTGAATATATGGAGATTTTTAGTTGTTATTATTCAAAACTAGATAAGTACAACACTGACAAGATTTGATACTAGAGAGCAAAGCATGCATGATTTTGATAAGGACCTGGACCCTGATAGCCATGGGTTAAATTAAAGATGTGACACCTCTAAATATTATACTGATTATGAATTTAATTTAAATGTTAATTCAAGGGACAGTCTGTCGCTTGTTCATTTCAACATCAGAAGTCTTTATGCAAATTTCAACAAAATGAAGGATTATATCACTACATTTACAAGTCGATTCAAAATAATAGCACTTTCTGAAACATGGATTAGCAATGAAAAGGGTGTAGACTTTGAAATGGAAGGATACAAGCTATACCATGTAAGTAGATCAGAAAAAAGAGGAGGAGGTGTGGCGTTGTATGTTGATAGTCATTTGAAATGAAAACTTGTTGAAAAAATGTCTTTTGCAATCGAGGGAATCTTTGAATGTGTAGCTATTGAAATCGATATGGGGAAAAACAGGAATGTGATTGCTGCTTGCATTTACAGAGCTCAAGGATCCAAAATAGATGTCTTCCAGGACAAATTTGAACAATTACTTGATACACAGAATAATCACAAAAAATTTTTTAATAAGTGGTGATTTCAATATTGATTTTCTCAGTCAATCTAAATGTAAGTTTACTTCAGATTTCTTAGATGCATTGTATACAAGATCTGTTTTTTCTCTAATTACATAGCAGAATCACTAGCTCGTGTGCCACATCGATAATATTGACACAAATGATGTTCAAAAAATTGTTCAAAGTGGATTATTGATAAATGACTTAAGCGATCATTTGCCTGTTTTTACCATATATGATATGCAACCTGGGATATACAAGAGTTCACATCAACCTTCATATTTCAGAGTGAGAACGGAGAAAACAATAAATGACTTTAGGAGTGAGCTTTCACAACAGAACTGGTCAGGTGTCTTTGTGACTGATCTGAATGCAGCATATGAAACCTTTTTAAACATGTACCTTGGTTGACATTAGGATTAATTAAAGCATGTAAAAAGAAAAATAGATTGTATAAAGACTTTGTAAAAAATAGGACACCTAATTGTGAGGCCAAATACAAAGCATACAAAAATAAATTGACGACAATTTTAAGAGAAACTAAAAGAGATTATTACAATAAACAATTGAAAGATAATAAAGGAAATATGAAAATAACATGGAAAATATGAAATAATATAATAAAACCAAACTCACAACATATTAAGTTACCTGAATATTTTGTGTACAATGAAACTGTTATGAACAATAGCATAGATGTGGCCAATGAATTTAACTCATTTTTTATTAATATTGGGGAAAATATTGCCAAATCAATCGATATATCTAACCAAAGTTAAAATGCTACCTGTAGAATGGAAAGTAGAATAATGCAGTCCATGTTCCTGGGTGAGGTTCAGGAATATGAAATTGCATCTATTGTTAGCAAATGTGAAAATAAAACATCTACTGATAGTGACGGACTTGACATGACTATTGTAAAAAGGACCACTGACTGTATTATTAATCCACTGACTTTTATTTTTAATTTGTCTATACATTCGGGTGTCTTTCCTGAAAAGATGAAGGTCACTAAAGTCGTTCCACTTTTCAAAAATGGAGATGTACATCATTTTAACAACTACAGACCAGTGTCATTGCTCTCTCAGTTTTCTAAAATCCTTGAAAAGTGGTTTGCTCAAAAACTAAATATTTTTTTAGAAAAACATAAATTAATTACTGAAAAACAATATGGCTTTAGAGCAAAAAGATCAACAGCTTTGGCATTAATTGAACTCATAGAAAAAATAACATCTGCAACTGAGAATAAGCAACACACAGTGTCTTCATCAACTTAAGCAAAGCATTTGACGCCATAAATCACAGTCTGCTATTGTCAAAAGCATACAACTATGGCATTAGGGGTCTAGCTCATCAATGGCTCAAAAATCTCAACAATCGACAGCAGTTTGTTCAAATTAATGGTCAAAGATCTGAGTTAAAATATATAATATGTGGAGTTCCACAAGGGTCCGTTTTAGGCCCATTACTTTTTATTTTGTTCATTAATGACCTCTGCGAAGTGTCTAAAGTATTACAGTTTTTGATGTTTGCTGATGATACTAACATTTTTTATTCTGGAAATTATCTGTCAGAAATTACAGAAAATATAAGTTCAGAAATGGGGAAAGTTAAGAAATGGTTTGACGAAAACAAATTATGTTTAAATTGGGAGAAAACAAAATATATGATTTTTGGTAATCGTAAAAAGAATGAAAATGTAAGAATAGCAATTGAAGGAACTGAAATTGATAGAGTTAATGAGATCAAATTTTTAGGTGTTATTTTAGATGAAAAAATTTTAATTGGAAAGATCACAGTTTATATTAAGAGTAAAGTCTGTAAAAGTATTGGGGTCTTGTATAAAGTCAAAGATGTTTTAGACTATTCTTCGTTGCATATGTTGTACAATTCCCTAATACTCCCATATTTTGTATACTGCACAGAAGTCTGGGGTAATACATACCCTAGTAACACAAAATCTCTGTTTTTGTTACAGAAAAAAGCATTAAGGATTATCAACAAGACAGGCTACAGAGAACACACTAATAGTTTATTTGTAAATTAAAAATTCTGATTTGTTGATTTGAAGATTTAGATTTTTATGTGGAAAGCTAAGCAGAGAGTTTTGCCTATGGTTTTACAAAATGTATTTACTCTTGTATCAGAGGAAGATGGCCATAGAAGGCAATATCATTTTAAAACTATTTTCTCACGTACTACACAAAAACAGATGTGTTTGTCTATTTACGGAGTTAAACTGTGGAACACCTTGGACTATGAACTGAAGTGTTGCAAAAGTATTTGCAAATTTAAAAATTTGTATAAGGAAAAAAATACAGGAATGTTACAAGAAAAATGACGACTTACACGCTTAAAATTATGATAATTAAGTGTAAAGATAGGTATTATTGAAAATGTTTGGTGTTTGGGGTGAGGATTGGGGTTGATCCATTTATAAAGCTGCTGTTTTTTATTTTTTTCTGATGTGCACAAATAAGTGACAGGTACCATAAAATTTTCTTCTTCCTGTTTCTTTTTCTTTTCTTTTTTTTTGTTCATGCACGTTATGAATGAATTAATTAATTAATTAATAAACATTTATGTATGAAAAAAAAAAATGTTTTTCTTAAAGGAGAACTCCGGTCAATTTTAACATTGAGCTCATTTTTTTCTACATTTGGAGTGCTGTCAATACGGAGAACAACGACAAAAATCGGTGTTGCCTACACCGAGTTATTCTATTTTTAAAATTTGCACCCTGTTGACTTCAATGGGGCAAGTTTTAAACCTGCTTTTAGTCTCTTAACATCCTTCATGTGTCATTACAAGTGCACAGGTCATGTGAGTGATTCCTTCTGAGTGAACACGAGTGAATCTGACTGCAGTAGATGTGAAAGATATGTATAAAAATGATGTTATTTAAGCCAGTGCAAATACCTGTGTTTACATCCTGTTTTCGGTTGAAGCCCAAAGTAGTCGATTGCCGTTCACGCGCATAGGTTTAGTTACCTATGATCACGAGCGTGAACTCGGCAATCGACTACTTTGGACATCTTTTGTGCTGTCTCTCTCTGTCAAAATATATAAACTCAGTCCATAATATTTCTTTTTTCTTTCTTTCTTTTCTGCCTTTTAGACGCTTTCTTAACATCAATCCTGAACGTGGATCAAAAACAAAGAAAGGACAAGTAACTTCAAAGAAAACGGGCCAAGTTGTGCAAAAAAAGAACACCACTGTAAGCCTACAGGTTTCCTCACTTCTGCGAAAACTTGCAGACTTTGAATGGGATTTCGTTTGCACTTTTATGGACTTCTTCAAAACAGAAACAGCAATTCACTGCCATTATAAAGCTTGGAAGAGCCAGGACATTTTTTAATATTACTCTGATTGTATTCGTCTGAAAGAAGAATGTCATATAGACCTAGGATGACTTGAGGGTGAGTAAATAATGGGCTAATTTACATTTTTGGGTGAAGTATCCCTTTAATTAAGTGCTACACTGTAAAAAAAAATTACATCCCCAAGTCAAAAATTTCAAGTGACCGATAACATCTAAATTGGTATGGTCACAAACATCAGCGTCCACTCTGAAACCAGTTACTTCTCTATATAAACAGGCAATTAAGATATTTGACAAGAAACCAATGAGATGGCATCATTGTGATATCATACAAAAGCACAAGCTTTTTACTTTTTGAGATTTTTTAAATTTTTGTATTTTGAAATTGACTTTTAAATATTTGAACAACTGTGTGTCACCACTGTTCTCTGGTCTCTTGGAGAGGCGTCAGGGCTCTCTTAGACCTTCCACCAGAGCCTCAGTTAGTGGGGATTGTGTGCTCCTTAAGTTTAGAAAATCTTTTGGACAGTCTAGCTTCTCCTTCAGAGGGACTACACTATGGAACTCTCTCCCCACTGAATTCAAACTACAGAACAATATTAACATCTTTACCAGAGAGCTCAAACAGTGGCTTAAAACGGGCCAAAGTTGTTCCCATGTGTAAAATGTGCCTTGTTTTGTTTAACTATGTGTTTTTATTTGTTGTAAAAGCCCCTATGGACAGGTGTTGAAAATTAGCACATGTGCTATAACACTTTAAATAATGCATCTGGTTCGTCCAATGTTATTGCTATGTCCATATTAAATAAATAAATAAATAAATAAATAAATAAATAAATAAATAAATAAATAAAAATTCAATTAGTCTGACGTATTATTTCTCATTGAGCCAATGTTAACAGACTATTGCAACAAGAATTTCACTTGGGCCAATTGAAAAATGTAAATGTTATCGGTCACTTAAAATTTGATTTGATTTGGGAGGGTTAGAAATGTTTTACAGTGTAAGTGTTACCTGTTTGTTGTTAAGTGTTAAAATTGCATTTTATGTTTAAAAAAAAATGTTGTTTTCTTTTTCCTGGTGTGACTACTCTTATGAAACTTTAAAGTATAATATTTTAATTATGTAATAATAAAAGCAGTATTCCCTGTAAAAATACAATTTATTGCTGTAGACAACAGTTTAATATTGTAAAAGTATGTGGTATATACTGTATTTGGTAATTACAGTGGAGTACTGTTATGCTGTTTACTGTACTAGTGCTGTAAAAATACAGTATGTGGCTGGCAACCCAGCTGCCAGTATTTTACTGTACATTTACAGAGAAAAGTTTTACAGAGTTGTTTTATCTGAATGAGTATGCAGGATGATTTTCACATAGTTTTGAAACAAATATTCTAGGCTACGTGATACAATTTTCAAAAGTCTTGTGAAGAAATAATCAGTATGGGTTTCATGACCTTATTTCAGTGACAATGTTTTTTCACAAACCACGCATAAACGTCATTATCTCAAAACTACAAACTTTTATATACATGCTGCTTACATCTTTTTGTAACAGAGTTTGTGCTGAATACAGTGTAATCAGACTTTAGCCATGAAAATGTCACAAGTAACAGAAATAAGCACAAATGTCAGAGCATCTCAGAACACCTCCAGGGCCCAGAAAACACCTCAGACCCCAGAGGGTTAAAGGATGTAATCATTGATCAATGTAAAAACATCTTTTTACTCTTTCCCCAATTGAAGAGAAACCCTGGAATTTTCTATTCCTATAACAAAATGCTGTTTCGCGCGGTCATCTCCCCACAGAACATTCAAAAAGTTAGACTTGATCCTGTTCCAGATTCTGTTGATGGCCTCAAGCTTGAACTTAAAAGCAAGCTGCAGCTGAAAGACCCTTTTGACCTTAAATATGAAGATGAAGACTTCCATGATTTCTGTAACCTTACATGTGTAGCTGATCTGCCCACAGACACTAGCCGCGTTTCCATTACCCTTCAAATTGCGCAAATTGAAATTGCGAATTGAAAATACGCTCAATGGAAACACGTCAATTTCGCAAAAACTCCCATTTATCGCAAAAAAGTTTTTACGCTCGCATGAGGTGGTTTTTCAGGCAATTCGAAAAATAAATATTTAGGCTCCAAACCCACCCAAATTAACTTCGGTTAAAAAGGCGTATGATATTTTAGGTAAATGTGTAAGCTAGATGTATGCTTTTATAATAAATGTTATAATAAATAAATCTATCTATCTATCTATCTATTGTAATAATGTATGATTTGCAAAAATGAAAACTGCTGCTTCTGTGTAGATGAGAGAATCAAAGTGTATGCGCGTTGTACACACGCTACACTGATTATGGCCAAGCATGCGCCCTTAAAATAGCATATGAATAACATGCGCAACGCGCCACTGACTTTAAACTATTTTTTCCTGGTTAGTGGCGCAATTGTTTTCTAAACCTGCAAAATAGCATGAAGGAATGTTTGCGCCGGAACACGCCTCCTTTTTTGCGCTGAACCGCCCAGGGAGCGCAAGTTCATTCCCTAGTTTAGCGACGTGCTTCTGTGGAGGGAAAAGCGCGCTTTGCGCGGGTGCAAAATAGGAATGATACATGCGTCGGTGTACAAAGTCAATTGCGCTGAGTGCAAGATATGGCCCCATATGTGCCGCTCACAGACACAGTATAAGGGTCTTTCCTTGCCATTAATGCTTGGATAACACGCCTACGTTTCCTTCCATTAACCCTCTGAGGTCTGAGCTGTTTTCTGGGCCCTGGAGGTGTTCTGACATGCTCTGACATTTCTGGTTATTTCTGTTACTTGTGACATTTTCATGGCTAAAGTCTAATTACACTGTATTCAGCACAAACTCTGCTACAATAATATATCCGCAGCATGTATGTAAAAGTTTGTAGTTTTGAGATAATGACATTTATGCGTAGTTTGTGAAAATACAAAAAAAAATTCTCATTGAAATAAGGCAATGAAACCCATACTGATTATTTTTTCACAAGACTTTTGAAAATTGTATGAGGTAGCCTAGAATATTTGCTGCAAAACTATGTGAAAATCACCCTGACTGCTCATTCAGATAAGACAATATATTGATTTAAAAATTTTACGACGTGTTTTGTGTTAGAAAGCTTTATGCAGGAGCTCATTAATATGTAAGCTTTTCTCACCTGAGAAAGACAAAGAACCTCCCCTAACGGCCCTATTAGGAGCTATCAGGCCCTTTCATTCTGAGCAACCTTGCACAATACTGTAAATGAGGAGATTTAAAAAAGAATGGCTTTTAAATTGTTTGGATTTATTTACAACACAACATAATCCAAAGATACACAACAAATGCTCTTAATAATAATGTCTAGTGCGGTACGTGGCTGTGATATATATATATAAACTTACCAACGTCCGTTGCCATGATTTTTGGAATGACTTATCACGAGAGGAAAAAATGACGTTTTAGTTGCATAACCTCGGTTAATGGAAACGCCGTCATTTCGCAATAGTTTTCTATCGATATTTAGAAAAAATCGCACAAGTTTTGCGTGAATCTTTAATGGAAACGCGGCTACTGTGACACTGAAGGTCCTTTTGACCCCCTTTCCAGATACATTGTCAGATTCCAGTTTAGACACTGCAATTTTAAGTAAAATGTCAGTCTTTGTTTACGATAATGTTTGATAGTATTAGCTACTACATAAATATCAAACCTCATTGGTTCTTGCAAATCTACTGATCAAATGTCATGACACAAGAACTAATGAGGTTTGATGTTGTTGTATTATTACGTAGTAACGTCAAAATTGATATGATCAGTTCATTACACAAAGTTATCTTCCAAAAACTTTTAAATATAGGCAATACGACTCATCCACTACTTTTACTACATGTTTTATAGTGTTGAATTGTCCTTTATAGAGCTTAACAGCCTAGCCAATGTTCATTTTCATTTTATGGAATGAAGATATTAATATGTTTGCATGTGTTTGAAATGTGGCATGTTGATGAGTAAATGACAATTATCATCTTTGGTAACCTATCCTTTTAAATCGTTTAAAGTTTTGTTAAAACCCCAATGAATTTAAGGCAGGGGTGCCCAATCCTGCAGAGTTTAGCTTCAACTCCAATTAAACACACCTAAACCAGCTAATAAAGGTGTTCAGGATCACTACAAACTTCCAGGCAGGTGTGTTGAACCAGGTTGGAGTTAAACTCTGCAATATATTATTGGCCCTCCAGGAGCAGGATTAGACACCCCTGATTTAAGTGCCATGAGTGTGTTACATCCACTATTAAATCTTATTTTGGTGCTGAACAAAAAGGTAACAAACAACTGTTGTTGCACCACATCACTGGTGATTTATTTACAACAAAAGTATACATATGTAAATGTGCATATGTAAAAGAGAAGGCCTGGAGAGAACGAGAGAGAATGCACAAAAGAAAAACAAACAGGGAAAAATAAACGGCACTGGAGCCTCAAAACAGGACTGGACAAGACACGTTTGCAGAATATCAACTGGCTGGGTCGAAGCGTAGCGGAAAGCGAACACAACGATCTGGCACAAAACAGACAACACAAGGAGAATAAACAGGGAAAAGAATAAGGAAGGTAATCACTAACAGGTGTGGGGATGAGCAGTGATGAAGAATGAGGGGGTGGTAATTAATAACACGTGCGGGGAAGGAGCAGTGGTGAACGAGAGGGTGGAGAAACAAATCAACACAAAGATAGCGGAACACACGGCGAACTGTCAAAACAAAGCCATGTGTTCCGAGACAACCACGCAGACAACGCAAGTAAAGAAAACAGGCAGATCAGACCGGAGACATGACAATGTGAGGGTTTTTCTTGAGTAGTCTTTTTATATCTTTGCAAGAGAATTCTTTGTGTCTGTGTTTTTGGATGCAATATATCTGTTTAAAAAATAAATGCTAAGAGTTTAAATTTTGTTGTGTTTCATTTGTGTTGATTTCATAAAACATCTGGTTCCAGACAGATATCCAGAAAGCAATGCAATGTCAAAGCAATGAAGTCCAGTAAACTCAAATAGTTAAGTTATGATGTTGAGGAAAAATTACTATTTTATGTCAATTAGACATTAGTTCTTGGCTCTAGATAATGTGCAAGAGCCTTAATGCATATTTACACTTGTTATGAAATTTACCATATTTGTTTATTAATGCTTGTTACTGCTCTGATATGCATGATTTATCCATGCATATCCTTTTATACATTTTTGACCTTGTAATCTTTAATCAAAATGGCATAACTTGCCCTTCCTCTGACTTCTACTTACTCTTATAACATATGCAAGGCTGTAATGCTGTTCAGCCAATCTCATTCAGATCTGCCTCAATTTCAGTATACAGATCCCACTTTTCACAAACCAATCAACAACTGAAGATGCACCCAATATTTTTGTTTTCATTTCACTCTGAAACATGTCACAATTCAGTGGTAAAGTTGTTCTTGTTTCATGCTGACTTGCCAGTAGACCTGATATAAAGCTGCAAGGAATAGAGACCAAGTAGCTATCATACAAAACACCTGTAACAACTACGAGAATGAACCAAACACAAACTAATCTTCTTCCAGAAAATTAATTCTAACTTTCCACTTCCTGCCGAACAAAGGGGAAGATTTGGTCAGGACTTCGTATCCTCATCAATCTTGTCATGGGGTCCAGGCATCACCGGTCTGACTAATTAAAAGAGCCCCCAGCACTAACGAAATAACTGGTCAATGCTAGCTTTGTTGCCAAAACACTGACTGGTTAAGAGAAAGACAGAGACCAAGGTCCCACACAGAGTTCTCACATTCCAGGCTCAAATCACCCAGGCTCCGGAGAGTCTGCAACCAAAGACTTTTATTGGTTAACTTTAAGGAAGAACGTTATCAACGTTTGATGGTTTTTAAAAGAATGATCGTTCAGAGAATGGTACTGCTCAGGGCCCTAACAAGAGGTCACATGACCCCTGCGACTAACAGACCCCGTCTTTCTTAAGGACCAAGGAGATGAACAAAACAGACATCAGCAGGAACTATACATGACCTCAGATTGGAATTTCTTAAACCCCATAAACTTTACACACCAACACTCTTTACATATCAAAATAAATAAAATCATCTCAGAACAAGTTTCGATGAACATCATGCAACTACATAATCCTGTGTTGTTTCTACCACATATGTGCATTTTTAATAAGTTTAAATCCCATGTAAGTCATTTAATGGTTATAACTGTTAGATGTTTGAATGAAAGTGTGTTGTGTTTCATATCAGTATGATCGTATGCTCGTGATTCAAAAGATGGCTTGATTGAAATCTGTGTAAAATGTTTAGTATTCTTATAATAGTAATGATGTCTAAACTGTGGCCTCTGTACTCTCTGCTAGAGCTTGGAAAGTAAGGAGATCCCAGATAACGCATGATTTACGATGAGACAAATAAAGCCAGTGTCTAATTGGTCCGATCTCTTCAGGAGGTGGGACAAACTTTTGAGTTTAAAATCTTAGACACGAAACAAAGCTCTCTCTCTCTGTGCTGCTCTATCTCTGTGTTCTCACTCAAGAAACTCTCTGCTATCACTCTCAAGAAGTGTGGTGCAGAACCAAAAATGCAGCGGGAGATGAAGATCTAAATCAGACTAGCAACCATGTAGACCGCAGAGACATAGAACCCAAATTAAGATCAGAAGAACGGGTTCAACAGCTTTATTCAAGCCATTATCTACTCTCGTCTCAATTTCTTTTCTTTTCTAAGTTTTCCTCTCTTTTCATTGTGAGTCTCGGTTCTAAGTTAAGTTTTGCGACAAGATTTCGAGCCACGTTTCTTCTACAAAGCCAGCTTCAAACAAAGACTTTCATTCCGCCAGCACACCACGTGACTGGCCGCCCCAGACATCAGGCACGAGGAGACCAGCCAACGAACAGACCGGGAAAACCCCTTTCACGCAACAAAAGGGAATCCCCAAAAGCAAAGACAAGCAAGTACTGCCTCCAGACTCTTAAGCTGAACTGGTGTATTTGATACAGATTTAATAACCTGTCTAAGAAACGATAAATTAATGATTGATGGTTCGTTCCAGGTCATGTCTTATAAGTGCATATAGAAACTTGGGATTTCATCATCTCACTCTTAAAAAACTCACTCTTTCCTCTCTCTCTTTCTTTCTGCAACTCGTATGAATGTGTGTGCGTGTGTTTGTGTTAGATATTAGCTTTATGTGTTAGTATATAATCAATAAAGTATTGTTTGTATTTGAAAAGAAAATTATTACTTATGTGCTTACGAATTTATTGTCTTGAACTTCGATCTAAGTTACCTTGCTAACTATAGTGTTTCACTATAGTTCGGATATTTATATCCGTTGCAGAGTTGATAGTTACAGCCAGTTCAAATGAACCGCGAACGAGTCATTTGCTCGGTTGTAATAAGTGACTCTTTCGAATTCCCTATAAATTAATTAATAATTCCTTTGAGCTAAATTGACGAATCACTACAAATACAAATATCTTACACACCTATCATGTTGTGTACAAAACATGAGAATGTTAGTATGGCCAGTGTCTATACAGTAGCTAATAAAATTATCTCTTGTCACTGGCCTGGAGTCATACAGAAGTGCTGTATCCCTTCACAGACATGGAGACAGTACCTACAGTGAACAGCAAAATCTTCAGGGACCAACCAAACCCCTTCACTGCTGTTTCAGTTTTTTTTACACGAATATGAGGTTTTGAATAAAGGTGGCTGAAGAGACTTACAGGAGTATGTTGTTCTCCAAACCGTTGATGAACCATTACATTTTCTGTTAATCCGGCCTAGCCGGTATGGTATGGTTTAATTTGTCACTGTGGGGCTGAGGTATGGTTAAATGATCTAGAATATGGTCATGCAGAATAAGGCATTAATATGTGTATAAATTAATGAATTAATGTGTAACATATTAATGAAATTGTCTTGATAACTTTGAAAATTGGGCAGTGGATTTCTAGTTCAAAGCATGCTTTAGGACTGGAAAAGGACAACAAATGTTGATGTTAAATGTTATTATATTTATTTTTTAGTGAAGGGAAAGACCCGTTAGTTTTTAATGCTGTTATTTTTTTACATTTAATAGATTTTCTGTTGTTGAAATGTTTGTGTTTACCATTGTGCTGAAGAGAGACTGAGGGTTGAGGATGCACTAACAGCCTAAGCCTTTCTAGCGGAGGATGGATCTGAGGGCTGTCATCCTCTTGAGGAAGGCTTCAGGCAAAAAGTCCTGATGCTATACGGCTCAGGACTTTGAGGGCAGGCCCCTCTGAGGAGAAGTAGCCCACAGAACTGTATCTACAACATAAGATCGTTTATCTTCGCAGTGCCCTTGGGCGATCAGTCAGTCCTTGCGGTTTCCAGCAAGCTTCTTGCCCAGTCCTCACCTGAGAATGTTGCAGAACTGGGATGCTTTCTACCTCCGAGGAGGGTATTGGAGAAGTCATCCCCTGCCAGCAAGCAATTTCAAGGCACCAGGCATATTACTCAGCCTACACCAGTGGTCAGTATTGAGAGACTGATACCCCTTTTCAGACTATCGGTAGTGTGTCTACTTCTGCCGAATGTGTCTCCATAGGTCCTGCAAATTATAGAGAAAGGGTACAGAATTCAGTCTGGACAGAGTACTGTCTACATTGGTCAGTTCCAAGCAGGCCCAACAGAGTTGGAAGTGCAGTCTCTTTTAGCAAAAGAGATCATAGAACATGTTCCTTTTCCTGACAGAGACTTTGGTTTCTACAGCCGGTACTTCATAGTTCCAAAGAAGGAGGGGGTGTTGCATCTAATCAAATCAAGTCTGAGGTGTGTTACCATAGACATGAAAGACACTTACTTTCACATATCCTTCATCAACAAAAACAAAGAAAAGAAGTACCTCAGGTTCGTTTCCGATATCATGTTCTTCCGTTCAGCCTAGCCTTGTCGCCTCACGCCTTCACAAAGTGCTCTGGCTCTCTTGTGATACCAGGACATTTGTGTACTCAATTACATCATCAAATGGTTGATTCTAGCTATAAGTATAAATAAAAATGCTAACATATTTGTTTCAGACAAACAGATAGTCCAGCCCCAAACTCATGCCATTGTTTGAGCCACACAGTTCCATTTGGTGTTAGAAATAATACATCATATTAAGACATAAAACCTTTAAACTGCAAATGAATTTACAATGGAATGGACTAAAGAGGATCAGAACAATACCTTTTTTACTCTATAAAATTATCCATTTTATTTTTCAATGCAGAAGTACATCTAAACCATTTCCTGTGAATGTAGAAAAATGTTAGATTTATTAGCCACTTTATAAATAAGGACTCAAGGACATTCACAGAGTTGTCAATAACCCACTCTTGCATTGTCTTAGCTGTGTGCTTAGGGTCCTGTACTGTTGGAAGGTGAATCATCTGCCCAATCCAAGGTTTTGAATTCTCTGGACCAGGTTTTCTTTAAGGATATCTCCATATTTTGCTGTGTTGAGCTTTCCTTCTACCCTGATGAGTCCATGTTGCTGAAAAACATCACCACAGCATGATGCTGCCACCACCATGCTTTACCATTGGGATGGTATTGTGCAGATGATGAGAGGTGCCTGGTTTCCTCTAAACATGACACTTGGAACTGAGGTTCATCAGACTATAAAATCTTGATTCTCACAGTCTGAGAGTCTCATTTAGGTGTTGTTGTTTTTTTTTTTTTTTTTTTTTTTTTTTTTTAATTCCAAGAGGATTTTAATGTGTCTTCACTGAGGAGAGTCTGGCCACTGTGCCATAAAGCCCAGATCAGTGGAGTGTTGCAATGATGTTTCAGAAGTCAGAAGTAACTTTATTGCCAAGTAGTGTTTTACACATACAAGGAATTTGCTTTGGTCAAAAGGTGCTACATGAAGACAAAACATACAGTTGACATAAATAAAATATACAAATATACAAATATGGAATGGACAATACAAATACAATATGGACTGGACAATAATATAAAAAATATACAACAACAAGAATAAAAAATTCTCTTCACTGCCACAATGTGCAATGTGCCAAGTTGTACATGATATAAAATAAGATAATAATTATATGTGCAAAGACATTTGTATAATTCGCAAGGGGGGACGTGTCAATGGGGGACCCGGGGCTTGTTATTGAGGCTAACTGCAGACAGGAAGAAACTGTTTCTGAAACTGTTGTGGCAAGAGGTTTTGGTCCTGATGGACCGCAGCCTCCTGCCAGAAGGGAGAGTCTGAAACAGTTTATGTCCGGGGTGGGAGGGGTCAGCTGCAATCTTACCTACTCGCCTCAGAGTCTTAGAGACGTATAGGTCCTTAACTGATAGAAGATTGCAGCCAATCACCCTCTCTGCCGAGCGAATGATACGCTGCAGCCTGCCCTTCAGGGGCGTAGCACCAAATTTTGGGCCCTGGGTACAAACCATCTTGCTGGGCCCCCGTACCAAATACCATAATGATACCAATGGGTGGGGTATTGCATTTTTATAATAAAAACATTTAAAATGTAAACAAAATAAGCCACACTCTGATTAATATATTTTGTTTTATTGTCAAAAGTACAAGTTAATTGATGATTATTTGTCTGTTTAAAATAAATGCAGACTATAGAATCACAGGGTACACTAACCGCCAAACTAGACATTCAGTCTTTGAATTACGTTTTTAAAATAAGTCATTTTCAATCATTAAGATGTGCATTAAACTGAGAACAATACTGTACTTAAATGTAAGAGCGTGCGCGAGCTAATTTAATGCGGTAAAAATAGGCGCTAACGATCTGTGTTTTTGCGGGTGTTAGATTTTGACAATGGAGGGAAATATACAGTGTTTTTATGTAAACTTCTGATTTTTGCAGTGTAAGGTTACGGTTAACACCTTTAAATATTACATAAATGTATTATTATGTATTTTTATTAAACTTATTGAGTGTATAAATCAGCAGCAAAAAGTAATTCTTGAAAAAATCTGCACAGTAATTTTATCAAATCTACACGTTAATAAAAACAAATTGCTATTAGTACTCTTATAAAATTCAATCAGGCAATCATACATTTCTCAATTTTATATTTATATATTAATGTCAAGAATTTAGAAGTGTATTTATATAGCCTACGCTACACTAAACAGAAATAATACACAATTAAATTATGCTTATTTTAAATGTATTGAGCAGGCTAGGTATAAAAAAATATAGGCTTTGAATAATCTTTCAGTGCGCAAAACCATGATAATATGAAACGCTTCAAAACAGAGCGTGTCGCGCATCGCGGGTGCAGAATGATGTGCTCAAAGCGACATGGAGTCACAGCAAGTGTGCATTTAAAAGTTCACGGCGCAAAGCGAAGACGTCGAGCGCACAAATCCTTGTGTATATCTGTCCAACAGTTTATTGATCATTTGTTTCTTCACAGTTTTATATTCCAGTTATTGTGCGTTTGATGCCGATTCATAACGTTAGTCCTTGTGCTGTTTGTGATCTAACAGGCACACGGGTAGCGAGTCGTTTAAAAACAGCAACAAACTCCAACAAAATAAAGCCATTTTATGCAAATCCACAGCCTTTCTCTACAGATCAAGCATTATAATGTTAATATCATATTGGAGAGAGTTTTTCCGTGCATCCTGCTGTAACCGGTAGAGGCGCGCGCGCTGTTTGAATAACGTTAGCTGCGACTGAATGGAGAATGATTGACAGCCGCAGAGGAGGGAAAACGAGTTTCCGTAAACTTTAATTATGTAAATAGACGTCTGTCCCTCACATTAAGCTATGGAATGGCTTCAGATGACTTTGTCACCCAAACTGACGTGAAAAAAGCGCGAGGCGCCGAAAAGCGTGCTGTTTGCATCCCTGTATGTAGGGTGTGATACTATAAAGTATTGGTATATTATTCAAACAGAGTACGAACATAAATGTATGCAATTCAACCTGGAGTAGATATTTATGTTAAAACAATGTCAATGCTCGATGATGCATTTGGAGCTCACCTTTCTTTAAAAAAAACTGAGTGAGCAACTGCTTGCCCTCATTTGCCTTTCTCTCTTTAATCTTTTCTTTTCGTTTTTGAGACACTTATTTTCCTTTCTTAAGGAAAGACATGACTCTTCCCCTGTCTTCCTAGTTCCTATCACGGATCACTCCAGCTCCTGTCTCATCAACTGATTCACCGCGGGTCCGTAGCAGAAGCACCTGACCTGCGGGTCGTACCATTTACATTGATTCGAGAGGGGTGGTGGGGCCCTGCACAGCATGAAATGGACTTTTTTATACCAAACCAGTGCCTAACTACAAGTTTAGTTTTGCACAGGAACTTTTTTATTTGTACATAAATGCTATGCAAATGTTAGTGCATGTATATGTATGTATAGAAAACTGACTTCTAAGGGCCCCCCCCCCCCCTGCCTCGGGCCCTGGGTACTCGGTACCCTTTATCCCCCCAGTCCGACGCCCCTGCTGCCCTTGTCCCTAGCGGTGGCAGCATTGTATCAGATGGTGATGGAGGCGTTTTTTTTTGTTTTGTTTTTTTTTTGTAAGTTTTGTAAGTTTATTTGTACAATTTTTTTTTTTTTTCCTTTTGTAAGTTTCTCCCATCTCCATTTATGATCAGGGAGCTCAACAACAGTGACCATCAACTTCTTGGTCACCACTCTTACCAAGTCCCTTCTCCATCAATTGCACCAGGAGTCCAGCTTTAGAAAGATTCCTGGTTGTTCCAGACTTCTTCCATTTAGGATTATGGAGGCTACATGCTTCTGTGAACCTACAAACATTTTTTTGTAGAGTTCCCCAGATCTGTCTCTCAACTCTTGACACAATCCTGTCACTGATTCTGAATCCTGTCCTGTCTTTCATTCCTTGTTGTTTATATTGCAAAATACAACTTACTCATCAACATATATTAGATATTGTCTAATATTGCCAATCACATTAATCTGACATCGCTAGTTTTTATCTACATCGTTATCGTTAGCACAACACGCTAGTATCTCGCTAGCCTGTTAACCTGCTATCCGTGCTTGCAGTCTAGTGCGCGCTCGCACCTCTTACGAGTCCATCAAACAACTGTGGTGAGTAGGATCAGTCAGCAAACACGGTGAGTAATGTCTTCTCCTGTTATTGTCACTTGCACTTCGTGTCACATAGTATAGCCTTCTCTGTCAGCAGTGAGGACTACACGTGATTACACGTGCAGGGAGATAGTCAGGCTGACGGAGAAGATTTCAGAACTAGAGACACCCAAACTTTAATCGAGGATAGTAAGAATGCAAGGGCTTTAGATACTGTTTTGGATGCGACTAGCTTAGTGAACTCTGTACATTGTTCAGTTCTGGCTGTACAGCCCGTGCAGCAGGGCAACTGGGTGACCGTGAGACACTGTAGCCATTCCTATTACAATAACAAATAGATTCTCCCCACTCAGTGAAACACCCACTGTGAATCCTGAATCCAGCTGAATTTATCCCTCCTGGGATAGTGCTGCTCTTCTCTCTAGTAATATGGCACATAGTCTTAGAGCTCAAACATGACAAATTCGGGCTCAGGTCAGGAAGCAGACAGACTGGCCAAACTGTCCGTCTGCTAGCTGTCTCACGTCACTGAGGTCAGATAAATCCCATCACATAGAGACTCTTTCACCTAGATATCATCATATAGAGACTGTGTCTGTTCCCCGAATTAGGGTAAAAATGTAATCGATGTTCAACAAATAAAAAATAGATATAATACAGATGAACAAATGATAAAGCTCGGGTTGCTGAAAATTCGATCCCTTACTTCAAAAGCACTTATTGTTAATAATATGATTACAGATTATAAACTAGACATGTTGTATCTGACAGAAACCTGGCTAAAACCAGACAATTACATTACTTTAAATGAGTAACATTCCACCCCCCAACATTACTGTTATAAAAACGAGCCATGTCTGAAAGGAAAAGGGGGTGGTGATGCTGTAATCTATAGTAATATCTTCAGAATTACCGAGAAGTCTAGTTTCAAATATAATTCTTTTGAAGTGTTGGTGCTTAATATAACACTATCTAGTGAAAATTATAAATCGCGCTTGACATTTGTGCTAGCTACTGTATACAGGCCACCAGGGCACCATATAGACTTTATCAAAGAATTTGCAGATTTTTTATCGGAGTTAGTACTAGCTGCAGATAAAGTACTAATTGTTGGTGATTTTAATATACATATAGATAACGAAAAAGACGCATTGGGATTGGCATTAGAGACATTCTGAACTCTATTGGAGTTAGACAACACGTGCCAGGACCCACTCATTGTCCTAATCATACTTTAGATCTAATATTGTCCCATGGGATCAATCTTAATGCCGTTCAAATTCTGCAACAGAGTTATGACATCTCAGATCATTATCTAGTCTTGTGTATACTCCATTTAGCCAAGGTTGCAAAGCCGACTCTGTGTTACAAATATGTTAGAATCACTTCTGCCACTAAAGATTGCTTTATTAATAATATTCCTGATCAGTTTCATCTCCTCAGCACCCCAGATGGCTTAGAAGTACTCGGTATTGCGGCAGAAACTTTTGAATAGCCAGCACTTTAGACACAGTTGCTCCTTTGTGCTTAAGGAAGATTAAAGAATATAGTCCAACACCGTGGTACAACGAGCACACTCGAGCCCTTAAGAGAGCAGCCAGAAAAATGGAGCGCAACTCGAAGAAAAAAAAAACTAGACGTTTTTTGAATTTCGTGGAGAGAGAGCACGATTGCATACAGAAAAGCCTTTAAAACTGCTAGATCTGCTTATTTGTCAGCTCTTAGAAGAAAACAAACACAACCCTAGGTATTTATTTGACAGTGGCTAAATTAACAAGAAATAAAGCTTCTACTTTTTCCAAAGAGCATAGCAGTAATGACTTTATGAACTTCTTTACTTACAAGATTGATAATATTAGAGAGAAAATTATAACTATAATGCAACCATCTACAACGGTATCACATCAGGCAGTGCATTGTGGTGTCCCTGAGGAAAAATTCCATTCATTTGTTGCAATAGGAGAGGAAGAATTGTCTAAACTCGTTAAATCATCTAAATCAACAACATGTATTTTAGACCCTATACCGACTAAGCTACTGAAAGTAATGCTTCCAGAGGTCATAGATCCTCTTCTTAATTTCATTAATTCATCTTTGCCACTAGGATATGTACCGAAAGCTTTTCAGCAGGCTTTTATTAAACCTTTTATTTAAAAAAACGCAACTTGATCCTATAGAATTAGTCAATTACAGGCCAATCTCAAATCTACCCTTTTTGCCAAAGATACTAGAAAAAGCAGTATCCTCACAACTATGTTCCTTTTTACAAAGAAATGGTATCTGCGAGGATTTTCAGTCAGGATTTAGACCGTACCATAGTCCTGATACAGCTCTCGTTAGAGTTACAAATGATTTGCTCTTATCATCCGATCGTGGTTGTATCTCTCTATTAGTGTTACTTGATCTTAGTGCTGCATTTGATACCATTGACCACAACATTCTTGTAAATAGACTCAAAAATTATGTTGGCATTAGTGGAATTGCATTAGCATGGTTTAAATCATACTTATCTGACCGTTATCAGTTTGTAGCAGTGAATGAAGAAATATCTTATCGATCACAAGTTATAGTGAACAGTATACTGTAGAGTACCACAAGGCTCAGTACTAGGACCGTTGCTGTTCACTCGGTACATGCTACCCTTGGGAGATATCATTAGGAAGCATGGGATTAGTTTTCATTGTTATGCCGATGATACTCAGCTCTATATCTCTTCGCGCCCTGACAAAACTTGCCAATTCAAGAAATTAATGGAATGCATAGCTGATATAAAAATTTCGATGACTAGTAATTTCCTATTACTTAATTCTGAAAAAAAAAAAAAGAGTTTCTAATGATTGGACCAAAAACCTCAGCACGTAATAACCTAGAATACTGTCTAACAATTGATGGCTGCTCAAGTCTTCGTCATCGGTTAGGAACATGGGTGTGCTCTTTGATACCAATTTTTCATTTGAAAGTAACTTTTCTAGCATCTGTAAAACCTCATTCTTCCATCTTATAAATATATCTAAATTACGACATATGCTTTCAATGAAAAATGCGGAACAGTTAGTTCATGCGTTCATGACCTCAAGGCTAGATTATTGTAATGCTCTTATGGGTGGTTGCCCTGCACGCATAATAAATAAACTACAGCTGGTCCACAAAGCAGCAGCTAGAGTTCTTACCAGAACCAGGAAGTATGACCATATTAGCCTGGTTCTGTCAACACTGCATTGGCTCCCTATTAAACTTTGTATACATTTTAAAGTATTGCTGATTACTTACAAAGCACTAAATAGTTTAGCTCCCCAATACTTGAGTGAGCTCTTAACGCATTATAATCCTTCATGTCTATTGCAATCTCAAAAGTCTGGCCATTTGATAATACCTGGAATATCAAAATCGACTGCTGCCAGTAGATCCTTTTCCTATTTAGCACCTAAACTCTGGAACAGTCTTCCTAACATTGTCCGGGAAGCAGACACACTCTTTAACCTGGCATGGCATACACATAGAAAATTATACATTCCTATTATTCAAATCAGTTAAATGATTATTAGGCTGCATAAATTAGGTCAGCCGGAACTGGGAACTAGAGATGCGCGGTTGGCGGTCACAGCCGCGGACTCCGCGGATAAACCGCGGATTGGGCAGATGACGTGACGAAAAATTATATTTAAATTAAATTCGGGTGGGTGGCGGGCGGTTGAACCAATCAAATAAAAAATATATGTATACACCAATCAGCGGATGGCGGGCGGGTGCGGTTTTGAAAATTGGTCAAAAACGTTGGTGCGGATGGATGGCGGACGGATGGTGAGTTTTGTGATGCGGGTGCGGATGAAATAATAGCCCATCCGCGCATCTCTACTGGGAACACTTCCAATAAAACCTGATGTACTTGTTACATCATAAGAAGAATGGCATCTACACTAATGTTAGTCTTTCTGCTTATTCCGAGGTTTACTTTAATCAGCTGGATCCATGTCGTATCCAGACCAGATGGAGGACCTGCGCCTGGACACGACCACAACGCATGATGTAGTCACCCGTATCCGGGCCGTATCCAGACCAGATGGAGGACCTGCACGAGATACAACCTTGGATCCATTAGAAGCCACTTGAAGCCATTCGACTGATATCTCTAAATAAGCTCTAACTTTAATAATGTTCTACCAAGGGAAAAAAAGCTTCTGGGAGGGTGTTTGGCTTGAGGTCATGGTGCAAAGGACCCTAGGTTGAAATTACTCCAAACCATCCCTTTAAGAGGTATTTTGGGTTAAGATTATGGAAACTACGCTTATCATAATAAATGCACAATACTAAAACATCCTGTTAATAAAACATATGTACACTGATCCTGATGAATAGAATAGAATCATATCTGCATGCAAATCCTTCCCAGCCAATACACATCTTAACAGTTATGTAATTAATTGGTACTTTTAATTTCATGACTTATTAATTACAATGTTGCATGCTTGTAAATTCATTTGCTCTATAGTGAAGCGATATACAGTGAGCACGCCTCCACATTTGTGCATGCAACTGAAAAGTGCACGTTGCGACCACAGTATAACATCTGACAGGACAGGAGAGTTCGTTTTGGTTCATTTAGTTGAGAGACTTTTTTTTTTATATGTAACTTATAAAAAAAATCAACTCAGAGACATTGATCACAAAAAGTCAGCAGGTACAGATAATCTGGATCCCTTTCTGTTAAAAGTGGCAGCTGATATTATTGCTGAGCCCATAGCGCATATTTTTAATTTGAGTCTTCTTTCTAACTCTATTCCTAAAAGTTGGAAAGCAGCCTATGTTCTCCCTTTACATAAAGGTGGAGACCCATCAGAATTGAATAATTACCGTCCAATATCAAAACTTTCTGTTTTGTCAAAGATCTTGGAATCATTTGTGAATATACAGTTAAAACAGTATTTGACTTACAACTGCTGCATTATTTGTTGATCTTTCTAAGGCATTTGATTCGGTGGATCATGGATTGTTATTGACCAAACTACGTTCAGTTGGTTTAAGTGAGAAGGCTGTTGCATGGTTCCAGAATTATTTTGTAGATCGTACTCAATGTGTTTATGCTGAAGGTTATAAATCTGATTTTCTTGAGATAACTAAAGGTGTCCCTCAAGGATCAATTTTAGGACCCATTCTTGTTTTCAATTTTTATAAATGATTTGGATAGAGATGTTCAAGCCAAATTACATTTATACGCTGATGATACAGTGGTTTACACCCAGGCTTCCACCATTTCAGTAGCAGTGCAGGAACTTCAGACTGCATTTCAGGCATTGCAATACACATTATTTAAATACACAGAAAACAAAGTTTATGGTCTTCTCAAAAGCTCGAGCACAGCTACTCGACAATTTAATTGTGGCCTTTTGTCATTAGATGGGAAATCAATTGAGAGAGTGTCTTCATACAAGTACTTGGGGATATGGATAGATGATAAGCTTTCCTTCAATGAACATATTACTGCTTTAGTTAAGAAACTTAAAGTCAAGTTCGGCTTCTATTACAGAAACAAATCTTGCTTTACTTTTAGTGCTAAGAAGAAACTTGTGGAAGCTACTTTTCTGCCTGTAATTGATTATGGAGATATATTGTACATGCATGCTGCATTTTCCATCCTGCGTCATGTTGATTCAGTTTACCATGCATCACTACGATTCATAACAAATACAAAGTCCCTTACCCATCACTGCATTCTTTATGATTTAGTTGATTGGACATCACTTAAAATTCATAGACAACAGCACTGGTATATCTTTATTTATAAAGCTATACTTGGCAAATTTCCACTGTACCTCTGTAACCTCCTCTCTGTTTGCTCTGGTACCTATTAGCTACGCTCCTCAAAGTGGTTGCTTTTTAATGTGCCACGAGTTACAACCGAATTGGGAAAAACTGCTTTTTCTTATTTAGCACCTTGGGAGTGGAATAATCTACAAAAAGAGCTAAAGATAGAAATCCGTAAATGAATTTAAAACTACTGTAAAGAGTGTTGTGATGGAGACATGTTCTTGTTTTTCTTAAGAGTCTCATTGTGTTTTATATTTTTATTTTTAACATTTTGTACTTCTTTTATCGTGAAAATGTAATTTGTAATGTATGCATTTGTTGTGATTTGGCTGCTACCTTGGCCAGGTCTCTCTTGGAAAAGAGATTCTGAATCTCAATGGGACCTCCTGGTTAAATAAAGGTATAATAATAAATAAAATAATAAACTTACTTTTAAAGGGGTGGTATAATGCCCTTTTCACAAGATGTAAAATAAGTCGTTGATGTCCCCTGAGTGTGTATGTGAAATTTTAGCTCAAAATACCCCACAGATATTTTTATACAGCATGTTAAAGTTGTCACTTTTTGAGGGTGAGCAAAAATGCACTGTTTTTTGTGTCTGTTCCTTTAAATGCAAATGAGCTGCTGCTCCCAGCACAGAGGACGGAGCTTCAAGAGGTTGTGTCCTTTTACCTCACACAGACATGCACTGAAAAGTTCAAAAACCTTTAGCCTTTTATGTTCAAACCGGAGTCAGACAATGATGGAGAGACTCAAGAAGAAGTGACAACACATTTCTGAATGGTTAGTTGGTGAATTTATGTAGCTTATGTGTAGTTATCTTCTATTGATGTCACTAACCTGGGAGGAATGTCGTGTAGTCCTTACCAGCCATTTGTTGTAGTCCTTAAAAAACAATTTCTTTAAAGGGGTCATATAATGGTACATGCACTTTTACAAGTTGATTGTACTGAAATGTTTGTTGGCAGTGCCTGTACATAACCATCATAAAATGATAAAAATCCATCCAGTGTTTTTTTTTTTAAATCTTATTATGTTTTCCCCCCATCTCAAACCAAGCCGTTCGATTTTGTGACGTCACAAAATAGACACCCCTCCCACGATTGTTGATTGACAGCAGCGCTTCAACACAGACCCACCCTTGCTCGTGAGCGAGCTGTCAATCACAGTCCGTGCGGACCGGCGCGGTCATTGTTGATACGCTGGAGCACTGTCTATGAGCAGAATGGCGTCTAAGTGATTGTGGTGTTCTGTTCTTGGGTGTAATAAGGAACACAGCAGTCATACTGATGTTCCTAAATCCGAACCGCTGAAGACGCATTGGCTGAGTTTTGTTTTCGAAGGGAATATTCCCCACGATCAACGTCAATGCTTTCATGTTTGCGCGAATCATTTCACACACCAGACTGCTTTACAAACGAGGTCAGTATAAAGCTGGTTTTGCAAAGAAGCTGCTCCAGAAAAAAGGATCGGTACCAACTATTCGTGTTCCTGCTGCACCTCCAGAAGAAGAAGTGAGTGTAACGTTTTATTAATTATATTATATTTATATTAATCATTGCAAATCGCTTGCTGCAAGCTTCACGAAGAATGCGGCTGTTTACACTCAGGGTACATTACGGCATGTTTTCTATGTACGACGTTCTCAATATAATTCATAATCCCACTTTATAATGAACAACGCGCTATGGTTATTGTGTTATTATTAAAAACGGTGTACGCACAGAACAGAGGGGCGGGGTGAGCAAAGCTCATTATCATTTAAAGACACATGCACTTAAACGGCGTGCTGAAAACAGAGCTGTTTTTGACCAGGTAAAATGAGTGTTTTCTTAAAATACTAATGAGAATTTCTAATTAAAGTATATTACAAACTTTTAATTTAGACCCTAAAGAATCATATTAGCTTGTACAAAAATGGCATTATATGACCCCTTTAAAAGAAAATATCTCCCTTTGCTTTGAACTTTGAGCGTTGTAGCTTTGCAGATGTTGTTTATGCTCAAACAGCAACATTACACACTAACTAAAGTTAGAAAAGTGAAATCATATTCAATCACCCCTTTAAGTAACAAAAATTAAAAAAAATTCTCAGGCACTTTTTACATTAATTGCGTCTGACAGAAGAAACAACAGCTTTCATGCACGTGTTTCAAAATAAAATCTTGCATCAGAAAAAAACAATTAGAATTAAGTTGTGTGTTGTTGTTTCTTTGACTACACACACCTCAACCCACTCAAAATGGTCTTGTGACCGCTTAAGAAACACTGGTGTAGACTGACATGGAAAAAATACAGATTATATTTATATCTTTACTCATATGTTTGTCAGTTCAAAATATCAAACTCTGATTGGAAGCTATGTCCAGACAGAATCTGTCTATGAAATGCTGAATGTACCTCTGACACCTGTTTCATCTGGAACTCCTGCAGCTGCTGCTGGAAGCCATAGTTTGGGCCCACAAAGGAGCGCACAGCCTTCACTGCAGTAAGACACTCTTCCCAGCCGTAGCTGGTGACAGTCATGAGGTAAGCCACCACCACGGTGGTACTGCGAGACACCCCAGCAAGACTGTAGCAGGAAAAGGGTTTGTGAGGTTGTTTGAACATGGAAGAGCATTAATTATAATGAATGACACATTGTTTGGCATTGGGATCATGTTTATTCACACAGACTGTAGTATAACATATATATATATATATATATATATATATATATATATATATATATATATATATATATATATATATATATATATATACATAAGCATAAGACAGCAATGACCTGTCTAGACTGTAATACTGGTAAAGGAACAAAGCTGAATGATGCAAGCCAAACAAGATGTTACAGTTAAACCATGGTTGCCCTAAAGCTCCTGTAACCTTTATAAATGCAGCTCACACCATACCACATATCAAAATACCCATAATACCACACAAATATAAAACCTACCAATGAACTAGACATGACCCTCCATTAAGTCGACACTCATGGATAAAGCGTATGGACTCTTTGAAATGTTGAGACCTGACAAGACACAAGAAAGTGACATTAGTTGCATCACAACACTAAAGTTATCACAGATATATATTATTATTCTTTTTTTTATATATATATATTGTATATTAAAAAGTAGACTGACATAGGATACCTAACTACATGTCCAGTTGTTTCTAAATTTGAAAGGTTGATTTTTTGATTGTTTTGGCATTTCTCAAGATAGTTCTAGGGAAGAAAATTATGAATTATAATTTAAAACTGAATTTACAGTAGAGTGGGTAAAACTAATATACACAGTTTAACAGATTTAGCACATAACTGTTTGGGTGAGTGACTACGGTTTTCCAGCACCATGAAAACCCGCAAATTCAGGTATGATTGGGAAACATGAGATTGCAAAAACTGGCAAACTGCTCTCCAAATAAAAGCTGATTTCCCAATAAAGCTAAGCAATGAAGGACTGCAAAACCATATTTGTGTGTGTGTGTGTGTGTGTGTGTGTGTGTGTGTGTGTGTGTGTGTGTGTGTGTGTGTGTGTGTGTGTGTGTGTGTGTAGGGCAACATATGCAATTCAAATCAATATTGTGTTTAGAATGTTGTCCTACACTGTAAACATGTTTTGTTGGTGATTCAGTAACATTAAATAATTTTGACTTAAAAACATGAAGCACCTTTTTCATTGTATAAATTGTCATATGTGTGGTATTTATGTCATATTTATTAAACAAACTGATCTACTGATAATGCACATAATAAATGGCATTAACCACTATGATTTATATACCTTGTGTTTTAGAACATGATGACCCATACACAACAATTGCAAAGAGAAGTTCCTCGATGGTTTTAATGTTTTCCATGTTATTGCCATGATCTTAATATCAGACAAACTGCAGATT
Source organism: Scardinius erythrophthalmus (assembly GCF_964197995.2). Classification (NCBI taxonomy): domain Eukaryota; kingdom Metazoa; phylum Chordata; class Actinopteri; order Cypriniformes; family Leuciscidae; genus Scardinius; species Scardinius erythrophthalmus. The sequence goes on from NC_138228.1 coordinate 33,899,329, forward strand.
GATTTTAACCAATAGCAGAAAATGAGAAAGAGACTTTGAAGCACTATTACTCTTGAAGATTTCTATACCACATGAAGTCATTAAAACAGTGTGACTACCAGATATAGGCTATTCATACTATGTGATTCTAACATCTGATTCTAACTTTTTTTGTGATTCTAACTTTATTCTAACTTTTTGTGATTCTAACTTTAACTTTTCACTAAAAATCTACCCAAGCTCAGTTTTGCCAGTGTGTGAGGCCACCCCATTGGAAAAAGGACTTGTGTGTGATGAAACAGGCAGATTGACCGTTATCCTTATTTTAAAGCTGTGGGATTGTGACAGAGGGGCTTTTAATAGTCCTAGTGGCCAGTGCAGTTTCCTTCCCTAAGGATTGCATCAGGGGCCAGTATCTCATGAGCACACATACACCAGACATTTGTCAAATGTGTTTTCATTTGGAAAATGTCATGTTTAGAGCATTTGCTACTGTAAAACATTAAGATGTCAGAATGTCATTCAGGTGTTTTATGATGCTTATGTATGGAAGAAAAAATAATGACAAATGTATTTGAAACTAAAGCATGTTGAATTGCTCTAAAGGGCTTGCATTTTTAGGGTCTGAAATTCAACATGGTTGTATTTAAGCTGTGAATATTTAAATTCAAAACATTTCAGATACATTTTCATTATAAAAAAAAAATCAATTACCCACATTCGCCTTTCAGACTTCACTTCACTAAAATATTCAGTCTGTTTTTAAAAATACAACCTATAATATTCGACAGCCAATTTTCGGTCAGTTTTATTTCGCTTTACAAATTCGCTCCCACAAATTCAGTGGTTAAAATTCGGCTGAAAATTCAACATTTGCACATCCGCGAACTGCAGGAATTGCATGATCTTCATCTGCTGTAGTGCTGGGCAGTATGACCAAAAATGTATATCACGGTATTTTTCTAAATTATACCGGTTTCACGGTATATGACGGTATTTGTTTTTGTTCAAGCATGACTGGGTGTTAACCACATTTTCATGATTGAGAGAGGAAATACTGCAGTAGATTGACTTAGAATGCCCTATTTTACTGTCATGAGTGAATATTGTAGAAAAATTCCACATGCTTTACAAATTTATTTTATAAATTAAATTGTAAATATTATACATGCCAGTATATGAGGAAAAGCTGATTAAGACACAAAAACTGTGTTTATGTTTAATTCAATGTCTTCACGTTTACTTTCCAAGTGTAACATGTATCATCTTTCTCTACAGCAAAGGAGTAAGCGTTGTCTCATAAATGCTGGAAAATTTCGCAAATGGCGGGGAAAGAGTCTTAATAACACATGAATGCTTTCTGAAATCTCAAAAACAGTTTTTGATCCGGTATAAAATAAACGGAAATGGTATATTTATTTGTTCTGGATGCTGAACATGGATGGTTCTGGATGTTATTGGTAGAATTGTCCATAGACTTTTTAAAACAAATCATATTCTACGCTACATACAATACCCTAGTAAAAAATAAATATACTAAAATGCATTTGAAATATTTTTTTTTATGCTAAGTATACTACAAATATAATTACATATTTATGTACTTAATCTAAATACCCTGCAATTGTACTTTTGATATACTAAATTGGTACCCTGGAAATCCAGAGTTCTCGATGAACTTCTTTACTTAAAAGATTGATAATATTAGGGAGAAAGTTATAATTTTACAACCGTCAACTACAGTATCAGATCAGTGCATTGTAGTCTCCCTGAGGAAAATTTTGATTCATTCATTACTATAGGAGAGAAAGAATTTTCTAAACTCGTTAAATCATCTAAATCGACAACATGTATGTTAGACCCTATACCGACTAAGCTATTGAAAGATATGCTTCATAGATAGGTCATAGATGCTCTTCTTAATATCATTAATTCTTCTCTGTCATTAGGATACGTACCAAAAACTTTTAAGCTGGCTATTATTAAACCGCTTGTTAAAAAAACACAACTTGATCCTACAGAATTAGTCAATTACAGGCTGATCTTGAATCTACCTTTTCTGTCAAAGATACTAGAAAAGGCAGTATCTTCAACAACTATGTTCCTTTTTAGAAAGAAATGGTATCTGCAAGGATTTCCATTCAGGATTTAGACCGTACCATAGTACTGAGACAGCTCTCATTAGAGTCACAAATGGTTTGCTCTTATCATCCAATCGTGGTTGTATCTCTCTATTTGTGTTACTAGATCTTAGTGCTGCATTTGATACCATTGACCACAACATTCTTTTAAATAGACTCGAAAATTATGTTGGCATTAGTGGAATTGCATTAGCATGGTTTCTAGTATCTGTAAAACCACATTCTTCCATCTTAAAAATATATCTAAATTACGACATATGCTTTCAATGACAAATGCGGAAATGTTAGTTAATGCGTTCATGACATCAAGGCTAGATTATTGTAATGCTCTTATGGGTGGTTGCCTTGCACACATAATAAACAAACTACAGCTGGTCCAAAAAGCAGCAGCTAGAGTTCTTACCAGAACCAGGAAGTATCCCTCCCTATTAAACATTGTATACATTTTAAAATATTGCTGATTACTTACAAAGCACTAAATGATTTAGGTCCCCAGTACTTAAGTGAACTCTTAATGCATTATAGTCCTTCACGTCTATTGCGATCTCAAAATTCCAGCCAGTTGATAATACCTAGAATATCAAAATCGACTGCTGGCAGTAGATCCTTTTCCTATTTAGCACCTAAACGTTGGAACAGTCTTTCTAACATTGTCCGGGAAGCAGACACACTCTGTCAGTTTAAATCTAGACTAAAAACCCATCTCGGTAACACTTTATAATAAGGTTCATTTGTTATTCATTTATAAGTGGTTAGTTAATGATGAAATAATCATTTACAGAACATTCATAAATGATTAGCAAGTGATATACTAACATTTTATGTATGTTTTGTAAATTCTGTTACAAGTCATTTACAAGTGATTAGTAAATGATTAACTAATTATTTACGAAACATGACTATGCGTTCATAAATGATTAATAAGTGATATGTTAATTATTGTATGTATGTTTTGTAGATTCAGTTTTAAGTCATTTACAATTGATTAGTAAATGATTAACTAATCATTTACAAAACATGAATATGCGTTTCATAAATGTTTAATAAATAATGTTTTGGGTTTTTTTTGTATGCATGTAGCAATTAGAGGGTGCATAAAGTGTTGTAAATGCTAAATGCCTTGAATACACGTACAGATCATTTGTAACAGGTAAGTGTAACATATTTACAAGTGATGAATAGTTTACACTTTAGATTAGGGGATGCAGAAAGTGTTGTAAATGATTTATAACACTTTCTGCATCCCCTAATCTAAAGTGTAAACTATTCATCACTTGTAAATGTGTTACATATACATTCGTAGATAATATTCATAGATCTTATGCCTTTTTGATTCTTGAAGTGGTAATCTAGAAATTAAGTGTAAGACATTTACAAGTGATGAATAGTTTACACTTTAGATTAGGGGATGCAGAAAGTGTTGTAAATGATTTATTCATGCGTTTACACATCTATAACGGGTGTTGAACACTGTAGTGTGTACTGCAGTGTAAGTGTTGACTGGTGAGGGTATAGACAGCTGTCTTCTCTGAAACACATGGAGTCTTTAACCACTGTGCACCCGATGTGAGCAAAACATACAAAAAAAAATTAACATCATTTATTAAACATTTATGAAACGCATAGTTATGTTTTGTAAATGATTAGTTAATCATTAACTAATCAATTGTAAATGACTTATAACTGAATCTACAAAACATACATAAAATAATGAACATATCACTAATCATTTATGAATGCATAGTCATGTTTCATAAATGATTAGTTAATCATTTACTAATCACTTGTAAATGACTTGTAACACAATTTACAAAACATACATAACATGTTAGTATATCACTTGCTAATCATTTCTGAATGTTTTTTAAATGATTAGTTCATCATTAACTAACCACTTATTAATGACTTAAAACTGAACGTTATTATAAAGTGTTACCCAGTCCGGAAGTGTCACATAGTCTCTCCTCTGTGAGGCCCACTTCCCTTCCCTTTACCTCTGTACAGATAAAACGTTTTCAAAATTATTCCAGTTCACATTGATACGCAGAAGTACACGTAATACGCATGTGCATGCCGTCAGCGTTTTCACAGATTTGCGTTTTTGAAGTTTACGTGGAGATGATAACGTTTTTCAATATTTTTCAACGCTTGCACTTTGGAACCTATTTCAAGGTTTGCGTTCAGAGCGCAAACCTTTGCAGGCCAGAGCGCATTAAGGGTTTTCTGTTAGAACGGTGTCATGTAAGTGGCCCCTTAGTTAATAACTAATGATCTTTACAATGGAAGTGAATTAATCAAAACTAAATTTAGCTGGACAATAACTTTATTCTAGAGCTGATGTAAAGCCAAAACAATCTGTTACTTTAATTTCCTATTATCACTGTAGGCTGCTTTGAAACAATCTATATTGTACATGGTGAGACATAAGTTTCACCATGTATTTCAAATCTGAGAATGATGAAATTAATTTAAGATTATGCTATGTAATTTTTTTTAGATGAGACTTTCTTTTTGTGCAAACCAAAGTTATAAACAGAAACATCTTGTTTGTTTGTGCTAACAGGTGCTGTAATGGCAGAATTTCCAAACACAACTTTTACCTACAGCGCAAATGAAACGAGCAATTTGCAAATAAAATTATTTAATTTGTTAAATATTTAAGTTCTACTTCAGTCCTTCTTTTTGTTGAATCCTCTGTTGACCTGTTATATAAACATAGTATATGCAAGATAAAAGTTTACAGGAAATGTATTTTGAGTTGCAAAAAAATAATCATGAAGTAAGTTTTATAATTATGACCTTTACCTTTCCAATAATTTAACCACACTTTGAATATCAGGTAGGCTATTGCTTAATTCAATTTAAATAGAAATAATATAGCACTTATCACAATTTTGCATGGTTACAAAGTAGCTTTACATACATCTAAAAAGTAGTTACAGAAGTAAATATATGTAATTATGACAAATAAAGAAAACAACATATAGTCAAAGAAATTCACGTACCTGATCAGAAGTTTTATTACTTTAGTGCATTCTTAATACACTCCAATGCACCTACTGTAATACACTTATCCCATTAATGGTACTTTTGGCCTGTTGCACTTTTAAATGTGGACTGCAGCTCTTTGGGCTGTCAAAATATTATGAATTATTAAACTAATTATTAAAATTATCCTGACCAGTCCTCAAAAATTACACAAAAAGTTCAAATTTCAAATAAATTCAGAAACGTTAACTGCATGAAAAGAAACAACGTAAAATGCATTCAAATTATTTCAATTAATGAGTCACATTTAAATCCGCAGCATAATGCTTTCACACCGCCAAATCATTTAACTGAGTTTTACATAAGGAGCAGTTGTGCCCCAGTCAGCAAATTACCTTTGGCACAGATGTGGGCCAGATAAACAGCTGAGCTGTGGCCCAGATTAGTTTGTGTTTGCCGGCCCAGATATGGCCCACATCTCCTTTGCCAGAACTGAACCAAAGGACTGCCATAACTCCACCAAGCATGAGCCAAATACAACAAATTCATGTGGCCCATATGTGGGCCTGGTATGCAACTTTAGTATGGTTGAGTTCTGTTAAAATCTAACGGCCCTTATGTGGCCCACATGCAGCTGACAGTATTTAAAGCCTTAACTCACAGGTAAATTAAACACTCAACAACAAATGGACTCAAAACTATTTATTTTGACAAGCATTTAAATAATTACAGCTAAAGTGTTGTACTTAATTACAGCAGTATTCAGTTGAAAACAATTCATAAAAATAAATATAATTACAGCAAGAGTTGAATAATAACAGTAGTATTCAGTTGAAAACATTTATCAAAATAAATATAATTACAGCAACAGAGTTCAATTTAATAATTACAGTAGTATTCAGTTGAAAACATTTAAGAAAACAATTACAGCTACTCAGTTGTACTTATTTTAAGTAAAATTCAGTTGAAAACATTCAAGAATACAAATTAATAATATAAATAGCATTCAACGCTAATTTTTTACTCCAAAGTTCAAAACACTCGATCAAAGCTTGTATTAATGTTATGTTTAATTAGTCCAATGAGAGTAATACAAATAAATCACAGTTGGTAAAGAGAACTTTAAAGAGAAATTGAGAAAGTTAAAGCAAACTTGAAAGGTAAAGAGTTGAGAAGTGTGTTGATGTGCAGAGAAGTCTCCAATGAGGGTCGGCAATGTGTTGATCTTTTCCAGTAAGGGGATTCTGCCTGACTGCACCTGCAATAAAGAAGAATTTAAATAATGTTAGCAGCAATACAACCTGGAAGCTAGAGCTGCAGGAGAGTGAAAAAAATCATTAATGTAAATATCCTTTAATATTTTATTTGCAATTATTAACAAATTAAACACCTCTGAATTACCAGTGTATGAAAGTTTTTTTCCAGTAAATTTTCAAAAGGAATTGCAAATTGTATTTTTCAATATGTGGGCCAGAATTATACTGTAATTCCTTATGACAAATTATTTTGATTTTTAGAATACTTTTGCACCAACAACCGGTTAAAATTTACAACACTGCATGTATTCTGCTTCTTTTTTTTAAAAAAAGACATGCACACTCTAATGTAAAAACACACCAACACAGATAGCATTAATGTCATGTTTTAGTCCAAAGACAGAGTCTACAAGAATAAGTGTTTTTACTAACAAAAAATAAACTCAAGATAATCTGCAATGATGCGAGACAATTTGGAAGCAGAAACACACAAACAATAATGGGCCAAGTACTGAATGCAAGGAGGAACATAAAGGGTTAGTTCGCCCAAAAATGAAAATTCTATCTGTAATTACCCTCAAGTTTTTCCATCTTCTGGGTTGTACGTCAGAGCGTAGACTCACTATTGGCCAACGCTGGTCATGTGTGGGATGCTGGCCAGTCGTGAGCCTACGTTCTGACGTACAACACAGAAGCGCTGTGCTGTTACACTACGTTGAATAAAGTCTTTATTTTAGCTTGTTTTGCGCACAAAAAGTATTTTCGACACTTGATAAACTTAAGGTTCAGCCACTGTATTCTTGGACTATTTTAACAATGTCTTTACTAACTTTCTGGGCTGGCAAGTTTCAATAACAGAGAAGCCTATGGAGGAGTGAGACAGCTCTCAGATTTCATCATAAATATCTTAATTTGTGTTCCGAAGATGAACGAAGGTCTTACGGGGGTTGGAACAACATGGGTGAGTAATTACTGACAGAATTTTCATTTTTGGGTAAACTAACCTTTTAAATACACAGTGATAATGAACTAAATACAGATAGTTGTAGGCATGCGCTGGTATGACACTTTGAAAGAATGATAATCTTATATTGTGATTACAGCTTTAAAATGTATGATTGAAACAATATGATTCGCAAAATATAAAAAATAACTTTCTTTAAAAACAAAACATAAAACTTCTAAATAAAAAAATGCAGTCACTTAAGTGAGCCACGGATGTGATCAGGTAATGACAAAAAAAGGTGTTTGGTTCGATACTGAGATAACAGAAATAAAAATACAATGTTCTGTAAAGCGGTTTTGAAAAGTTGTGAATTGTGCAAAGTGCAATACAAATAAAAGTGACTTCTAAAAAAGGTCTCACCAATGACAACTTCCTTTACGACCAGGCGTTGGACACCAATCTTCCCATTGACTTCTCTCCGATTCATAACGTGCCACAGCAGTTGTAAAAGTGCCTTTCAGCACTCTCCAGATGGTGTTATTCAGGTCAAAGCCACCAACCAGACCCAGATAGGTAATCTGATAGGAAAAAAAACATTGTGTAAGTGGTTGAAATATGCATTTAAATAGACCACCCTAAAATGAAAGTGCTTTTATATTCAAAAATGAACTATAAACTATTATATACTCCATCTGAAACCATATTTTCTAGGATTTTAATATGGAAATTATTGTCATTGCTCCACCCATACCACACATTAGGGCTGGGTGGTATGACAGTATACCATAGCATGGTATATAAACTATATCGTACGTGAGAAATTAGAGTAATTATAAAAATGTCCTGCCTCTTCCAAGCTTTATAATGGCAGTGAATGGCTGCTCAATTAATTGATAGTTAACAGAAATACAGCAATTCATTGTTTGTTCATGTTAGTTCACAGTGCATACTAAAGTTAACAAGTAAAATTTTTTATATTGAATGTGTTAGTAAATGTTGAAATTAACATTAACACATATTAATATATGCAGTAGAAGTGCAGTTCATTATTAGTTTATGTTAATGTTCAGGTATTGTATCGAAAGTCATAATTTTGGTATTGTGACTTGACACTAATAGCCTAACGTTAACATTACAACTTTAATTTTAAAGAGGGAAAGGTCATGAGAAAAAGTCTTTGTTGAATATCATTTCAGAGTTAAATAAAGATACAATAATGCAGACGTATTAATGTGTTTATTCTTGACATTTTTATATTATTATGATTAGTTGAATGATTGTGAACACAAATTAGGATTTAACGTTAGGTTTTCTGACAAACAGTAACACCGACATTGGACCGCGTCGCCTTAATTCACAAATAGGCTACTACACAATGACAAACTATACTATTTTATTGTGTACGACAGTGAGCTGTTGATTTATAAACAAAAACATCTTAATTTAAAACGGCAAACCAGCGAACTGCTATAGCCTAAGTTAACGGTTAAGTTACATTAAACTTTAAAGTTATATAGCAGTAAACTGAGGAAAATATTAGCTAGTTCAACCCCTTCCTCGATGGAACGAATAACTAAACGCATAATAACATGCAATATTGACACATAATGCTGCATATTTCATTTATATGACTTTAAAATGCCAAAACATCACTTACCTGAATGTACACAGTCGTGAGGAAAGCAGAGTAAAAGGCGTCAGCTGGCCAGCGTCGCAGTTAAACTCGCGCCGTAGTCTCACTCCACCAATAGGAGGGAAGATGCAGAGCAACCTGAGGTGTGTAACGGCGGATGTTTGCCGCACTTGATTTCAGGATTCCTGTGTTTTTCCACGTATAAGCCAAATGTTTACCACAAGTCGGTGTTTCTCACTGTGTGCCATAGCTCAACCACATATGGTCCTCATGTGTTCGTTGTTATCTGGGCCATATACCTCAAAATCAGTTGTGAACCAAGAGAGCATTTCCCGCAGATTTTAAAGTTATGGCAAAACAAATATGGCTACGATTTGGCCCATATCTGTTCAGCCATGCCACATCTAGGCCATATGTGCCAGATAATACCCACATGTGGCCCACATGTAATTGCTATCTGGGGCAGTACATTGAGAGTTGAAGTGCGCAGAGACAATCGGCAGAGAAATGTTACTGATGGTTTTACTTACATCCGCACGCACTGAAACACAAGCAGTTCGGCACGTTCACGTTCTTCCACCAACAAACGGAAAGGAACTGTCTGTGTTTTAGTGCGTGCACATGCACAAGAATACATCTATAATGTTATGCCGGTTTATGCAATTGCTTCCTGCAGCATTAATGAGAGATCATGTCAGGTAAAAGGGGAGCAAAACATTCTGCAGATGATATTTAATGTTGTGTCTGCTGGCTTTATTTCTTCAACAGCTTCAAGTTTAACACACTTTCATGTGATACAGTTTCACGTTTATTTTCACGCACCGCTTACTTCGCCTATATTGAGACTTTTCTCGGCTATTCACAGTCTTTAAATCCATTTAATTTGTGCGGCCATTTATGGAAAATTCGGTTTACTTATAGTAGTACTTGTAACAATATAGAAAGAACACCCAGTTTTGTGTCGTGTATGTCTGTGTGGTGGTGTAACTATAGTAAAGCGAATGTGCTTGTGTGGCAGCGACCCGGGTTCGAATCCAGTCCGTAATGGTTCCTACATTCAATGTACACATATCTGTTCCCCTAGTCTCATTGATGTTCTTCGCATAAGCTAGTTACTGGTATACTGGGGGGTGTCAGTAAAAGGCTGTGCCATATATAAAGATGACTTTATTGTAGCCTATTTGAAGCACACGGCAATGATTCATTAGCACACTTCAAGTTTACTTGAAATGTCATTGCAATGTATTTTAAAATCACTAAAAGTTTATTATCAGTATAATGTATGTTCAACACTCCTACAGTGTATTTGAATTGCAACTGTAATGTCACCAAAATACATTATGCAGTGTATGCTGTATGCAAATACAGTGTATGCTGAGTGAATTCTGCATTTCAAAACTTAAATACAATAGTATATTTAAAGCGTACTTAAGTATACTTGGAATAGTTCCACTTTAGCACAAACAAGTATATTAAATACAACTTTAGTTGAACTTCAGCACTGCTTTGCATTAGGTACAAAATTAGTTGTTCCAATTTAACAGACTTTTTAACTAAGCATACCAATTTATAGTGTGCAACAAATACATGTAGTTATACTAAAGTACATACAAACAAATTGTGCTCAAGTATACTATTTTTTCAATAGGGTTAGTTTCACTGTAAACAGCAAATTTTTATTGGAGTAACTACTGTACATTTTGTGGCGGGTGATAGGGTTGTTGTTGTTGTTTTTAAATAAATTTGCTTTTCAGAAGTGAAACTATTTTATTGATTAAAGATGCTGCATCAATCACTTTCATTTTGATCCGAACCCATAAGACTTTTGCTCATCTTCAAAACACAAATAAATTCTGTCTCTCAGTTGAAAGTCCAAATATCCCCATAATGCAATATCTGACTTTTTTCTTTTTTTGGTCCCCATTAGGAAAACAGTGGGTTACTATCGTAACCCCGGTTCTCTGAAACATCGAGTGGAGGTATTCCACACGGCAGGTGTCCTGCAACACTTTCTCCTTTGATTCGGCTATAATGAGCCATTTGTCTATGTATGTCAAAATCATCAGACCTGACATTCGCATGGGTGCTAAGCCCGCCTCCGCACACAGACAGAAGGTCCGAGGGCTTAACGAGAGCCTGAACGACAGAACTGTGAATCTGTAATGTGCCTTGGTAGGCGAAGCGAAGAAACTTCCTGTGAGGTGGATAAATGCTTATGTGGAAGAAAGCATCTTTCAGATCGACCAATGTGAACCAGTCATTCCGTTTTATGGTGCGGGAGAGCGAGCCATCAGTTAGAATTCTGAAATTGTATTTCCTGAAATGTTTGTTCAACACACGGAGGTCCAAGATTGGGCGGAGAGAACCGTCCTTCTTTGGGACCAGGAAATAACGAGAATAAAATCCCTGATTCATCAGATTGGGGGGCACCACCTGAATCTCTCCCTTGTTTAGAAGGGAAGATATTTCCTCTTTCAGGATTTGCGCGGTGCTCTCTTCCATGTGTGAAGAGAGAACGCGTTGAAATGCGGGGGTTTTATTGCAAACTGCAGTCTGTAGCCCTGCATTATTGTACACATCACCCACTCGGGAGCCGAAACAGTTTGCCAAGCCAATTCGTGACTCGCGAGTGTTTCCACCCGAGTCGGAGTGGCGCTGTTTAGGCCCAGCTGGCTCATTTGTGATGCAATGGCACTGCCTTGTGGACAAACTAGGGGCGACATGCAGGGGTTCAAAGAGATCTTCTCTCCCTAATGAATTCATTTGATTAATTTGTTTTAATGTGTTTTTGTCTTTTGTGTGTGTTTTGTGTTGGGGGAACAGTAGGGCCAAAGCCTTTATTATTTGGGTGAGGGGAACAGAGTAGGTGCGGAATGGTGACACTGCGGAGTGGTGACACTGCTTTTGCACTTTTCCTCACAACAGACCCCCTGAACATGGGGGGAGAACACACAACGTCCACTGAACACATGGGCTGGGCAGCCTCAGGAGGGGGGGAACTGACCCATCCACGGGAGACCCTCCGTCTTTTGGACAGGGGTCCTGGGGCAGGAAGAGAGTCCGAGGGGCTCGTGGCCCTTAAAAGCGGACTCAATGCCCACATAAGCTGAACATCAGGCAGGCCGCTTGCGTTTCGAGTCGGTGGGGTAGGGTTCGATGGTCTTCCTGCCACAGCAGGAGCCGATTTCCCCCAGTGTTTAGCAGGAGGAGGGTTTTTCTGCCATGAGGGGGATTTGTTGCGGGGCCTTTCCTTGCCCTGATGGAAATTTCGTCCCATGACAGGGGGGTTAGGCAAACGCACAGGGGGCACCTGGCATGGGGCTGCCTTCCTAGGAAGGCATAACTTGAAGGCCTCATCTTCCTTTTTGTCATCACATCGTTGCTGAATCAATGCAACGGTGGGGCCAAAGAGAGCCGGGCCGGGCTCTACTGGAGCACCCACGATGCACCTCTTCTCACTGTCAGGAAGGCCCGACAGGTTAAGCCAGAGCGCGTGCTCTCCCACCACAGAAAGCGCCATAGAGCGCCCACAGACTTGGACGGCCTGATGAGCGTTACGGAGGACGAGGTCGTTAACCGTAAGGATCTCCTACCACAATGGTAGAGAAGGGGTTCCCTTTTCCAGCTGTTGCCCTAATTCGTCCAAGATATCCGCCTGGTAAGCGGAGAGGAGGGAAGAGACGATCAGGGCCCTGACAGCCAAGGCCGAGGACTTGTAAGCGGCCTGGTGAACTGAGGCAGAAAAAACGGTCCATCTTGTTGGGCAAGACTGGCTTAGGGGGAGCGAGCAGCCCACCCTGTGCGGGGTTAAGGTGCCTGGCGATGGACGGCTCGATAGCAGGGGGTCACCCATGCCAAGAGCTGCTATATCCTTCACCTCAAGGCCCGTGAAACCGTGCTTGAGATCGAGCGGGTCGCTCCAGTTGTGCCTCATGTGCTTCGCGCACGCTGGAAGGACGGGGAAGAGTTGTTTCCTCGGACTGGGAGGGGGTCCCAGCACTTTTCCGTCGTAAATGTCCCTTTCTTGGTCGGTGGCGCTCTGTGGAGCCGGCAGGTTCGTCGACGAGCGGGAGGTTGCCCACGAAGATGTCCTCTTCGGGGAACGCAGGATTGGGCTGGTGAGCCCAATTAAGTGAAGTAACGCCCTGGGAGGCCCCCGGTAGCGCGTCTTCTTCACCGTGTCCCCCATCTGAGTCAGAAAGGCCGAGCTCGGTGCACTGGGTCGCTGCGACTTTAAGACCGCATCGCAAAAGCTTCTTGAGCAGCATAAGGCACTGACTGCAATTCTCTGGGTTCTCTAAGGCTTCTTGAGCATGTTTGAGGCCCAAGCAGACCACGCAGAAAGAGTGAAGGTCCTTAGCGGCGATCAGCGCACCACACATGGCCGGGCAGGCCCGTGATAGGCTGTTCCCCGGAGAAGCGGCAGATTTAGACAGCGACATACCTGAGAAAAACTCCGAAAAATCCGTGGCGGGCAGCCGTGGAAGGGGAGCAGGCGAGAAAAGCAAGAGCGCGGGCGGCTCCGGATGCAGAACACAGCTAACGTTAATCAGGTTGAATAAACGACTGTAACGTCTGGTGGAGGCTGATCTTCCTCCTGAAGACACGCAAATGTGCAGTGTAAATCCAACAGAACTGTGTAAGTGCAGAGATCACGAGAAGCGAATGTCAACTGGAGAATAGCAGTGCTTGCAGGCATTATAGACAAATCCGGCGAAACACGGAAGTAAAGCAGCGCCGCCATTACTGCGTGCCTTGCTGCTAAGGAAGTAGCGTTGGTCCTGTAGGCGGCTGTAGCAAATGTAGCTGTACGAAATGTTATTTTTATCTATTCATCTTTAATTTTGTACAGTCGCCCTGCTGTATGGCTACAACACTTCCCTCGGCCGGCCATGCAGTCACACACTACTTCGAGAACTTTGCAGTTTTCTCTCTATATTGTTACTGACACATTATTATGGTACGGGTTCACTGCCTGTGAAAACCGCACGACACCTTTTAATGTGATGCCCAGGTACGGATGCCCTTCCCATGGGTGGATCTCGAACGGATTCTGAACGTTTTCTGTAACGGGTAGGTTAAGGGAATGGAATATACAGTTTTTACAGTATAAAAATTAGTGTGTGTTTGTGTGTGTGTGTGTGTGTACTTGTTTAACCTACATTGTGAGGACCAAATGTCCCCACAAAGATAGTAAAACCTTTTTTTGAAAATGTAAAAATGCAGAAAGTTTGCTGTGAGGATTGTGTTTAAAAAAAGCATTATGGAGAGTCGATATAAAAACAAGTCTGTCTGTGTGGTTCAGGTATTCCCCTCTGTTGTGGGGAAAAAAGGACATTATTTGGTCCCCCTGTGATGGGTAGGTTTAGGAGATAGAATATACAGTTTGTACTGTATAAAAAGCATTATGTCTGTAGCAGTGGGGATTTCTTTAAGACTGCAAGGGAAGCTCGGCTTCTCCTAAAGGCCTAATGTCAAACAATTAATGGTCAAATACGTACTATTGTTTTAACATTTTATTGACAAAAAATGTGTTAGAAAACGTTTCTTTCTCATACAGTCACGTAGCGTCACAGTGCATTTCCTTGTTGAAGCCCAGCGTCCATTGACTTCAATGGGGCTGCTTTGAACAGTTTTTTTCAGTGCTTCGCAACTAGACGGTCATTGGATAAATGCTGCAATTATGTCCCGCCCACGGACGCTCAGCGTCTCTGGGGGGAATGAGGAGCGGCCTGGCGTGGACTCCGGGCTTCCGCGTGATGATTGGAGGGTCTGTCGAAAGGCTGCATCTCCTTTTGATTGACAGTGATTTCATATAATAAAAAGTCGCTGATGCTGAAGCTATTCGAGCTCAGTCCCATCGCGGATTTTGCAAGTGTAGTCGAAAGACAAACTGCTGCAACCTATTTCTTGGTATTTGCTTGTCGAAATTGCTAGCCAATTTTCATAATACATTTCACACAATTATACATTTATACCTTTATTATATTATTACTTATTATATTTTTTATATTATTATTAGTAGGCTAATAATTAAAAAAATATTATTAAAATAATAAAAAAATATATTAGTAGTAGTAGTATTATTATACTTTACTATATTATTATTTATACCTTTATTATATTATTACATTTATACAATTATATTTAACTCTGCTGGCCATTGAGAGGACACTGGTCAAGCCACCGGAAAAGACGCCTAGTTAGTACGACAGGGTCACAGAGCATTTTCTTGAAAAGGAGCGTAGAATTTACATATAAATAAATGGACAATTTTTATGATGTAGGCCGAAAATGAGCTTCCCCTCTTTGAAAGACCAGCAGCCGTCACTGGTCTGTAGAGAGTTCCGATAAAACAAGGAAACGCATTGTGTGTGTGTGTGTGAGTGTGTGTGTGTGTGTTTGTGTGTGTGTGTATTCTGTCTAACTTAAGCAACTGTACACGCTCAAAAAAACATTTTATGTTTGTTAAATTAAGCATTATGCTTCTCTCTTGTTTGCAGTTGTATGTGCAGATGGGTAACCCAGGCTGCAATAGCAAGATTTATATCATAAGACCACTGAACATGCACTGGTAGTAATTAATTATGTTTTTGGGGGGGTTGGGAGTGTTTAAGATTCCCCCACTTCCAAAAATTGAATCCCTGAATCCCTTTATTTAAACAGCTGAACTACAAACTACTGACATTTTCAAGAGAATCAAGGGGCTCTTTCATTGAATAAAAAAGAGAACTTTGTGAAAACCGTGACTCATACAGCCACTCTTACTGTAGTATTACCTAACTTCACTTTTTCCAAAGCTACTGCACGAACCTCTGGTCTGTCGTAGATATGCTCCATACTTTCTGTTTGTTTTATTATTCATTCATTATGTTCAAACTATGGCTCTGCAGAATGCTTGTTTCTGATTGGTTTACAGAAATTCCAATGTATTTAATTTTAAATGCATTACACTTTAAAACTTTTTTCATATTATTGAAATTTTGCTAATGTGACCACATTTTAAGAGTCATAAAGCTCTTATTCAAATTACAAACCAAATAACCAAAAAGTTATTTTATTTATATTATTTTAGTTGTTTTATTTTTATAGCACTGCAATTTCAGAAGCTGAGAGTAGCCGAAATCTGATTGGAGTGAGTGTCCAGCCCAAAAATGTGAACACCAAATAATGTTTGTGACTAAGTCATGTATATGACTAAAACAATCTTACTCAATAGCTGCCTTCATTTGAATAAGAACTCACTTCTTGACCGTTAAAAAAAATATGTTTTATATAGTATGAATGTGTGTAGTGTGAGCGAATTTCAGACGCATTGCATCTGCAACAATTTGTCAATTGTTTTGCTTCACAGCCAATTTCAACTTCTCTCCTTTGGCATCACGGGATAATAAAGTGTCCATCGGATGCACACTTCAGAATCTTGGCAAAAGTAGTAGGTCATCCAGGTACATTTTGCCCTCAGTTTTATGAATACTGTAAATTCGAACATACACACTGATTTTTGCCTTTTATATAGTAGAGCAGTAGGCATGTTCTGGTGCAGGAAATCTCTCTCACACACTCACACACAAACACCCACTCTCTCTCTCTCTCTCTCTCACACGCACGCACACACACACACACACTCTCTCTCTCTCTCTCTCTCACTCACTCTCTCTCTCTCTCTCACACACACACACACACACACACACACACACACACACACACACACACACACACACACAAAGAAATGAGTGACATAATTCTGCAATATTCTGTCATCATAAGAGAGTCATGTGACTGAGGAACTGCTGTAGTTTTCAAATTACTCTGACAAATTCAACAGAGAGCAATTCAAAATATAATTTAGAATGTTTATACACATATTTCTGACAGTGTGTGTGCGTGCGTGTGTGCGCGTGTGTGTGTGTGTGTGTGTGTGTGTGTGTGTGTGTGTGTGTGTGTGTGTGTGTGTGTGTGTGGGAAAGGCTTGTTTGTTCTGCAGTAAATGTGACTCACAAATTTTGGCTGGAGGCATCAGCTGCATTAATGTACAGATAGGTTATGTCCTAATGGAGAGAGCAAAAACAATTAGATAGATGAAATACACTTTCTCAGCTGTGCTTAAGTGTCGCAGTGCTTATGTCATTCTGTTCACAGTGTTGGGTATGATTCTGACGTACTTGCTGCTTGCATACGGAGGTAGAAAAGCAACAAGACTGAGATACCTTCATGTAATAAACCGGCCCTGCATACAATTACAACAATGAATTGGCTTCTCTTTAAGAGCAAACTGTGAAACAACATTTAATTAGACATCAAAACTGATTATGATTTTGATATACAACACCACTACAGTAGTGTTTTTTCCAGATAACCTCATAATAAACATTGACATATATATATATATATATATATATATATATATATATATATATATATATATATATATATATATATATATATATATATATATATATATTTATTTATTTATTTATTTATTTTATGTAGCTTATTAAAGGGATAGTTTGAAAATTTTAATTTAGCCCATGAGTTACTCACCCTGAAGTCATTGGTGTATATGACATTTTTTTTTCTTTCAGACTAATACATTCAGAGTAATATTTTTTTTATATTGAAAATTGTCCTGTCTCTTTCAAGCTTAATAATGTGAGTCAATGGGTATATTTTTTTGGATGCGCATCCATCCATGATAAAAGTGCTCGACACAGCTCTGGTGGGTTAATAAAGGCGTTCTGAAGTGAAGCTATGCGTTTTGCATACTTGCGTATGACCGTCTGCCAGTAGCTAGTTATTTTAGTCGATAAAGTTTTAATTATGTATATTTTTCTTACACAAATGCATCGCTTCACTTCAAAAGGCCTTTATGAACCCACCATAGCTGTGTAGAGCAATTTTATCATGGATGGATGCGCTTTGATGGACTTCCAAAAAAATATACCCATTGACTCCCATTATAAAGCTATAGGAAGAGCCAGGACATTTTTTAATATAACTCCGATTGTATTCGTCTGAAAGAAGAATGTCATATACACCTAGGATGGCTGCATGGGCTAATTTTCATTTTTGGGTGAACTATCCCTTTAAATTTGATGAAATTTAAATGACTGTTAATATCATGTAATGTTTCCAGAAAGAACCCATATGTTGTGTGTATGATAAAATGTTCAGGGGGAACTCATAATGGAAAGTTAAATGAACAACAGCTGTACAGTTTATCATTGCTGCCCCCTGCTGCTCATAACACACATACTGAACAATGCAACAAGCAGCCTCATTTAGCTTTAACATTCCTAGAAATAAACCACTAAATCCTGTCAGATTAAAGTTATTATACATTCACATTATTTTTTGTGAACATGTTTAAAGCATACAAAACATGCCTCAAACTGCTCTGAGCTTAGCTCCATGTACCATTAAGTACAAATTCACAGAAGTAAAATTTACATTACAGTGCCAAAACATTAATGGAAAAGTTCTCTCCCTGTAGTCTCTGTGGAACGCTGTTCTTACCTCTAACGCAGGCTTGGCATTGTTGCACACGGAGAGGATATGGGTGATGCCATTGCGGGACAGACTGTCTCTGTTCTCCGAGTCTGTTAAATGACAAAATTGTGTTTAGCATGCACCCAACTGTGCGGTTTTCAACTTAATTGCTTCTAAACATTGTAGTGCTTACCAGGTCTGAATGCCGCTGAACATTGTCAGACATTCAGTCAGTGGGTGGGAGCAAGCAAATATCAACAATAATACTCCTGTAGCTCAAACAGTTGAGCATGGCGGTAGCAACATCAAGGTCAGGGGTTTAATTCTCAGGGAATGCATGAACTGATAAAATGTATACGATCTTAACTAAATTATATGGTGTTTTGAGTGGTTGCTTGGTGTTTGCTTACTGGTTCAAGCGCAAAAAGTTACCTCTGTACAGATAAAACGTTGTCAAAATGACTCCAGTTCACATGGATGCGCGGAAGCAACAAAAAAATTCTGTATTATGAATTTTTAAGGCCAGACAAGTAATTCAGTGAGGTCAATTTGTATAGAAAGACTACACGCCTGCGCACATATATATTCAAACGCGTATAGGCTACCTATAGACTAGACACATAGTACGCATGTGCACGCTGTCTGCGTTTTCACGTATTCACGTTTTTGAAGTTTACGCGGCGATGATACCGCTTTTTCACCGCTTGCACCTTGGAATCTATTTCAAGGTTTGCGTTCTCAAGCCACCAGGCACTGTTGTTGTGCAGATGAGCAGGTAGCAGGTAGCGCATTAAGGGTTTTCTGTTAGAAGAGTGCCATATAAGCGGCCCCTTAGTTAATAACTAATGATCTTTACAATGGAAGTGAATCAATCAAAACTAACTTTAGTTGGAGAATAACTTTATTCTAGGGCTGCTGTAAAGCCAAAACGATCTCTGTTACTTTAATTTCCTATTATCACTGTAAAGCTGCTTTGAAACAATCTATATCGTTAAAAGCGCTATATAAATGAAGGCGACTTGACTAATAATATTAATTTATTATTTTGCCTGCAAAACTGCTATAACTGGAATATGATCAAATATGATGTAATAAGATGTGTTATGGTTTATAAACTGAGCGAACAGATTGCAAAACCGTTGCCACAGATTGTTTTTTTTTTACTCACACAGGTGACTTCCCAGGCTCCGTATCCTCCCTTAATGCTGACTTCTGTTGACTTGGGACAAGGAAATGACGCATTTTAAAGATAAAACTCGCACACACAATTACCGATATCAGTAGAGCTGCATACAGTTATTTTTTCTTTGCGTGTCGCACCTCCCCTGTGGCTCTTTGGCACCTCCCCTATTGAAAACCACTGCATTAGAGCCACAAATGATTTACTCTTATCATCCAATCATGGTTGTATCTCTCTATTAGAGTTACTCGATCTTAGTGTTGCATTTGACACTATCGACCATTGACCTGGCATTAATGGAATTGCACTAGCATGGTTTAAATCATACTTATCTGACCGTTATCAGTTTGTAGCAGTAAATTAAGAGATGTCTTATCGATCAAAAGTTCAGTATGGTGTACCACAAGGCTCAGTACTAGGGCCGCTGCTGTTCACTCTGTACATGCTACCCTTAGGAGATATCATTAGGAAGCATGGCATTAGTTTTCACTGTTATGCTGATGATACTCAGCTCTATATTTCTGCACCCTGACGAAACTTACCAATTCACAAAATTAACAGAATGCACAGCTGATATAAAAAACTGGATGGCTAGCAATTTCCTACAACATAATTCTGAAAAAAAAAAACAGAGATTCTAATTATTGGTCAAAAAACTTCCTCATGTAATAACCTAAAATACTGTCTAACACTTGATGGCTGCTCTGTCAATTCCTCGTCGTCTGTTAGGAACCTGGGTGTGCTCTTTGATATCAATCTTTCATTTGAAAGTCACGTGTCTAGTATCTGTAAAACCGATTTTTTTCATCTTAAAATATATCTAAATTACGTCATATGCTCTCAATGAAAAATGCAGAACAATTAGTTCATGCATTCATGACATCAAAGCTAGATTATTGTTATGCTATTATGGGTGGTTGCCCTGCACACTTAATAAACAAACTACAGCTGGTCCAAAATGCAGCAGCTAGAGTTCTTACCAGAACCAGGAAGTATGACCATATTAGCCCGGTTCTGTCAACACTGCATTGGCTCCCTATTAAACAACGTATACATTTTTAAATATTGCTGATTACTTACAAAAGCTCTTAAGGCATTATAGTCTATATATATTGTCTATTGCGATCTCAAAATTCCAGCCAGTTGATAATACCCAGAATATCAAAATCGACTGCTGGCGGTAGATCCTTTTACTATTTAGCACCAAAACTTTGGAACAATCTTCCTAACATTGTCCGGGAAGCAGACACACTCTGTCAGCTCAAATATAGACTAAAAACACATCTCTTTGGCCTAGCATACACATAACACATTATAGTTCTCTTACGAGAGTCCTCTCGTACTGCGTTTTGTAAAAACGCTACGGGAAAAGTCTCTTTTCACGAAATACTGAAGCAAAAAATTATCCTTTAATTTTCATATATGTAAAGCGCGTTGCAGCAGTAGACAGCTATGGCGAGACGGCTTGCTCGCTCATTGGCTGCTCTGCGGCAACTGCATAAGCCTATCGAGCGAGGCCTAAAGTGACGTCAGGCCAATGAGGGCGCTTCGCGCCCTCCTAGCCATTTCCCGCCGAGACGGGCGTGGCTAACCTCTATAAAAGGAGCTCGAAAAGGCTGATTCACTTGATTTTACGCTCACGCATCGCTGGATCACGGAAGCAAGCGTCGTTTGAAGCAAGCACTTCAGCGGGACGAGCCCTCGAAGCCGCTGGCCAACGCCGCCTTCTACAGCCGTACCTGCTGCGCTTTCCGACGCCCATATCCTTTATCGCATATTGCTCTGTTTTCTGTGTGTGTGTGTGTGTGTTCGCTGCAACACTCACCCCTAAAAGAGCTGCGTCTTTGTAAAGATGCCTTCCTGCGGCTCGTGCCGAGCCCCACTCACCGAGGGAGACAGTCACGTCATCTGTGTCTCCTGCCTGGGTGAGGACCATGCAGCGCTCGCGCTCGCTGACGGCGGCTGCCCTCACTGCGAGCTTTTGCCGATGGTGACTCTGAGGACTCGCCTGGCATCCTTCTCGAAGCCTGCATTCACCGCCGCGATGCCGCGCCGTAAGAAGCGCCGCTCGCAGCGGGTCCCGGAACCCGCTCCAGCCCGACCAAGCTCGCCGGTTCGCCCGCCAGCTTCACCGGCCTCTCTCAGTCTGCCGCCGCTTCATCAGAGGAAGTTGTTTCAGAGGCCGCGTCGGGGGAAAAGGATTCCTGCTCTCTGCTGGCTTCAGGCAGCGAGGATTGGGCGAGCTCCGAGGATCTCGCGCCTCCTGCCCGCAAGCCAACGACGAGAGCCAACATCGAGACGGAGCTCATGCAAGTACTCGCGCTGGTCGCGGCGAGCCTCGGCCTCGAGTGGTCTGCACCGGAGCCCCCCTCTCGAACCCGGCTGGATGGTAGCTTCCTCCCTGGTGAGCGCACTTCTCCGGAATCAAAGCCCGCTCCTTTTCTTCCTGAGTTACACGAAGAAGTTGCGAAGGCCTGGAACGCGCCCTACTCTGCGCGAACGCGCTCATCTGTGTCGCCTGCATTTTCCTCACTGGATAATGCCAAAGACCGAGGCTACCTCTCTCTTCCGCCGGTGGAACAGGCGATAGCGACCCACCTTTGCCCGCCCTCTGCTGGACGGCGGACTAAACCGGTGTTGCCCTCGAAAGCCTGCTGCATGACGTCGACGCTGCTCGTGTGAATTTTCTCCGCCGCTGGGCAGGCCGCGTCATCGCTACACACCATGGCTACGCTGCAGATTTTCCAGGGTGATCTCCTCCGTAAGTTGGACGAGATGGGACCTGACGCTATCTGCATCGCGGACTTAAGGAGTGCTTCTGATCTCACGCTCCGAGCTACTAAGGCTGCCGCACAAGCCATGGGACGGTGTATGGCTTCCGCCACTGTCGCTGAGAGGCACTTATGGCTGACGCTCACGGAGATGGCTGATTCCGAGCGCACCGCGTTTCTCGATGCCCCGCTGTCTTCCACTGGCCTTTTTGGTTCTTCTCTTCTCTCTCCGAGTTCGTGGAGAGATTTACCGAAGCCCAGAAAGCGTCTCAAGCCTTCAAGCACTTCCTACCGAAGCGCTCCGGTTCTGCAGCGAGTCATGATAAACGGACTCCGCGGAGCTCTCAGCCCCCACCTTCGGCCGCCTCTTCGCAGCAGCCACAACAGCGCAGCTCGAGGCCCCGCTCTCGGTCTAGCGCCTGGCGCCCCACTACGCGCGGGCCGCGGTCGAGGATTGTGGTGAAACCGGAAGCCCCGAAGAAGTCCTAGGACGAGCGTTCCGCCCGCTGTATTAAGCACGCGCCCCGCCTCAAATGCCACAGGCATAACGCCTATGTTTTTAACCCCCGAAGCGCCTCTGTCGCACGGCGAACAGAGCGCGCTCCGTATCCAGCCCCTAGCCAACCATGCAGAAGCATGGGCAGCGCTTCCAGGGGTTTCGGACTGGGTGCTAGGCATTATAAAGAGAGGCTTCTCGTTACAGTTTTGTCGATGCCCTCCCCGCTTCACAGCGCGCGTCGAAACTACGGTGTCGTTGGAAGTAGCACACCTACTTTGCGCCGAAATATCAAAACTGATAAGCAAAGGGGCGATAGAGCGCATTCCCCGAGCTCAAAGCGAAGGGGGGCTATACAGCAGATACTTTCTAGTCCCCAAAAAGGACGGCGGTATCAGACCCATACTGGATCTAAGACGGCTGAACAGAGTATTAGTGAAACGCAGTTTCAAAATGCTCACGACCAGGAAAATTCTTGCGCATGTTCGCAGAGAAGACTGGTTCATGTCGATAGATCTGAAGGACGCGTATTTTCAAATACAGATAGCGTCACATCACAGGCGATACTTGAGATTCGCCTTCGAGGGTCAGACATACCAGTATACAGTCCTGCCCTTCGGCTTGTCCCTGGCACCTCGTACATTTACGAAATGCATGGACGCAGCGCTCGCTCCTCTCAGACTCAGAGGCATGCGAGTGCTGAACTATTTAGACGACTGGCTGATCCTAGCTCAATCACGATCACAGCTCGTGGAGCACAGAACCATTTTACTTGATCACCTCGAGAATCTTGGTATCACGGTCAATTGGACAAAGAGTTCACTGAACCCCAGTCGAACCATTTCGTTTCTGGGTATCGTTCTGGACTCACAGTCTATGACAGCGCGGCTGTCACCACAGCGCGTGCTGCACATTCAGCGCGCGGCGAGATCTTTCCGCTGCGGCGCGTCCACCCCGCTCAGGAAGTTTCAAAGGATGCTGGGTCTCATGGCCTCAGCATCACCAGTTCTCCAGCTGGGCTTGCTCCGCATGCGCCCGCTGCAGTTCTGGTTGAAAGCGTGAGTACCGCGCAGAGCGTGGGTGTCCGGTCGGTTACGCCTCAAGGTCAATCAGATCTGTGTAACAGCCCTGATACCGTGGCTGGCGGACGACTGGTACCGATCAGGTGTAAGCCTGGGGACTTCCTCGGGGGTGAGGATGGTGTCGACAGACGCATCCACCTCGGGATGGGGAGCGCTGCTCGAGGGCAGACCGTTCTTCGGCCTGTGGTCGGAACGGGAAAAGCTCCAACATATCAACTGCCTAGAAATGCTGGCAGTACACAACGCGCTGACACGTTTTCGTCCCCATATCAAGGACCAACACGTCATAGTCCGTTCGGACAACATGGCCGTGGTGTCCTACATAAATTGCCAGGGCGGTCTGAGATCCACATCCCTGTACCGCTTGGCGAAACGCCTCCTAATATGGGCTCAGCACAACTTACGCTCGCTGAGAGCGGTGCACGTGCCTGGGCTTCAAAATGTGGGCCCAGACAGACTGTCCAGGAACAACATTCCCCCGGGCGAATGGTCTCTACACCCACAAACAGTCCGGCTGTTGTGGGAGAGATTCGGCAGAGCGGAGGTGGACCTATTCGCGTCCCACGAAAACGCTCATTGCCCCATGTTCTTTTCCAAGAGCGACAGCGCGCTGTCTCAGAGGTGGCCGCGCTGCCCGCTATACGCTTTTCCCCCCGTCTCCCTCCTGCCACAGGTGTTAGAGCGGGTCAGGGAAACAAAATGCCCAGTGCTGCTTGTAGCACCGTTCTGGAAGAACCAAGCATGGTTCCCAGTCCTGATGCAGTTAGCAGACATCGCTCCATGGCCAGTGCCATTGAGGAGAGATCTCCTCTCGCAGGCCGGGGGCTCGATTTGGCACCCACACCCGGAGCTATGGTCCCTTCATGTGTGGGTGCTCAACGGATACCCGTTGGTCTCGCAGAGGGAGTGATGAATACCATCACACAGGCTAGAGCACCGTCGACTCGGCGGCTTTATGCCTCAAAGTGGTCGGTTTTCTCCGGCTGGTGTACAGCTCGAAACCTATCACCCCTCAATTGTGAGGTAACGGAGGTTCTCTCCTTCCTACAGGGAGCTGTTGGATAAGGGCAGATCCCCTTCCACGCTCAAGGTTTATGTGGCGGCTATTTCAGCGTTCTCTGAGTCAACGCTGGGTCAGTCACTAGGAAGGAACGATTTAGTCATCCGCTTCCTCAGGGGGGCTAGGAGGCTGAATCCGCCCAGACCTCCTTCAGTCCCTATGTGGGACCTTTCTACGGTTTTTGCGGCCATGAAAGGTGCCCCTTTCGAGCCTATCCAGTCTATTAGCCTCAAACATTTGTCTTTCAAAACAGTGTTTTTGATGGCTCTCGCTTCAGTGAAGCGCATAGGCGATCTGCACGCGCTCTCCGTGAGCCCAGCGTGCTTAGAGTTTGGCCCTAATGACTCTAAAGTCATACTCAAACCTAAGCATGGCTATGTGCCAAAATCCCTCAACACGCCGTTTCGGGCTCAGGTTATTTCCCTGTCTGCCCTACCGGAATCAAGTGAGGAAGGGGACTCGAGTTTTCTTTGCCCTGTTAGGGCTTTAAGAGCTTATATGTCCCGCTCTGCTGTCTTCAGACAGACAGAGCAGCTCTTTGTCTCGTTCAGTGGACGTTCCAAGGGAACGGCTGTTTCGAAACAGAGTCTATCCAGATGGATAGTTGACGCCATAGCGCTGGCTTATACTGTCAAGGGCATCCAGTGCCCGTTGGGAGTTAGAGCGCACTCCACGAGAGGCGTTGCCTCCTCGTGGGCTTGGTCTAGCGGGATTTCCCTACAGGATATATGTACGGCGGCAGGCTGGGCCTCACCGTCTACATTTATCAGGTTTTATAACCTAGAGGTTCCCGCCTTACAGGCTAAGCTTTTATCGGTGTAGTCGATTCAGCTGTCTAACTAGATCTCTGATATCGCAGGCGCAACGCGCCACCGACTGTCTTGGGCAGAACTGTGTAAGACCCACATTTCCCACATTAGTTCAGGCTCCCTACCCTGTCTATGTGATGTCATATTCGCGTCTGCGGACATGGCTATATAAGGGCGGAGGGAATCCCCTCTCGTCTCTAGACTCTCTCTGTGAGGTCATTTTAAGCCTGCGGACGCTACCGTATAGGGAATTAAGGTTTCCTCTCCCTTATTCCCTGACTCTGTGTGAGTCTATCTGGTGATTGTGCACTCTACGCCTGGATTAGCTTCCGGTGATCGGTGTTTTTATCCCAGCACGCACGGCGTTTTACATGGGGTTCCCGTAGCGTTTTTACAAAACGCAGTACGAGAGGACTCTCGTAAGAGAACGTACTCGGTTACTAACGTAACCTCGGTTCTCTCTAGAAGAGGGAACGAGTACTGCGTTCTCTGCCGTGCGTACGGTTCACTCTGGTTCGCTTCGGCGATCAAAATCAAGTGAATCAGCCTTTTCGAGCTCCTTTTATAGAGGTTAGCCACGCCCGTCTCGGCGGGAAATGGCTAGGAGGGCGCGAAGCGCCCTCATTGGCCTGACGTCACTTTAGGCCTCGCTCGATAGGCTTATGCAGTTGCCGCAGAGCAGCCAATGAGCGAGCAAGCCGTCTCGCCATAGCTGTCTACTGCTGCAACGCGCTTTACATATATGAAAATTAAAGGATAATTTTTTGCTTCAGTATTTCGTGAAAAGAGACTTTTCCCGTAGCGTTTTTACAAAACGCAGTACTCGTTCCCTCTTCTAGAGAGAACCGAGGTTACGTTAGTAACCGAGTACGACTTCTATAATTCAATGTTAGGCTGCATAGATTAGGTCAGCCGGAACCGGGAACATTCCCCATAAATCCTGATGTTCTTGTTACATCATAAGAAGGATGGCGTCTACGCTAATATTAGTCTCTCTGTTTATCCGAGGTTTACCGCAGTCCGCCGGATCCAGGCTGTATCCAGATCTGATGAAGGACCTACGCCTGGACATGATGACAACACAGAGCTGAAGTGTCAACCAGTCCCTCCCCTGTGAAGGCTCCTTCCCTTCCCTTTACCTCAGTACAGATAAAATGTTGTCGGGATAATTAAGGTTCGCTTGGCTACACAGACACGACAAAAAAATTCTGTATTATCAATTTTTAAGGCCAGACAAGTAGTTTATTGAGGGTTGATTTGTAAAGAAGGACTACACGCCTGCACACATATATATTCAAACAAGCATACCTTTGGACTGAACACGTAATACACATGTGTGCGACATCTGTGTTTTCGCGTTTTTGAGGTTTGCGCAGAGATAATGGATAATCGTTTGCACCTTCGAACCTATTTCAGGGAGTGTGCGTTCTCGAGACACCAGGAAGTGTTGTTGTGCGGATGGGTGGCCGGAGCGCGTTAGGGTTTTCCTGTTAGAATGGGGCTTTGTTAGCGGCCCCTAAATTAACAACTAATGATCTTCGTAACGGAAGTGAATCAATCAATCAAAACTAACTTTAGCTGGACAATAACTTTATCCTAGAGCTGTTGTAAAGCCTAAACAATCTGTTACAGTAATTTCCTATTATCACTGTAAAGCTGCTTTGAAACAATCCATATTGTTAAAAGCGCTATATAAATGAAGGTGACTTGACTTGATTCCTCTGTTCTTTTTTTTTTTTTTTTTTAAACAGGTGATTCCCCAGAGGTTCAAGATTTAGCTACTCCATGTCAATCTTTCTAGCTTGTTGCGTCAACTAACCTATGCTATGCCACTTTGGATGCATCAAAGTAGTCAGAGCAATTTTTCTCTATTTACAGATATGACGAGACACACACGGGCGAGTGGCGTAGTACGCAATTTTGCGTGAAACGTGTTTTGGAAGAAGGATTGATGGTATATTGATTATTTTAATTTTGTTAAATAAAAGGTTACATAGTGCACCTTTAAACAATTTAATATATTGATCATAAATACAGGGTACAACAAGCTTATCTTAACAATCGCTTTTGATGATGCACATGGAAATTTGGCTGATCCTTGACGCCATGGCAGACAGCAACATTAAAATTTAACTTAGAGAAGTTAATTAACTCAGTTAATTAATGGGTATTAGAGTTGGTATGGAATGTTTACAAGTGTACATAGACATACTATATAGATTATGATAAAATATATTTTTTGGCTTCATGACAACACAATTAAAAAATAGTTAAAAATTCTGCTTACCTCTTATATTTCCTAGATAGAGACCATCAACAACCTATGCACAAAATAAACAATATTTATTTTGAATTTACATCACATATAATAAGAAGAAATACTGAACCTTTGGATTTACGGTCAATGACATAAAATAGATGCCACACTAAAGAAAAGGAAAACTCTTTAAAAACATCTATTATATATTCTTATGGTTTTGAAAAATATATAATTTTCAATTAAAATGGTTTCAGTTTAAAACATTTTAAAATGTCAGGAAAAAAGTAATATATTTTTATGACATATTTTCCTTTGATTACATGTGAGTGAAGGGGAGAGCGGGGCACAGCCTACAAATATGTTGTCTTGTTTCATTAACACAGTATACTTCTTTCAGATTTTTTCATATAAAATAATAGAACCTTTATTTTTAGAAATTCTAAATAAAATATTTTTGGAGTATGACAATGAACACTGCAAGTTATACAGTTGCATAGGTCAATAACAATATAAGGCAAATAAATGAAGAAACACATTCAGACATTCAGAAAAACAGAGCTGAACACAACACAACACAACACAACACAACATTGAACACAATGCTGTAAATTTCTTTAAGTAATAATTTCTGAACATTCAGGTTCTTCCTCTCAGTCTTTATTCACCTGTTTCTCATGGTTAATCAATAGAAATTCATAAAAGTTAATTATGCCAATTGCATCGGTAACTGAATGGAACAAAATAGTTCTAATAGCGGGGCACGTTTTAACACAGTTTTAGAACGTTCCCCATCTGTATAACTGGGATTTAAACCTGGTAAGTGTCTTCTGCTAGTTAGCAAAGCATTAAGAAACTATCTGAACTGTTAAATATATAAGATTAAAATCATATTAGATTTGTCTAATTTTAAATAAACACAAAAAACAGAGATGAAAAATTTACTTAAGTAGGAAATTTACTTTTGCTATGGTTAAAAAAAAATGTTCTGGTATCTTTCTAAGATTTCTGAATTTTAGAGCATTTTTTCTCTCTATATTGATATGGCAACTAGTAAACACTCTAAGTTTTGTCATGCTAGCATATATACATGCACAATGCAATGGCACCAGTATGCTCACCACACACCAGACACTGTAAAAAAAATCAAAGTTTTACAGAAAATAGCTCTTATTTTTTACAGTCATTTTTTTTAATTATACGCAAAACTCTGTAAAATTACAAACTGCTGTTATTTTAAGTATTATGTCATTAATGGAAAATTACAGTAATTATCTTATTTATATAGTATTTTTTCTGTTTTCTTGAATTACATACAAATGTGGGTAAAATTAAGAGAATAGATAATTCGTGAAATCACCACCAGATGGTGCAATGGGTCAGTTGGCACCATTGTTCAAAAAAAAAAAAAAAATTAATGGCAGCAACAGGTGCCAAACCAAACCTGTAAGATTAAAGTAAAATATCCTAATTTTAAAAAGTGCAAAACCTTTTACTGAAATTTTCAACACAAATTTTACAGAAAACCTGTTATTTTACAGGTATTTCCTGAATTATTACGGCAAACACCTCCACCTAAAATAAAATAAAGACCTTAAATGACTGGCAGCAACAGAACATTAAACACAAACAGATCTCTCAAGGTTTAGGTGTTAATGTTTTATTGAAAATAGTAAAGTTTGATCAGTGTTTGCTTTATCTGGGCTCTTGACCCATGACTTTTTAACATTCAATTTTTTCTCTAGCTGCCTTAATGTGTTTCTCATTTGTTATGGCAAAAAAAAAGCTAGATGCTGGTTACTTATTGGTGATGATATAGTCATCATGTGATGGCTTGATTCACTGATCT
This sequence comes from Scardinius erythrophthalmus, assembly GCF_964197995.2. Classification (NCBI taxonomy): domain Eukaryota; kingdom Metazoa; phylum Chordata; class Actinopteri; order Cypriniformes; family Leuciscidae; genus Scardinius; species Scardinius erythrophthalmus. The sequence continues at coordinate 33,929,265 of NC_138228.1, forward strand.
CATCCAGAGTCAAATCTCTGATTAAATTATTTAAGGGCCAAAGAAAACATCTAAACTCTCTGTTAATTCTCTGTTAATTCTCAAAAAGATTTTTGTTTGAAAGAAATAAAATGGATTGTAATAAGTATAGATGCTGAGATCTTGAGAGATCTGTTAGTGTTTAAAGTTCTGTAGGGTTTCTGTATTGTTTGATTTTGTGGATCACCATTGTGCTCAAGAGTAGAGCCTGTGCTTCAGTCGAGAATGGTCCATTGATTAAAAAACATTGATGTTATGCTGCAGCTATAGTTGACACTTCTATAGTTGCATTAACTCATGCATTTGTGTTATTGCTAGCTAATGGTTGACTGCAAAAAAATTACATTTTACAATGAAGGTTTTTGATCATAATAATTCAGGAAATACCTGTAAAATAACAGTATTTTTCTGTAAAATGTTTAATCCAAATTTCTGTAATTTTTTTGTCATTTTATTCAAATTAGGATATTTTACTTTAATTTTACGTTTTTTGTTTGGCAGACATTTGACCATTTTTTATGATTTTTTTTTTTTTTTTTACAGTGAAGGTGTTTGAGCGTACCTGTAGAATAAGAGTTTTCCTGTAAAATATTTAATGTAACTTTCTGTAAAAGTTTTTGCACTTTATTTAAATTAGGATTATTTGATTTATGGTTTTGTTTAGCAGCCATTGCTGCAGACCAGAGGGTAAACACCCACTGCTGACCTCACTAAACACCTCCAAGCTCAACCCTGTTTAGCTTTAGTTGGCAAACAGTCTTGAGCTACAGGGTGATACGGCTGCTGGGTCCACTATAAGGAAAAAAGTATTGGAACACTCTTCTTAATTATTGAATTGAGGTGTTTCTATCAGATTCATTGCCACGGGTTTATAAAATCCAGCACCTAGATGCGATCTGCATCTAGAATGGGTCATTCTGAAGAGCTCAGTGAATTCAAGCATGGTACTGTGATAAGATTCCACCTTTGCAATAAGTCAGTTTTTGAAATTTCATCCCTATTAGATATTCCACAACCAATTGTACGTGAACAGGAAAGCATGTGTTATGAGACTGTCACCAAGAACAATGCCAAGTGTCGAATGGAGTGATGTAAAGCTCGGCTCCACTGGACTCTAGAGAAGTCGAAACGTTCTGTGGAGAGATGAATCAACGTTTCTGTTCAGGATTTAAACAAATCCTTTAAGGTGATTTACTAAGGTTTGCGCTAGTTGATTAACTGGTATTTGCGCCATTATTTAATGCCCAAAAAAAACATGTCTTAAACCAGACGCTAATTTGCGCTGCTCTTGGTTGATTGTGTTGGTTATTATGGAAATGATCCAGCTGTGTTCTTTCATTTGCGTGTCGTCAGTAGATCACAAGCTGAACTTTCCACTCTCTTCAGCGCTTTTTTGGAATTGCGCTCCCTCACGCTAATTTGCCCTGTTTACTTGACTGTAGAGCCCTGACCTCAACACCATCGAACACCTTTGGGATTAAAATGGAATGAAGATTGCGAGCCAGGCCTTCTCGTCCAACATTAGTGCCTGACCTCACAAATGCTTGACTGGATGAATGGGCAAAATTCCCACAGAAACATTCCAAAATCTTGTGGAAATCCTGCCCAGAATAGTGGAAGCTGTTAGAACTGCAAAGAGGACCAACTCCATATATGGCTTGGCCATTTAAACCTCTTTCATCCCACTATACATGAATAATCCACCTATTATCTTGTCTTGTTAGAAAAAAAAAACCTTTCTTGGGACCTTATGTGAATTCTTAAAAAAAAATTATATAATGGAATAGAATGTGGATTATAGCAACATGTAGAGTCAAGCTACATCACACAATTTAAAAGATTAATACTACAATTTTACTTAAAGCTCACTTTAAAACACCATTGAGTATTTGTATCATATTCCGGTCACGTTTTAAAATGGTTTTAAGTCAAAAAAAGATGTTGAAATATGTTATATTTAGCATTTTATATTAAGCTAAATGCTACACTTTGCCTAACATGCATACTGTAAACATTCTTTATTCATATGAAAATACCCCAAATCACACAAAAATCACACACAAACCACATATACTCGAAATCGTGCATTTATTAGCGTCTTATTTCAGATGGAGAGATGTGTCTTTAGCTTTTTCTTACTTGGGGCTCAGAATGAGGAATTAAACAGGACAGCGTCATGTAGAAGGGCAGGATTATGGTCAAATTGAATTACGTGAGATGATTGACAGCTGTACCGCGAATGAGAGAGCGCTGAGATTATAACTGACACAAATCAGGAAGAGGAGAGACAGATCTCGCTGTGTTCGCTGTTTGAGCTCTTCAGATCACATAATTCAGTGGAAAATTAATAGAAATGTTATTCTGTGTGACGAAATATTTTAGAAACGTGATAATAAATCACTATTTCTCCAAATATGAGCACCATTGGACTAAGAGCCCTGGTGGATGCTGTATATTGCATGTATGTGAACACAAATAAACCAGAGATGTGAATGACTGCTTTATGAGTGATGATTTCTATTCAAAATAACGAACGATTAATTATTTTGCACTCCTGGCATAAGTTAAGAAATTAATGTCACTGCAAACCAGTTTTATCATAAACAGTGGTCAAATATCGAAGCTGGAGTCTTACATCTTTCTAATAATGCTCAGTTTGTCCAGATCAAGTAAGAGTGTGATGTTTTAACGAGTAATGAATGTTGAACAACAATAATCTGGGGCCGTCTGAGATCTTTACCGGGAACCGAGGTTACATTAGTAACCGAGTATGTTCCCTTTCGAGAACGGTCACTTTGTATTGTGTAGCTAATACGCAGTGGGGACGCAATGTAAACGCCGCACAATTAGCAACTGGCTGCATACAACTGGAGCCTAGGGAGACCCCGAGGCTCACAGAAACAAGCCACAACAAACCCCAACATAGTGATAGTAACCAGACGTGCGTCAGGTTTCATGAATAAGGGGCTGGAGCATAAGAGTCAGGCTCGCTTCAAACATAAGTCCCAGGACAATTGTGCTTATGGACAGTAATAGGTAGACTGATAAGACCAGACATCGTCGGGTCTAATTATCATACTGAGAGGACTCGAGCCTGCAGGCAAGGAACCTCCATATTATAAAATCTCGCAAATGTGGATGGCGAGGACCAGCTGGCCACTGCACATATGTCTTGAATTGGTACACCACTAGACCAAGCCCACGAAGAGGCCATACCTCTCGTAGAATGGGCTCTAGCGCCTATGGGGCAAACCTGACCCATGGCCTCATATGCTAGAGAGATGGCATCCACTATCCATCTAGTGCCTATAAGCCTCTGCTTCGTGACCGGAGCTCCTTCGGTGCCGCCACTGAAGCAAACAAAGAGCTGATCTGACTGCCTAAACGGCGCAGAACGCTCCAAGTAGACCTTTAGAGCCCTGACAGGACAGAGCAAATTAGCCAGAACCGGGGGACCTGATACCCTTGAGTTGTGTTTTGTGCACATTTTCTCGCCTGGGCTGTGACAGGCCCGACACAGAGATAGAGTGACAACTGAGGGAGGGCCGCCTAGTGAAGGGGGACCGATTACCCATGTGTTGTGTGTGTGAAACATACTCTTTTTATGCTTTATTTGGGTCGCTGTTAAAACAGCGTTTGTTTGTATAGGCGCGTGCAGTGCAACGGGCCCATTGACTACAATGTAAAAATCTCCAGCCGCCTGAACTGAACAGGGAGCTGCGCAATATAAATGAGCTATTTTCGAGGGCGGTCCGGCTAGAGCGAGACTCGGACCCCCTCTCTTTCCTCCTGTGGCTACTAGGAGGGCTTCGGCGACTCGGGGTCCAACACAACGGGTCTTGGCGGCGAGGCAGCAGGTAGGGCTTAGCTGATCTTGAGCGATGATGGGTATCAGCCACAGGGCGGGCTGAGAGACCCGAGGTGCTGGTTTCGCTGGCTGAGGAGGCGGCGTGCTCTTGTGGCGGCTTGAGGCAGATCTGGAGCGCTTAGGCAGGAAGTGCTTCATAGCTTGTGAAGATTTCTGTGCCTCTGTGAATCTCTCAGAAAACCCCACAGCCGAGACAAAGAGACCGGTGCTGGAAATAGGCAAATCGAGGAAAGCCGTTTTATCCTCCTCATTGATGTCCGTAAGGTTCAGCCACAGATGGTGCTCGAGCACGACGATGTTAGCCATATATCTGCCGATCGCTTGGGCGGTGGCCTTTGTAGCGCTGTGCGCTAGGTCTGTGGCGCTGTGCAGGTCACGGAATGTCTGAGGGTTCAGGTCAGACTCATCCATTGCCTGGAGAAGCTTGGCCTGAAACACCTGCAACACCGCCATGGTGTGCAGAGCCGATGCAGCCTGACCAGAAGCAGAGAAGGCACATCCAGCGAGGGCTGAATTGTTTCGGCAAGGCTTTGAAGGGTGAACCGCTCTGGATCTCCAGCCAACAGCAACAGCATGGGCGGGCATAGATGGGCGGCGACTGCTTCTTCGAGCAGAGGCAGCTTCTCATAACCTTTTTCCGCTGCGCAGTCAACAGAGGAGAGCGTGGCGGAGGTAGAAACGCTTGTGTACGGCGCGCGCCATGATTTCGTGAGTTCGACGTGAACCTCAGGGAAAAAAGGCGCTGGCTTGTGACAGGAGGCCTGCTGGTCGCCCTGGCAGAAACCATCCATCCAGCCGACTTCTAGGTGGCTCCTCAGGCCGAGGTCTGAAATGGCCGCAGCGAGGATACGCAGCATCTCAGTGTCTGAATTACTTCTGGTAGCAGCAGCGAGAGAGGGCGAGGTCAACCGAGCCCGACCACTCTTCCTCAGAAGCAGCAATGGAGAGGCTGTCGTTGCGTTCTTCGTCCGATCTGCTGAAGGAGACAAGACCTGCCGCTTGAAGAGAGGGGCGTTGGTCTGCCTGAGTGAACAGGACCGGCGAAGGAGACTGAGATGGAAAAAGTGAAGCACGTGGGGACGTGGCCGGCGTGGGCTCCCTTAATTCCATGTGCTTAGGTTGCCGTTGGCTGCCGTGCCTCTTCTTCTGCGGCTGAAGTAGTGCCGGAAAGGGAAGTGCAGGTGTCGTCGTCTCGAAAGAGAGCTACCCGCGTCCGCAGCGTTGAGATGGGCAGGCTCTCGCAGTGAGAGCAGCCCGCGGCAGAGAGTGCAGCTTCAGAGTGGGCGGGTCCCAGGCACGTGGCGCACTCCGAGTGTCCATCTTCCTCGTGTAGGCGTGCTCCACACGAGGTGCACGAGGGGCAAGGCATTTAAAACAACGCTCGCTAAATTTGTTTATTTTAGAACTGAGTGTTGCAGCGGCGAACACAACAGTAGCAATAAAAGGATATAGCGTTCTTTCTCGCCGGATGGCCTCAGGAGAGCAGTGACAGAAGAGGAGCGGCTTCGAGGTGAGTTGAAGGCGCTGTCCGCTGTATGTAATACTTGCTCTAGCTGTTCTGGCTTGTTTCGACGGCGAAGCTTCAGAGGAGGTCAGAGACGTGAAGAGTCGCTGAAGGAAAGAAAATCTGCTATATTGGCCAGAATGGGCTTACTTTATAGTCTAAGGCCACGCCCATTTAGGTGCGCTCTGACGTGTTGGGCGCCAAATCATTGATTGGGTCGCTTGGCCATAGGTTGTGCAGTTGCTGCAGCACAGCCAATAGGCGAGCTAGACGCTCTGCTGTGTTCGCTATGCAGCTGCACTGCGTTTTAAATTATTAGTTTCAATATTTCTCAAAAAAAGGTTTCCCCACTGCGTATTAGCTACGCAATACGAAGTGACCGTTCATCAAAAGGCAACACTATTTTGTCAAGTGGCTAACATAACATAATCAGATGCTGCTTTATTTTTAGTAACATGAAGCATTTTCTCCATCATACAATTTGTTTTAAAATTAATTGCATGCCATTTAGCAACACAAACCATCCAGCATTTATTAATGATATTCTAATATCGATCTAGCTTACTGCAGTGAGCAACAAGTGTTTCATAGCAGCCGCCGAGCGAACGCACAGAGTAACGTTATAACATAATTTTCAGCGTACAAATGTAAATGATAAACAGTGCTGCGTTACCCCACACACGCTTGACCTGAAGAAGCATAAACGGTGTAATATAATAAAAGTTCCGCAGCTCTCGAGCTGTGTCTCGTGCTCGTCTCTCATTAGCAATCGCTCCAGCGGCCTCGTTCCACTCCCACAGCACTCGGGGATGCACTTCTTCATACTATAGTAACGTTAACAATCTCATCCATGAATATTGTTTCTGCCCGAGTCTCGTCGGATTCTTTTCCACCGGCTGTGAGGTGAAAACAACAACTCCCATGATTCCGCGGTCAATCTCTGCGTCATCAAGCTATGCCTTTGTTTTGAATAGGTAACCTCTAGTGGCAAAAAACTACATACTGTGCCTAACACTAGAACTGCCATGGCGGTCATTTTGACCGTTTTGAATTTTATATCTGCAATAACTTTGTTGAAAAAATAAATCAAATCCTGCTGGTACCTGACTTTTCCTAAAAGTGTCTGTATTTTCATTTAACATGCTTTTCATATGCATTACACGTAATGCAAAAAAACAAATTAACATATTTACCTATTTCGGCCATAGACGGTCATATTGACCGCACTGAATTTCGCGGTATTATTATACATTTACCAATATACACAACAATAAAATGTGGTAAAAAATACACAAAACATATTCCACAACAAATCATTTAAATGTAATGATATTCAGAACAGAACAATAACAAATAAATAAACAATAAACAAGCCAAAATGAAATCGGCTACTTTCAAGCGAAAGTGAAGTGTGTGTGTGTCGGCGGGCGCGGGCGCGATCGAACAGTGTAAACATGAGAAAACAGTGTAAGCAGTTCTAGTTATGGAATTCTGGCACTTCTAGTGTTAATGTCTATGTATTTAGAATGCAATGACATTACAGTCCCTGTTGGTGTAATGGTCTTTGTCCATACTCTATCTTGACTATCAAATTGTAACTGGTTTCCTAATCCTACCAATAATGTCTTTTTCCCTTTTCAAGTATTTTTTTTTTTTTTTCAGAACATGTAGCCTAAGTGTTCTGTTTTTATACTTTAATTTATACTTAATACAAACAAACCAATAATAAAAAAATAGAAAAAAGTTGGTAAAAAATTATTTCAGATGCTTGTCATAGCCACTTAAAGCATGAATTGCATATTTAACTAATAAAAAGACTAACAACAAAAATGAGTCACGTAAACACGTTATATGCCCGTTGTTCCGCTTTACATGCAAACCAATAACCCGACACAGAAGCACGAAGCGGCACTGGCCAAATAAAATTATTATGTAATAATAACAATATTAGAGATTGCTCGGTGCGTGTACCACCACACTTTTTACATTGAAAGGTTGAAAATTAAGCAATAAAAAGTACGCGGATGAAGGATAACTGCGATCACAAGGTAAATGTAAAACAGATTGGTGTAATCTCTATATCAGAATCGGTTACAGCTTTCCGTGTCATGCGTCTCTTTAAATGTCACATTTATAAATAAAGATGCTGACATTCGACACCAACAGACACGACTGTAACGCGTAACATGCAATGATTTTTAAACATGTTAACGCTGGTTACCTTATTCATTCCGTTGCCCATGATTCACTGGTCATACAACTGTTATAGTGGTTTTCATGCATTAAGACCTCAGACTTAACATTGCATTACAGAGAAACGACACGTCACTAAAACAAGTATTTCGCTACTTTCAGTGGTAACGTTATTAAAACCAAATTAAATTCAATGAGAATTTAAATGAAAACAGTTGCTGTGACACGGCTTCCGGAATTGTCTTTTTTTTTTAATAGTTCTTCCGGAATTCTGTCGAAATCAAAACATCAAATCTTTCGACGTCATAGTAAATAACCCTTTCATGACTGTGACAACGTGACCGAGCTTAACTCGTCCACAATTGGGCATAAAATGTCATGGTATCTCAATAGGACAGAACTTGTCTCACTCAGACTACACCAAAAGCGTGGCAGACAAGTGGTAAAAGTAAAAATAAAAAATAAATAAAAAAACCTTAGACCGTTAATGCAGTGATTAATTCTGGTCCTGGAGACCCACAGCACGGCACATTTTTTGTCTTCTATATTTGTTCCACTTGATTTAGAATAGATATTCCGCTCATTAAGAGAGAACTCCATGAACAGAGCATTTCGGATAAATGAGATAATAAATAAATAAATAAAGTACTGTGGGTACCCAGGACAATGACTGAAAACCGCTGTACTAGCCATCTGCAGGTATAGATTTGAAATCTATACAATAGTACACGCAACTGTATTTTAATCCCATAGCATTGTATTTTAATTAAATTATTCCTAAATAAATATAGGATCCAGGACATTCAAATCTACCAATTGCTGCTGAGTTAAAGCATGGTAAATTCCACATGAAACAGAAGTTGTGATAGTCTTTTGTCCCTATTGTGATGTATATCCGAGTGATATTAACAGCTTCTTAAAAAAAAAAAAAAAAAAAAAGTGTAGGACGGGAATTTATTTGTCCATCCAGAATTGATTGGATTATTTGTGACTGCTGCAATCTCGTGAGTGACAGGTTGTCCTCCCCTTGCTCAGGTAAACGTCATCAGAGTTGTTGTTGCAAGATGGAGGGTTAAGTTATTTTGATGTATTATAAAAAAAAAGTGCACTGATAATTTATAATAAATACAGCAATATTTAATTAAAAATAAGAATTGTCAATTTTGATTTCATGGTGACTTGTTAAAACAATCTAAAAAATAAAAATACTGCACAAGTATGTGGACAGACAAAATGAGAACACAATCACTTTGATACATATTGGAATTTTATTTATGATACAGAACCATAAGAGGAAGCAATCTTCCAAAATCATTTTGAGGTAAAAGGTGGACAAATTGATAAATACAGACTTATCTGTTTATTGGATGATTGGTTAGACGGGGTGGGCCTGGTCCAACAGATCAACATGTACAGAACTATTTATTTCTTCCAAGCATTGTTTTCATAGTCCCATTTGGCTGAAAAGCCCTCCACAGGGTTGATCCTCATATCCAACATCCTCTGGAGCTCCTTCTGCTTGTGTTCGGGGTCAAAGGTATGTGGGACATCTCCATAAACTAAACGGAAGACAAAGGACATACAATCATTTGATGTTTCCACCTTCAATAACTGTCCACAAGTATGATCCGGGATGAGATGATCAGCAATACTTTTTATGAGGCATGATAAAGTCAATACAATTTTTTAAGTTTTTTTTTTTTTTTTTTTTTTTTTTTTTTTTTTTACTTACCATACTTCCTCTGCCACAATACAACTAGGCCAGTGAAGCCAATGAAAAAGAAAATTCCTGCAACTACTGATTTCCACTCTCCTGTTCCCTTTTCCATTTCAGCGAAGCTCTCTTTGAAGCTGATACGATACACTGAAATAAAAAAAAATATGTAATTAGTATTTTAAAGTAGAAATTCAAAACCATCAAAGAAGTCTTCAAGAATAATTATATCACACACATGCAATCTTTTCCTCTTTGGACAGCACAGCCCAGGATCCCTTCTCTTTTTCCTTCAGAGACTTCTGTTCAGGACTCAGCTGCTGCACAAACTTGATGTCAGGAAGGGGGTTCTCCCGCCGATCAAAGTATGCTGGGAGTGTGTAGTCCTCAACCTTAGCAACTCCTGAGATGACAATTAAAACAATCACAATTCATACAAAGCATTCTTTTAGTTATACCTTTGTTGGTAAAATATAGGGATGTGACGGTAAGGAAATTGTTCCTTACCGGCAATAAAAGAGTTTCCCCCTTTTTTCCACCTTGCTTTTAAAATCACCTACAAAGCATGTCCACTAGCGCGAAGCGAGCAGAGCAGACCAAACTTTAAGTTCATTCCTATGGAAGTTGAGCTTTAAGCTCACAGGAATGAACTGAAAACACTCGCTCTCAACTCAACTTCCATAGGAAAGAATTTAAAACACTCACTCTCCTCCGCTCACTTCGCGCCAGTGAACACGATTGCCCATACAGCCGTACGCATTTTACTCGATTTAGCAACAATTCGGGGGCGGCATTTGCTTGAATAGTGGGTTCATTATTATTCTTAATGAAAAACACAAAAGAAAAACACAAAAGAGTACAATGACAAACTATTTTACAAAAGCACAATTTTTTTATTATTATTATTATTATTATTATTATTATTGTGTGTACACAAATAAAAATGGACCCTTTAGAGTTTCTTACTCTTCTCTGTATGACCATAAATGACAGAGTATTTTAAGTTGTTTCCACTGTTATAATGAGACAGAATCATTTGGCATTGAGACGATTTGTGTCATGGAAGTCCAGTGATTAAATACGCATGTCCTGGAAATGGGAAGCTTCAGGTGCCACTTAGTTACTGTCTCCTAGGCTCAGAATGTAGATGGCACATTTTGTTTTAGCTCATCTCTCCGTGATTTCTTGAAAAATTTTATATTGAACCTTGTATATCCGCCATTGTAACTGCATGTTAATGAACTCGAGCGTAAAGTTGAACTAATTCCTGCACGAGTTTTTTTTTTTTTTTATTATTCAATTTATTTTGTACTTTTATAACACAAGATATGCTTTTCAGTTTTCTAGCTAATTGTGACCAAATACCTTTTGTTTTTATCAGCCCTACAAAAAAAATAAAAACCTATGCAAGAGTGCAATTCTGTTGGAGGCTGTACTGTACCAACTACCTCAGAGGGGACTAAATGCCACTAGGTGGAACAAACTGTAATTTGCACAACTGTATGTTCAAAACAAATGAAAAGAACCCTAGCATTTGGGATTTGTTGCTTTTTTCTGTTGTACCGAACTTGTATCGAACAGTGACCCCAAAACCGAGGTACGTACCGAAATGTGACTTCTATGTACCATTACACCATATATATATATATACACACACACACACATACATATATACATATACATATATATATATATATATATATATATATATATATATATATATATATATATATATATATATATATACCAACTGAGGCAAGTGGAACGGTTTGCATGCAACTTACCATGCCCACCACGAAGGCAGATGGAAGTGGATAAGGCCCGTTTACCAACAAGACGAAGTGCTCTGGTTGCCAACATTCTGTGTGAGAGCAACGACACAAAAGTTAATGATAAACTACTATTCTTCTTTCTAGAAAATCACAACTAAAAAATAAACATTAAATAACTTCTTTAAAAGGAACCAAATTTAACAAAAATTACCAGTTACCAGTATGATCTGTATTTAAACTCATATTATGTGTACACTGTTGATGCATGTGTTTGTGGTCTCCTGTGAAACATTAATAATGATGTGATAAGTCGTTCACTAATTAAAAAAAACTGACAGGTCAATATTTTGTATTAAGCATCTAGTACTAACATATAAATGCAACGGTATATGAATATGCTATACAAGTAGTTTGATTTTTTTTTTTTTTCTCGCTTCACCATGGTACCGCCACACAATTTATTGATATACCTTAAAAAGGGTAAGGGAGCACATACTAGGCTAAGTTACATGGCCCGATTTGTCATGACACCGGCTAACTAACATTACAAGGTCATATCTTTATTAGAAGTTTTTAAACAAAATAAGCATTACATTTAACACTATAATACACATAATAAAGCAATGAACACCGTGAGTGTGTAACCTAAAGTCTATTTTAATCTGTTTTAATACCGTGCTGGATAGATTAGGACACATGTACCGGTCTACTGCTAATGCTAAAATATAGCACCAGTCACCATCCGCAGCAACCTCAATGTCACTACCACAATTTCAAAAATTCTCAATCGCTCGCTCAACACACAAAGCAAAATAAACAAAGCTTTACTGATTCCGACATTGAAGAAACCACGGCTATCAAGATAAATCCGCAAACATAAAAAGAATTATGTCTCACAGACCTAGCGCCTCCGTTTGTCTCTCGCTCAGGGTAGGATAGGAAGTGAGTCAGAGTCCGAGAGTGAGTGACGCGAACAGGAAATAGATGGGCAGATCATTATGGATGACGGATTGTTCAAATGTTCAAATCAAATATTTAACATCATATTGTGTTTTATATATTGTTGTGCATACGAAAAATGTATATAAAACACGTATAAATAAAAATAAAAATAATTGCTTACATTAAGATTATTACAGTTCCATTCTCTGAAACCGACCTTATTCATTTCAGAGCAGCGCCATGACAGGTATTTTTGCAGTGTTTCAGCAGAACAATCCAAAAACACATCAAAAATTAAACTGCTGAAGAGATGTATGTCTGTCCCTCACAGCCTCGCTTTCATTCCCGTAAAAAATGGCGCTGCTGTGAATAAGGTTGCGTCTCATTGGGCTATTTATGTCTCTATAAGCTGCTGTACGTAGGCCGTCCGTCATATAGGAACGGTCAAATCAGATCTGTGACTACTCGAGAGCAAATTGACTGTGCGTCTGCTACCTAGTTATTCACATATATCTATATCTGCAATAGACGTTAGAAGACAACAGCATTTAGTTTATCATTAATGTGATAGGCTAATTCATCTATACTGCATATTGAGTTATACAAACACAAAGCACTTTCTCGCCTCTGAAAGGTTATACCAATTCGTCTGGGATTTTATACATTGGTGGTTTTTACAGCCATAGACTGCACAATTCTGTGACATTTTTGATGACAATTCATTGATTTGTTAGTGTGAGTGATGGACAGCACCATGTTAAGGGTCATACAACCCCAAACCCCCCAACCTGTAGAAATGCAGGTGGGAAGTAAGGAAAGAAAGAGCTATGGGCAGTGATCATTATCCTATAATAATTATGACCGGCGCTAGCATAGCTAGCGAAAGCGGTCATATAGGGATTGTCAAAGTTTTTTTTTTTTTTTTTTTCTCGTCATCTACTGAATTTTTCGTCAACGATACCAGGGACACCGAAACACCGGGGACCATGAAATTTGGTGGGCATGTAGCCCCACTAGACTTTTACGGAAAAAATTCGTTTGGTTTGAATTTATGGCGAATAATGGGACACAGGAAGTGTGTTATAACTTCTGCATACATTGACTGATCTTGATGAAACTTCAGCAGTGTGTTCGTTGTAAGAGGCCGATCACATGGATGTGACTATTGTGAGTCAAAGTTATAGCGCCACCAACTGGCAGCAGGAAGTGTGTCACTTTCAAAATGCTTTGAAGTCACCCTCTTACTTTTACCCGATTTGCTTCAAACTTTATGTGTATAATGTAAACACACGGCAGATGTAGACCTGTGAAAGGATTATTGATATCTTAGATACTGTTGCCGTGGCAACGCATCAAATTTTAATATTCTTTTCGGATGCGTTTGAGACTCTTAGCATGCTTGAAATTGGATGAAACTCGACAAACACATAACACTTATTTGCAAGTAGACATGTGAAAAGTTTCAGAAACGGGCGTGGCAGGGGGGCTCAACAGCGCCCCCTTGAACAGGGTCTGAAAACTTGGTCCATATATCAAACACGCTTGCATGAATTAATATGAAACTCGGTACACATATAGATTTAATCGGGCTGAACAACTTTCCCTCTATCAAGTTTCACGCCAGCCCAACAGGAAGTCGGCTATTATGGGTTGTTTGGAAAACGCTTGCTGTGGAATGTGATGTACTCCTCCTAGAGAATTCATTCAATCACCTCCAAACTCAGTCAGCATGAAGTCAAGACATTGAGAATGCTAAATTGCGGACGGATTTTTGATATCTCGAACGGTTTGGCCGTGGCGAGGAAACAAATTTATGGCGAGAAAAGAGAGGAGTGTTATAACTTCTGCATACATTAACTGATCTTGATGAAACTTTAGCAGTATGTTCGTGGTAAGAGATCAGATGGATGTAACTATTGTGAGTCAAAGTTATAGCGCCACCAACTGGCAGCAGGAAGTGTGTCACTTTCAACATGCGTTTGACAAAAGTGGGTGGGTTAGTTTTACCAACAGTTACAAAAATCAGTATATATATTGGTCTCACCAAGCCGGACAACTTTCTAATTTACAGTTATTAGCTCAGAGCAAAAGGAAGTCAGATATTTCGGTTTGAATGTGGATTTTTTGGATATTTCAGACTCTGAGTTTTTAGCTACTCTTCCTAACTGGTTTATTTTATTCACACCAAACTTTTTCAAAATGATAAAGATACATTAAAGATGCTAAATTGTGAACGGATATTAAACATCTCAAACGGTTTTGCTATAGTGAGGGACTAAAGTAAAGTAACACTTAAAGCCTCATCTTCTAAAAATGTAATTAAACACTATTTATTTCTATATAAAAGTATAAAAATATCACAACTAAACCCATTTTATTCTTTTTTTTTTCAATTTAATAAATATTTATAAGTTTAAAAATAGCAATTGTACTATTTAGTCCCATAAAAGTCAAGTCATACATACATAGGGCTATACTGCCCTCTTGTGTTCAAAATCAGGTAGGCCTATTGTATCTACATAAAAATATACTAGGTATGTGACGGTGAGAATATTTTACCACCGGTTAATCGACGTGTGACACCGCTGGGGGCTTTTGAATCGCCAACTTAAAAACGAAAGTAAAATATGTTTGTCCACACTGACATTGATAGTGGTTGAGCGAGCGTTTCAAATTAATTCCTATGGAAGTAGGAATTAACTGAAAAACGTTCACTCTGTTCTGCTCGTTCCTCGCCGTGGATGCGCACCGTTATGAATGCCCGTGCAGCCATGAGCATTTTAGTTTAATTTTAAAATTAGCGCCTTTCGGGGGTTGATTGCTTGAAATTATTTTACAAAAGCACAATGTTGTGTTTTATTGCGACTGTACACAAATATAAGTTAACACTTTGCAGTTTGAATGTCGTCCTGTATAATGACGGAGTATGTTTTTATGTGTCCACTGTTCAATCGCGCCCACGCCACACACACACACCCACCCACACACACGGTTTACTATCTTTGTGGGGACTCTCCATAGATTAAATGATTTTTATCCTGTACAAACTGTATATTTTATCTCCTTACACTAACCCTACCCCTAAACCTACCCATCACTGAAAACTTTCTGCATTTTTACATTTCCAAAAAAACTCATTCTGTATGAAGCTTGTTTACCCATGGGGACCTCTATTTAGGTCCCCACTATGATACGAGTCCCCATGAGTCTGTGTGCATTCAGGTTAAAGTCCCCACCGGGATAGAAAAACATGAACACACACACACACACACACACACACACACACACACACACACACACACACACACACACTCCAGCATTGCAATCTTGACATTGCAGCCTGTTCATTATAGTCTTAATAAAATATAATAATAAAATGGTCAACCTAACATATAAAGATTACACTGCTCTAAATAGTCAGTAGTACAATTCGTACAATCACAGTAAGCACCGCTCCACTGTGAATTTTCCAAGCACATTTTTGCGCATGTGAAGAGGATAATTTTTCCCTTCGATATTGGAACGTGAGTGAAGTACAAAGCATATAATAAACAATAGTTTAGCATCCAAAAAAAGGTAATTATATATATATATATATATATATATATATATATATATATATATATATATATATATAATAGGGGAAAAAAGAATTTAACGCGTTAAACATTTCAAATTAATCGCAAAGATTAACGCGTTAATTCCCCCAGCCCTAATATATATATATATATATATATATATATATATATATATATATATATATATATATATATATATATATATATATATATATTAGGGCTGGGGGAATTAACGCGTTAATCTTTGCGATTAATTTGAAATGTTTAACGCGTTAAAAAAAATAACGCAATTGACGCAGCACTTTTTTTTTTTTGCCTCGTTTTAATGATTTGCTGTTGCGTCTGCTATTAAAAAGGCCGAAATATGCCGTCCTGCCCCTCCGTGTTCGGCGATCAGGTTTCATTCTCGGGCAGCTTTCATGAGCGGGTCTTTTCCGCTCGGTATGTGCGTCGTGCTCTGTGCTCCGTGCGCGCGCGCGCGCGTGTGTGTGTGTGTGTGTGTCGGCGCGCTCTGTCGTTAACTGGTCGTTAACGGCCCAGCAGCGGCGCGCTCTCCGTTCCGTGTATGTGTATGTGTGTGTGTGTGTGTGTCGGCGGCTCATTTATTTATTTTAAGTGACAAGACAAAGAATATTACTTGTCAGATATATATATATATATATATATATATATATATATATATATATATATATATATATATATATATATATATATATATACCCAGCAAACACAAAACGTTTTTACAACGTTTCACAACGTTGTTTTTAGGTTGCAATTAGGTAATGTTGCAGTGCAACGTTTTAAAAACGTTTAAGAAACCACACCTAAAAAAAAAAAAATTATGTAACCAAAATAAAACGTTTTAGAAACGTTGTGAAAATACCAACCAGGTATGTTTTCTTTAGGTAGTCAAAAAAACGTAAATATCACGTTTGTCTACTACGAAAAAAAAACCAGACCAAAATGCAACTTTGGCGAGACGTTTTATTTAGGTGTTAAAATAACGTAGTCTGCACGTTGAAATAAGTTTTAAAAGAAACGTCACGACAGTATTAATACAACCATGCCAAATCTCCAATGGTGCATTCTCCCAGCAAACACAAAACGTTTTTACAACGTTTCACAATGTTGTTTTTTTGGTTGCAATTAGGTAATGTTGCAGTTTTAAAAACGTTTAAGAAACCACACCTAAAAAAAATAAATAAATAATGTAACCAAAATAAAACGTTTTAGAAACGTTGTGAAAATACCAACCAGGTATGTTTTCTTTAGGTAGTCAAAAAAACGTAAATATCACGTTCGTCTACTACGAAAACAAAACCAGACCAAAATGCAACTTTGGCGAGACGTTTTATTTAGGTGTTAAAAAAACGTAGTTTGCACGTTGAAATAGGTTTTAAAAGAAACGTCACGACAGTATAGGCTACAAACATGCCAAATCTCCAATGGTAGGCTACGTTCTGTTTGCAGTGTTCGAATTGTGTCAAAGCTCTTTGGGGTAAGAGCTTTTGTCGGTTGGGCAAGCACAATTCTCTTTCACTTGTCTCTTAAAAAAACACGTACACTGTACACACGTGTCCCGAACAAGCGTTAATGCTGAAATTCTATTCAGATCTGTAAATTACCAAACAATCATAAAAGAAAGAATATTATCTTACGTCATGCACTGTAAAAAATATTTTTGCAATTTAGTTATTTCAACTTATTTTTGTGAGTAGAGATAAGATTGTCCAGACAACAAAAAATTGTAAGTTTTCTTGTCCTCAACTAGACTGAAAGTTGAATGAACGACTTAAATTGTTATTTTAACTCAAAAATGTATGTTTAAACAACTGCACTAGATTTTCTGTTGAATTAACAAGTATAATTGTTATTTTAACTTATAAATGTAAGTTGAAACAACTGCACTAAATTTTCTGCTGGTTTTACTTCAATTATACTTTAGTGCTTTATTAGAAGTAAATTTGTAAACTAAACTTAGTAAACTAAACTTAATTTATCTATATATCTTGCTGTCTGGTAGACTGCATAAAAACCTAAACTTCAATTTTATTAGTGTGTACATTAAAAACATTACACTGTAAACCCCAATGTTGTCGTTAATAAAGAAATCAAGTTGTCATAACTTAACATTACTTACAAGTTTTTGCATCAAAAATTAAACATTTGATTTTAATGTACTCATCTGGCAGCAAAAATCTTTCAGATTAAGATTTTAAGTGTTATGCACTCAAAATGTCAAGTAATTTAAATGATTCCCTATGTGTCTGTTTAATATGATTGTGCCTGAAATTCTGCCTTGACAACACGCTGATTGGTCGATGCACAAGGCAGTAGTTTTTTTGTTAATCGTGAATTTGCTGATGCAGGCAGCAGGCCAGAGGCACTGACACTGCATAAAAACAGTAATTTCGGGGTTAAAACGGAGCCGGCCCGTCCATCACGTAGCCTACGGACATTTCAGGCTTCGCATTTGGAACTGAATCACACAAGACCATAGACAGTATATAAACACAAGACTGACGCAGGCTGTAAATGGAATCTTTTTTTGAACCGACTCTCGAGCCTCTCCTCCCCCTCCCCCGCTGACTCGCTGCAGTTCTTTCGCGCGCAGCCGCAGAGAGCGTCCGGTATTTTCTGAGAAAACGTATGGTAAGTGTGAATTCATAAAACTATTTTAAATAACATGTTTGCCAGAACATAACGTCAACATTTGTTCAATGTTCTAATGTTTTTATTTTTACTGTATTTTCTAGACCGACATTGTTTTCGAGCCGTTAATTCCCGCTCCTGCTCCATTCAAATCTTGCGCGCTGATAACGTCCGGTATTTTCTGTGAGATTTACATCAGACGAAGGTAAGTTTGAATTCATAAAATCATTGTAAATAACATGTTTACCATAAAACAACGGCAAAGTTTTTCAATGCCATATTTTATCTGAACCGTATTTTATAGCCCACTGCCTTCGTTACTGCGTACGCTGACATCGTCCAGTGTTTTCAGACGTTTAGCCTATATCAGACGAGGGTAAGTGCAAATTCATGAAACCTTTTTAAATAGAGTATTTACCAAAACATAAGATTTGGTGTTGATTTAAATTGAGTGTGTTTATGTTGTAAAATAAGTCTAGCTAGTTAGTCTAACTTAGTTAGGTACGTTAACTGCTAACTGATGTTACTTAACTTAGCATCTGCAACTGTAACTACACACATTTCTAAGTTAGTCATTAGTTAAATATTCACGTTTATTAATTAATTAACTGTTAATTAATTGGCTAGTGTGCTTGAGTTGTTAACGTATTCTCCTTTGACAAATTAGTAGAGACTTTCTTCTCAACTGTCCTCAGAGGCTTCAGAAACAGCACTGAAGGAAGCTGACTTTTGATTGATGTGAGGCAGACAAGGCCGAAAAGGTTTTAGCTATGTACTTAAAAATATATCATATTTGTTAAAGTGCAGTGTATCACTCCATTTGTTTGTTTTAATGTTCTAGTAAGTGTAGAAATCTACCATGTACTTAGTTTTATTATGATGTAATGTACTGTGCAAGTTATATATATGATTGTTTTCAGGCCAGTTGGTAAATGCTGCCATTCTTCTCAAATACTGCTGCTCTTCAAAGAACAGAGTCATTCATCAGGTAACACACACAAAAATAGTTTTTGTTTGAATACCATTTAGTTTCCCAAGTTATCTTGTATTTTATTTAGTTAATGAAACGGCAAGAAAGCACTTTGACTTGCTTTATTTCCATTCTTGTTGCTGTCCAACTAACAAAATTGCTTTGTATTGTTACATTTTTATTATTATATCACTCTAACCTGTTATTTACAATTATGAGCACAGATTAATTAAATTACACTAAAAAATTGTCTAGCAGTTTTTATTCATGGTCAGATTCAATCCATCATGGATGGATTTGAGCACATAGACGATTCACTGATTTTTTTACTTCCTTGTGTTCAAGCTTCAGTCAAGTTGATTAAAAGCTGCTTGTTCACCAACCGGACCAAACAGGATTTTTTCTTTTACCTCAGTTTCATCTCAGTTGCAGAGCTCTACCAGATATAGGTAAGTCTTCACCACAATCTTTGAATTAAAAAAAAAGTTACTGTCAAATTGAATCGTTATGGGTGATATAAATAGCAAGTAATACGTCTGTGGTTTGAAATGTCACGGTTTTCATTATTACTATTCAGTGTTTGGATTTTGCCTCGCGCCATTTCAATGCGCTTTTGTTCATGTTTTAAGAAATCTTGATAATAGGGTGAATTATTCACAATGTTGTCACAAATTTAAAGGGGTCATATAATGTCATTTTTGCACAAGCTAATATGAGTCTTTTTTTCTTTCTTTTTTACCTCAGTCACTTCAATTCAACTCAGTTGCAGAGCGCCAGATATACGTAAGTTTTGACCACAATCTTTGAATTACAAAAGTAAATGTCATATTGAATCGAAATGGGTGATGTACAATTAATACGTCTGTGGTTTGAATGTTTTCATTATTTCTATTCGTAGTTTGGATCTTGCGCCATGTCATCACGCTTTGTTCATGTTTTAAGAAATCTTGATAATAGGGTGAATTAGTCATGATATTGTCACAAATTTAAGATTATTGAGTGTATTTCAAATCAGAGTGTTTTGCACATAGAAGATTCGCTCATTGTATTTCCTCGTGTTGACTCACAGGTTCCGTCAAGTTGACTAAAAGCTTGTTCACCAACCGGATTTATTACCTCAGTCACTACATAAGTTGCAGAGCACCAGATACAGGTGAGTTTTCACTGCAATCTTTGGCAATCATTAAAATTAACTATCAATTTGAATTGATGTGTGTAAAATAAGTAACTTATTATATCTGTACTTATAAATGTTACTGTTTTTATTGATATTGGAAATGGTTGTGGCGCTCTCGCGAACTCATTTTGAGGCCCACACAGAAGAAAAAGAATAGTTGAAAGAAGTATTTTTTCTTTTCTTTTTTTTACGAAGTATTCTCGTTGCTTGATAAACTTAAGGTTGAGCCACTGTAGTCACTTGGACTATTGTAACAATGTTTTTACAATTTATTCTGGGCTGGCAGATATCGATTACCCAGCAGTCTATGAAGGAGTGAGCCAGTTCTCAGATTTCATCAAAAATATCTTAATTTGTGTTCCGAAGATGAACGAAAGTCTTACAGGGTTGGAACAACACCTTTAATGCTTTTCATAGTTTCTTTTTGAAAGGAATGTTGTGAACAGGATGTTTCATGTGTTGGTATGTTGTGGGAGTGGCATTTTAGAGTGTTTAGTTTAATTGATGAATTTGTTGAAGCTTGAGAGCATAAATAATTGGTAACTTAGTTGATATTAAAATGGCATTTAAGCCAATTCATAGGTCTTTAATGTGTTAAACAATGTTTAAACGGTATCTTTTGGAACAAAGGATGTTTCTATATTGAATGCTGTGGGTTGATCTTGTTTAATGTAACAGATTAATCCACAAGACATGCATTGAGACAGGTGTAAAACACCTTTTCACAAGGTTGTTTTCTGCAATTTCATTGCAGTTCATTGCAAAAAAAAATTGAATTGTATATAACACCTGATGTACTTGTTACATCATAAGAAGAATGGCATCTACGCTAATGTAAAGGCCATTGCACACTGAGTCCGAAATTCGCATCCGAAATTTTCGCACGTTAAAAAAAAAATTCGACCTCACGTTATGTCAATCATGCTTGCACACTGACCTACGAAACTTTCGTCCGTAAAAAAAAATTCGGATTGGGTTCGATTTTCTGCGTTTTTCGCATCCACAGACAGTGTTTTGAGAGTTTTTTTGAAAATTCAGAGCCACCGTACGCGAACGACAAAATCCAGAATGACGTCTGACAAGTTGATACACTTCACGCAACACAAGTACTGTATGAAAAACAAAATGCGGATTACAAAGACACTGAATAAAATATAACCTGTATACAGCTGTTCTGTCTGCCCAGTGCTTCTGCCGGCCGCGCGCGCGTGTGTGTGTCCGTCCATAGATTGCCAGTCTCTGTTCAGGATCGACTGGTTCACGGAAATTGGTCGTCTTCTTTTTAATCTGTGGCTCCAGTATCGCTAGCAAAGCATCAAACTGTTCCACTGACATTCTGAGGTAAATTGAATCGCTCGGGATAATTTCGCAACTCCTTGATAAGGAGGTGAAACTCTCCTTCCTCTCGGCGCAATCTCAGGATTGGATGCACCCAATATTTCCTCTTTCTTTTTTTCTTTTTAAGAAGAGTGCAACAAATTCATCCTCACTGCTTGACGAATCTTTTTGTATTTTTTGCGTTTTTTTCCGCAAAGGTTTAATAAATACGCATCGGACTCAGTGTGCAAGGTTTCTGTGCGTGACGAATTTTAAGGCTGACGAACACGAAAAAACGCATACGAAAATTTCGGACTCAGTGTGCAATGGCCTTTAGTCTTTTTGTTTATTCCAAGGTTTACTGAAGTCAGCCGGATCCGGGCCGTATCCAGATCAGGTGGTGGACCTGCGCCTGGACACGTCCACAACGCATCCCTGAAGTGCCAGCCTCATCAGCCCTGTGAAGGCCTCATCGACACTACAGCCATCAGCACTGATCCTCAACAAACTCGTCTCCATACCGGCGTGACTCCGACTTCCAGTCAGATGAAACTGGATAATATTCTGAATGTTCTGATCCAATCTGACTTCTGACCTGTAATGCTGCCTGAATCATAATCATACACTGTTCGTTCTTTGCCCAGAGGTGAACTGAGTGACTGAGCCTGGGTTCTCCCAAGGGTTTTTTTCTCCATTCTGTCACCTGATGGAGTTTTGGTTCCTTGCCACTGTTGCCTTGGCTTTTGGCTTGCTTAGTTAGGGACATTTAATATTCAACAATATTATTGATTTGCCTTACTTAAGGTGAAAGATGACGCAATTTTCTCCTAGAAACAAACTTTGTTGTATTATTTTCATGTTATCACTGTGCTGCTTTGATACAATCTGTATTGTAAAAAGTGCTATACAAATAAAGGTGACTTAACTAATTAACTTATTGTAAATTGTATCAGTGATCGTCAATTTTACATATTTTTTTTAAATCAAATGTATTTTACAAATTAATGTTCTAGTAGTAATTCATTATTTGGTACTGCTGCAGTTTTTAAAACACCACTTTAGTTGGCTGAACTTATTGGGTGTAGTTTAGAAAACTAATCTTTAGTTTGCTGAACTTATTGGGTGTAGTTTAGAAAACTTAACTTTAGTTGACTGAACTTATTGGGTGTAGTTTAGAAAACTAATCTTTAATTTGCTGAACTTATTGGATGTAGTTTAGAAAACTTAGCTTTAGTTGACTGAACTTAAATTCAAAGTTTACTTAACTAAATTAAATCAGTTCATTGTACTTTATAACTTGTCAGGTAAACTTATCCAAATTTGTCAGGTACACTTTTATAAATAAGTTAGTAAAACTCAAAAAAATCCATGCAAAAAGATAACAAAAAATAATGAGTTAAGTCAACAAAAGATTTTTTTACAGTGTGGTGAGGTGAAAATGAGGATTCACTCTGCCAGACTCTCGTGAAAGTGCTTATCTATAGCACGAAATTTATTTCTCGTAGGCTACCATTTATTCGCAAAAAATAGTTTTTGCGTGCATATGATACGCACTTTATGGCGTGTAATACACGTACTACACACCCCTAATCCTACTCAAGGGGTTTGCAGTGCGTATCATTTACACGCAAAAAAACAAAACAAAAAAAAAATATATATATTAATGTATAACGTATAAATGGCACGATCAATAAAATGTATCTGTTTATAAATTTGAGCGTCTTTTCAGACGCAAATCTTTGAATTACTTTCTAATGGGAGCGGCAGCGCAATACTTTGATTAAAAATAAATATATTACCTAATAAATTATGTTTCTATTATTTTAGTTTTAATGAAAAACCAGGGGACCCCCGATGTAATTTTTTTGGGCCTTAAGGGGGGTCCCTTGATGCTTATGGGGGGTCCCATTGACCGAGTAGCCTAACAGACGAGACCGCTGTAGGCAGCCTAAATATCAAGTATCAAAAGGACTTAGAGGAGAGGTGATATGTGAATGCTTACTCTCAGTCGTCTCTTCTCATTTAATAGCCTATAAATTTTCTGATAACATTTTTTATGCTAATCGTCACTGAACATGTCATATGCACTTTTGGAAAAATGTTAATGTCCTTGCATTCATGCAGCCTGAGGCTGTAATGATGATTGACATACTTTATGAAAATATGTTCATAATTACATCATGTAGTTTTTGCTATTTTTGTTTACCTCATTTACCATTAAGGTAGACATGTTATAATGTAGCCTATTATATATGATTTGAAACATTGTTTTACTTTCTTAATGCTTTCATATTTTCATTCAATTTACATTTTGCGATGGCCACAGGCCTACTATCCACTTAATAATATATCAAGTTTCATGATATTTTAGCTGATTATCAAATAATTCATTACATCAATCTAAATGTAAATGCTGTGACTTTTACGTATTTTAATGGGCGCGCGCGCTGAACGTTCAAGCCGCATTTGAACTGGAGCGGAGGGCGTTACCATGGAAACGAGGCAGCAGCTCAACTGACAATCAGCGAAACTCCGTCTATCACTGTTGTTTTAACAACTTTAAGGTAAGTTTAGTCCATAAAATTACACAAATAGTACATACAAATGTTTCTGAGACTTTCTTTCATGTAAATCACTCGCTTTCGTTGAATATTTACTTAATAGAAATGGTTTAGTGTCTTCGAAAAAGTCCGTTAGCATCTAACTAACTTTAGCTAGCTAACGTTAGAGATAACGTTAGGTTGACTAGACTTGAGCTGTAAGTTTGGGCTTTTAATCACTTATGTGTAGATGAGATATTTTTGTAAAGGTTTTGCTGACAATTGGTCAATGGATGAATGGAAATAAGCTAATTTATTTATATAAAAGTATGCACTGTATGGTTAATTCATAGTTATCATGTGACGTCACACCATTACGCCCACCTGGAGGGCAAAATAAGGCTTTCCTCCACTGCCCAGTCATTTTTATCAGGTTTGTAGTTAGTATTAATGTAGTAAAACAGTGTTATTAAAATATCAAATTAAATATATAGCCTACCACTTATTCATGATGCATACTTTGTACAGGTAAGCAGATGAACAGAGAACAAATTATTTACAACAAAATAATATTGTTTGTCTTCTCCCCTTTACAGTATTGTTTGCCATCTAGTTCTGATCACAGAGTTTATCTCCAAACCAAATTAAGCAGGCCTGAGCAGCTGATCCAGGATCACCAGAAACTCTGCAGGACTTTGGTCTCAGTGTTCCAGTGTTCAGGTGTCCCAGTGTTGTAAGTTCAGAACATATTGAGATCTCAACATTGTCTCTCAAGGTCCACTTACATGCAGAGCTTTACTCCAACCTAGTCCAGCACACCTGAACAAGCTAATCAAGGTGCATAACTCTGGGTGCATATCACTCAGGTCTCTATCTCAGTAGTCAGTGGCCGTCTTTATCACAAAATCCTTACAGTGCACTGAAACATTCGCTCCCTAAAAACTCACTATGTTATCGGAAATTCTGAAGCACAAAACTTTATCACATGAGACAGTTCGCTACAAAATGACATGTGATAGGTGATTTTAAAACACAAACTAATATTATATTTCAGCATAAACATAACATCTCTAGACAGTTAATGTCTAATCAAGCAAACATTTACAATTTATTTATGACTTAAATCTTCCACAAGTATGTAGAGGGAAAACTCAAGTGTATACTTCACATTTTGGACAACCATTGTTTTTTTACATTTACATTTTGGTTATTGTTTTCTTTCTCACTTTAGATGCTGGAGAAAAAACAGCCAGGCTAAAGCATTCCAAGTGGAAACTTCTGTCATGGCTCAATAATCCAGGATTGGGATGGTATAAGGAGCAGAAGATCAGAGATCAGGAAGATCTACTCGTGCCCCTGAGGAACTGATTCACCTAATGCGTCAAATTTAACCAAACATTTTCATCACTCACCTTCATGTCGTTGCAAACCTGTAAGACTTTCGTTCATCTTTGAAACACAAATGTAGATCTTTTTAATGAAATCTGAGAGCTTTCTGTCCCTCCATTTCACAGTTTATGCAACTACAACTTTCAAGCTTCAGAAAGGTAGTAAAGACATTATAACAATAATCAATATGACTCCAGTGGTTTAACCTCAACTTTATGAAGTGAAGTAAATGCTGTGTGTGCAAAAAAACCCATTGCATCTTTATTCACAAAATATACAGCTCTGACACGTGTTCACGGAGCACCACGATTCATCAGTGTTGTGTTGGCGAGAGAGCCAGCGATCTCATGGTGCAACATGCGTTGGAGATACATAATTTGTGAATAAAGATGTAATTGTATGCGCACATAAGGTATCTGTTAAAAATATCTTCATTTGTGTTCTCCACAAAAGTCTTATGGGTTTGGAGCGACATGAGGTAATTAATGACAGAATTTACATTTTTGTGTGAACTATCCCTTTAATGTTTTCTAATGTGGTTATAATTGGCCATTGTTCTGTTTTATAAACATTTTCAATATTTTAAAGATTTATTGTTTTGAAAAAAATGTTTATACAGAAAAGATAGATTAATTTGATCAAAAGTTGCAGTAAAAACTTTTAAATTGTTTTAAAAAAAATTTTGAATAAATGTTGCTCTTACTGAAAACTGTATCATAGTTTCCACAAAAATATGAAGCCGTACAACTGATAATAATCATAAATTTTATATATATATATATATATATATATATATATATATATATATATATATATATATATATATATATAATAGATTGTATCATTATTCTAGAATTAGTAATACATTATAGAAATGCACTCATTAATTAAAATCATTAATCATATATCAATCATATTGTGTTATTAATCAATAAATTCTAAAGAGTTTGATTAACTTTTATGTTTTGTGTCCAGTGATTTTTCAATGTTTTTAACGGGTCCCAGAAAGAATTGTGTTTATAGCCCACTGGTTCGATCGATTACTCTTCACACTGGATTCTTTGAAGACGGACGTGGCAGCAAACACTTACAGGCTACATCCAAGGATGGAAACATCTCAGGTTTAGTGATTAACACGTTCTTTCAGTGAATTTTTCGGGTGAACGTGGTAAAAACCAATAGGAAAAAAGTACCACATAAGACGTGATATTGACATTTTGAAAATGTTGAACATGACGCATATCGTCGAAGCAACGTTAAAAAAACAACGTTTTTTTACAAAACATTTAATGGTGTGAAAATACGTGTTTATAACGTTTAAAAAATGTTTAGGCCACGTTGTGAAAATACGTGTTTATAACGTTTAAAAAATGTTTCAGCCACGTTGTGAAAATACGTGTTTATAACGTAAAAAAAATGTTTCAGTCACGTTGTGAAAATACGTGTTTATAACGTTTAAAAAACCCGACATCTGTCGTATTAAATACGTAGGATAAAAACGTTGTGACAACTTTTTCACGACGTGAAAAAAACGTTTTTGCAACGTTTTTGTGTTTGCTGGGTATATATATATATTTATATATATATATATATATATATTTATTTATATATATATATATATATATATATATATATATATAAATATAGCTGCGAGCAGCGATGGAGGGCCCAAGCCGGTGACACCGCCACCCCGGTGCCTTTAGTGTAACTAAAGGCACTAGGGTGGCGGTGCCACCGGCTTGGGCCCGCAATCGCTGCTCGCAGCTATATTTTTAATTGTAATTTTATTTTCAGTAAAATTGTGTTAAATATTGAGGAATAATGTGATTATTTTTTTTTGCAGTTGCAAAGTATTAGGCTAACTAGTAAATAAATAAAATAAATAATTTTAATGTATTGCTGCGCTGTTGAGAGGGACATCTAGAGGCAAGTGAAAAGCATTGCGTAATAGTCACGCGTATAGAAGACGGTTACTCCAAAACAAAAAGTTTAAAACCACAACCAAGTTTCAAGACTAGAATTTTTCTAGTCGACTAGTAGTCATTCATTTAAGCAATTAGTCGACTAATCTCACGTTAATATTAATTTCTGCGTGCAATGTGCATGGAGGCATATAGCCTATTCCGCGCTCAAGCGCATGCATAAATCTTGCAGCAAAGCACCGGCAAAAGCAGGCTAATGATAATATGTCTGAAAAAATAAATTAAAAATCACTAGGCATTTTTATTGTTTAATAATAAAAATATATATATTTCTAAATCATTGTCGGCTGCAAACATATCTATATCTTCGCTGTAAAGTGGATGCGCCTTTAGAGAGAAATGCACCTTTCATATCATATCAGCCTAATCAGCCGGTATTTGCTTTCGATTCGAATTTTTTCGTTTAAAAGTGGACATTTCAAGCTTTATATATAAATATTCATCATGTCTGTGACGCTATACACTGTGTTTCAGTTCATTTTTTGAGACGCGCTCCAGTTCACGCCACGGAGACCATGAGAGCGCGCCCTGTTTGTTTTCTTTTATTTTACAAAAGCACAACGTTTTCTTGTTATTGTGAGTTTACAAAAAATAAAAGTAGCTACTTGCGACTGATGCATTATTCTTTTCTGTATATGACCAGAAAAGATTGAGTATTTCAAGTTGTTTCCACTGTTGATAAGAAAATGTAGCCTAAGTGTTCGCGCCGACGCCTGCCATGCAGTGCGCGCTGCACACTGCACACTCCGCTCAAACACTTTGGATATGCATTTATCTATGCTAAAGTTAGAGCGAGCTGCCATGCCAGACGGATAATTTTATGACTTTTTATGTTTAACAAATCAAATCATGCATTTTCTACCTACCGCGAGTAAGCGCTGCACCAGTTTGAAAAAGGTAAAAGCATAACGAGCGTAACGAGAGAGGGGCCCCACTAAGGGGGATGCAGAGAATGTTGATGCGTCTTTATATTAACATTTCTGATTGTTTAAATGATCAGCCCTCGGGGGCCCCCTTAAAATGCCTGGCTTGCCTGCCCTATTGCGGCGCCTGTGCATACAGGTGCAACATGTTGTCCAAAAAATTGGTGAAGGGGGCCTTTGAGACATCCGTGCCCAGGGCACATCATCGCCATAATCCGTCCCTGTATTTAAGAGGTTGCAACACTAGGCTTGTTCGACTTAAACCGGCGCTGCACAGACCGATCAGTTTATGACATCAAAGTAAAGAGCGAAATCGCGAGAGTGATTGAAAAGCATACAGAGCCATCTACTCTCTAATCCAGTTCAAGTCGAACAAGCCTACTGTGATCTCGCCGCCGCACGGTCACGTGATTCGTGTATAGCTCTCAGTAGTTCCAAACAAATCGCTTTGCCAATGATTTTAAGCGGGGCAGAGCAGAGAGAGCATTGCTTATTACGTTGACACTAAAATTACTTGCATATAGGCCTAATAGCATTTTTTTTTTCCTGGGGAGTAGCAGAAACAATGCATTAATACGTTCTGATGTTTAATTTTAATTATATATATATACATATACATATACATATACATATATACATACATGTGTATGTATGTATGTGTGTGTGTGTGTGTGTGTGTGTGTGTGTGTGTGTGTGTGTATTTAATGGCATTGTGCAGGTTTATGTGAATGTATCATAACATTAGGATGTTTATAATTATGACCATAGACGCTCGTGAAAAATACAGTATGTACAGTAAATACTATATATATATATATATATATACACTAATTAATGTCATTTTATTAATAGATTGATGTGCCAAGAGTGACATTAGACTCTTCACGTAGACTGAGTTAAGCAAAAGTCTTGTGACAAAAATTATAATAGGACATTATAGCCATAAAAAAAAATCATAGTGCTTGGATACTTAAGTACATTTGAAGGCAAATACTTTTGTACTTTTACTCAAGTGAATGTTTAAAGGCAGCACTTCTACTTTTACTCGAGTAATATTTTACCTTGAGTATCTTTACTTTAACTCAAGTACATGGTATGTGTACTTTGTCCACCACTGTGTGTTATGCTTGGGCAGTACTAATGAGGTGGGTGGGACATGTTTCATGCCATGTTAGATCACATCCTGAGAGTCTACGCTTTCAGAAAATATATAGTTTATATAGTTGAATCAGTTTTCTCTTCATGGTACAGACCAAAATGTATTATGTGTACACTTTCTTCACCTAAATCCATAAAATCCCATTAATTTCTTCACCTAAATCCATAAAATCCCATTAATTTCAATGGGACATTTACTTAAGTGTTCTACTAGGTACAGTGGGAATGAGTTTAATTTTTTTAACATTGTTTTTTTTTAAACTCTGGGACCAGGGCTACAAGATAAAACCACTTTTTTGGGGAAAAAATGTTTTTTATTTCAGTAAAACACAACAAACCCATGCCAAAGTCAGATAACTGACTTTTACCATCAACAGGCACCTCAGCCGTTTGGTAGAGGTTTGTAGAAATTGTTTGTGAATTATTTGTCACATGCCTGTCCTGTCTTGTTATGCACATGGGTGTTTTGTTATGTTGGGCCATGTGCTCGTGTCTATTGTCTAGCCCCTCCCATCTTGTTATCTGATTATTGGTTTATTTATCCCACCTGTTTGTCTCGTTACCCTCCTTTGTTTGTTCCCCTATTTAGCCTCCTTGTGTTTGTAGTCTTGTGCTGGTTCGTTGTCTGAAGTTACCTGTTCCTTATGTTACCTTCCCGCTGGTTATCTGTATCTGGAGTTTTGTTCTTTGTTTGTCAGTTGTCATTAAATCACCCCTGCATTTGAATCCTCGTCTCACGTACTGTTTCATGACAGAACGAACCAGCCAAAGTATGTGGATTCAGCGGGGTGAGTTTTTTCCTGATGAGGATAAGGGATCTTCAATTTCCTTGTTGGAGTATTTCGCAAGATGTGCTCAAAGGACTATGGAGGAGGAGAGGATCCTGGCAGAGGACGGTCCGCAGAGGGGCAAGCTTTCACCGCTGGTCCCGAAACGGAGGAAAGGAGGGAAGAACCCCTCCGTCCCAGTTCCGGTGGTCCCAGTTCCGGTGGTCCCAGTTCCGGTGGTCCCAGTTCCGGTTGTCCCGAAACGGAGGAGGAGGGGAAGGAAGACTTCCTCCATGCCAGTTCCGGTGGTCCCAGTTCCGGTGGTCCCAGTTCCGGTGATCCCGAGTCCGGTGGTCCCGAGTCCAGTGGTCCCAGTTCCGGTGGTCCCAGTTCCGGTGGTCCCAGTTCCGGTGGTCCCGAGTCCGGTGGTCCCAGTTCCGGTGGTCCCGAGTCCGGTGGTCCCAGTTTCGGTGGTCCCAGTCTCGGAGGTCCCTGTGCAGTCTGAGATAGACAGAGCAGCTGAGACTCTGTTGGATTACTTCGAGAGACTTTACAAGATCCTAGAGTGTCCCAGAACTGTTCACGTCACATCTGTCGATCCAGAGACTGTCCACGTCACGTCTGCCCAGTCAGAGATTATTCACGTCACGCCTGCCCAGCCAGAGACTGTTCACGTCGCGTCTGCCCAGACAGAGACTGTTCACGTCACGCCTGCCGAGTCTGGGTCTTCGGACAAGATGGCTGCCGCCGAGAGCGTTCACGTTACGTTCGCCGAGCCTGTGTCCCCTGACGAGAGGGCCGCAGTCGAGCCGGTGGTGCCTGTTCCTGAGCCTGAGCCGGTGGTGTCTGTTCCTGAGCCGGAGCCGGTGGTGTCTGTTCCTGAGCCGGAGCCGGTGGTGTCTGTTCCTGAGCCGGAGCCGGTGGTGTCTGTTCCTGAGCCGGAGCCGGTGGTGTCTGTTCCTGAGCCGGAGCCGGTGGTGTCTGTTCCTGAGCCGGAGCCGGTGGTGTCTGTTCCTGAGCCGGAGCCGGTGGTGTCTGTTCCTGAGCCGGAGCCGGTGGTGTCTGTTCCTGAGCCGGAGCCGGTGGTGTCTGTTCCTGAGCCGGAGCCGGTGGTGTCTGTTCCTGAGCCGGAGCCGGTGGTGTCTGTTCCTGAGCCGGAGCCGGTGGTGTCTGTTCCTGAGCCGGAGCCGGTGGTGTCTGTTCCTGAGCCGGAGCCGGTGGTGTCTGTTCCTGAGCCGGAGCCGGTGGTGTCTGTTCCTGAGCCGGAGCCGGTGGTGTCTGTTCCTGAGCCGGAGCCGGTGGTTGTTCCTGAGCCGGAGCCGGTGTCTGTTCCTGAGCCGGAGCCGGTGTCTGTTCCTGAGCCGGAGCCAGTGTCTGTTCCTGAGCCGGAGCCAGTGTCTGTTCCTGAGCCGGAGCCAGTGTCTGTTCCTGAGCCGGAGCCAGTGTCTGTTCCTGAGCCGGAGCCAGTGTCTGTTCCTGAGCCGGAGCCAGTGTCTGTTCCTGAGCCGGAGCCAGTGTCTGTTCCTGAGCCGGAGCCAGTGTCTGTTCCTGAGCCGGAGCCAGTGTCTGTTCCTGAGCCGGAGCCAGTGTCTGTTCCTGAGCCGGAGCCAGTGTCTGTTCCTGAGCCGGAGCCAGTGTCTGTTCCTGAGCCGGAGCCAGTGTCTGTTCCTGAGCCGGAGCCAGTGTCTGTTCCTGAGCCGGAGCCAGTGTCTGTTCCTGAGCCGGAGCCAGTGTCTGTTCCTGAGCCGGAGCCAGTGTCTGTTCCTGAGCCGGAGCCAGTGTCTGTTCCTGAGCCGGAGCCAGTGTCTGTTCCTGAGCCGGAGCCAGTGTCTGTTCCTGAGCCGGAGCCAGTGTCTGTTCCTGAGCCGGAGCCAGTGTCTGTTCCTGAGCCGGAGCCAGTGTCTGTTCCTGAGCCGGAGCCAGTGTCTGTTCCTGAGCCGGAGCCAGTGTCTGTTCCTGAGCCGGAGCCAGTGTCTGTTCCTGAGCCGGAGCCAGTGTCTGTTCCTGAGCCGGAGCCAGTGTCTGTTCCTGAGCCGGAGCCAGTGTCTGTTCCTGAGCCGGAGCCAGTGTCTGTTCCTGAGCCGGAGCCAGTGTCTGTTCCTGAGCCGGAGCCAGTGTCTGTTCCTGAGCCGGAGCCAGTGTCTGTTCCTGAGCCGGAGCCAGTGTCTGTTCCTGAGCCGGAGCCAGTGTCTGTTCCTGAGCCGGAGCCAGTGTCTGTTCCTGAGCCGGAGCCAGTGTCTGTTCCTGAGCCGGAGCCAGTGTCTGTTCCTGAGCCGGAGCCAGTGTCTGTTCCTGAGCCGGAGCCAGTGTCTGTTCCTGAGCCAGTGTCTGTTCCTGAGCCAGTGTCTGTTCCTGAGCCAGTGTCTGTTCCTGAGCCAGTGTCTGTTCCTGAGCCAGTGTCTGTTCCTGAGCCAGTGTCTGTTCCTGAGCCAGTGTCTGTTCCTGAGCCAGTGTCTGTTCCTGAGCCAGTGTCTGTTCCTGAGCCAGTGTCTGTTCCTGAGCCAGTGTCTGTTCCTGAGCCTGTGTCTGTTCCTGAGCCTGTGTCTGTTCCTGAGCCTGTGTCTGTTCCTGAGCCTGTGTCTGTTCCTGAGCCTGTGTCTGTTCCTGAGCCTGTGTCTGTTCCTGAGCCTGTGTCTGTTCCTGAGCCTGTGTCTGTTCCTGAGCCTGTGTCTGTTCCTGAGCCTGTGTCTGTTCCTGAACCTGAGCCTGTGGTGCCAGTTCCAGTGCCCGAACCGGTGGTGCCAGTTCCAGTGCCCGAGCCGGTGGTGCCAGTTCCAGTGCCCGAGCCGGTGGTGCCAGTTCCAGTGCCCGAGCCGGTGGTGCCAGTTCCAGTGCCCGAGCCGGTGGTGCCAGTTCCAGTGCCCGAGCCGGTGGTGCCAGTTCCAGTGCCCGAGCCGGTGGTGCCAGTTCCAGTGCCCGAGCCGGTGGTGCCAGTTCCAGTGCCCGAGCCGGTGGTGCCAGTTCCAGTGCCCGAGCGGGTGGTACCAGTTCCAGTGCCAGTTCCAGTGCCTGAGCCGTTGGGGCCAGTTCCAGTGCCTGAGCGGGTGGTACCAGTTCCAGTGCCAGTTCCAGTGCCTGAGCCGTTGGTGCCAGTTCCAGTTCCTGAGCCATTGGTGTCTGTTCCAGTTCCTGTGCCCTGGCCGCCCGAGGGGTCTTCACCGCCCTGGCCGCCCGAGGGGTCTTCACCGCCCTGGCCGCCCGAGGGGTCTTCACCGCCGTGGCCGCCCGAGGGGTCTTCACCGCCGTGGCCGCCCGAGGGGTCTTCACCGCCGTGGCCGCCCGAGGGGTCTTCACCGCCGTGGCCGCCCGAGGGGTCTTCACCGCCGTGGCCGCCCGAGGGGTCTTCACCGCCGTGGCCGCCCGAGGGGTCTTCACCGCCGTGGCCGCCCGAGGGGTCTTCACCGCCGTGGCCGCCCGAGGGAAAGTCTCTGCCCTGGCCGCCCGATGGACTGTTGTCTCTGCCCTGGCCGCCCGAGGGAAAGTCTCCGCCCTGGCCGCCCAATGGACTGTTGTCTCCGCCCTGGCCGCCCGAGGGAAAGTCTCCGCCCTGGCCGCCCGAGGGGTCGTCTCCGCCCTGGCCGCCCGAGGGGTCGTCTCCGCCCTGGCCGCCCGAGGGAAAGTCTCCGCCCTGGCCGCCCGATGGACTGTTGTCTCCGCCCTGGCCGCCCGAGGGAAAGTCTCCGCCCTGGCCGCCCGAGGGGTCGTCTCCGCCCTGGCCGCCAGATGGACTGTCGTCTCCGCCCTGGCCGCCAGACGGACTGTCGTCTCCGCCCTGGACTCCCGAACATTGTGTGCTTCCCTGGCTTTCTGAACTGTCCATTCCCCTCGTCCCGCCCTGGTCTGTCCCTCCCGTCCCGCCCTGGTCTGTCCCTCCCGTCCCGCCCTGGTCTAATGGAGCGTCTGGTAGCCGCTCCGTAGGGAGGGGGTAATGTCACATGCCTGTCCTGTCTTGTTATGCACATGGGTGTTTTGTTATGTTGGGCCATGTGCTCGTGTCTATTGTCTAGCCCCTCCCATCTTGTTATCTGATTATTGGTTTATTTATCCCACCTGTTTGTCTCGTTACCCTCCTTTGTTTGTTCCCCTATTTAGCCTCCTTGTGTTTGTAGTCTTGTGCTGGTTCGTTGTCTGAAGTTACCTGTTCCTTATGTTACCTTCCCGCTGGTTATCTGTATCTGGAGTTTTGTTCTTTGTTTGTCAGTTGTCATTAAATCACCCCTGCATTTGAATCCTCGTCTCACGTACTGTTTCATGACATTATTAAACAAACTGCCGATGTAGCATGAAAAAGACTTGCTTGAACACTAAGTGTGTTTTTGAAACTCATTTTTGTAATACATTATGTAGGGAAAACCACTGTTATGGATGTGACGTTTTCACATTATGGATGTTAAGTGTCTAAACTAATGACTTTTGATATAAAACTTAAATAGTAATGGCAAATAATTACAAAACTCTAAATTATCCATGATCCACAGGAATACTCCAGACAGTCTTTTAAAATATACAACTTATATACATAAACACGCAATACAGCCAAATTGCTCCACGTCATTTATTTTTGTGGAAAGCCAGTGCAGGCCTGAGCGGCGGTCATATTTTGTACCGCCATGCGGTACATCTAGTTCATACAGACATGGAATTGATTGTAGAAAAGGTAATGAGGGAGGGGAGATGGAAGTTGGAAGAAGCTGACTGGGAGAAGTTTAGAGAAATCAGTTAGAGCTGGTTGATGCAGGTTAGAAATGATCAAAATGTTGAGGAATTAAGTATAGAGATAAGTAACATTATAAATACAGGCAGCAACAGAGGCTCCAAAATTGGATTCCAAAATCCAAACCTTGTAAGTTAAATAAAATTGTACCATGGTGGACAAAGGAGTGTGGTGAGGCAATAAGAAAAAAAATGAGTTTTTAAAGATTTGAAAAAGACACATAATTTTCAAAATCTAATTGAGTATAAGAGATTACAGACAATAGTGAGGCAAACAGTTAGAAGTAAAAAAAATATATATATATTGGAAAAGATTCTGTGACTCAATTGGGAAGACAACATCTGTGGTGTATTTAAGTGGTGTTAAATTTGTATAATAAGGTAG
Source organism: Scardinius erythrophthalmus (assembly GCF_964197995.2). Taxonomy (NCBI): domain Eukaryota; kingdom Metazoa; phylum Chordata; class Actinopteri; order Cypriniformes; family Leuciscidae; genus Scardinius; species Scardinius erythrophthalmus. The sequence goes on from NC_138228.1 coordinate 33,964,827, forward strand.
CCTATGGCAAGAAGGCACTATTCCAAGAAGTTGGAAATAATCTATTATCATTCCTAAAGGAAACCAGGGGAAGATCCAACACTACCTGAAAGCTATAGACCAATTGCCATGACCTCTCAGATGGGAAAAACAATGGAAATTTGTCAATGATAGGATGGTATATTATCTGGAGATCAGAGGTTTGATAAAAAATGATCAGAGTGGGTTTAGAAGAGGAAGGGGAACAATGGATCCTGGTGTGTTTGGAGTATGACATAAGGAGGGTGCAGACAAATAAAGAAACAGTACTGGTTATTGTCAGATGTCACGTTCCCTTACGAGAACGTTCGCTCGTACTGCGTTGCAAACGCTGTGGGAAAACTCCTTTTCTCGAGAATATTGAAGCCTTTATTTTAAAACGCATTGCTGCAGCACATGCGAGAGCTAGAAGCTCGCGTAAGCATGCTGATTGGCTTGTGCAAAGCAACTGCACGAACCAATGGCGGATCAGCAGAGGCGCGCGGACCAATCAGGGCGCTTGGCACTCTGCCAGAGTCAAGCGTGCGAAACTGCACGTGACAGAAGAGTATAAATATACAGAGAATCCGCCATTTGACAGATTTTATCTCCTTCAGCTTTCGACTCACCTCGTCGCTGATCCTCTCCGGATAGAAGCCGCTCGTCGTTGAACAGCCGTCCAGCGGAACAGCTTCGCATTCCGGCATCTGCCAGCTGAGCGTTTCCCTGTGGCATCCGACGAGTATCCTTTTTCTCTTTCTCTCTATCCTAAAAGAGCAATTTCACTGTTTTCACAGCGCGCGGTGTTGATTCAAATGCCGCTCTCTATCTGTGAATACTGCGGGTTTCCCCTGCTTGTGTTTACAGACACACACTCTGTGTGCTGCCTGTCTCGGCCCTAAGCACGCCGAGTCAGCGCTCACTATAGGCGGCTGCCTTCTCTGCGACGGGATGCCTGTTTCTACTCTCCACTCGAGACTCGCTCTCGCTTCGTCGGTGAGTTATCCCGCCCATCTTCCGTCTTCGGCGCCCCGCGAGCCCCGTAGGAAGAAGCGGCGCGATCATGAGGCGTCCTGAACGCGGTGAGTTTAGCGGATGCACGCTGGGCTTTTCTCCACGTGCTTCCCCCACGCTCTTCTCTCAGAGCGACCAACGCCCCTTGTCTGAAGCGGCGGGATTCGTCTCTTTTGACGGATCTGCTGATGTTAATGCATGACGCAGTTCCGTGACGGCATCTGAGAACGAGGATTGGTCGGGCTCCGCGGACCCCTCCCCCCCGTCTCAGTTAGACCCTTCTGACACTCGAGCGAACATCGACGCCGAACTCTTCCGCGTCATGTCTCGCGCTGTCAACGAGCTGGGACTCTACTGGTTTTTCTCCAGCTGAGCCTGCCAGAAGCCGCCTCGACGAGTGGTACCTGCCGGGGCGCCAACAGGCCCCTCGTCAGCACGCCGCTCCATTTCTGCCTGAGGTCCACGAAGAGCTCACTAAAAGCTGGCGCGCGCCCTTTTCAGCGCGAACGCGCTCATCTGCTTCTTCAACGCCCTCCACTGTTGACGGCGCTGAAGAAAAAGGTTATGTGTGTCTCCCCCCACTGGAGGAAGCGGTCCCTGCACACTTATGCCCTCCCACTGCAGGAAGTTGGAGGTCTAAGACTGTGCACCCATCTAAGCCGTGCAGAACTACTTCGGCCATTGCCAGCCGCGCTTATGCTGCCGCCGGTCAAGCCGCCTCTGCTCTCCACGCCATGGCGACCCTCCAAGTGTTTCAGGCGAAGCTCCTCCGCTACATGGATGAGTCAGGCCCTGACCCAGACACTTTTAAGGACTTCAGACAGTGCGACAGATCTAGCGCTACGGGCCACTAAGACCACCGCTCAAGCACTGGGCCGCAACATGGCCAGCCTAGTAGTTTTAGAGCGCCACCTATGGCTGACATTGACCGAAATCAGGGACGCAGACAAAACCGCCTTCCTCGATTCTCCGGTCACAGCATCTGGTCTCTTCGGCCCATCTGTCAGCGGCTTCGCAGAACGCTTCACTGAGGCTCAGAAAGCCTCCAGCGCCATGAAGCATTTCCTCCCTAAACGCTCCAGTTCGGTCCAACGACGCCCCAAGAGCACGCCGCGACCTGAGAGGGTAGCTTCACAAGTCCTCCAGCCCCGCCCAGTGGCTGAGACTAGCCAGCGCATGAAGCCTGCAAAACGGTTCCTGTTCCCTAAGCGCCAGGGCCCGCGGCCGAAGCTCACGCTCGATCACGAGCCCAAGAAGCCGTCCTAACCGGCTTAAAGAGGGGTCATTGTCCCGCCGCGGCCGGACCAGCCCCGAAGATCGCTCGAGTGCTACTCTCAGCCCCCTCTTCAGTTCAGGCGGTGGGAGCAGTATTAAATGCAGAACATGGGCCCGTCACCTGTCACGCACCCCTGCACACAAACGCTGTTTTAACAGCGACCCACAAAAAGCACAAATCGAGCAAAATTTCTCCCTCACATACATGTCAGTTCGAACCCTCAACACTGGGCGTTCCAGATATGATAATGTCTCTGTCTCTGCGGGCTCTAGCTTGGCAAGCTATCCCCGGAGTTTCAGAATGGGTAATGAACATCATAAAGCGCGGTTACTCGCTTCAGTTCGCCCGCAGACCACCGCGTTTCCGTGCGGTTATACAAACCACGGTAAGGAGCACACTGAGTCATGTCCTCCGCACCGAAGTGTTAAGTCTGCTGGCCAAAGGGGTCATCGAAAAGATCCCCCTTTCTCAGAGCGAGTCAGGTTTTTACAGCCATTACTTTCTTGTTCCAAAGAAAGACGGCGGCCTGAGACCCATTTTAGATCTGAGACATCTGAACAAGGCTCTCATGTCACGGCCGTTCAGAATGCTCACGACCAGACACATCCTGGCGCAAATTCGCCCAGGCGACTGGTTTTTCTCAATAGATCTAAAAGACGCTTACTTTCACATTCAAGTGAACCCCCACCACAGGCCATTCTTGAGATTCGCCTTCGAGGGGCAGACATACCAGTACACAGTCCTACCATTTGGACTGGCACTGGCACCTCGTACATTCACGAAGTGCATGGATGCAGCTCTCTCCCCCCTGAGACAGCGGGGAATGCGCATCCTGAACTACCTCGGCGACTGGCTCATATTGACCCAGTCAGAGGCGGAGTCACATACTCACAGAACCTGGCTCCTCAGACATCTAGAATGTCTAGGGCTCAAGGTCAAATTTGCCAAGAGTATTCTGTTGCCCAGCCAACGTATCACGTTCCTGGGAACAGTTCTCGACCCCGTACTTATGAGAGCATGGCCCACACCGGCCCGTGCTCTAACGATTCAGCAGCTCGCAGCATCGCTCACAGAGGGCTCTTATGTACCCCTCAGAACGTTCCAGAGGATCCTTGGCCTCACGGCCTCTGCATCATCAGTACTCCAACTCGGCCTACTGCGTATGCGTCCTCTTCAGCTGTGGCTAGCACCTCTGGTGCCACCCCACGCCTGGCATTCAGGCCACTTGGTTATCAAGGTAAACCAGCGCTGTGTTCAAGCCCTGGCCCCTTGGAAAGACGCCAGCTGGTACCAGCAGGGCGTAAGCATGGGGGTGGTCTCAGAGAGGAGGGTGATTTCAACAGACGCTTCCAACTCAGGTTGGGGAGCGCTGTACGAGGGCAGGCCTGCCTCCGGCCTCTGGTCGAGCTCGGAGAAACGCCTACACATCAACTGCCTCGAAATGAGAGCAGTTTTTCTAGCCCTAAAAACCTTCCTCCCTCACCTGGCTGGACACCACGTTCTGGTCCGAACGGACAATATGTCAGTGGTCTCCTACATAAATCGCCAGGGCGGCCTCAGGTCCCACAACCTGCTTGCCATAGCCACGCAGCTCCTGCTATGGGCTCACACCAACCTGGGTGTGAGCCCAGGGCAGCTCACGTGCCAGGCACGTTGAACACAGGAGCAGACATGCTCTCTCGGGGCAGAGTTCCCCCAGAGGAATGGTCTCTCCGCCCTCAGACGGTTCTCCTGCTTTGGGAGGTCTTCGGGAAGGCAGAAGTAGATCTTTTCGCCTCAGAAGACAACTGTCACTGCCCAATATTCTTTTCAAAGAACAGGGATGCGTTGGCCCACGACTGGCCCAACCTCCCTCTCTATGCGTTTCCTCCGGTCTCGATGCTCCCTCAGGTCATCGAACGGATCAGGAACACCAAAAGCGCGGTCCTCTTGGTGGCTCCTCTCTGGCGGACCCAGATTTGGTTCCCAGAGTTGATGCAACTGTCTGTAACAGACCCTTGGCCAATTCCACTGAGGTGCGACCTTCTGGCTCAGGCCAACAGGACAATCTGGCATCCTCGTCCCGACTTGTGGGCCCTACATGTATGGCCACTCAACGGGTACCCCAGGATCTCCCAGAAGGTGTCCTAAACACTATTATGGAGGCTAGAGCTCCGTCTACTAGACGCCTCTATATCCTAAAATGGTCAGTGTTTTCCAGCTGGTGTTTAGCTCGAAACCTTGACCCACACACTTGTGAAGTACCAAGAGTGCTATCCTTTCTCCAAGAGATGCTGGATGCGGGTCGTTCCCCCTCCACTCTCAAGGTGTATGTAGCAGCCATTGCTGCACATCACGTATTGGAAGCCGGAGCCTCCTTAGGAAAATGCGACCTTATAGTTCGCTTCCTTAAGGGCGCCAGAAGGCTTAACCCGCCTCGGCCGCCATCTGTCCCAGCCTGGGACCTCTCTTTGGCTCTACGGCCTTTCTTTGGCTCCCTTTGAACCACTTCAGTCAGCCGACCTAAAACCTCTCTCCCTGAAAACCGCCCTGCTTTTGGCACTGGCGTCAGTCAAAAGAGTAGGTGACTTACAGGCGCTCTCTAGTAGCGCTTCCTGTCTGGAGTTCGGCCCCAATGACTCTAAGGTCATCCTTAGGCCAAGACATGGATATATTCCTAAGGTGCTCTCAACTCCGTTCAGAGCCCAGGTTATTTCTCTGTCAGCTCTTCCCGCTTCGGAAGAGTTCAGTGATGCTCTCACACTCTGCCCTGTCAGAGCTTTGAGAATTTATTTGGAGCGTTCAACCTCTTTCAGACAGTCTGAACAGCTTTTTGTTTGTTTCGGGGGCCGAACCAAAGGTCTTCCCGTCACGAAGCTCACGCTGTCTAGATGGATAGTGGATGCCATTGCTCTGGCTTACACCTCACTGGGCCTTACATGTCCCATAGGTGTTAGAGCTCACTCCACGAGAGGCGTCGCCTCCTCGTGGGCCTGGTCGAGTGGTGTTCCTATCGAAGACATTTGTGCGGCGGCCGGATGGTCCGTCCCGTCCACATTTGTGAGATTTTACAACCTAGAAGTTCCTGCTCTGCAGGCACGAGTTCTCTCTATCTAAGCTCTGGCTCTGCGGACCCAGGCTAGTTTTGACATTCCTTCTGGCACATTCGTGCGATGACCGGCTAGTCCGTTTCGTCCACATCTGTGAGACATTACAACCCAGAAGTCCCTGCTCCGCAGGTACGAATTCTCTCTATCTAGGCCCTGGCTCTATGGACCCAGACTAGTTATTGCAGTACCTATACAGGATATTTATGCGGCGGCCGGCTGGTCCGTTCCGTTCGCATCTGTAAACCTTTATAACTTATAGTACCTGCCTTGCAGGCATAAGTTATCTCTATCTAACGCTGGCTCTGTGGACCCAGACTAGTTTGTGACTCAGACACTGGTTGTCATTCTGTGTTGTGGGACTCTTAAGACTGGCCTTTGCCCAGCTCTTGTCTGTTTGGATATCTAAGGGCCCGAAGATTCGGTCTCTTTATCCTAGGCTATTCTGTACTTCCTGGAGCTCCCGGTGAGTCAGATTGGCCAAAGATTGACAAGCACGGCGTTTCTTGAACGCAGTACGAGAGAACGTTCTCGTAAGGGAACGTACTTGGTTACTTACGTAACCTCGGTTCCCTTAGAGATAAGGGAACGAGTACTGCGTTGCCTTGCCGTGCTATTGTCTCTTATGGCAGGTGTCTTTTCGCTTCAGTCGATTTAAACCTGTCAAATGGCGGATTCTCTGTATATTTATACTCTTCTGTCACGTGCAGTTTCGCGCGCTTGACTCTGGCAGAGTGCCAAGCGCCCTGATTGGTCCGCGCGCCTCTGCTGATCCGCCATTGGTTCGTGCAGTTGCTTTGCACAAGCCAATCAGCACGCTTACGCGAGCTTCTAGCTCTCGCATGTGCTGCAGCAATGCGTTTTAAAATAAAGGCTTCAATATTCTCGAGAAAAGGAGTTTTCCCACAGCGTTTGCAACGCAGTACTCGTTCCCTTATCTCTAAGGGAACCGAGGTTACGTAAGTAACCAAGTACGGTTCATGGATTCATTGACTCGCCCTCGCTATGTGTGTGCGCGTTCTATGAAATGGGCGCGGCTCATCAGCACGGCTCGTTATCCCCGCAGCGCCAGCTGTTTTGAATGATAATGTCCTATTGTTTGTCACCTCGTCTTGTCTTTTTCAGATGGTTGTGGAGGTTCTCCGGATATCAGCTCACCGTCATTTCTCCTCGCTCCAGTTCCTGTTTCCCGTGCTGTGGATTTCTGCCCTGTTCAGAGGATCGTGTGCTGGTCTCCCGTTTCGCCGTCTGCCCACTGAGTCCCTGCGTTGCCGAGCCTGGATTTCTTCTGCATGCCTCTTATTGGACCTGCACTACCTCTATTACTTTTTGTGTTAATAAACACCAGTATTCACTTGCTATTGAATCCTTGACTGTTCTTTTCGAGCCATGACAGTTATTTTTTTTTTATATAGAAAAGGCCTATGACATGCTGTGGAAGAAAGGATTGCTTATTAAGTTTAAATTAGTGGGAATAAAAGGAAGAGTTTTTAACTGGTGTAAGGATTTCTTAACAGAAAGGAAAATAACAGTTAAAGTTAATGGAGTATTGAGTAGATATAAAGTAGAGAATGGTACGCCTCAAGGGAGTATAATTAGTCCTTTGCTATTTTCATTAATGATAAATGATGTGTTTAAAGATGTGGGATGCTCAGTTGATGTAGCTCTGTTTGCAGATGGAGTTATGTGGAAGAAGAGTAGGAATGTGGAATATGTTGTTAAGAAAATGCAGCATAACATTGAAAAGTGGGCATTTGAATGGGGATTTAGGTTCTCAGTGGATAAATCAAAGACCATGTTTTTTGAGAGGAAGAAAATATGTCCAGAGTTAAAGCTTATGTATGGGAAAGAATTGGACTGTTTTAAATATGTAGGTCTTTGGTTTGATAAGATGCTTACATGGGCAAGTCATGTCCAAAAAGTAGTGGATAAGTGTAAGAGTGTCTTAAATGTTATGAGATGTTTGAGGGGAGTGGAGCACCCCAGCAAGTAGACCAGCTATGAAAACTATTTATAGGATTAATAAGATCAGTGTTTGATTATGGATGTATAGTCTATGGGTCTGCTTCTGCAAGCAACTCAAATAACTTAAAATAAACTGGATTTGATACAGTATCAGGCTTTGAGATTATGTAGTGTGGGGCATATAAGACCACCCATGTGGCTGCAGTCCAGGTAGAGATGGGAGAGATGCCTCTTAAATTAAGAAGAAAACAGCTGGCTCTAGTTTATTGGGCAAAATTGAAGGGTCATAAAGAGGATCATCCTAGTCAGAAGGTTCTAATGCCCTGTCAAGAGAAGGAGAAAAAAAACAGCACTCAAGTTTTGGTCGGACAATAGAGTATATTGCTAGAGAAATGGAAGTTACTAGTGTACGTCCAATGGTAGCATTTTCGAGTGTTCCTCCTTGGATGTTTGAAGAGGTAGCAATAGAGCTAACACTATTGGAAGAAAGAGAGAATGGGATTACCATAGATAACTGTACATTTGAAATGTATGTGGGAGGAGGAAAATACACAAGCATCAAAAATAAACAAGAGAGCAGGGGTGGCATATGCAATCCCTGAATTAAAACTGATTAAGGCTAATAGAATTAGTGATGATCTTGCATATGTCAGTGGCCAAAAGACTCTAAGATATATATGTAAACTTTGTAGCCGAATACGCCACCTAGAGTTGAAACTGAGACCCCAGGAACTCAATATTAAATCCAGGTTCTTTAATGGAGAAGGGAACAGTGGAAAACAACACCCAAAAATAGCAGTAGAAAAACTAGTTTATTACAATAAAATTGTCTGCAAGAAAAATTAATCAAATAAAAAAAAGAGGGCAGCAAGTCCAAGTCCAGATCTCCAATCCAGGCGACCGTCAAAGTTCAACTCAGTCTTTGCTAGACATCTATGTTACAGCCGACGTCCATTCACGCTCAGTCCCTCATAGAGGCCAGTATCAGCCCGATGCTGGAACACAGAAGAGAAAGAACTGCCAGCATACGACGCCCAACTCACATCACTTCATGTATAAACAATTTATGAATTTATTAAATAAAACTAGAACTTCCTTAACCCTTTCATGCATGAATTATGATATCCTCAGTCAGGATTTTTTTCCTATGTGTTTTTATTGCTCTTAGGGCATGAAAAACAAGAATGGATTTTTATTTTATTTTTTTACAAATTTTTCAAAGAGATCTTCAGATGTCCACTTGAGTGGACAGCATGCGTTTATAGTTTAAACTGAAGATATACTGTATTAAATAAGACAATAATCAAAAAGATAAAGTATGTGAATTTAACGAACTAATCAATACAATTATATCAAATCATGTGAAAACTATAAAATATATACAAAAAATATAAATGCAAAATATTGCAAAGGCTTCATACAAGTTGCACTTCGCGCATCTTTGATATCAGAACATGAGGACGTGATTCCATCAGAATTTTCTACATCCTGTCAAGGTACAACTGTGGAAACCACTCATATGCTCCCTCCAGTGCACCAGAGTATGGAGATTTACCCTTATTAGCTGATAATTCTGGATATGTTCAAGATGGACATGCACATTTCTATCATAGCCCTCCTCTGAGAAAACCTAGCGATACGTTTTTTTCAATCTCATCTGAAATGATCAGTGTTGAGGGTAATGCATTACAAGTAACATGCATAACCCATTCAGATTACTTTTTCGATGTTACAAGTAAAGTAATGTGTTACAAGTAACATGCATTACCTAATCAGATTACTTTTTGATCTAACAAGTAATTAACTACAAGTAATGTGCATTACCTAATCAGATTACTTTTTGATGTAACGAGTAAAGAAACGCATTACAAGTAACATGCATTACGTAATCAGATTACTTTGTGATGTTATGAGTAAGGAAACGCATTAGTAACATGCATTATGTAATCAGATTACTTTTTGATGTTATGAGTAAAGAAACGCATGACAAGTAACATGCATTACGTAATCAGATTACGTTTTGATGTTATGAGTAAAAAAACGCATTACAATAACGTGCATTACAAAATCAGATTACTTTTTGATCTAACAAATAAAGTAATGCATTACAAGTGTCATACATTATGTAATCACATGACTTTTTTCGATGTCAATGAAAATTACTTTCTAATAATACAAATAAATTTATTTACAGTAAAAAAAAGTCACTGCAGATTAAGTTAAGTTTTAAATTTCAAAAACAATATTCACATTATAATTATGAATTGTAGCTGAAATATAGCAGTTGATGCATGCCGTCCACTACAGTGGACATGTGATTTATCAGAGTTTTCTCTCAATCTAAAATCAAAACTTGGAAAATTTTACTGTGATATGACTCATTAGATATTGCTTGATGCTGCAATATTTTTTTTACCTACAAGAGTCTCCTAGATTAGAAGGAATGGGTGGATATTCCGGAGCAACTTGGCATGTCTGACTGACCCTTGGCCATCTTGGTTTGGAGAAAAAAAAAAAAAAAAAACGAAACACAAAGGCTTGCCACTTGGTTGCAATTTATAGGATGATGCACAAGGGTCCAATGAAGAGGCTGATGTGCAACTTTGCCATAAAAACCCGTGCAAATTCAAGAAAATGCATTTTTAATAGCTGTCCACTGTAGTGACCACTATGCGTGAAAGGGTTAAAATATCGGCCGATTCAAAAGTCACTCGAGTAAAATTATGCAACGTGGCTCGTTCTCGTCCGTTAGGAGGCAATAATCTGGATTTAATAGACACCCCGCAAGTAGAAGTCAGAATGTACTCACAGCATGACTGGACAGCAAGCCTGCTATCCAGTCCAATGTATTCACGGGCCACGGCAGAAGAACCACGTCAATCATTCACTCGTCTCCTCAGCACTCGCGGTAGTCTCTTGCATACGGTCATCAACCCGTCTCACGCGCTGCTACTCCGACAGTGCTCCGCGAATCACCGACTTTGTGATTACTCGTCTACAATGTGCTGCAATCTCGAAAAGCCATAAGCCGTCTCAATGCAAGTGAAACACTCACTCTCTGATGCAAGCACAACGTGGTTTCTCCTTCTCTCGCTCTCGCTCTCGCTGTTGACTTCAGTAACGGATGCGCGATACTGCCACCATCAGTCTCAGTCACGGTTACGTTTTTATAGGGGAACATATTCACCGCTCCACCCCAAAATCCATCACTGATTAGTTCATTGAATTATCACAAATAGAGGTGTGGCTATAGGAATACTGCCTGCAAAAACACAGCAAACAACAAAAGAAAACACAGCAACTCACACAAAAGAAAACACAGCAATGAAATGTGATCATGCAATATAAAATACATTGTGCAACACCTTTACTCCACAACCCCCCCCCCCCCCCCCCCACAGTAAAATATAAGCAGTCACTGCCAAAAGTTATTCAATTCACTCTCTATATCTCATGGGTCGCTGTCCAACATTTGTACGTGTAGATCATCTAACAATCTCGTTTCCCATATTTACATGGTCAGAAGCCGGAGCAACCCAAACACTATATGGTACAGGGTCCTGAGCCATGACTATAGGCACAGTATTAAGAGTACTAGGGGGTGCTAAAACTTCCACTTCAGAAGCAGCACACAATTTAAGTGCATTACGGTGCAGAACCTTTTCCTTCCCTCCCTTTTCAGGTCTTACCCGATATACCAACCCCGTCTCTCCCAGTGTTTCTATTACAACATGGGGCACTGGACCCCACCAGCCACACAACTTTCCACGACCTTGCCTGTTTCGGTCCCTAACCCAAACTCGCTGACCATCTAACAAGGGTACATCCTTAGCCCCACGATCATAGGTCTGTTTCATTTTCTCAGCAGCATGATCCATCTTATTCTTAGCTACAGCGTAGGCCCACTTTAACTTTTTGTAATGATCTTGGACCCACCCTCTATGATCCCACTTCTGCTGATCAACCACTACACCCAGCCCCAAATCTACAGGGATCCTCACTGTACGCCCAAACATCAGATATGATGGAGCAAAACCTGTGGCGCTATGTACAGTGTTGTTGTAGGCTTGCATCAGCTCAGGGAGGAAGTCAGGCCACCTATCCTGTTTCTCTTGTTCCAAAGTACGGAACATATTTAACAAAGTCTGATTAACTCTTTCTACCCTACCATTTCCTGCAGGGTGATAGGAAGTAGTTCGACTTTTGGCCGTTCCATATAACTGGCAAAACTCCTGCACCAACTCTGACTCGAAATTTGGTCCTCTGTCTGAATGGAAACGCAAGGGGCAACCAAAGGTCTGCACCACATGAGTCCAAAGGGCCCTCACTGTGGTCTGGGCAGTCTGATCTTTTGTTGGAACTGCCCATGCGTAACGCGTAAACATATTTACCACAACCAATATGTTTTGGTAGCTTTCACTAGGCCGTCCTAAAGACAAAAAGTCTAAAGCCACCACCTCTAATGGACAAGACACTGAGATAGGATTAAGGGGCGCCTTATGACTATCCCTACCCTTCTGCAGGCTACAGGCGACGCACCCAGAATGGAACCCTCGCATCATCTCCTCCATCTTGGGCCAGTAGAAGTGGGACCGCACTTTGGTCAGTGTACGTTCAACACCTGCATGGGCCAATGCTTCATGATATCGCCTCCACACCTCCTCTTGTTGGACAGCTGGACAAACAATCTGCAATTGACACTCATAGGTATTTGGATGAATCATCTTTTTGTACAACACTCCATCATGGATTACAAGTCGTGATACATGGCGAAGCAACTGCTGTGCAATCAGGGGTAATGCTCTTCTCTCAAGGGTAGTTGGTACACTGGCAGACCTTACATACCGCATGACCACCTGAAGATCCTCATCCCCTTGTTGTGCCTTTCGCCACTCAATCCCCAAAGCACCAAGAGCGGTGGCACCTCCATTGGCATCAATCTGCTGGACCTCTGCAAACTGGTTCTGCTCTGTTGGGGGCACAGGTAATCGGGACAAACTGTCGGCATTGTCATTTCCCTCCCCGCCCGATATTTCACTATAAAGTCATAACTGGCTAGTTGGGCCACCCAGCATTGTTCCACAGCCCCGAGCTTAGCGGTTTGCAAGTGGGCCACAGGGTTGTTATCCGTAACCACTGTAAACTTTGATCCAGTTAGGTAATCTCTACATTTTTTCTGTTACAGCCCACTTCAATGCTAATAACTCTAATTTAAAGGAACTATAATTTGCATCATTTCTCTCTGCAGGGTGAAGGCTTCGACTAGCATAAGCGATCACATGCTCCCGTCCGTCATACACTTGTGACAGGACAGCACCTAAACCTTGGTGGCTGGCATCTGTATACAGGACAAATGGTAAAGCGAAATCTGCATAGGCTAATACAGGGGCTTTTGTTAGGCAGGACTTCAAGGTCTCAAATGCAGCCTGGCATGTAGCAGTCCACTCAATCTGACGTGTACCAGACTTTTTATCTACAGGAATGCCAACCAAGAGAGCATTTACAGGTTGAGCGATTTTAGAAAAATTAGCAATAAAACGCCCAGAAAGGCCCATACCTCCCGGACTGTTGTAGGGGTAGGCCAATCTTGAACTGCTGCTGTCTTTTCAGGGTCAGGATGTACGCCAGCCTTGTCCACCACATGGCCAAGAAACTTCACCTGCTGTTGGAAGAACCGGCACTTGTCAGGTCTTAATTTTAACCCATAATGGGACAGCCGCTGAAATATCTGTTCAAGGTGGCTAAGATGGGTAGAAAAGTCAAATGAGTACACAATAATATCATCCAGGTACACCAGAGAAAAGTCTATTAAATAGCCACTTAGGCAACGCTGCATTAACCGCTGAAATGTGGCAGGTCCATTGCACAGACCGAAAGGCATACGTTGAAATTCGTATAGCCCCAAAGGGGTGGCGAAGGCAGTCTTGGGACGATCCTCTGGGTCTACACCCACCTGCCAGTACCCACTTGCCAGATCCAGAGTGCTGAACCACTAAGCCCTCTTCAAAGTGGTCAGAGTCTCCTCAATTCTGGGAAGAGGAAAAGCATCTTTGTGGGTGACGGCGTTCAATTTCCTATAGTCCACACAGAATCGCCAACTCCCATCCTTTTTCTTCACCATCACCACTGGGGCTGCCCATGGACTAGCACTCTCCGAAATGACTCCCTTATTCAACATGTCAGCCAACAAGGCCTTCATTTCTTGATACATCATAGGAGGCAATGGTCGAAACCTTTCCCGAATGGGAGGCACATTTCCAGTGTGAATTCTATGCTGTACCACCTCTGTGTACCCCACATCCACCTCACCCTCAGAAAAGACTTTAGACCATTTTCTCAAAAGCGCATCAAGGTCTTGGCACTGCTGTGGGGTCAAATCAGATCTTTGAGAAAATTGACATATACCAGGGGAAAATGCATCTTCTGCAATGGGGCTAGCTTCAGTAAGACTCACCTCCACAATGCCTTCAGTGTCCAACGTTAATCCAAGGTCCCTGCATCCATAAATATCAGGGCTATTGACTTCATATAGCCGTCCAAGCTTCTGATATTTTCCTACGAAAACACTGTATGGATGTATATTACAGAGTCTCACAGGCATTTTACCATCTCTTACCATGGCAATTGTTCGTGCAGCAGCCACAGGTTGTTCACAAGTCCACAGTAATCACGCTGTCGCAGACCCATTCGAGCATGTCCCCAGACTATGACTTCACTCCTTGGTGGAACACGTACACCTCGTCTGTTAGCCAGCCACACATTTCCCAGTGAGCCATCTTCATGAATGCGTGCCGCAACACGTTGACAAACTGCCGTAACTTGCTGCCATGCTTGTCGTTCTCTGGTACTCTGAAACAACGATGAAGAATGCCGCTCTTTCTGGAAGAGAGCACTCCAACATTGTGAAATCACGTTCATACCAATTATTAAAGGATTCGTAGAAAATTCATCTTTTACAATGACAACACCCCGCTCTGGAACTTGGACTCCAGCAACATTAAAATCAAACACAGCATATCCAATATAGGGGATTTCGAGGCCATTTGCAGCTCTTAAAGTCAAAACAGGGGCTTGGCCCATCTTATACTGAGGGAACTTCTCCTCAAACATACTCCGTTGCATCAGAGTGACTTGAGAGCCAGTGTCCAAAAGTCCTGTACACTCAATGTCCTGAATCATGACACTCACCATTGGACAGCCACCAATGAAAGAAGAAATGGTCCTTGAATTTTCTGATGGTCTTACTGGCCCCACCGCCTGGACCTCTGCAGCAGGGCAAATTAGTTTAAATCTCCATTAGGCAGCACACTTTCCTTACAATACCTGGCTATATGACTGTTGATAGCGCCGGCAGATCGGCCTCCCCTCTGCATCCCACATATTCGAGGAAGACTGCCCCCTTCGTCGCCTAGAAGAAACATTTTGTGGCTAGAAATGTACATAATTAGGTTGTGCATGATTTAATTGCGCCACTGGACTAGGCGACTTCAGCTCCTTCATCACTTCCTGTGTCAATTCTCGCATCTGTCCTTTAACTTCCTCCAGAATTTTTCACTTTAATTCAGCTTTCCAGTCAGTCCCCTGTGAGCGAGAATCAATCCTACCAGGCCCACTAACAGCAGCACAAGCCAGTTCATACCTTGGTTGACTGTATTCTGCTTCCAACAATAAAGCCTCTTGATGCAGATCTGCGAATGTTCCTTCTGGGTTTCGGCGTGCATACGTTCTTAGGGCTCTCAGAAAAGGTCCATCCTCCAACCCCAACAACAACTGCTCCTTCAGTTGATCTTCAACAAGGGTCCCTTCTGGACTACGTCGCCGCAACATGCAATAAAGCTCTCGTAATCGCAACACAAATGTCTTAAAAGATTCATCTTGCCTCTGTCTGCAACTGAAAAAATGTGACCTAAGGACAGGAAGAGGTATTTCTCCAGCATACAAGGTGTCTAAATGCTCAAAAATCTCATTGGCCTTATCCCTATCTCCATCAGCCAAAACACTTATTTCCCGCTTTGCATCACCACCCAGGGCACCCATTACAATTTTAACTTTCTTTGCTTCAGGTACTTCTTGGGCTTCTAAAAGCCCTTGCATTTGTTCTTTCCAGTCTCCATACTTCAAATCACAATCAGTACCCGTAAACTTTGGCACCCAAGGGGCACCAGGAAACACTGGCATCATCATTTTTTAAACTTTTTTTAAAATATTCTATCAAGTGCTGTTCCACCGTTCCCGTATCCGACCCTGCCGCACTACACATACAGCTGAGTTAATTGCTATGGTTGGCTTTATTATGGATGGAGGAGTATGGATAGAAAGGTGTAGTGATATGGTCTGATTCAAGTTCAGCTTTACTAAGTATAAATAATCTGCACTCCGAATCCAGGCAAGATATTGTTTATGATATAGTCCATTTAGTGAACAGATTGATAAAGTCAGGAGCAGTGGCGGCTCCTGCAAAATCTCTCAGGGGGGGCAAATGTTTGGATGATTGATAAGGATAAGGTCCACCCATGCAATGGATAAATTAACAGCTTAAGCATGTAAAGGCAACTTCACTACTTTAATATTAATGAAAAATAAAGTGACTTACAATAAATCTCCTTTTTTGTTTCTATGAGTGTTAACAATTCGGCAGCAAGTCAAAATCAATTCAAACAAAGCCCAGCCAGGATGCAAATTTCGAAAAACCTTTACTCCAATTTCAATTTAATAAAAAAAAACAACTGAAATCACATAACTCACTATTTACGCTACTTTTAGCTACGCACTTTTCAAACCTTAAACACATCAAAATTCAAGCACTTTCAAGGATCAAGCACCTGTACGAACCCTGCAAATTACTCACTATTTACACTACTCACTATTATTACACTGTTTACATCACATTACTCGCTTAATACACTGTTTACTTATACTGAAATTTTGCCCTTCTCTCTTTCAAAGTAGCAAAGTGATCAATTACTCTCTCATTGAAAGCAGGCATGTTCCTGACTAGTTCCCTCTCCATGGAAAGCATAGCCAGTGCATTCAGACGTTCCTGTCCCATTACATTTCTCAGGAATGTCTTGATTCTCTTTAAGGTTGAGAAACACCTCTCAGCTTCAGCAGTTGTCATTGGAGTGGTTATGAGGATGTTCAACAGAGCAACAGTCTCTGAAAAAGTATCCTGGAGGTTGTACTTCAGCAAAACCTGGTACAGCGCCAGTGCACCACAACAGCCCTTGAATTCTGGACTCTCATAAATGAGAGACAGTTCAGTCTTCAGCTTCGCCTTATTTAACATAGGGTATGCCCTGGCAGTGATGTTCAGAGCCTCAACAGGGAATGTATGGCCATGCTGTTGAAACATCTCTCCTTGAAGCAGCGTGGCACTTACAAGGTGGTCGGTAAAGGAGAACCTTTCTTTGGTGTGGACCAAGATTGTGTCGCAGACCTGACAAAATAAATACATTTATTTTAGTTATAAAATAAATTACTTCTTATAATATAAATATGGAGATACAAGGTTTCCATCCCGACAGCAACAATGTATCAGGCAGAATCCATATTTTATATCTCCATATATTTTCAAACATTAATGCTATTGGTCACCCTTTACATCTGTCAATGTGTTTTACAAATATTTAACCAATGAAAACCATTAAAAGAGCTTGGAAATTATTTTGGGGAAAAAACAGGTTTTCTTTCGTTTCCTGAAAAGTAACAGTTTTGGACATACAAGGCTTCTGTCCGACAGCGATGATTTGTGTGTGTGTGTGTGTGTGTTATTACATTAATTAACATTTTACCACAATTCAAGCTCAAATGGAGTTTGACTAGGGTTTTTGACCAGTAAATGTATTTTCAATCCACTCAGATAGTTTATTTTATTAAAGATTCCACTAGGTGGCGACAAATAATATTGTTGACGTGTAGGATAAAGATTGTGTTGCTGTTCGAATGGAATGTACAAATTTCAAAGTACAATGCTAGGAGTAAAAAAGACTGCTACCATCCTTTCCTAAACTGATTGTAAAAACAAAGTGAGATTTTCCAACACTCGAGTATTTAAATGGTCAGCAATAAATACCTCTTTAGACAGCCTCTGCTTGTCTTCTTCTCCCAAGGCCCTCCTAGATCTTGTTCCTGTTGCTACTTGCTCCTGCTCCTGAAATGAGCTCTGGTCCCTGAACACAGATAGATCAACAGTGTTTTGAATAAAACTATTTTATGAATAGTGTCATTGACAATACTTATTCATGTCTTAGAAAAACAGAAGCAACACAAATAGTCTGTTTTATATATATTTTATGAGAATAGCTCAAAAGATATAAAAATTGCTGGCTAAACTTTGTTACAGACAAGGTAATTACAATTTCCAAAGATGCAGAGGATTAAATTAGTTCCCTACTTTTAAGTGTCTAAATCTTGTTACCATATAGCATACATTTTTAAATGACACGGTCCTATATTGAGAAGGTATGAACAATATTATATGATCTTACCTGATGGACTGCACTTTCATTGTGAAGTTCTGGAGGGCTTGTTTGATGAAGACTGCATCAATGTTCTTCTTCTGCAGCTGCTGGTACATCACGTCGACGTGAGGCATGATTTGATGAAACAGATGCAGAAAAAACTGAAAGTCTTCATCTTGCAGCATCCTCAAGAAGCCAGATGCCTCCCTCACCGTGTTGCTATCAAATGAGCTGTCCGTCGCAATAGATCTGAAACACTCTGTAAGGTCATCTAGGTTCTCGTATACAGTGTTCACGATTCTGCTATTGAAGTTCCATCTTGTGGATGAGGCTCTTGGCAGCCTTCGTGCAACAATCTCGTCGAGAATAGTAGTACGTTTTGGTGACCGGGTAAAAAAGCTGGTAATGCCACTCAGATCAGAAAAGAATACTCTAACTGCTGGAATTTGAGATGTAGCTTGCTGCATGATTAAATTCAGCTGGTGTGCATAGCAATGCACATAATGTGCATTTTCATAATGTTCACGCACCTTTTGCTGCACACCAGCCCGCTCTCCCCTCATCACACTTGCCCCGTCGTATGCTTGCGCGATGAGTTTAGGTTTGTCATCCTCAGTGAAAAGACTGTTCAGCCTCTCCAGAATCACACTGGCAATCGACTCCGCTGTTGTATTCAAGATAGGGATGAACTCATAGAAACGTTCTTGCACAGCATGGTCCCGGTCAATGTATCTGAACACAAGCACTAACTGGGTCTGTGTAGAAACGTCAGTGGTCTCATCTGCTTGAATTGCTACGAATCTAGCTGACTTCACCTCTTCCATTATATGCTCCCTGATGACTGATAGCATGCAATCCAACAGCTCATTTTGTACCGTCTTTGATGTACCTTTAAAGACTGTGGCAGTTTTCAAGTGCTCCTCAAACACCTCGTCTAGCGATGCTACCAAGTTGACCAGTCCACGGAAAATGCCAGCGTGGCTTGAGCCTTCGCTCTCATCTTTGCCCCTCAATGCTAATTCGAACAGGCCACAAAACTTCACGCAGTCGATAAGACGACCTAGAATGTGGCGGTTCTTACTAACCTCGTCATTGTGACGACGTACAGCTATCCGGTAACTGTCGTCCAACTGTGTGGCAATATTGACCGTCCCGAAAGCCGCCAATTTTAGGCAACTGTCCATATGCATCTTCGCCGTTTCATGCTTTTTCACCTTCTCCGAGAGATGATGCATATCGGTGACACCTGTAGTTGTCCATGCGATGTCCGTCCCGTTCTCGGGATGGAAGAGAATGCAGGGGTAGCAGAATAAAGCATTAGCTACTTCGCAACCTGCTAGCCATTTTGTCCGCTCGTACCAGTTCCTCGAGAATCCTCTATTATATGATTTCCCGCCCTTTGTAGATACTTGTTTTATTTTTAAATTTGGTCTTGGTGGTCCTAACTCTTTAATTGACAATTTATCCTGATTACTACGACGGCTAAATGGTATTTCTTTTAATGAAACGATAGAATGAATGTTAACTGCGTTCGCCATGACGTTGCTCAAGTTCAACTGGCCTCAACTCGCGAAACGCCGCGAGATGTCCCAACAGTCTCTCTTGCTCTCGCTCTCGTTCTCTTTTTTATTTTTTTAATCACATTTGATAAAGATATTAAAGTAGTGTTTAATTTTTTCTTGTTGTTCAAATTCAAAATTGTTTTCAAATATTATTTGTCACTTAATCTTAAAGATTTTTAATAGGGTAAGTTTGTTCCCACCAATCGCTGCACAAGTTAAGGATACGTATGATGACGTAAGCACGTTAGGGCGAGCCCTCCCGGAACCCATAGAGAATGCATTGCAGTGCCTGCAGTTCGAAAAAAAACATCTTTGAATGTAAGTCTATGGGAACACTCTGGGCGATTCTCAGCCAGACTGAAATCGCCCAAAAAGAGGCGGTACTCCACAGAACGTGACTTGGCGCTGATTGGACTATATCCAGAGGCAGAACATACAGTCACGGCTAGCGTAACTCTGTGGTTGAATGAGATTATGAATGTGATTGAAAAAGTCCCTTCCCTTTCACACTTTGGTGGTGCGTCGCCCAATCGCCCTAATGAAGAAACCGCCCCTGGTCAGGAGTCAACATCGTGTTGGGATGGGTCCCAGTAAGAGTAATGGGGAATGAAGTTGCAGATAAATATGCTAAACAGTAGGGGTGGAGCCGAACCCGAATACGGTATTCGGAAAGGCACAAATAATGTGTTTTTTACGAATACTTATTTCAAACAAATAGGCTACTTAAAAAAATATTTGTATTCGGGAACAAGAAAAACTTTATATCAAAAAGCTGTGTTTCCTCCGGCTGTAAATCCACTTGTTGATAAGAAGGAAATGACACGGAAATATTTTGGATTAGGCTAATGTCACGTTGCCATAAGGGGTCGTTCACATAGCGCGTTTTTTGCAGATTTCAAATGTAGGCGCGCGGCAAGCGCGCTTATAATAATAGAAGCGAACGCGCTCGTTTTTCCAGGCGCGCCTATTGTTGGTTGCATAGCAACGACAGACGCGGTGCGAACTGCGCTCTTCATGATGACGAGGAAGTATCAGCAAAGAATTAGGCCTAATTGATTTCTAGCCCTTGCATTAGCTTTAGATATTTATGGAGATGAGAAATGAAATAAAAAGCCGTCATCATGTCATTAATATCAGTCCATCAGAAAAGCTGTTCTAGGCTTATTCTTGGCTGGATAACTCTTAGCAGGTTTAAAAAGCCCTTTTAAAATTAAATATGAATGCAGTTTTGGATTAAATAAAAGTACAGCCAAGTCAAATAAAACACGTTTTATCTCCTGTATTTGGTAACACTACAATACGATACCATTCATTAACATTACTTAATGCGCATCTAACATCAACACATTGAGGGAACAATATATTTTTACAACATTAATTAATGTTTGTGAATGTTATTTAATAAAAACACTTGATTGGTCATGTTTGTTCACTTCAGTCATTGTGCAGTAAATAATGTTAACATAAATAATGTTAACTTTTGATTTTTAAAAATGTATTTTTAAATGAACCCCAAGGAGAATAATTGTGACAGTATATAACTATTGTTTATTGTTAGGTCATTTTATCTAATGTTATCTAACAAATTGAATCTTATTGTAAAGTGTTTTTAATACTACAGTTTCCATCTTTGTAACCGTGATATACACTTTAATATATGTAAATTTAATCTAAATTAAGCTTTGATACCGAAATTGGTACCGAGAACCGTGGATTTTCACTGGTATTGGTACCGAATACTGAAATTTTGGTACCGTGACAACACTAGTAGCTCTGTTAGCTCGGTAATTTAGACAATAGGTTGTTGACAGTAACGTTAACGTTGGTAATGGCTGTTATGTTATTTTCTTTTCAATGACTTTCCTTGTTACATGTTCATTGCTGGATTTAAGGAAAAACATCAACCAATATTGCATATCCATTATTATAATGGATATAATTAAAGAATACTTACACTATAACGTAAAGTACACTATAACGTATTAGAAGTGTAACGCAAAAAAAATGGATTTTTAGACCTATTTTGAATTTTACTCGAATACAAATACAAATACAAATACTTTTCCCCCCTCAACAAATACAAATACAGATACAAATACCGGCTGCTTTGCACACCCCTACTAAACAGGCAACAAATCAAGACAGCATTAATATTCAAGTACAATATAGCAAAGCAGAAATTAAAAGCATGATTAAAGCCAAAAATATGGACATATTTATGGGACAATGAAAGCACAGGCAGACATCTTTATAAAATTCAAAAGAATGCTGGATGGAGCAGGAATACCAGCAGAAGCAAGCAGGAGGAGGATACTGTCTCAAGAATGAGTAGGCTACATACAGGATTGAACAGCACATTAGTTCCAAAAACATGCTGATGATGGTAACTGTGAGTGTGCAATCAAGAAACCATAGAACATGTTATAGAACATTGTCCTAAATACAATCAGGAACGACAAACAGTTAGATGTATTTTTTATTCCTTGAAAACAACAGGATTATTCCATTGAATTTAGCGATGTAGAATTCAGACCCACACTCCTATTCAGAAGGTGGCGGTAATGCACCTTAAAGCTGTTTGCCAAACACCAAGAAGAAGAAGAAGAAGAAAAAATCGCTTGGGGTCTTAACAGATTTCGAGGGAGGAAGGCTGAGCTGTTCATGTTAAATCTAGAATGGAGTTGGTGTTTGAAGTCTAGTTAGCGAATAGCGTGTTCAAGGGACTTTTATCAGATGCTATAGTTTAGAGACAGTGCATCCACCGTTTACACCACTTGGTTCATTCCTACGTAACTTACCACGATTATAAGAGAATAGGGCATTTGATTACAGTAAGTTCTGTAAACATGTCCTTAAAACTGACCACTCAATCATACTGTAAGATGCTGCTGCACGCTGCTAAATATCCTCACTGCCCCGTGAACGGGCTGCTGGTGGCCGAGAAACACAAAAAGAAGGACAGCCTGAGAGACTCAGTATTGTGTGTGGATTGTGTGCCTCTGTTCCACGGGGCTTTGGCGTTAGCCCCCATGCTAGAGGTGGCACTCACATTGGTAAGATGATTTTTTATTCATATCAGCTTAATTCTGCAGGTAAATTCATGGTTGCTTGCTACACACACACGCACAATGGAAATAACGATGAATTTGTAATATTGAGTTTTCCAGGCCACATATCACGTAGCCTATAAAGTCGTAGAGTCAATTTAATTTTGTAGAGATTTTCAGGGTAAAGTTACACCCTGTGAAAAATACACAGACTATGTTGATGTTCATGTTTCTTAATATGTTACATTACGTAGAGCTGGGAGGTAATATACATAGCATTACGTGAGTAAACTGCATGCAAATAAAGTTAAAGCCTACTTATATATATTCCGACTCATATCCAAGTTAATATACTAGAGAGCTGTGCGAAAATGTACGTTACATTTTGCTACAAAAATGCATAGGCCTACTATATAGATCTATATTTGTTCCATATTCAAAACATTTACAAATTCAAGTAACTTTGTTAGTTAATTTTGCAGGAACAAATTCAATAAACAAAGGTTACTCTAGAATGTCAGAATTTCAAAATGTATAGGATATAAAAAACATGGAGAAACAATACTCCTTGTGAACTGAAGAAATATCCAGATGCAGCATACTTTGCTTTAACCTGGACTCTGGCTTTTTCGTGACACGGTCCCTTATGAAAGAACATTTTAATTCCCTCAGTATATGTCACTCTTGATGGGCATGTCTGTCAGATGATTTAGTCTTTCTTGTTGACTACAGGAGACTCATATGAAAATTAACCATGGATTTACTATAGTAAAACTGTAGAACCGTGGTTTTAAAAATGGAAAGAATATAAACAGCATGTGTAAGAACATGTCACGCTTAATAAACTAACAATGAAGTACAATTCACAAAGAAAAAATGTTGATAAAGTACTGCTGTGCAGTGATAAAAATGATTTTAATTTGCCAATTCACAAAAAAAGAGCAACTTTTTCCACTGTAAAAATGTTTTATCTCTACAGAAATGAATAGGTCTTTTTTTCAAGAACTGTAAATAAATGGCCAACACCAGCAGATGTTTGCATTATATACTTTACGTCCTACATAGCGGGTCCCATTAACAAAATGTATTACAAAAAATAGCCTAAAGGGTAAAAAAAAAAGTTTTATCATTAACAGTTTTACACATACTACAAAATATATTCAAAAGAAATTACTAGGCTATAGTCAGTTAGTTGTCTTTTGAGGAGAGAGCAGTTTTTATTTTCCTTGTCAGTATGATTAAAATATAATTATGATAAGCATTAAAATAGCAGCCTAATGGATATGGTGAAATAATGAGGAGAATTTCAGTCTGCTGCTTCAGTCTTTTTGGGTAAAACTGCGGCGTATTTTGGCCATGATCAATGCATTGTCACTTTAATTCAGCGTAAGCGGCGCAGCAAAAATAGACTGGGCGCCGAAACTATCGCGGCACTGCTGCTCCTGCTATGCTCCTGCTTCGCGCTGCCGCGCCACCACTGCGTGCGGTGTGAATGCTCTAATCTGTTAACATGGGCGCCGAAAAAAATGCGCTCTGCTAACGCGTGCAGTGTGAAACCGGCGTTAAAGGAGAACGCCGGTCAATTTTAACATTGAGCTCATTTTTTTGTTCATTTGGAGTGCTGTCAATACAGAGAACAACGACAAAAATCGGTGTTGCCTACACCGAGTTATTCTATTTTAAAAATTTGCACCCTGTTGACTTCAATGGGGCAAGTACTAAACCTGCTTTTAGCCTCTTAACATCCTTGATGTGTCATTACAAGTGCACAGAAAATGTGAGTGATTCCTTCTGAGTGAACACGAGTGAATCTGACTGCAGTAGATGTGAAAGATATGTATAAAAATGATGTTATTTAAGCCAGCGCAAATACCTGTGTTTACATCCTGTTTTCAGTTGAAGTCCAAAGTAATCGATTGTCGAGTTCACGCGCGTGATCATAGGTAACTAAACCTATGCGCGTGAACTCGGCAATCGACTACTTCGGACTTCAACCGAAACAGGATGTAAACACAGGTATTTGCGCTGGCTTAAATAACATCATTTTTATACATATCTTTCACATCTACTGCAGTCAGATTCACTCGTGTTCACTCAGAAGGAATCACTCACATTTTCTGTGCACTTGTAATGACACATCACGGATGTTAAGAGGCTAAAAGCAGGTTTAGTACTTGCCCCATTGAAGTCAACAGGGTGCAAATTTTAAAAATAGAATGACTCTGTGTAGGCAACACCGATTTTTGTCGTTGTTCTCTGTATTGACAGCACTCCAAATGTACAAAAAAATGAGCTCAATGTTAAAATTGACCGGAGTTCTCCTTTAAACTCATCACGGCGCTCCGCACAGAAACCGCTCTCAACGCGATCTCATGCGTAATACAGCGCAGTGATTGGGTTATAGTTAATTCTCATGAATAATGCAGAGCAGCTCCCCGAAACTGCTGACGTAGAATCGTGTCTGCAGCCAGTTACACACTCCGAAAGCACGCTTATACTTCACATTCCATGACGTTGCTTCGATTTTGCTTTTCAACCCGGAAGAACGAAATTGCTCAGAAAAACGCAAAAATAAGGGACTGTTCGTTTTTTATTTAAGGGGCCACCGGAGGAGTTTTGAGATCTGCTGTCAAAAAAGACATGACCCTCCCTTCGCCAGCAATAAATCTTTCTATGACCCTCCAAAATGATTGGGAAAAAAGGCATGACCCTCCCCGATAATTTATTGATTAGCCTACTTCTGTACTGGTTTGCGCTTGGCAAAGATGTTCAGATAGCCATTGTTTTTTGTTTTTTTTAAACCATAAACTCTTGCTTTCTCATCGAATTCGGTTCGTATCACGATTTTTGATTTTAGATTTGAAAAAAATCATGTTTTCGGTGCTGATGCGGTGTGACTCAACATGGCGCTGCCAACAAAGCATCTAAAACTGTCACCAAGAACCGGCAAAAGTAATGATTATTAATATGTCAAATATAGCAAGGAGACATTTTAATTGTTTAATAATAAACAAGTGTTTTCTGTGTCGACTGCAAAGATGAAGTTGACGATGCGTCGCGATCTTCTCAGAACGCGCCAGAGAGAAATGCACATTTCATAAAGCAGTCTGTTTTCCTTCGTTTTGAATTGTTCTGTTTAAAAGTAGACATTTCAAGCTTTCTATATATTTCTCAGATCTCTGAGGCAAGTAGCATACCTTACACTGAGTTTCGGTTCATTTATGAGACAAGAGTCCAGTTCACTCGCCCGCGCCTCCGTGTCATGATTATCTATTTTCTACTAGGCCTATATTTACTTCTTATTTATTAAATCCAGAAGAAAAATTGATTAAAATTAAGATACAATTAATAAAAAAAAACGAAATTCACTTTAAAGAAAGGCTTTGTGCTTTCTGTTTGAGGTCTCTGTGAAATTTTTAAAGTCGCTTTTAGAGCAGTCATGTCCGTAATAATGGAGAACTGTCACGCCCGTAACATTTTTTTTTTTTTTTCACATAAATGCGAACACGAAAAATAAAATAAAAATAATATTTTATGTTCTGTGGAGGCCGACCCTTCTTCATCCGGTGGGTAGGCTATATTACTTTTGGTTTGCACAGTGTAATTTATAGAATTACTAAAAAATATTTTGCCACCTAAAAGTTAAAGATATTTTGTGTCACGTCACATGTGTATTTCCCTCATATTAAATATAAAACGCATGTGTAGACTGATATTTTTCTAATGTCTTGACTTGACTCCTTTCAGACGTTTCAAAATAAACTGGATTTTTGTTGGGTCAGACCCATCTGATATCGAAGGGGGGCTGATAACGCGAGATCAACATGGAGCTAAATGGAAAAAAATAGCACCAAACAAGCCACTTTGAAATGTTGCTGTTTTCATGGATATAAAAGTTGGGTGACCCTCCCCCTAGACTAAAAAAAGTTGGATGACCTTCCCCTAAACAAAGAATAAAAAGACATGACCCTCCCCTATTTTCCTCCGGTGGCCCCTTCCATAAATACCGAACGGTCCCTAACCAGTTTCCACTTTTTGGTATACTTTTTTGGTAAAAGCGCTTTTAGTGTTTTCTGTGATGAGCAGCCTGTACATATGTTCACATCTCAAAAAATGTTTGTTTAAAATATTCTAGCTGAAAATCCCCATCTTTTCCCAAGTTCATATTTAATTTGATAATAGCAAAATAATATCCTAATTATTATTTGATTTAAATCTGTTTAAAAATAGGAATATAGACTCATTATTGTTAAAATGACTTTCTGTCCTGTGGTTTATCTCAAAATGAAGTATGTTTTTTTTTTAAATGTGAAAAAAAATTAATGCAGCCTTAAAAAATATCAACCCATGACAACAAAATTCTGTAATCCATCATGTTATCACATTCATGATCAGACATACCACTGTATAGTGCACATATATATTTCATTTTAAGAAGACACGATTGAATCTGTACTGGTTCATGCTTGGAGCATTAGATTAGGAGAAATATATCCATCAAATCTTGACACACGCTCGCTCCGGTTCGGATATGAAGTGTAATCCACGCTGTGAGAGTTGTTAAACTCATCGCGGTGTTCGGCAACATTCTTTTGTAATGTTGGTAGCCCTAGGCTAAACTTTTTGTGCGTGCATGTACTGAAACGTAAATTTAGCTGCAGCCAAGTGACGTTGTGTGACCCACTTTTCCTTACTCTACGACCCACAGATTTAAAACCCCTGGGCCTCGTTGCATGAAACCACTTAAAGGGATAGTTCTGTTATCATTTACTCACCCTCAAGTTGTTCCAAACCTGTATGAATTTCTTCATAATTTTCATAATTCTGTAATTTTTGGAATTGCTCTTGAATGCGTGCTGGCTTTTTAATTCGCTATTACACTTACTGCCTATAGGCCTATATAGTTGTCGAAAGTACAGACTTCAGTACTAAGTCGGTAATGAATTTTAAAAATGACGATAGCAGCATTTCCCTCTAGCATTTTAAGTGCTGTTGAACAGATTCGTAATCACCTCTGATTGGCCATTGTTTTGATGTGCTCAACATATATGTCTGTGATTGGCTACAATACAGTGACATATTTGACGCTCTTCACCGAGCGCTTGCATAGATACACACAGAGCGTTTAAAAGCAGGCGTCTATTAGCGGATCCCTAATATATCCGCTGATAGATGCCGATTTCAAACGCTCCCGTGTGTATCTAAGCACTTAATGAAGAGCGTCAAAGACAACATGTTTTTGAAGCGTTGATCATTGTAGCCAATCACAGACATATATGTTGAGCGCATCAACACAGTGGCCAATCAGAAACATATATGTTAAGCGTGTGGACACAATGGCTAATCAGAGGTGTTCAACAGCACTCAAAATGATAGAGGGAAATGTCTGTATCACATTTTTTTAATTTCAGTACCGATGTCGGTACTTTTCGACAAACCTAGGCCTATAATTTGCAGACATCAGGGAGCCACTATCTAAATGTGGGGTATTGAAATCTCTTTTCAGTTTTTTCAAATTTGTAGACCGTTGTAGTCAGATTTCATTGGTGATTTTCAATATGAAAAAAAAAAATATATATTTTAATCATAAGCTTGGTGAACAGCTTTGGAGAATTTGATGTTCCCCCATTCAAAGAGATAGGAGCTGCACTTGCATGACTGAAGTAGCTGCCTCATTTCAAAGATGGCCGCCAAGTGAATTGACTTTCCTTAAAGGGATTTTGATGTGACTCAAAATCTCTGATTCCCCTCCGTGGCCATGAAAGTGAACATTTACAGTGATAACAATAAAATTCAGTTACATTTAAACATTTCCTACAAATAAAATGGATCGACTTCTTTCATATTTCATATATAACATATTTTTGTTTGGATATTTCTACCGTGTGACAGCTGAAACAGCAGTGAATGTATAAGTTTGTTCTTTGTGTGCATATGGTATTAATTTTCATTTCTTCAGGACTTAATAAGCCTTAAATTTGATTTTAAAAAATTGCAGCAACCCTGGTTGATGTTCTGTTAAGCCAGTCTGTCTGGTTCCTGACCTGGACCCCGGTTAGTCATGAAAAAAAAATGGTTACTTATTTTTCAAGTTTTGGGAGGAGGGAGGACCCAGTAGATTAAGATAGCGGTGACGTGTCTTAGTGATTAAAGAAAGTTCAGTGTCTTGAGCTCATGACCAAGGACACAATGGTTGGTGATAGTCCTCCTGGCTCAATGTTTGTGGGATTCAAACTGGCAACCTTCAGGTCACTACAGCCCTGACCTTTAAGCCTGGTTTATACTCGCCTGCGTCTGCAGACTCTGCACAAGTTCAAAGGTGCACATGGCAAAAATGACCTCATCGCAGTGTTGGTGGTCATGCACATTGAGTGCGTGAGACCCCATTTTGCGTGGCGTTGTGCATGGCATTTTCTGTAACTTTGTGCTGCTCTGCTTCCGAAGATGCACGAGTTCGAGGCGACTCTTGCCAAGTAGGCAATAGGCATGTCTGTCCTAGCATCTTACCAGCACCCAGTTCTAAATTAATTGCTCACTTTTACAAAATGAGCCTACCATAGATGAAATAAGCCCTTCTGATGAAAATAAAGGTCCATGTTTAATAAAAATGTTATCTCTGTTGTTTCCTGATGGTTTAAAGGACAATTACTCAGTCACCCTTTCGTTTAAAAGAATTGTACAATGGCGAGCCTGTCCTCGTCTGTTTGGGGAGGTGCACGTGCAGTCAGTGGAGGCTCGCGATGCGGAGCCAGGTGAAAGTATAAACAAGGCTTTAAAAAGTGTACCACATCACTTCAAGAAGCGTCACCACTGTATGTTGTGTTGGTGTGCTGAGGCTCCCACATCTTTGTCGGTCAACATAAACCAATGATCTTTTTAGCAGGGCAAGATGACTGTCCCTGTAATCAGTATAATTCAGATTAACTTAATACTTAAAAGTAGGGTTGGGCGGTATTACGGTAATATCGTATACCGCGGGATCTTAAAATAGCAACAGTATCAGTTTCAATACCGTCATTATTACCGGCACTTCTATATAATATATAAATATAATTTATTTAATGCCTATAAATGCTTATGTGTGGCTGTCGTCAAGTGACAGTGTGGAGGAGAAAGAGAGAGAGAAAGAAGGGAGAGAGGTAAATACTGACGAGGCAATTTGTAAATTGTGCAATAAAAAGGTGACCGCGAGAGATGGAAACACCTCTAACCTAATGTTGCATCTCCGAAACAACCACCCACTCACTGCTGCGAGGATGCATTTTGCCCCGAGTTCATTAAATAAGCGCATTAGTTCATATTTGTTAAAATATTATAATGTTATTTTTTTCATCTATGTTGATAATGAAAAGTGAACAGCACGAGTAAGATGGGAGCATTGGGAGTCAGACATTTTGACTACTTAAGTTTCATTTTGTAAAAGGCCTTTCTTTAAAGTGAATTTCGTTTTGTATAAATTGTATCTTAATTTTAATAAATTTTTCATCAACCAATTGCTTGGATTTAATAAATAAGAATAAAATATAGCAGACAATAATCATGACATGGTCGTGCGCTGGTGCGCCGCGGTCACTTGCATTGAAATCTCATCATAAATTAACCGAAACTCAGTGTATGCCTCACAGACATGACAGATAAATCGGGCTCGGGCTCATAATTACATTTAATGCTTGCTGTCAGCCGGGCTCGGACACAACGTGCACAGGTTGGGCTTGATTTATTTATTTTTTTGCCCGATCTGGTATTCAGTTTCTGAACGGTGTTGGCACAAGCCAACAGTTTGGTGACGCTGTCTGAGCCTTATGTCATAATTATTAATTAGTCACGGTAATACCGTATACCCCGGTAAAATAGCGAGGGGGTTTGACGGTATCAAAATTTGGATACCGCCCAAGCCTACTTAAAAGATCTAATGTCTTTCTTTCCTCAGATTGATACATGGTGCAAAGAGAACAAGTATGTCATTGCTGGCTATTATCAAGCAAATGAGCGTATAAAGGAAGCCAGGTAAAATGTGTGTTTCTTCATGTGCTTTGCATGATTTACATGTTGTCTGTATGTGTCTTTACATCTGTTTCATCTTTACATTTGTTTCATCGTTTACATCTTTGATCTTTACAACTGTTTCAGACCAAACCAGGTCGCTGAGAAGGTCGCTGCCAGAATCTCAGAAAACTTCAGTGAGGCTGCAATGATCATGGTAATTTTTACATATTACACATATTACAACCATGTCAGATAGCCAGACAGTAAAACTACATTGTTTTCCACCATTAGTTGGACAACAGCAGATTCACTATGGAGTGTTTTGTACCTGTTCTCTTCATCTATGATCACCATGACAGCAAGTGGAAGTGCAGAGAGCCAAGCACGTGAGTACAGTTTAGGCCATCCTTAAAAATATTTTGGTTTGCCGTAACAGCAAAAAAAAAAAAAAAAAAAAGGTCGGTAGGTCGGTCTATATATTTTTTTTCGAGATTCGATGTAAAAAAAAAAAAGTACAATTTTGGTCAAATTTGCATATCGGGACTTCACTGACAGTTTTGCAGAACTTCGTGCCAAGTTATTTATATATATATATATATATATATATATATATATATATATATATATATATATATATATATATATATATATATATATATATAATAACAATTAGAAAACCTATATAAACTGAACACCAAAGAATAATATTATAGCGGTAATATTATAGGCCTATTCATGTAACGGGTGCGCTGCCAATAACGCGCCTAAGCTGTCAGAACTGGGAAAAGTAATGATTATTAGTATGTCAAATATATCAAGGAGACATTTCAATTAATAAACAAGGTTTATTAATAAACAAGTGTTTTCTGTGTCAAAGATGAAGTTGACGATGCTGACGCGATCTTCGCAGTAGCCTAGTGAATGCGCCAGAGAGAAATGCACATTTCATTACATAAGCAGAGAGCAGTCTGTTTTCTTTCGTTTTGAATTGTTTTGTTAAAAGTGTACATTTCATACTTTTTTATATAGGCCTATATATATGTCTCAGGTCTGTGAGGCAAGTAGCTTATACGCTGAGTTTCGGTTCATTTAAGAGACCAGCTCCAGTTCACGCGCCGGCGACTCCGTGTCCTGATTATATTGCCATATTTAGCCTACCTCTTATTTATTAAATACAGAAAATTGGTTGATTAAACATTGATCAAAATTAAGATACAATTAATACAAAACGAAATTCACTTTAAAGACAGACTTTCTACAAAAACAAACTTAATGAAGTGGTTAAAATCATGTCTGCCCACTCCATTTGTCTTCCGATATTTTCGGGATCATCTTATCTTATTCATGCTATTCACTTTTCATATAATCAACATGAAATTAAAAAAATATATATTATTTTATTTAAACATGAATATGAAACTAAATCGTTTTTTAATGACTGCGGGCTACAACACAGGCCTATTAGACAGTAGCCTACAGAGAAATTTACTGTCGGAGCGTTGCCGGTGAGCATGTGGGGGGAGAGATACAATTTTCGATCAATCATCGAATTATATTTTGCTTGATATGCCCATTCTTAATATTTGGTGTTTTAAATGCCTGTTTGAGATCTCTGTGAAGTTTTAATAGTGCCGCTTTCAGAGCGGTCACGTCCGTAACATGTTTCTTCCTCATAAATGCGAACACGAAAAATAAAATAAAAATGAATAGGCTATTATGTTCTGTGGAGAGCCGATCCCTCTTCATCCGGTGGCTATATTAGCCTACTTTTGGTTTGCGCAGTGTAATTCATAGAATTAGCCTACTAAAACTTATTTTTCGTGGATCTGAGTGTCGCGATTTCGCTTTCATTTCGCATAGGCCTACAGCCTACACAGCCCTTATAATCATAGATGACGCCACAGGTTTTTATTTAAAAGAAAGAGCGTAGCCTACGTTTGTAGTCTATGTAGGCCTATTCACAATAAAATATAATTAGTATCATTTTATTGCATTTGTATTAGTTGTTTGAAGAGTAAAAAAAAATCGGTCGGTCTTAACGCAAGTTTACAATCGGCAAGTCGGTCGGACTAAAAGGGAAAAAAAATATATATTTGGGTCGGACCTAAATTGACTGGGTCGGTCGGGTTACGGCAAACAAGAATATTTTTATGGATGGCCTTATTTTGAAACTGATTGAAATCATATTTCACCCAAAAATGTGTATTCTGTCATCAATTACTCAGGCTAATTTTTCCCCCAAACTCAGTGACATTATTTGTTGTTGTTTTTGTTGAACACAAAAAGAGATATTTAGCAGAATATTCAAGCTGATTGTTTCTATACAGTGAAATTATGTAGAGACCCGGTTTTCAATCTGCCAAAAAAAAAAAAACATATACAGTACTAAATGAGTATACCCCCTCTGAAAGTTACCAAATTCAGCTATTTCTCGTTACGTGCTTTAAGGTGTTAACGGATGATTGTGAAACATTTAAGTGAGATACAACTGTTGCCATGTGTGCAAGTAGCAAAAACAACCAAGAAGCAGAAAAAATAATGTTAAGTACGTTTTAATTGAAAAGGTGCAATGAGTTTACAAAACAGATTATAAATATAAAAGGAAGACAAGTAAACCGAAATCCAAGAAAACAAGAGTGTCGCCAAATCAATGAAATAATCAAAACAGAATACCCATTACGATTTAACCCAAACCTCTAAAACTACCTATCAAAAGAAAAATCTGAAATCTTTAGTGTATATGACGCTATAAATAAACTACGCTGACTAAAACAGAAAAGATACAGTGGATGGCAATCACTCTAAAACTAACTAACAAAAACAATGCTATCTAACGTTGTTTTTGAAGATGGATTTATAAAGGCCAACAATCAGTAAAATACGAATTCAAGAAACAAAAACAAAACTCAAGTCAAATGTCAAGTCATGCTAAGTGGTTACTACCTACAACACACCGCGTTTGAATCAGATTATCTGTGTTACACAGGGATCAGTCACACGCACACACCTGCAATATACGAGTTTTGAGTAATCTAGCGCTAAAACAGTGCTTTTTCTCAGAACAGTGCAATAATACATCTGCAACAACAGTAAACAAACTGCATAAACAAACATTAACGTGTCGTGATCATGACTCAGTTGACATTTTAACTTAAAGGCACGGGTGTTGAATGAGATCTGGCACTGATCTCATCAATCCTTGTCAATGGGGCCTTTTAAACCTGCGTAACGTCACGGATTGGTGGAGCGTCAGTTCTGATGTGTGATGTCGTGGTGTCACGTATATGATGGACAGCCAATGATCACAACCTAAGAATAAAGTATAGAAAAGAATAGAAACAAAAGCACGAGAGGAAAAGGGAAAAATACAAAATAGAAAAACACACGTGGAACATAACACTCTACGTAGAATACATATTAGTGTAACTAGTTATTTCTTAGGGTTCCTAGTAATTTCTTGACAATTAAAAGTGTTATATAGCCCACTGAATCATTCTCAGAATTAATACTGACAACGGTGACACCACTTGGTAGAGAATTGACATTTTTTTGAGCAAAAGAGGACAGTGGTACAACAGGATTATCAAAGCAATGTTTAAGTGTCAAAATATGGCAAAAGTAATATAGAAACTTAAAATAATTGACTTGAGACAGTCTCTGAAACAAACAGGCCTTCACTTTAAAGTGCAGCAGGGTCTCCGCGGGTCCTTAAAAAGTCTTAAAACGTCTTAAATAAAATATACGTTTTTTAAGGTCTTAAAATGTATTAAATTTCACTAATTTTTGAAGAGTGGCATTAAATTTCATCTGGGCGGCATTAAATTTCATCTGGCGGGGTTTCTCCTTTTGTCGGGAGAAACTACCGGTATTTTCCATTTCACCAGCGCACGTCCCTGTCTAAAGACAGTAAAAAGTAGCGTGTGCCTATAGCACAGGCATCACACACCATTTAGGGGGCAGTACGTGTTTTCCGTAGGCCTGTCATAGAAACAGACGAAGAAGTTTAGTGGCAGATGCGAGCTAAGATAGGGAAGTGCAAATTTAATGATAACTGGCTCAATGATGAGAAATATAGCGGCTGGTTACAAAAAAACGACGGTATACGAAGTGTGGTGGGCTGCAAAGCCCTTGACGCGCATATGAAAGGGGAGAAGCACAAGCGCGACAGTCAGGCAACAACTGTCCCCATTCAGCTGTTTGCCTACATCGAGATTTTTTATCCAAAAAGTCAAGGATAGTCTATCTACATACGTGACTTTCACGTTTCCATGGTAATCAGTCACTCGTGCATCACGCCCAAATGCACGCAACCGCGTGGCCGCGCCGAATAATTTTCATAGAGGTCGCAATGAGTTCAAAACGGCAAAAAAACTCTTCACTCCTTATTCACAAAAAAGTCAAGCACTGCAAGTAAGTTGTCATCTATAATTAATGTGGTATTCGAATTGTGTTGCACAATGCGGATAACTCAGCCTATTTCTCTTGTTGAATAATTAACAAGTTTTGTTGTAAATTTAAAATATTCACTAACTGTTTTTATTCGTAATATCTTTTGAAGTAGTTTTAAAAGGTTTGCAATTGGAAAGTTTTAGTAAGACTCTGCTAGGCTATTAAGGAAATGTAATTTTGCCCAAAATAACAACTTTTATTTTAAGTAAATGTTATTTTTTAAATCAGCTTAATTCAGTGTGATTTTACCATATTATCATGCTTAACACTGATCATTTAAATAATTGTAATGCAATGATCAGATGCAGATATCTAAATCAGAGAATATAACGTTAGGTTTGGGCGGTTGGCCAGTGGTTTATTTATTTTTAACAGTGGATTCGAGTGACTCAAAGTGCACCAGATTAATGAATTTATCTTTAAAATGTACAAAATTTTCTTTTTATTAGCTTACTTTATTAACTAGTAAAATACATGATCAGGATTTTACCATAAGTATATGAAGTATAAGTATACTTTTTTTATAGCCTATAAAGTATACGGTATACTGAACATCTGCATTTCTTTTTTTCTGTTGTATTGCTTTAAAAATAAATAGCATTTTAAGCCAATTAAAGGTGCTGTATGTAGCTTTTCAACCAAAACAAATCATTTTTTATTGCCTGTGTGTGAAGGGGTTGTAATCTCACATTAAAATTATCCACTTTGCGGGTTTTGCTATTACCTCTGAAAGCAAGTATTCTTATTTTTATGTGAAGGTCCCGGGTCAGATTTACTGCCAGTGACGTCACCTGCATGCGCGCTCCAGAGCCTCTCGCCTCGTCTAGCCTACTGACTTTGCACTCAACAGCGACGACACTGCAACTTATGACATGGACTTATGACTTATGCAACGTATGACATGTCTGATAACACTAAGAAACGACCTGCGCCCAGCAAAACACAGACTCCAACACAAACTTCACATATTGATAAAAAACAAAAAAAAAAACCGTTTTTTCTGCTGAAGCTCGTAAGGCGCCAGACGTGAATCGGATGAACTTCGGGTAAAAAACACGGATCAACATCGGCAGGGCATTTGAATAATGGAGAAACCTTATCTACAAACCTAGAATGTACATTTCCTGAAGAAAATGTGAAGTAGTGCTTGCACTTGGCAAAATTCGGCACGGTTGATAGGATCCATACTTATCATGGTACGAGTATGGAGCATTAGTTCAACGTCAAGCTGATAAAAGTAGCCTATTATTTTAACGTTGGAGTGGGAGTTTACCTGAGTTTCCAGCATGTTGTGGGATGCTTTGTGTGTTACGTCCGGTTGCGTCTCAGTCTGGCCGGTTCCCACAGTGCTCGCTCATAAATTCGAGCACGCGTAAGAGCACGCGCTTGTAAACTTATTGGTTGCAATCTGAAATATCACAGCTAGAGGCCGCTAAAAACTACATACAGCACCTTTAAGGAAAAACCTGTCAACAAGCCTGAAAAAAGAATTGGTAGTTATTCTGTCCCCCTCACTTTTGAAATGATGGCTAGGCTACGGCCCTAAGGCTAACATTACAGCCGCGTTGGTGTCTTTGGGGCACCATTTTACATTCTCCCCAACTAATACACTGAAGGCTGAAATGCTGTGGGTTTTGCACACGGTTAGCCGACATCACTCCTATACATCCAACGAAGACATAAGCACTTCAGGGCAATGTTCCCTGAGGAATGTGCAAAAACATTTAGTTGTGGCAGGGACAAAACCTCTTCTCTTACTCGATTTGGACTTGTTCAGTACATAAAAAGGGGACTTCTGTCAAGTGTGAATCAAGGCAGCTTCGTTGTCATGTTTGACGAAAGCATGAATTGGACCACCAAAGGCTTATAAGACTATTTGCACTGTTGCTCAAATACAAATGTGCTTTGTTAACCTGAACACCCTAGAGTGTCATTTTTATATATATATTTTTTCCATGGTAATGGTCTTAATTTTTATTCTTGAAGGTCTTAAAAAGGTCTTAAAAGTCATTAAATTTGTTGATCAAAAATGTGCAGATACCCTGTGCAGTAAGAGATTTCTGAGAAACATTGTGCTGATATTTAAAAATCAACCGGAAATCAACAAACACCTCCTTCATTGTTCCGGCCTCCAAAATGCACAAACATGCAATACAAGAGTGAATTTCTCTTTACCGTAGCTGAAGCAAAGCAAAATAATGCTTCACAAAAAAATAAAATTCAAGATGACAAACAAACGACAAGGTAGAACAAAAGTACAAGAGAATATACAAGCAAGAGTACATCGTTAGTTGCCAGCAGCACACCAGCTCTAGACAAACGATGACGTGTGTATATGCCCCCTACTGCTGATTGGCTACAAGTGTGTGCTTGTCTAATCTGCTTGGTCTAATCCACTTTCAACTATTTCTCAGAAATCTACTGCACCTTTAAGCTTTTAATTTGTGATAAGTGAATTTTCTTTTTTCTAAGAAAAGTTGGGGAAATGCCAAACAAGTATCTCAGGCCCTGTTTTTCAACACCCGTTATTATGATGCTTTTTGGTCGATCGGATCACAAGTAGACGATGCTAAATACAGGTGTAAACGGGTCTAAAATGTTTTGAGCTTTTCCACTTTCGACCACTTCAAGAGATAGTCGAAAATGCATTCAACCGGATTGCTTTTGTAGTGTAAACACTCATGTGGTCGAATGCATTTGAGCAGCCACAAAAAAAAACACCTACTCTCCGCCTACTGACCTAATGTGTAAACATTATGGGAAGTGCCCTAGCCAGATATTTGTAAGGACCACCTGTCATCCCAACGACAGAATCCAACAGCTTGGGTGAAGGTATGATGCGTGTTGCTCTTTTCAGAGCTTTTGTGAAGTTCTCTTAATTAGAATTTAATTTCACTTTGATTCTTGCTCTGTGCTTAATCTGACTCCAATTTCAAATGATTATTCAATTTAGATTGTGTTTCTAATTAGAAACTAATCATAACTATTGGTTATGTATTAATTTAGATATTTGATTATTCTGGTATCCCATACTTTCAATTATTCGTTCATCAGGGACTCTGTGTCGTATAGAGTCTCACGTCGGCCGAGTCGTGAGCTCACGGACACAAAATCACCAGTTATGATTAGGGATGGCCCAATACCGATACTGGCATCGGGCCGATACTGTCCTCATACTCGTACTCATACAAATTCACCGATACCACGAACATTTTGCGAGCACATCCCTTTAAACAGACATCAGTGGAAAGTTTGTTCAGTCGGATGTCAATGGCAAAGAAAATAAAACGAGGCATGTAGCTTATTATTAACGTTAACTGACAAGAAAGAGAGCAGAGCATGTGAGCGGAGTGGAGCGGTGAGAATCTCTGCTCATCGCTCACGGAACTGTTCACCCCTCCGCTCCCCCGCTCAAAGCTACATCAGGCCGCTCCGCTCATTATCGCTCAGCACTCAACGAAGTTTGCTTCGCGCTCCACTCAAATCGTCCCCCGCTCGCTCCAAAAAAGGAAAAAAAGTCTACATGTATATCACTTTTAGCTTAGACCACAGCCTTACCTCCTAAATAACTAATGAGTAACAACAACATTTTTCAAATAGAAATGTTTTATTTCAAATTACAGGCCTATGTAAGAAGGAATATAGCCTACACAAAAATTAAACGAATAAATGGGCCTAATAATATAAATAAAAATTATATAAACAAAAATATACATACATTTTTTAAAAGTAAATTAACTATAAGGCCAGAATTTTGATAAGTGAACTTTTGCGCAACGCGCACGATTTAAATTGGCTTCCATACACACAAACTGCTGTAAAATTAAACGAATAAATGGGCCTAATAATATAAATATTTTTACGGACGACACAAATTCGGCTAAATAAAACAAACCATTAGGTCTACTTGAATGAAAAAAAACCCAAATTTGTTTGAATATTACGCTATATTTAATTTACACTTTGTTACAAGTTACCGATTTGCTAACCTTTTGCTTTCTTCCCAGCGTGTTTGCGTAGCTCACGTTCATGTTTTCGAGAGATGTGTCTTTTGAGATTCCAAAATTAATCTTTGCTGACTGAAACGATGTCTCCACATTCGTTTTCTTGTACCACATTATCATTGAAAGTTTAGGTTTTGACATAAATGCAGATATAAATGTAATTAAAAATATATATATTATCGATTTTCAAATATTACCTGTCAAGACAGAACGAAATATTCTGTAGCCTATTTTGCCGTCAACACTGCCGACGTTGTCTTTGCTGCTATATGTTTAGAATAGAATAGAATATACTTTATTGTCCCTAGGGGAAATGTGTCATGGACTCAAAAGTGCATAGTGCATAGAAGCAGCTGCCATTACAGACAATAAATACACATTAAGATACAAATAACAACAGCTGAAGAAAAAAAAGAAAAAAATGTTTTTATATATTTATGTTTAACATGAAGTATAGGCCTTCCACAACTCTCTCCCCATATGTCGAATATATCACCAATGAGGCTTATCATATGTCACCTAGCAGCAGCAGTGCATGTTTCTGGTGTGCAAAGACATGGAAAACGCCACGCTCACGCCACGCAGCCAGTGTGTCGCCGGTCGTAGGGTGCCTGATGATTAAAATGTCAATGATTTCGATTATTAAAACACTCCTGCTCCAAGTAAATCTTTATTTTGTACCAGTTATTATGACAACCTCTAACTGCACAAACGATCCTGGTCTTCCTCGAAGCCATAACGATGAGTTAGTTGTTACAAACACTTGTTTGATTGACCGCGTTCGAAAATAAGGTGAATACATTAACAAAACCTATTTCTCCTGAAATCCATGTCATGTTTTCCCTATACCTTTAGCAGCTCGTGCACCGTCAGTGAGTTAGGAAAAAACAAACAGAAGAAGAGTTAGGAGCGCGAAATCTGACAGACATTTGGCCATACCTGTCAACACTCCCGTTTTTCCCGGGTTTCTCCCATTTTTTAGCCCTATCTCCCGGACCCCTCCCGGTTTGTTATTTCTCCCGGGAAACTCCCATAATTTGCGTGGCCCAAACTCCTTTATGATTAATCGGACCAATATGTTTGTCTAATGTTGACCAGTTGCCAGATCTTGTATTAAATGCATTATATTCACACAATCCACACACCATATACAATTTCAACCCGTTTGTCACCTCAACCTGGCAACCTATAACCCAGTTGCACAGTCGTGGAAAGTTTAACCCGAAAGCGAGCCGATAGACATGGCAGGTGACGGCGGTGTCCTCGCAAAGAAACCGAAGTACAGTTGTGAATTTATGTTTCCATTTATGGGTATTGCCAGAGTTTTTCCTGCATAGAGAATTATGAGGCGGCCGCCTCCGTCAAATTTGGTGCCGCCTCCGGCTCTCGACAAAACTCGGACAGACAGTCACATGGTCAGATACACTTTTCCCACTGTGATGGTTCTGTTACGGTTATAAAAATATTTACAATAATCTAATTTAATACAGTTATAATTTTTCAATGTAAATTATTTAATTTGATTGGTAACAGCCTAGTGTCTTATTATTTTAATTGGATATATTTATCAAATTTGCATACAGTTAATAAAATTAGGGGGAAAATGCCCTTTATAAAGGTACAAAAAACTATTCTGAGTGTTTTCAAACAGTGATGTAATGAAAAATGGACAATTTTAAGTATGAAGGGAGTAAAGCCTCTGTTTAGGCTATTAAGGAAATATAATTTTGGCAAAAGAAGAACTTTTATTTTAAATAAATGTTCATTTTAAATCAGCCTATGTCAGTGTGATATGTTACCATATTATCATGCTTAACACTAAGAATTTGAATAATTGTAATGTGATGATCAGATGCGGATATCTAAATCAGAGAATATCATAGGTTCGAGCGGTTTGCAGGTGGATTATTTATTTTTAACAGTGGATTCGGGTGACTCAAAGTGCACCAGATTAATGAACTTACCTTTAAAATGTACAACATTTTCTTCTGGGGGAGCATGCCCCCGGACCCCCCTAGAGGTACCAAGTACACTTAACAGCATGACTGTTGTATGCTGTTAAGTGTTCGGACTCTGACTTTTATTTTATTTTGATTAAAAAAATGTGTGCATGCGCCAACACAAAAAGTCCCACAGCTGTCCCCCCCAATGTGTGATTGACAATTTCGCCCTTGATTACAGGACGTGTGCAGGTCAAGAAGTTCCATGAATGCAAACATCCAAAGCGCGCACCCCGCAAACCAGCGTCTCAGCGCGCGAATACTGAATTAAATTGTCGTTCACGTCTTACGCTTGTACGGACGAATTCACACAAAATTATGTAATAACGCCCATCTTGGCGAGTATATCCTATAGTAAACAAAGTCGGTTATATCCCAAATGAATGTAGCCATGTGCAAATGCGGTCCGTGCGTTCGGTCTTAAAGGGGCAGCAGTTTGATAAACCTGCTTCTGTGTTTTAATGTTAATCAAACAAAGGACAAAGAAATACTCACTGCTCTTGACTAAATAGGCTACCCTTTTCAACTTTTTCAAAAATATCTATCTATATATAATTTATACAGTAATGAATATGCTTTTTTTCACATTTGATTGCTTTATTCAAATTTTTGTACCTGTTAGATCTACCTGAAAAGCTCTAAAAACACTGTTTATTTCATTTGTAGCCTTTCTTTGTTCTATTGTATTTATTTGTCCTATTTGTAATTCGATTGTTTGTTCTTATTTTGTTACTGACTGCTTACTTGTTTTAAATTCAAATTAATTAGGCTGGTAGTTTTTGTTGTAGTATCAAAATTGGATTAAATAATTGATATTTCACTGGTTTTGACAAACATTTGAACCGCTGACCCGATCCTCAGCACTGAGTCCTGCTGGAGCAGCTCTAAATATGTGCTGTGGCTATTAAATGAAAGATAAAATATGATAGAGCAATAGAATGAACAGTGACAGTAACAGAAGCTCATACAATGCATTTTAGCAGGCTTAATTAAGCATGAAAATAACTGAAAGAAATATATATTTGATGAACAAATTAAGCCAACTATTATGATTTATATTCTTTTGGTTTATCTACTAATACATTTAAAATTACAAATGCAGTGAAAATTCAGGGATCGGTTACGGTATCGATATCGGCGAGTACCAAAAATGAAAGTATCGGTATCGGACTCGTTCTGCAAAAAGTGGTATCGGGACATCCCTAGTTCTGATCTTAGACAGAGGATGCAGGGTGAACTATTTACTAGGGCTGTCAATCAATTAAAAATTTTAATCTAATTAATTACATACTCTGTGATTAATTAATCTAAATTAATTGCATACATAAATTTTGCTGTGAAAGTATTAAATATTTCAATTCAAATGAATCAATGAATAATCAGCATTAGTGACATTAAAGTTCAAAAACTCTTTTATTATTATTAAATAAAAGGTTTGAAGATGACGTTGACTGCTA
Organism: Scardinius erythrophthalmus; assembly: GCF_964197995.2. Classification (NCBI taxonomy): domain Eukaryota; kingdom Metazoa; phylum Chordata; class Actinopteri; order Cypriniformes; family Leuciscidae; genus Scardinius; species Scardinius erythrophthalmus. Next base: position 34,007,130 of record NC_138228.1, read on the forward strand.
GAGTTGGTATCACGGGACGTGCTAGGTCGTACCTCGGATTAACGTTAACTCCTGGATGTTTTGCATTGATGTGGTACGTTCGAGTGGACGAACTCCGGTGATATGCAAATTCCTTGCTGCAGACATTGCAGACGACTTTATTTTTATCAACACTTCCATCAGGCCGTTTTTTATAAGTAAATGTTCCAATCAATGATCCAGGCAGCGCCAGCGCATTCTCGTCTCCCTC